>NC_082658.1:22932500-23532500 GCF_028023285.1 Balaenoptera ricei | reverse complement strand
GCTGGTCTTTTCTGCATTTGAATATTCCCCACACGGTGGCCATGATTCTTTTCCTTATTCTCTACATTCTTTTCCTACCTATTGAAGGATATGAACTGTGTTTCTTCACAGAAATTTCCAAGGAAACTCTATTTCTTACATTGCTGAAAGTATATGGAAGGCATACCGCTGGGCTGAGAAGCTGTGAGTATACTCTCCCCAAATAGGAATACAAAAAGTTAACTGCATTGTAAGGTCCTTCTCGGTCCAGAATTTTGAGGTCAATGCCTGTGAGAAAAGGTATTTCCCCTTCCATATCCCAAAGCAGCCTAATGATTGAAATTCTGTGTTTATTTTAAAAATCAAATTTGGCAGGACCTCTTTAAAATCAGTAAGAGCCAATTTAAACTTATTTTCCATTATACAAGTAATACATGATTATATTCTCAATAGATAATAATGAAATAACAGGTATAGTGAAAACCCTCCTTGTGCCCTAATCCCCCACCCACTACTTTGAGTTTAGTATTAATCATTCCAGACTCTTTTCCATACGTTTGAGTACATACATATTTACAGATAGCTAAATAGGTTTGTGTGTTTTTCTTATGTTTTTTTTACATAAGTAACATCCTGCAACTTGATTCCTTCACTTCATGGTATGCCTTAGATTTCTTTCCTTCCCAGTACATAGAGGGTTACCCCATTCATTTAAGCTCCTGCGTAATATTCCATAGTATGAATGTATCACAGTTTAATAATGCCCCTATTGAAGGATGTTTAGATTATGTCCAGTTTTCTTGTTACTTGCATTGCTGCAATGAATATCCTTGTACCTGCATTTTTGTGAGCCTGGTCATTTATTTCTATAGAATAGTTATCTAGAAATGGGATTGTTGGGGTGAAGACTATTTAGATATAAACTTTTAATTGCCCTCAAAGAAGTTGTGGCAGCTTATACTCCAGTCATCCTGCTGTGATGACATTCATTTCCCCACACCCTTCCGCCACTGGATAGTCTCCCTTTTTTTTTTGCTAATCTGCCGGGTGAATAAAAGGGGTCCCATCTGAATTTGAATTTTTCTTATTACCTGTGAACTTAAATATCTTTATATGTTTACTGAACATTTGTATTTCATCTCTGAATTGTCTGTCCTTTGCCCATTTTTCTGTTACTATTTTTTTAATTGATTTGTAGAAAAAGTCAGTTTAGATACATAAGTGATTTTGGAAAAAAGCATTCAAAGTAATTTTTCATGACAGTCTGTGGTCATATCCTTAGTTCAACTTGAATAGACAAGTCATAAATGACTTCTGAATTAATAATAAAAGACATAACAGTCAATCTAAAAACAGGTGTTATGACCACCCTTAAAGAGATGCCCCCTTAGTCTGATATCTTATTGGTAAGGAAAAAAATGCTAGAAGCAGGCAATTTGTTTTAATTTACAGATTTCCTGAATAGTATATGTAGTTTATATTGCCCGTGATAGTATCTAACTTGGAGATTTTATTTCCCAAACTTGTAAGAAAAATGAAAGTCATTTGGCACAAGAAATAGATAACTTAATTTCCTCTGGGAGTGGAGGGGGGTGGTAGACTGAGGGAGAGAGGTAAGAGAAAAAGTTTGAATTGTGTGCTACATATTTTTGGAATTTTGAGATGTGAATATATATGACATATTTTTTAAAAATAAATTGAAATTAAAAAATTAATTTTTAAAAAGCATGTGCTTGGGAGGCGATACACTATAACATGAGTCTGGTAAGGTTTGAAGATTTCTAAGTCAGCTTGAGGTTTATACCTTATAAGCAGAGGTTCCTAACTTGAGGTCAGTGGTTCCCCAAAGCAGAATTTCTTAACCTCCTGCTCCCCCGTGTATACCTCCTGCTCCCCCGTGTATACCTCTTTGGCAAGCTGCAGAAGCTTATGTTCTTGGGATAATGTTTTAAAATGTATAATAAGTCAAACTATATAGAAAAACAAAGGAAACCAACTATATTGAAATCGTTTTCAGAATATTTTTAAAATTAGTGAAATAGTAATAAATATGCTTCTCTTAACACATTAAATAACAAGATACAGTGGTAGGTCTAATAAATATTATAACTCCAGGGTAGTGATGAGAATAAATGATATTTCGAGGTATCTGCAGCATATACGTGATATGAAATGACCTGTGATTTCTACTGGGGACCAAATTAACTATACTGCTGATCTACTGTGGTTTGTTGCCTACATTCATAATGGAAGGAAGTGCTGATTTTAGTTAGAGATTTGTGAAAACTGAGATGTAATTTTATTTCCCATCCAAGTTTGGCACTCTGGATTCAGTCCTCTCTCTTCACAGACCTCTGCCCTGAAAGGGTGATCCACAAGTCGAAATTGCATGCACACTTTTGCGTTAGTTCAAGAAAGTGCAGTTTTTTAGGGAAAAGAACCATTGCTTTTATGAAATTCTCAAAGGATTCTTGTCTCAAAAGATTGAGTCACAAATGTAGGGGAGAAGAAAGACATTTCTTTTCCTGTACTTATCCTCATGAGTGACGATAAATGGATGATTTGTTTTAAGTAAAAGTATCTGATAGTTGATAACTTGTCACTTTCTGAATTCATTCAATAAATATTTTTTGAGTATCTACTATATGCCAGGAACTGTTTTACATGCTAGGGTTTCTGGCCCAAGAATGAAACAGCCCAAGTATCCCAGTTCTCAGGGGGTTTACAAATATATAAAAATAAGTATATAAGTATAATAAATAGATAGCTATAATTTCAAGCATTGCTAAGTACTTTGGAGAGAAAGAAAGCAGGGGAAGGAGAGTAAATCAGTTCCAGAAAGGCCTCTTGTTTGCATTATATATATAGTTAAATCAATCAAACAAACCAACCCTGAGCCCTCTCAATTTCCTAGAAGTTACAGAGGTGGAGAGAAGGATAATTGTCAATAATACAGAATCAAGAATGAATGTGAAATTCAGAAGATTGCCTTAGACCAGAACCCTGGTCAGAAGTTAGACATGGATCTTTCTTAAATGTTACTTCATGCCTGGTGTTGATATTTTCATGGTGTGAGAAAGTTTTAGATCTGGCTTTAACTCTGATTCCCCATAGTTTTAAAATTTTTTCTTTAGTCAAAATGAATATTTGGAGTTCTACAGATTAATGTATTTTATTCCAGTTATTCAGTTATTGCTTATTTGAAGCTCCTTTTTGGGTAATTTTTTGGTGACTGACTCATTCTCAGTCTAAGCTTTACTTCTAAGCTGAATATACCGTTGTTATTTTTTAAATTGCTACTATCCTGTCATCCAAACAACTTCACAGAAAGAAAGCCCATTAATTTGAAATACATACTGTTTGGTTACCCCCTGTCCTACCATGATATTCAATCTCTAACCAGTCTGATACGGGCATCAGCCAATCAGAGAAGACAGTGCCATAAAGAGTTGAGGATCAGCCCCATCTCTTTGCTGTACTTACTGAATCCTTGTCAACGTTCAAAGTTATAATTAGTATATATGAGTTCCACTTTTGTGTAGCTTTTTTTCATATACCATCATTTCCTGTGACGTTTGTATATCATTTACGGTATATACATACAGTTTTGTCATGCGATATGGGGAGGTAGAGTTTTTTCCCACCTTTGAAGGTATGAAAAGGGTTACCATAAATGTCGTTGGGCATATTGATTTGGTTTTTTCTTTTTGGATCATTTCCATGGAAATATGAAACCACTACTTAGAGGTGAGAAAACAATCAATCTTAGCATCATCTGTTGACCATTCCCCCTAACATGTATTCTGACAATCACTGCGATTCCTTCTAACATGGTGAATTTCAAATTGAGGTCAGGGTCTTTGAAGCATGCTCAGGGCTCCAAGAGTTCTTTGTGGGAATTGAAGTCTTTTGTGTTTTTGTTTTAGTGATCTTTTAAAAATGTGTGTGACTATATTCTGTATAATATGAAGCACCTTAATAACTGAGTTGCAGAGTTTCCAGGTAGTAATATTTTAATTCTCATAAGCTATGAGTAAAGAATTAATTTATGAGCTGGAATTAAGCTATGAGATGGAATTAATATAAATATGTGAAATCCATAGAATGTACAACACCAAGAGTGAACTTTGATGCCAACTATAGACTTTTGGTGATAATGATGTGTCAATGTATGTTCATCAATTATAACAAAGGTACCACTCTGGTAGGGGACTTTGATAATGGGAGAGGCTATACATGTATGAGGCAAGGGGTATATGGGAAATCTCTTTACCAATTGAAAAAAAGAAAAAGAAAAAAGATTTTGAATAAAAAAAATATATATATATATATATATATATATATATATATAAATATGTGACCAAGAGACACTGTGAGTGAAAAGCAGAAGGTTTTAAATGCAGAACTCAGTGGAAATAGTTTCGCAAGGCAACGTAGCCTGTGCTCAGATCCCCAAGGCTCCTGAAGGATGTACCACTGTTAATATTACCTGCAAGGAAGGGGATTCTTCCAGGCACGAGAAACCTACCTCTGACGTCTTATAGAGTTTCTTCTGTACTGGCTCTCTCTATTACTCCCTCACTCCACTCTTGGGATACTGGCTATGTGCCTTCCTGCTTATCAGCTATAAGAAACAGGTGCAAAACACCACCCCCTCCTCCCCGCAGCATGTTCCTAGTCTTTATCGTGAGACCAGCGGAAGCAAAGGGCTTAACATTCCTCTGGCAGACCCAGGCACCAGGCTTGACTGTGAATCGTTCCTGCTCCCTTCATTCTGCATTCTGGAGAAGTCATTGGCTGGATCTCTCAGTTTCCTAATTTATTCTTTAACTGTCATTTCGGCTTCTCATATACCGAGATTTTTTATTATTGCTAACACTTTTCATTCGTATATTCTTGAGTTGATTAATGGATGCACTATCTGTTTACATCTGTCTGAGGGTAATAACTGTGCTATCCTAAGGTCCTCTTGTGCTTTGTTAACTCTGATTCATTGGCTATAAGCTCTTATGTTTGTTTTTGTTTTCTGTCCTTAATGGAGTTGGCTTTCTCACATTGTTTGGTCCTTCCTGAGTGTAATTCATCTTTGTAGTTGAGATTCTACTGCGTTTGTTTCCCAGCTTTAGGGGAGAAGTGAAATGAGCTGTTGGGGCTTATTACTCCCAATGGGTTCCCCTGAGAATAAGGCAGAGGTGGAAGGTGACTTCTGGAGGCTAGTCAGGGAGTGCATACCTTTCTTCCAGGGTTCTGGGACCTTGCCCCCTTTCTAACACCAATTGCTCCTGCCTAGAAGAAGACACCTTTTGCTGCCTGGATCAAGGAGGAAAGATGTGGGGTTGATGTGTGCTGTAGGCTGCTCCTACCACACTATTCCAACTGATCACCCTGTAGGTAGCTCCAGGACGTTTCTGGTAGGGGAGCATTTGTGGAGCTGCTCCCACACCTTGAGCTAAGGTTGTGATTCTTAAGTTATATCTTTTCAATCATTCTTAGGGATTTTGGTGGAAGTTGAAGGGGTGGAGACTTGACATGTTTCAATCGGCCAACTTGAAATAGCACAACTTCTTAGGAAACAATTTTGTATCCCTATTACATCCTAGACAAACTCAGGCAAATATGTATCAGGATACAAATACAAGAATGTTCAAAGCAGTATTGTTTTTAATAAATAAAAACTAGAATAATCTCAGTATACACCAACAGTTGAACGAATAAAGTGTGGTATAATCCTACTTAGAAGTCATACACGTCATCAGAAACATAATGCAAGCCACATAAGTAATCTTAAATTATCTGGTAGCCACTTAAAAACAAAAGTAAAATGAAACAGATGAAATAAATGTTAATATCTTTTACTTAACCCTTATATACAAAATATTATCATTTTAACATGTAATCATTATATACATTATTAATAAGATATTCTACTTTTTTTCATACTAAGTATTTAAAAATATCCAAAGTATTATCATATCTACATGTAATCAATATAAAAATTAATGAGAGAATCTACATTTTTTTCCCATACTAACTCTTTGAAATCACAATTTGGTTGCTAAATTTTATTACAAATACTTGATTGGTATTGAGATTTCATAAAATTTACAGTCAAAAATGTAGTATCACATATGCAAATTGTTGCTAACATAAACATTTTCCAATAATTACATTGAGTATCACTTTTTTAAATTTTAATTTTAAAATAATTGAAATTAATTAAATTAAAAATTCAACTCAGTCACATTAGCCACATTCAAATACTCAGAAGCCTCATGTAGTTGGATATGCAACACTACATACTACAAGCAAAAATAAAATAATTTTACAAAATAATGTTGAATAAAAGAAGCAATGTGGAAAATAATACATATAATATGATTCCACTTATATAAAGTTCAAGAAGAAGCAAGACTAAACTGTGTTGTTTATGGCTGATAGAGAAAAGGCAAAACTACATTTAAAAAGCAAGGAAATTATTATTAAAGTCAGGATAGTGGTTCCCTCTAGGAAGTCAGAGAGAGGGTTGTGATTGGAAAAGGGCACACGGGGTCTTCTGGGATGCTGGCAGGATTCTTTTCCTGACATCAGTGGTATTACGTGGGGGTCTGTTTTGTAATTATTAAACAGTTGAACAGTTGTTCAATTGGATTATTGAACAGTTATGTATATTTTATGCACATTTTAGTTTTCAAAAAAATTTTAATGGGGGAAAAAATCAGACGGCTTCATTTGCCCTGATACCGTTCTCTGTGGGACTTCCCAATAAGGTTTGGGGAAAGAGAGGAGGGAAGGGCAGCTCTGCAACGTTGGTGCCACCCAGAGCTGGGTTCTAACAGAGACTTCGTGATCTAGAGAGTAGGCATTAACTATATGATTTGGTGGGAAGAGTGTGGGGGGCGTGGGTGTGTGTGTGTGTGTGTGTGTGTGCGCGTGCACGTGCACATGCGTGATGGAGAGAGATGGACACAAAGGAGGACGTGAAAAGAAGGTTTAAATGAAAACAGAGCAGAAATCACCATCCCTAAATTAAATAAGAATTAGGTTGTTTAGGTGGCACCATTACCCAGCTTTCCTCCACATATAGGAGTTAGTCCTATGTAGTATATAGTTGTAGTTATTTTGCAGTTTGATCCAGAAATAACCTTTTCATTTTCAGAATTCTCAGTGAAAATTATTTGACTGAATTACATAAGTACTCCTTTGAAGGCTTGCTATCCCGCTGATATTTGTAAGTTAATCATATTTATTTATGAGTTCTTATCTATAAAGTAGATTATCTATAAAGTAATTAAGGGGTTCAAGTTAGATAATCTCTTCAGTTTCTTCTAGCAATAAAATTCTACAATTCTTTAAGTCTGTGTAGGGCCCCAGCCCATCACTCGCACTAAATATCTCCTATTCATTTTTAATTTTTTCATTATATAGACAAGGTATAGATAGAAAAATACACTTTAGTTGTAGAGGAAAAGTGGTAATGAGGTCTGAGCAATTATAGACTCCCATATGAACCTTGTTATATAAGTGTTCATATACTCTCCATCTGTATTTATATTTTGTTTATGACCTATGGATCAAATCTGTCCCACAGTCTGTTTTTATACAGCCCATAAGTTAAAAGTGATTTTTAAAGGGCTGTAAATGAGAAAAAAAAGAAACAAAGAAAAATGTGTGACAGAGACTGTATGTGGCCTGCAAAGCCTAAAATATTGACTTATCTGGCCTTTACAGAAAAGATTTGAAAAAGTTGGTTTAGTGTAATGAGAGGAATTAAAGTTAACCTCAAATTGTCCCCTACAGGACAAGAAAATATAGAACACTTACATTAATATGAATGCCATTAACTCATAACTTTGATAATTTAATCTCAATTAAATGAACATTTAAATATTAAATATTTAAGCAGATGAATTATGTAAACAGTATTGTCAAGGGACTTCCCTGGTGGTCTAGTAGTTAAGACTTTGGCTTCCAATGCAGGGGGTGTGAGTTCGATCCCTGGTCAGGGAGCTAATATTCCACATGCCTCATGGCCAAAAAACCAAAACATTAAAAAAAAAAAGCAATATTGTAACAAATTCAATAAAGACTTTAAAAATGGTCCACATCCAAAAAAAAATCTTAAAAATAAAATCAGTGTTGTCAAGAACACATTAAGTTACCAAAAGAACAAACTGTTGTTAAGGATTTCGATGCAGGAATTGTGATACCAATATTAAGAATGTTTAAGATGATGGTTAAGTGGTATATTTAGAAATGTTTACACTAAATAAGCATATCAGAAATGCCCCTAACAAAAATCTCTGCAGCCTTTTTTTTTCTGTTTTTTGTTTGTTTGTTTGTTTTGTTTTTTGAGCCACGCCACACGACTTGCAGGATCTTAGTTCCCTGACCAGGGATTGAACCCAGGTCCCCAGCAGTGGAAGCGCCGAGTCCTAACCCCTGGGCCGCCAGGGAATTCCCTCTCCAGCTTCTTTATCAAAGAGGAAATGCTTGCCTAGTATTTCTTTTTATTTAGGGATAAGGAGGTAACTGTGTTTTTTGCTATAAAAGCTCAGTTTTTGTCCTTTGTCCATGGCATCCAAAGCTGTGTATGTCATTAATCCTTATTAAGCCAATTAATGATCCTCTTTAGCAAATAGATTCTTCTTGCAAATATAAAAGGCTTAAGGGAAATGGGTATAAAGAGCCTCACATGACCCTAAAAATAGTTTTTTTAATTATCAAACCTTCCAAGCCTTAAGGGGCAATCACCTTTATATTAGGCTCTTCTCTGCCATCTGGGCTCCAAACCTTACAAACACAGTTTGAAGAAAAACAAATCAGATAACTGCACAGTGGAATAGGCCCTTCATTACTTCTACTTTGAAATACTTTATAATCTGATTATTTTATGTTAGCATAAGTATTCTCATTCTTTAAAAAAAAATGCCAATCAATTAAAAAGCGAAAACAGAATATGCTATTCAGCACTATGCCTAGTGTTGTAAACACGAAGATGGGTAAGACAGGACTCCTTTTAGCAACTCATGATCTCACAGGGAAAATAAACATATAAGCTCAAACCATAATGACAAAGTGCTGTGGAGGCACCATGAAGTAATAAAACTACATTTCTTTTAAAACAGTCATTTCCTCCTTCTATCCACTCCCCAGCTATTTGTTGATTTTATAAATATTTGAGTTTGCTTTATGTCCACGCGTTGGCTTTAAACATGATAGACGATGCACATAAGCAGGATCTTGTCCATACTTTGAAGGAGTTTATGCTCAGAGGAAATGGGTTGCAAAAACAGCTATATTTAAAGAAAGAAATGAATATGGGCAAAGAGAGTTTTAAGTTGGTATTGGAGCACAAAAGAGGGAAAAAAGACTTCAAATTGGATCAGGGAAGATGTTACTAGAGCAATGCTGTTTAAACGGAACCTCGAAGGGCCATTGGGTATTAGTAACAGACACCTTGGGAAGAATAAGCTTGCAAAAGGAAAGTGGGAGAAAGGCAAAACACAGGAAAAATACTCTGAGTACCTGTAGAGTACAAGTGGGAAGAGTAGGAGATTAGAGCCAGATCATCCAGGGCTTTGGAGGCCAAGCCAAGGATAACATGCCAAGCTAACATGTTACCACAGCAGTGCTTTAGGACAAGCTTTAGCCTGCAACAGAACCAACCACTTGGAGGGCTTGTGAAAACACAAGCTCCACCCCCATAGTTACTGATTCAAGAGGTCCAGAGTAGGGCTGAGTATTTGTATCTTCAATAAGTTCACAAGTGATGCTGGTATTTGAGAACCACTCCCGGAGAATGGCTTAGAAAGGTAGAGGGTAGAGATGCAAACACCAGTCAGAAGACAGTTAAACCCATCCCGGTGAAATGAGAGACTAAGCTGGAATCAATGGAAATAAGATAGTCAGCTATAGTCAAGAGTAGGTATTTTCGAATAAAAGTCAATGTGATAGAAAGTGTAATACTGAATTAAAGTTACATATTAATGAGAGAAGTAACTTCCTTTCAAGTTGTGTGAAAGGGTATCTTTTATTTCTTCTGGTAATGAATTGACCTAGAAAATCAGAACTCTACTGGGAAGTGTGTAAATATAAGAATATTCCTTTTAATATTAGAAATTATAATGATATATAGAGATAAAAACTTTGAGCTCATAATCTAGAGTTTGATGAGACCACGAAAGGTGGAATCTAATCAATGCTTCTGCTCTCAGGAAAGATTACCTCCAAAATCTATCAAGATCTATTGTTTTATATTTAATTTATGAAGATCCTGAAGGTGAGACTCTTAAGAGAGGTGAAGGCAGGGTTAGGGGCTCTGGAAGGTTCAAATAATAATTCCTAAGGTTTGGAGTTTAGACCAAAGCTTCTTATTTATTATTATCATTCTAAAGTCTACTAGTTATTCCTACTAATTAGATATCTAATAGCTAATTGAGGTAATATTTTACTTTTCCTAGAGATTTATCCTGCAATAAAATACAGTCTATCGAAAGATGTACATTTGAACCACTACCTTTTTTGCAGGTTATGTAAGTTACAAGTATAACTTCATTATATTTGGAATTTTTGTAAAGCTTAATTTTTTATAAAATTAATTTGTTACTCATTTTGAAATATGATTAAAATTACTACTAAAATTTTGTAGCAAATCCTTTTTGTCTCTAGCAAAGATTAGTGTGAGAATTATTACACAGATCAGAGTGAATCATTATAGAGCAGTGGTTCTCAACCAGGGTGATTTTGCACACAGGTGACATTTGGTAGTGTCTGGAGACATTTTTGCTTGTCAGAACTGTATATGCTACTGGCATCTAGTGGACAGAGGCCAGAGATGCTACTAAACATCCAACAGTGTACAGGAGAGCCTCCCACAGCAAAGAATTATCCAGCCCAAAATGTCAATAGTGCTGCCTTTCTAGAGAAATAAAGATCACTTAACACAAGTATTTAATGAGCATTTACTATTTTGTATCTAATGCACCACATATATAATCATGAAAGTATAAATCATAATATCTTCCACAGTGAGATTTCTTTAGTGTATGGAGGCAGTAGTGTTGTTATGTTTCATCATATATAAATTAGAATTATTGCCAAAGGATAAATGTTCTGAAAGAATATATATCTTTCTTCTTCTTTTGCTTGTGTCTTTTTTTGTAGAAATCTTGGTTGCAATTTACTCACAGAACTGAGCTTTGGAACTTTTCAGGCCTGGCATGGAATGCAGTTTTTACACAAGTTGTAAGTGAAATAGAAGATGAATACATGTAAAAAACTGTGTGTAAAAGCATCATGCAGTTCTTGGTTAGCTGGGTGTAAGTAAGCCCAGTATGAATTCTGGAAAGTATGTCTTGAGAGCCATTTATTTTTTTTCAAATGAGGAAACTAAGGTACAAAGAGGCCAAGAGACTTGTTTAACTCATATATATGAAACGCTCTGCTTTCCATAGTACTGATCTTTGGCATGGGCAATAAAAGGCACCAAGCAAAAACACTCAAATTAGCATTGTCATGGAATCCCACTGATGCCTCTCCAATATGCGAATGGTCCATGAAGTTCCACTTTTGAATTTCACTTTGATTCCTGCTCATGTGCAAAGTTCCTAACTGCTTAAAATGTATGCAACACAGAGCTACAAAGAACTAAGTTTAGCACCAAATTCTTCAGCGAGCAAAAGGTGTGGGTGCTTCCCCAAGCATTATTAGCTCTTTTAAATGGTAAAGCAGAAAGAATTCCTGAACACCCACCACAGGGCTCTCCCCAGCCACCCAGAACATTATTTTTCAAAAAGCATATATCTCTGAAGTGAATTATCTGTGGCCAATAGGAAGCTTTGAGGTATGGAAAAAGACATTGTTTGTGTTCAGCTATAGTGTGAGAAAATACATTGCTGTAGCCTAAATCAATATACTTTCTTTGCTGACTACTCTTCAGTAAGAAGTGTGGGTTTTACACCCCTTCAGCTCAAAAATTCTGTGATTTCTCATGACACAAGGAAATGATAGTGGGTACGTTCAATGGCCCGAAGGCGATTTTGGACTCAAGGTAAAGAGCTCTTCTACACCTGGCTTTGGAAAAGACTCTCTTACCTGTCTTGTGGTTCAGAAATCCCGTTTCACACAGTTCATTTTGGGTTAATGAAGGTGTTGAGGCTGTGTCTGGAGCTGGGTTAGCAATTCCTGCAGATGCCTGTCTTTAGCGGCCTCCTTCCTTTCCTTTGTTAGTGTGCTGATGCCTACCTTGGGGAGAGAGCACCGAGGGTCAGTTTTTCTTTTGCCAGCACACCGGAGAGCAGGCTCAGGAGGTCCCTTCACCAGGAAGTTTTAGTAGCGTCAATACAACGTCTTAAACTCACCTCGTTTCCTAAACATCCTATAACACCAAGAGTTCCTTATAAGAATCAGAGTTTCACTATAGTTATGTAGGCAACACAGGAAAATACACTGTGGAAATCAATCAATCAATCAATCAATCAATCACAGTTTAAAAATTAATGAATTCATTCGAAAACATTCACTGAGTGCCATGCCCACTGTGTGTCAGCACTGTACTAAGTGCTGGGGATACAAAGACGCATAGGGCAGGGACTTTGTCCCCAAGAAGCTTTCATACTGGAAGGAGACAGATGGATGTTGATTGGAAAACATATATGAGAGCCATTCTAGCATCTGTGCAGCAGGGTAACAAGGTGAGGAGGGGGGTGATGAAGTAGAAAATGGGTGGTCGGTTAGAAAAGATTTGTAATGGAAGAGGCACCAACTTGTTCCTTTTGAATTTGTGTTCCTCTTAAATGACAGAAAAAGGTAGTGAAGGAATCAAAACTATCTGGTGTTGGAAATAAATTAGTACTGTACTCCTAAAACTCATTCACAGTTACTTTCAAAAGATTGTCACAGTATAGTAAGTCGTTGTTTTGGGCTAAGTCTTTCTAATGGACAAAGCTAATTTGCTTCAGGAAACATTTGCCATGGTGAGATACAGACTTTATTGCATCTCTTTCCAAAGGCAAGCCACCAAGGGAAGATGCCGCCCTCGAGTTAAGTCATTTTACTACCTATGATGACATATTACTGGGGTGTTTATAAGTTGCCTGCATTAAATAAGTTTGGCAAAGGGCCCCAGCTGAGGTGGGTTTATCATGAATTCAATGACGCTTAGGCTTCAGTGCTTCTCACTTGCATAGATCCCTTCCAAGGTCTTGAGAGGGGTCCTAGCGATATTTGTATTCATAACTTTGCATGTTTTTATTAGATAGGATTTCCCAAAGTAGATGAGGTTCAGGCCCCACAAAACCTTGATTCATCACCGGGTTTCAGGTAATTATAAGTCAGTAGGTTTCTTGAATGAAGCCTCTATGTTATTGACAAACATCAGGTGAAGTAGTTAGCAGTGTGGTAGTCTATTTTAAATCCGAAATCTACTTCAAAGATGAGCCAAGAGCTTATTAATTAATAAAGTAACACTTTTTGAATGGTGGTAGTAATCATATCTCTTTCAGATAAAATCAGGAATGAAATATATTATGGAAAACCAGCAGTGGTTGATAATCCTAAATGTTAAGTCTACTATTTTTTCTGACTTTAAAGTGTTTCTCCTTCATTCACCTATGCAGGTCCAGACTGATGGCTTATTTTTAAAAATTCTTTTAGTCACTTCATTGGTTCTAACAATACAAGCTCCATGATTTTAGAAACTGAAGGACTCTGCAATGTAGAAAGGCTATATAACTTAACCAGACAGAAGACATTCACATGCTGGCTTGTCTGTGGTACATCAATATTGTACCAAGAACATAAGCACTAAGAGAGAATAAGAGGAAAATCAAAGCCTTATCCCTATTGAATTATCTACCCCATTGTTGAGAATATCAATGAGGTAGGTGTGGCCACACCATGAAGGCAAATTGAGCTGCGGTCACAGAGCCGCTCTAATGCTCCCCCAGTCAACTAGCATTGGTTTCCTTTAGATAGCTATGTACACACAAAAGCTTACACACTTCAGGGTGTTGACATCACTTTTTGCTGTGTACTAGAATCCCGGCATCTTCTCAGATTTAGAAAGGCATAAACGCTAAAACCAAAAAAAATTTGTGTCTGTCCTTTGGGGTGATTTCGGGTGGCTGTTTTATTTGTGATAGTTCAAAATTTTGAGATTGTCACACCTAGCAACTACTATACTTTTCTTCTCCCAACTGCATCTTATTCTTCCCACCTGTAGTATTTTCTCCCATTCTATATGTTTTTTCACTTTCTTGATAGTGTCCTTTGAAGCACAAACTTTTTCATTTTTATAAAATCCAATTCATCTATTTTTCCTTTGGTTGTTTGTGCTTCTGGTATCATATCTAAGAAACTGTTGTCTAATGCAAGGTCATAAAGATTTACTCCTGTGTTTTCTTCTAAGAGTTTTATAGCCTTAGCTCTTACATCTGGATATTTGATCCATTTGGAGTTAATTTTCATATATGGTGTGAAGTGTAGGAGTCCAGCTTCATTATTTTGTGTGTGGATGTACAGTTGTCCCAGCATCATCTGAAAAGACTGTTCTTTCCACACTGAATTGTTTTGGCGCCCTTGTTGAACATCAATAGACCATAAATATGAGGGTTTATTTCTATACTGTCAGTTCTGTTCCATTGATTTACATATCTGTTCTTATTCCAGTACCACACTGTGATTGCAGTCGCTTTGAACTGAGTTTTGAAACCAGGATGTGTGAGTCCTCCCACTTTGTTCTTTACCAACATTGTTTTGGTTATTCTGTTTCCTTGAATTGCCATATGAATTTTAGAATTAGCTTGGCAATTTCTGGAAAGAAGTCAGCTGGGATTTTGATAGGAATTGCAATGGAACCATAGGTCGATTTGGGAAGTAGTGAAATTTTAATAAGATTATCTTCCAGTCCATGAATCCAGCATGTCTTTCTATTTATTTAGATCTGCTTCAATTTCTTTCAACACTTTTGTACTTTTCAGTGTGAATCTTGCACCTACTTTGTTAAATTTTTCCCTAAGTATTTTATTTGTTTTGATGCGGTTACACATGGAATTGTTTTCTTAATTTCATTTTTGGATTACTCATTGCTGGTGTGTAGAAATAATATTGATCTTATATCCTACAACCTTGCTGAACTCATTTATTAATGCTAACAGTTATTTTCCTAGATTCCCAGGAATATGTCTTGTGGTCTTCCAGTTTCCCAGGAATACATTGGAACATTTCAAAGTCTCTGTGGACATCTCATTCCTCAGCTTTTCTTTTTAAGCTTTTCGGTTGGGCTGTTTTTTGCCCCAAACTGTTATCCATTGCCTCATGCAACCGCCATGTTAAAATATTTGCTTGAAAATGTTTTCCAAAAATGCCACCTGAGGAGAGAGGCTTTTCTCACTGGACAGCTCTCAGTCAGATCAAAGGCAAGCCTTTCAAGTGAGGTCTTCCGGGGGACCACCAGACATGTAAAACAATGACAGTTCTTTGGGAATGCGGCTTTGAAGGACCTCCCAGTCCATGCTGCTCCTCCTGGTACCAGGGATGTGGGCTGTTTTTCAAGGCTACCACTGGCATGGAGAGCAAAGGTCAAGGACAAGTTAAAGCAACACAGATCTCATTGTTCTTACAGAAATTAATTTGTTTTCCTTGAATAAATTGCTCCCCAATTTCCTGCAAGCCTGTTGGTTAAATTTCCAGAGTTCAGAAAAAGTTGGTTCTGACCGTTTTTGCCAGTTTTGATGTTTTTGTTGTTATTGTTTTTGTTTCTTCTATGGAGGGATGAATTTTCAGATGTCCTTCCTCCATCATTTTTACTGATTTTCCTGCAATATTTTTTAGAATCTCTAAAGTCTCAATGACCATAGGCTAATTAAATATTTATCATGGGAGATGATTAAGGAAAAATAATTAAAAAGAGAAATAAATAAATAAATAAATAAATAAATAAATAAAAAGAGAAAATATAATTCTCATAGAGGCTTTCCCAGATGGGTAGATGAAGTTTGAAAAGGTATTTCTATATTTAGTGCTCTCAAAATTAAGGTTAAAGTAACAGATGTGTTAAACCACCCCCCCTTCTTTTTTTCATTCAGGTTAAACACAGGCTTTAGAGTCAGAACTGAGTTCAAATTCCAGCTCTGCTTCTTACTAGCTTGATGACTTAGGGCAAGTTATATAACTTCTCTGTGCGTCAGTTTCCTCATGTGTACAATGGGGTAATATATCTATCACATAAGGTTACTGTGAGGATTAAATGTTAAATGCTGATCACAGATGCCTGGCAACCCAAAAGATATTAGTTTTGATAATTATCTTTATAATATTCTGCAAAAATACGCTAATAATTCTTGAGTAGAGTTAACCTAAAGTCAGATATTCTTTTCTTTCTTCCAGTTTCTTTTGGGTTTTTTTTTCCCCCTTATTTGTTTTAAAGAACTAAGAAAAAAAAAATAAAGAAAGAACTAAGAAGAAAATCTATTCCAGCATTTTGGAATAAAATTTTGTTCCCCAAAATTAATTTATTTTATTGATATATAAACAAAATGTTATTTATTTATTCAGCAAACATTTATTAAATACCAGTAAATATTAGGCACTATGTCAGGCACAGGAATAATAATGACAATAAAGTGTGGTCCCTGCTCTCAAGTTCCTGGCAATCTAGGAGACTGACAAGTAAACAGGTGATTACATACACAGTAACAAAGGCTAAGATACAAGAATACACATGGGACTACGTGATGGGAATGTGGCTTTCACCAATTCCTATTGGATTTATCTCTTCTTCTTTGGCTCCAGAACCAAGGAATTAGCCCTATTTTTGTCTTTAACTGGGTAGTTTAAATCATGAAATTTTAAAAAATTTGTAGAGATGAAAGTAAAACACCTTGAATTATGGAGGACACTAGAAATAGTACTTTTTTTTACAGAGCAAGGGCTTCCTACCAGCATAGTCACTTCTAGGGTTTTTAACCTGAAAAGTTCTTTGGCATATTTTTTCTTTGCTAGCCACTTTTTTTCTAGTTTTTTGTTTGTTTGTTTGTTTCTCTTCTCCACTTTAAAATCTAGAGACCTGGGTAGTTCCCAATGAAAGAGTGTTTTACAGATGCTAAGGGTGATTTATAGGTAAAGACAGAAAATGATTTTTTTTTAACCTTCAAGTTCCATACCAAAAAAAAATGAATATAAGCTTTCGTGGAAGTAATTGAAAATGCAGATAATTTAAATTCCATTCCATTTTTCAGAATTCTCAATCATAATCCTTTGACAACAGTTGAAGATTCTTATCTTTTTAAATTGCCAGCATTAAAATATTTGTAAGTATTGCAACAGTTTCATGACTCATGAGATAATTTCTGCTCTTTTTTACTTTCGTCAAAGATTGAGTACTTTGGCTAAAAAGTCATAATTTAGAGTTTAACTGGGTTATTGAAAATAAGAGTTATTGGCAAAGAAAAGGATTAAGAAAGAATATATATGGGTAAGACAGCCAGCAGAGAATGAGTACAGTGTTGAAGAACACATATAGATATGGAACATGTAGATGCATGTAGGAATATTATTTATCCCAGAGAGCAAAAAGGAATAAGAGGTACATTATTTTTTTAAAAAAGAGTGATCAAAAGAGGTAGATGCAATTGAAAATGAGAAGTTAGGATAATAAAAAATGATTGTACCGTTCAGCACCAAGGCCATTAATTTGATGATGCAAATTTAAATTTCTTCAATAAGAGCTCTTTGGAATTATCATGTATGGCAAGTAAGAAGCCAGAATTGAAGTAATCACATGTTAAGTATCTTTTTAAGTTTAGAATTTTTGTCTTTGGGTTTTATATCATGCATGTTTGGGCTTCTCCTTCAGAGAGATGGGAACAACACAAGTGTCACTTACAACAATTGAAAGCATCCTCATGATGACCCTTGAATTGGAAAAACTGTAAGTTGATTTTTCTTACATTTGTTTTCACACAATTGTTTTTTTAGGTTTGTTTTATTATTTTCTTAAGTCAGGTTTATTAATGTATAATTTTCATTTAACAAAATTCACTATTTTTAAATATACAGTGTGATGTGTTTTGACAAACGTATAGTTCTGTAGCCACCACCACATTTGAGGTAAAGAAAACTCCTGCACTCCCAAAAGACCCCTCATGTCCCTTTGTAGTCAATCCATCCTCCTCCCACTACCAGCCCCTGGCAACCACCAATCTGATTTTTGTCCGTATAATGTTGCCTTTTCCAGAATATCTTATAAATGAAATCATGTGGCATGTAGCCTTTTGTTTTTGGCTTCTTTCACTTAGCCAGTCTCTTTGGAGATTCATCTGTTTTGTTGCACCTGTCAGTAGTTCATTCCTTTTTATTGCTGAGTAGTATTCTAGTTGTGTGGATACACAGTTTGTTTACGCATTCATCATTTGATGAACATTTGAGTTGTTTCTAGTTTTTTGGCTATTATGAACAAAGCCTCTGAAAACACTCACATGTGTGTGTGAACATATGTTTTGTGCGAGCATATGTTTTCATTTCTTTGGGGTAAAATACCTAAGGGTGGGATTGCTTCATCATATGCTAAGTGCATATTTAACTTTTTAAGAAACTGCTAAACTGTTTTCTAAAGTGCCTGTGCCATTTTGCTTTCCCACTATCAGTCTATGAGAGTTGCAGTGGCTCCACATCTTCACCTGATCTTTATATTTGTTTTTTTAAAACTTTTAACCTTTCTAGTAGGTGTGTAGTTGCATCTCGTGGCTTTTGCCACATTTTGCATTTCTGTAATAGCTGATGATGTTGAGTGTCTATTCATGTGCAAATATCTTTTTAAATGAAGTGTCTGTTCAAATCCATTTTTTAATTGGATATTTATATTGAGTTTTAAGAGTGCTTTATATAGAAAGCAATGGAGAAAGTCTTTTCTCCCAGATATGTGTTTAGTAAATATCTTCTCCCAGATTGTGACTTATCTTCATTGTATTAAAGTGTCTCTGAAGACTAGAAGTTTTAAATTTTTGATGAACTCTAATTCAGCAATTTTTTTTCATATTTATTTAATTTATTTGTTTGGTTGTGCTGGGTCTTAGTTGCAGCAGATGGGCTCCTTAGCTGCGGCTCATGGGCTTCTTAGTTGTGGCATGTGAACTGTTAGTTGCGGCATGCATGTGGGATCTAGTTCCCTGACCAGGGATCGAACCCAGGCCCCCTGCATTGGGAACTCGGAGTCTTAACCACCAGGGAAGTCCCTTAGCAATTTTTCTTAGATGGTTTGTGCTTTTTTGTGTCTTATCTAAGAAATCTTTGTGTGAGACCCCATTGTCTAACCCAAAATCACAAAGATTTTCTCCTTTGTTTTCTTCCAGAAGTTGTATAGTTACATTTAGGTCTATGATTCATTTTGAGTTAACTTTCATATATGTTGTGAGGGAAGGATCAGGTTTCATTTTTTTGCAGTTTAAAAAACTGTTTCTGTAGGACCGTACTGTGACAGTTTATTACACAACTTACTGCACCTTAAATTGTGCCATCCGCCCTCCAATATGGCAAGCTAATAGAAACTTTCTGTTATGCCAAGGCTAGCTGAGGGGATTGCATGAGATTAGTAGGTGGAAAGGGCCCTGCGTTTAGCAGTCTGTTCCAACCGTCTTTGTCAGGTCAGCTGACAAATGACTGTCTTCACCATGCCGTCACATCTGTTGGTCACTGCTCTAGCCTCATCTTCCTCAGCCTTCCACAGCATCTGCCACAATTGTGATCCCTCTCTTGTCAGCTAGATGCCCTCCTCTCTGGATATTAAAAATTATTTCCCTATGTAACTACAATACTGTTAACACACAGTATTGAATAAAGTAAATACTTAACACAGTAATATTACCCAGTAAAGAGCTGCTATTCAAATTTCCCCAATTGTTTCTCTCATATAATATCATTTCTTTTAACAGCTTTTTGAGGTATAATTGACATACAGTAATCTGTGTTCACACACACACATTCATACACACCATGAAGACATCATCAAAATCAAAATGTCCATCACCTCAGAAAGTTTCTTAATGTCTCTTTGTAATTCTTCCTTCCCATCGTTCCTTGCCCTTCCCAATCGCCATGCAACCATTGATCTGCTTTCTGTTTGTATTTTCTAGAATTTTATGTAAATGGAATCATACAGTGTATACTTTTTTCTAACTGGCTTCCTACTCAGCATGATTATTTTAATCTTCATCCATATTGTTGTATATATCAGTAATTCATTTCTGTTTATTGCTGAATAGTATTCCATTATATGGATGTACCACAATTTATCTGTTCACCATTGATGGACATTTGAGTTGTTTCAGTCTTTGTCTATTACAGATAAAGTTGCTATGAATATTTGTGTACAAGTCTTTGTATGGATGTATACTTCCATTTCTCTTGAGTAAATACCTGCAAGTAGAATGGCTGGATCATTGGTAAGTGTATGTTAAAGTTTTTAAAAAATACATATTTTCCATAGTGTTTTGATCATTTTACATCTCTACCAGCAGTGTATGAGAGTTGCATTTTCTTCACGTTGTAGCCAACACTTGCTATGCTCAGTATTTTTAATTTTAGATAGTTTAATAGGTGTGTAGTTGTATCTCACTGTAGCATCCCTAATGATTAATCATGTCAAACATCTTTTCATATGCTTATTTTCCATCTGTATATCTTTGAATCTTTTATCTATATTTTTCTGGAGTTTTGAGAGTTCTTTATATATTCTGGAAATTAGTCCTTTATCCAATATGTAAGTTGCTAAGTATTTTCTCCCATTCTGTGACTCATCTTTTCATTCTCTCAGGAGTGTCTTTTGCAGGGCAGAAATTCCTAATTTTGATGGTGTCAAATTTATCTATTTTTTTCTTTTATGGATTATGCTTTTGGTGTTGTACCTAAGAAATCTTGCCTAACTCAAGGTCATAAAATTTTTCACCTGTTTTGTTCTAGAAGTTTCATAGTTTTATGTTTTTTAGTTTTATGTTTTACATTTAGATCTTTAAACCAATTTGAGTTCATTTCTGTATATGGTTTGGATGGAAGTTCTTTTTTTTTTTTTTTTTTTTGCACCTGGATATTCAATTGTTCCAGCATCATTTGTTGAAAAGACTACCGTTTCTCCACTTAAATGCCTTTGAACCTGAAAGTCAGTTGTCCACATCTCTCTACTTCTGAACTTTCTATTCTGTTCCTTTGATCTTTTTGTCTATCTTTACACTACTATCACAATGTCTTGAAAGTGTAGCTTCATAAGCCTTGAAATCAGTTACTGTTAGTTCTTCAACTTTGTTCTTTTTCAAAGTTGTTTTAGTTATTCTAAATTTTATTTCCATATGAATTTTAGAATTAGCTTGTCAATTTCTATAGAAAAGCCTACTGGGATTTTGATCTATAAATCAATTTGGGGAGAATTGATGTCTTAACAATACTGAATCTTCTGATCCATGAATACATTATATCTCTCCAGTTATTTAGGTCTTCCTTAATTTCCCCCCAGCAATATTTTACAGTTTTCCGTGTGCAAGTCTTTTACATCTTTTGTCAGATTTATTCTAAGTATTTTATATGTTTGATTCTATTATAGGTAGTATTTTAAAACTTTGATCTCTGCTTGTTTGTTGAGATAAATTAATCTTTTTGTATGTTGATCTTGTACCCTGCAAACTTGATAAACTCATTTGTTAGTTCCAGTAGCATTTTTGTAGATTCTATCAGGTTTTCTACATAATCATGTTATCTGCAAATATAATTTTACTTCTTCCTTTCCATTCTGAATATCTCTTTTCTTTTTGTTGCCCTATTGCACTGGCTAGAACCTTCAGTGCAATGTCAAATAGAAGTAATGAGAGCAGACATCCTTGCCTTTGTCCTGATCCTGGAGAGAAAGTATTTTGTCCTTCACCATTAAATATGATGTTAGGTTTTTTGTCGAAGTCATTTATCAAGTTGAGGAAGTCTCCTTCCATTCCTAGTCTACTGAGGGCTGTTTTTCTCTTTAATCAGGAATGGACGTTAGATTTTTTCATTCTTTTCCTGCATCTATTGCAATGATGATGTGATTTTTCTCTTCTTTTCTTTTCTTAATTTGCTTATTTATTTTTGGCTGCATTGGGTCTTCATTGCTGCATGCAGGCTTTCTCTAGCTGTGGCGAGCAGGGACTACTCTTCGTTGCAGTATGCAGGCTTCTCATTGTGGTGGCTTCTCTTGTTGCAGAGCACGGGCTCTAGGTGCACGGGTTTCACTAGTTGTGGCACATGGGCTCAGTAGTTGTGGCTCATGGGCTCTAGAGTGCGGGCTCAGTAGTTGTGGTGCATGGGCTTAGTTGCTCCGTGGCATGTGGGATCTTTCCGGACCAGGGCTCAAACCCATGTCCCCTGCACTGGCAGGTAGATTCTTAACCACTGCCCCACCAGAGATGTCCTGATTTTTCTTGTTTAGTGTACTAAGTTGGGTAAATTGATTTTCAAATATTAAACCAACCTTTCCTTCTTGAGATAAACCCCACTTGGTCATGATGTATCATCTTTTTATATATTATTGGATTTGATATGCTAACATTTTGTTAAGAATTTTTGCCTCTGTGTTCACGAGAGATATTGGTCTATAGTTTTCTTGTAATGTCATTGTCTAATCTTGATACGGTGAAAGTTGGCCTTATAAATAAGTTGGGAAGTATTCCCTTCTCTTCAACTTTCTGGTAGAGTTTGTGTAGAATTGGCATTATTTTATTCCTTAAGTGTTCGGTAGAATTTCTCAGTTAAGCCACCTGGACTTGCAGCTTTCTTTGTTGGAAGGATTTAAACTGCACATCCAATTTCCTTAATATCTTTATTCTTGAATAAACTTTAGTAGTGCATGTCTTTCAAGGAATTTGTCCATTTCATCTTGAATTTATTGGTATAAAGTTTTCTATAATATTCTCTTACTATCCTTTTAATATCTATAGTATTTTTCTGTTCTCCATTTTATTCCTTTCTACTTTGATCTTTATTGTGTTCTTTCTTCTCTTACTCTGTGATTAATTTGCTCTCGTTTTTCCAGTTTAAGGTGGAAGTTGAGGAAGCTGAGTACAGCGTTAGCAATATCCCACATGTTGACATATTACGTTTTCAGTTTCAGTGAGTTGAAAATAGTTTCTGATTTCGCTTTTGATTTCTTCTTTGACCACAAAGTTACTCAGAAGTGTGTTGTTTAGTTTCCAAATATTTGGAGATTTTTCGGATTTGTTAATTTCTAATCTAATTCCATTGTGGTCAGAGACATATATTGAATGACTAAAATCCTTTAAAAAAATTTTTTTAAGCTTTTTTTAAAAATTTATTTTTGCTGCGTTGGGTCTTTGTTGCTTCGCGTGGGCTTTCTCTAGTTGCGGTGAGCAGGTGCTACTCTTCGTTGCGCTACACTGGCTTCTCATTGGATGGCTTCTCTCGTTGCAGAGCACAGGCTCTAGTTGCGTGGGCTTAAGTAGTTGTGGCACACAGGCTCTAGACTGCAGGCTCAGTAGTTGTGGCGTACAGGCTTAGTTGCTCTGCGGCATGTGGGATCTTCCCAGACGAGGGATTGAACCTGTGTCCCCTGCATTGGCAGGAAGATTCTTAACCACTGAACCACCAGGGAAGTCCCAATTCCAGTATTCTTAATCTTTTGTGTAGATCCATATTCCAATCTGGTGTCATTTTCCTTCTGCTTAAAAATACTTCTTTTAACATTTCTTATAGTGAAAGTCTGCTAGTAATGAATTCTTTCAGCTTTTGTATGTCTGAGATAGTCTTTATTTTGCTTTTGTTTTGACAGATCTGGGTATAGAATTCTAGCTTGATAGAATTCAATTCACTACTTTAAAGATGTTATTCTACTGAGTTCTCGTTTACATTGTTTCCAACAAGAATTCTGATGTCATTGTTATCTTTGTTCCTCTGTATGTAGTGTATAGTTTTTTCCTCTGGCTGCTTTTAAATTTTTCTCTTTATTGCTGGTTTTGAGCAATTTGATTATTTTTTGTGCCTTGGTGTAGTTTTGTCCATGTTTCTTATGCTTAAAGTTCATTGATCTTCTTGACTTTGTGGGTTTATAGTGTTTACCAATTTGGAAAAGTGTTGGCTATTATTTCTTCAAATTTTTGTATTTCTCCTCTCCTTCATGGACTCTAAGTACACATGTATTAGGACACTTGAAGTTGTTGCACGACTCACTGATGCTCTATTCATTTTTGTTGTTGTTTTGTTTTGTTACTCTTTTTGTTTCATTTTGGATGGTTTCTGTTACTATGCCTTAATGTTCACTGACCCTATCTTCTGCAGTGTCTAATCTGCCATTAACCTCATTCAATGTCTTTTTCATTTAGACATTGTTTTTAATCTCTAGAAGCGCAATTTGGGTCTGTTTTACATTTTCCATGCCTATACTTAACATTTTCAGTGTTTATTCTGGGTTTTTTAACATATGAAATACAGTTGTAATAACTTTCCTTCATGTATAATAACTTTTTAAATGTTCTTTTCTGCCAATTCTAACATCTGTATGGATTATGGGTTAGTTTTGATTGATTGCCTTTTCTCCTCAGTTTGGGTCATATTTTCCTACTTCTTTGCATGCTTGGCAATTTTTTATATGATCCCAGATATTGTGAGTTTTAGTTTATTGTGTGCTATATATATTTATATTCCTGTAAAATGCTTGGGCTTTGTTTTGGGTGAAATTAAGTTACTCAGAACAATTTTATTCTTTTAGGTCTAGCTTTTAAGATTCGTTGGGTAGGAGTCCAAGTAGCCTTTAGTCTGGAGCTCATTATTTGCAACTACTGAGACAAGTCCTTTCTGAGTATCATGAGGTTTTGCAGTCTGACTTGTAGGAACAGGTACTATTCCTACAACCCTGTGTGATGTCCAGTTATTCTTATTATTAATCCTTTCATGTGGTTCTTTTCCTGGCATCAAGGAATTCCTCACACAAATGTACTGACCAATACTTTGTTGAATTCTCAAGAGATCCCTCTGCATATGTCCAGAGTTCTTTGTCTGTGCACTTCTTTTCTCTCTGATACTCTGCTTTGTGAACTCTAGTTACCTTGGTCTTCCCAGACTCTCAGCTCCATTTCCTCAGTCAGGGAGTCCACCAGTCTCTGTCTGGACTTCTTTTCCCTGTACCATGACCTGGAAACTCTCTCAGAGAAGTAAGGTAGGGCAATTAGAGGGATCATTTCATTTATTTCCCATCTCCTGGGGATCACTGAACTTTATTGCCTGAGGTCCAGTTACTTGAAAACTGTTGTTTCATATGTCCTGTCTGATGTTTTCATTGTTTCAGGTGGGAAGTCAAATTGGACCTTGTTACTTCATCTTGGCCAGAAGCCAATAACATATTTTAAGTCTGTTTTGTTTTGATACAGGGTCCAGTTAAAGATTAGGCATTGCATGTCATGTCTTTGTTTCCTTTAATCTAGAATATTTCCCTACTATTTTTTTTTTTGTTCTTTTATGACATTGGCATTTTTGAAGCGTCTAAGCCAGTTGTCTTGTAAATTGCCCCACAATCTGGATTTGTCTGTTTCCTCATTAGATTCAAAGTAAACATTTTGGGAAAGAATACTATATAGGTGACGTAGTCTTTATACTTCAGCACTTCAGGTGGCCCAGTGCTAAGTTTGATCACTTGACTAAGGTGGTATGTTGCATATCTCTCCATTGTAAAGTTATTTTTCCCGTTGGTCATTGATAAATAATATGTGCGGTGATACTTTGGGATCAGTGAAGATCCTACTTTCAAACAACTCTTCACCCAACTGTGCATCAGTGATAATCCTTGTCTGAATCAATTATTACATTGATAGTTGCAAAATGACACTTTCCTAATTCTATCATTCCTTTTGCATTTATTAGGTGACATTATTCTATAAAGAAGAGCTCCCCCACTTTTCATTTTGAGTATCATAAGGAACTCATGTGCTTTTTAAAAAATTAACTATGTTATACCTTATTATAATGATAATGTCTGCGCACGCACGTCTGCGCATGCGCTGTTTACAAACGGAAGCCTGAGGGGCGGTGCCAGTTTGGTGGGAGTGGGACGAGGGCGGTGCTCGGACCTCTCCCTCGCCCCTCCCACTCCAGGCTTGTCTCTGCCTCTAGTTCCCCTTCCGCAACTCCCGCGCCCAGAAGTCTTGGAGTTTACCACTTCTATTCAAGTGTATTTTTAGCATAGAGTCCAAAGTGTGAGTTTACTGGATCGACTGGTGCAGACATCTAAAGCAGCTGGCTTCTTCTTCAAACTCCCAGAGAAGACTAGAGTACTAAGTAATGAGCACCAACTATCCACTGAACTTTAAAAATTTAGGTTTCCCGACTCTGTGTGAGAAATGACCACCAAAGATGCAATCCTTCGACTTGAGTGTTTTCATGAGTCTTAAATATGCAAATCAAGGTAGAACTCATTAAAGCCATCAACAGTCTAGTGTGAAACTCTTAAAAAGCTGGTTTCTAGCCCATTTTCCTAAAGTACCCCCAAATCACCGAGCACATTTCTCCATGCCCACCACGACTTTCTCCACCTCAATATATCAGACCCTTAGCCCCACCCATTACCTATTTCTGAGCTCTTTTACTTCAAAAATTGTTGACTTTGGAGGAATTACTTGGATCTTGATACTGTTTCAAACCAATAACTATAGATTTATTATCCATACCATTATCCATTGCATTCATTGTATGTATCCATTTATTCATTGTATCCATTATCTGTGTATGGAGAAGATCCATAATCTTCTCCAGAGCGATTAGGAACACCTCATGAACAATATTTACAGACTTATCGTCCTTTTTCTAGTACCTAGCACACTCATACTCCATTGGGTACTCAAATATACTTGGGATTAATCCGTTGCAGAGCACGGGCTCTAGGCAAGCGGGCTTCAGTAGTTGCAGCATGAGCGCTGAGTAGCTGTGGCTCGCAGACTCTAGAGCACAGGCTCACTAGTTGTGGCACACAGCCTTAGTTGCTCTGCGGCATGTGGGATCTTCCTGGACCAGGGCTCGAACCCATGTCCCCTGCATGGGCAGGCGGATTCTTAACTACTGCGCCACCAGGGAAGTCTGGAAGGCGGATTCTTTGCCACTGGACCATCAGGGAAGTCCCAGGATCAGCCTTTTAAAGAAGCATCCCAGAGAGGTTTGAGTGTAGAGGTCCACAGACCATATTTTGAGAAATGGTATTTCCCTATGGACACCTTTCCTCTGGCAGCTCTTTTGAATGGCAGCTATGTTCTCTCCGATGCTGCACTGCCTGCAGTCTACCCAGCTTTCATTCCAGTGAGAACATTCCAGAGACCAACTAAGGATCAACGCCAGGTGTTTCTCCAGTCACCTCTGGGGCTGACTGCATGTCACCAGCAACCAGTACCTCACCTGCTGCCCAACTACAGTGACACCTTCCAGATTTGTGACTCAGCTAGCTCTCCACCATGTTATTCTATGTGGACACCACCCCCCTTTTACAAAGCCTTGGACACCCATAAGCCTACCAAAAAAAAAAAGGAGTAGGGCTCCAGGACTTCTCCAAGTACTGGTGGTGCCTCCTCACCATACCTGTATACGGGCGCATGTTGGATAGTGTTGGTTGGCTCTTGACACCCATTTCTACCCCCTTCTCTGCAGGTGCTAGAGGCCTGGGAACCATATTTCACAGATCCCCTCGACAGCAGGGTTCTGCCAATAAAATGTACTTGTGTGAAATTTGGAAGGTGGAAAGCAGATGGAAATCATTTTTTCCTCCTCTACAGCACACTCCATATTCCCCATCTAGTCACCACCCTTGGGGCTTTGGGGCTGCAATGACCTCATCAGTGGTTTCCCAAAGTTTCCTGACTTCTGAGTGGCAGCAGCAGTTTTGAGTCTATGGAAAGCAGCTGTGGTAAAGTAACCTGAAGGCTAGTGCTACAGTGCCCCCCATCCCCAACTTTCACCACCATTAGCCCCCTCAATGATAAGCACCAACTGTTTGGATATAATCTTTCTCTCTTTCTGGCTTTTTTTTTTTTTTTTTTTGGCTTGAAATATCTAGAGTGCTTTCTATTTTCTTGTCTATGGTAGTTTTAAAATATGTCTGCAAATTCTTTGACTCTTCTTTCTTCAAAAGGTGGAGTCTAAATCCCCTCCTCTTGAATGGGAGCTGGAACGAGTGACTGACTTCTAACCATGCTATGTGGCAGAAGTGGTGTTATGTGCCTCTGAGGCCAGGCCATAAGAGGAATAACCTCTGTCTCTCTCTTGGACAGCTCCCTCTGGAGGAAGCCAGCCATCATGTAGTGAGGACATTCAATCAAGTAGCAGGTGGACAGGCCCATGCAGGGAGGAAAGGAGGCCTCCCTCTAACAACCAGCACCACCCTGGCAGCCAGGTAAGGGAGTGAACCACCTTGGAAGTGGACCCTGCAGCCTCAGTCCAGCCATCAGATGACTGCAGCCCTGGCCGATATCTTGAGGAACTCGTGAGAGACCCAGAGCCAGAACTGCCCAAGCTATTCCCCTAAAGGCTTGACTCAGAAATTGTGAGGAATAAATGTTTATTGTTGTTTTGAGCTACTATTTTGGTATGATCTGTTACATACCACCAGATAATCAATACACTGTCTGATTCAGGGGTTGAACCAGACAGACTTGAGACTCTCAGTATTTTGAACTGGCATATTAATGAATGATGCCCTTGTAACGGTTGGGGACTTCGGTCATGGGCTCCAAGTCGTTTCCTCTACCACAATAGTTTGTTTTTTTTTTTTTTCAATAAGTATACCACAGCTCTAATACTGTTGGACTTTATTTTTAAAAGATGTAAATGACTAATCCTATCCCAGGGTTTCATTTGGGAACACAGTTTCTTTTTCTTTTTTTCCTTTTTTTTTTTTTCTCACACACACGCTGTATTTTATTTTTACAAGAGATAAATAGACTGACACCAAGCATTGTACATGGATGACCACAACAAAAGCAACAATGATTGCAATTACGAAACATGAAACACACTCATACTATGTCATAATATTGACATTCAGTCCAGTAATCTTCCACTGTAACAGCTTGTTTACTTTGCAGTGAAAATTGATTTGTATATTCTTTGCCTCTGAGTCCTTGAGGGATTTTTGTTTTGTTTTGTTTTTTTTAAATTCAAACAGAAAGTCACAAAAATTATACTCATCCTCATCAGTTCACTCAGTGCCATGTAATTTTTTTTTTCCATCTTGACCTTTTGTTAGCACTTTTATGAGTTCATCAGTTTTTCATTAGAGTTCTGAAAATGCTTATTCATTCAGTTCAGCAGTACAGTCAGTTACCAGAAACCTGTACTTGTCAGAGTCTTTTCCATGAATTTCTTGAAGATGAAACCCTTTTATAGGAACATATTTGCAAAAGCATCAGAGTACACCCAGAACTGTCTGTAAATGACAAAAGACTTAAAAATGACCACGGTTGAAGAATTGATGAAAGTTCATAATAATGCAGTTGACAAGAAAATTAGTTATTTCTGAGATATACATTTAAAAATAATAACTAGGATTATGACTTATAACATGATACCAGAACATATAAGATTTTTAGAAATTTCATGTAATGTCTGAAACATTTGTATTAACATATTTCCATACAAATAACCCAATGAAAGTTTAGTATTAGTTGTTTTGTTTGTTTGTTTGTTTATACTGCAGGTTCTTAGTCATCAATTTTATACACATCAGTGTATACATTTCAATCCCAATCGCCCAATTCAGCACACCACCATCCCCACCCCACCGCAGTTTTCCCCCCTTGGTGTCCATATCTCTGTTCTCTACATCTATGTCTCAACTTCTGCCCTGCAAACCGGCTCATCTGTACCATTTTTCTAGGTTCCACATCTACCACAATACTTACCATACCAACAACCCACAGATTTTCCTGGGCACGAAATTCCTCAACCCCCTACTGTGCAAATATACAGTAGGCTTTTATTGTTCAAGGCGGGGGGTACTTATAAGCAGAACAATAACAGGGTGCACTCAATCCCTCAAGCTTTCAGAGAAGGGGATTAGACCAGACTTAGCTGGATTGTGTGGCCCATGACCAGAGTTCCCGTAGAGAAGGAGCCAGCCTGGAGTGCGTCACAGTTATAGGGATGGTGAGGCAGGGAACGTCTATACTACTAACAGTGGCAACTGCTTGGTGACAGAAATGGTCGCAGTAGGAGGGGGAGCCTATTTGCTCCATTGAGTTCGCTGGTACCTGCTGAGCTAGCTTTTTACTGAGCTACTGAAAGGGGAAAGGAATGAGTGCCCAGGACTATCCGAATTATTTCTCATCACCTTCTGGATTCCCAACACCTCACTGATCTCCATTCCCAGGTTACATTTGGACCTTATCATCATCTGGAATTTGTCATAAAAAATCTTAAATGTACAATCTTTCATTCTCTGAACATAAGCTCTTGTCCTTCCAGTTCTCACTCATGTGTATCCAGCGTACATGCTCTTCAGTTGCATCAAAACCCCTGGTCTGGTGCCCCATTTTCTCCCAGTTCCTACTTGGTCTAAACACCCAAGTTGACCTCTCGGCCTCTCTACTTTTAGGCCACCATCAAAGTACTCTTTATAAAACTCAAGCTTGGTCATGTCTCTTCTCTATTTAAAACATTGTAGTTTGTGCTCTGTTTGGTCAAGGCCATGCGCCTTGACCAGGCCCTTTGGGATTGGGTCTCTGCTCGCCCGCACAGCCTCACCTACTGCCCTTTCCTCCTTGTGCTTCATGTTTGGGAATACCAGACTGCACACGCTTCAAGCCCACCCAAGGTTTCATGCTTCTTGCCTCTGTACTGTCCTCCGTCTAGAATGCCTTTCCTTCATCTCGTCCTCCCAAGAAACTTCTGTTTGGCTTTCTTCTTCTTCCCCTCCTCTAAGCCATCCCTCACATTTACTCCTTTCCAGCCAACCAAGAGCTGAACCACTTCTTGGTACACTGCCATTGTCATGTCAACACACTGTCTTCTATGTATAATATATCTTCAGGTGTCTGTGCCTCCTCTCAGTCTTAAGGCCCCACAAGACAAGGGACTTTGTCCTCATCAACTCTTTCCCCAGCACCAGCCACAGAGTCTGGCATATAATCCAGGCCCAGATCAAGTTCTACCTTTTTCATGGACCCTCCCTAGTTTCCTAACCTTCCCTCCTCTGAATCCTACAATTTTCTTCCCTGTATCATTTTTGCCCTAATCATGTATTGTCTCATTTCATTATCTTTTAAAAAGTGGCTAAATTCTCTGACAGATTTCATCGGAATCAGAATTTGCATTCATTTAGTAGCTGTTGGCCTTGTATCTCCCTCTCCCCTTCTATCTCTCAGGTCTCAGTAAGGAGTTGGGCTCTGAGCTAGTTTGTCCATCATAAGATGGTGACAGAGGCAGCCCCAGGCGGCCATGTGTTGTACCACCTGACCCTGGGCACCCCTCCTGCTTCTGGGCCACAGCCAGGGATGACTCCCTGATCCAAGGAGAGACAGCTCACTCACAGGCTGGCCAGGTGAAGTCTCTGGCTCTGGCAAAAACACTGCCCAATCTCGGTCAAGCTGGACCAAGCAGAATCTTACTCTTGGCAATTTTAATTTAGAAATATGGTAGGGTAGCATTTGAGACTAATAAAAAATTGTGCAAATCTGAGGTAGTATGATACAAAAAATATTATCTAAGCCTCATTTATGTACCAACTTTGAAAGAATGGAAATATCCCAAACTAGGAACCTGGAGCTACCTGGAATCCTGGTCCACACTTTGGGAAGCCCAGCAGTACAAGGATCTCTACCCCTGGTTTCTCGTCAGCTCCCTGTCTTTGTGACCACCTCTCTTACTGAAATCAGACCCCCACTCATTACAGAGTTTGAGCGGGCATGGGGACTTTCCATTCTTGTGACCTAATAGTGTAACCAAAGTGCCTAGTACTGTACCTGGTCCATAGCAGGTGCTCAATAAACAGCAGCTGCCTCCTTCTCCTCATTGTTATCATTGTTATCAACTCTTTGGTGGCAAACACAGCTTAGACGTCTCTGCATCCCTGTTGCAGTCTAACAGTTCTGGGCTCCAACCTTAACTCACACTTTTGGACGTGGGGCCTTGGGTCCTTGAGCAGGTTACCTACATTCTTTAAATCCTGTTTCCTATCTGTCAAACGAGGATAACAAGATATGCTTCCACGGACTGTTGGGCTAAATAAGACCATAAGATGCCTAACCCAGGGCTTGGCACCAAGCAAGCAAGTGGTAAGTGTTAGCTGCTGCTGCTTCCTATAGTTAGTAGTATTAGTCATGCGCCTTAAACACAGTAAATACTTGTTGGCTCACTGAAGTCACCGCCCAGAGAAAAACACTTGTTTTTCATTCTCAGTAAGAACCTTTGGGAGGTGACTTGGGCAGGCACTGAGAGAACAGATGTCTCTCATGCAGCATCAGCAAACTCATAACTCAGAAGAACTGATGGGCCGTTCACTTTGCTTGGAACCCCATCCAACTGGCAGAACCTGCTGGGCTATCTCCCAGGCCTACTGATCATCTGGGGCACCGTGTGCTATCACCCCATGGCTTGCACAGTTCTTCACCTCGTATTACTAAACCACCAGCACTATCTGTGGTCATTTTGGTAGATTATCAAATCTTGTTCATTCAGAATTTCTTTTACTCATTAATGTATTTAACTCTCACTGACTTAAGAAATGTGATTAATGACTTTCTTAGCAGGAGTGGAAGAGCCTTTGCACCTTCCGCAGGTGGCACTGTCACTATATAATCACTTGGAATCATGCAGCCCTGGGCCTGTGCTGGGTGAGGCAGGAGGTGGGTAGGTTTGGGGCTGGGCTGAGCTGGAGGGAGCCGAGCAGCACACAGCTGACCCTCAGGGGGGTCAGGAGAGGCCAGGGCCTGAGGGGGGCCGTCTTGGGCAATGGCTGCTCTCACACATTCTTCTTTACCCTGTCTTTCTGGCACTTCCCTGCTAGTTATCCATGGGTTCGGATTTTTTTTTTAAAGAAAAAAAACAACCCAATGGGAATTTTCCACCAGCTTGATATGGTGGAGAACCCCCTACCTAGACAGGGTACACATTTGTACATGAGTTTGAGAACTTGGGAGAAAAGTCAGGCCTTGGCTCCACAGTGGAGGGAGACCCAGTGATCCAAATATTTTGGCAACCCCAATGACCGTACGAGAGGGGCCAGAAGTAGATGGTCCTCTATGGGCAGGAGGTCGAGCATGTTGTAAATAACTGGTACTTGATGACCCAGGAGAGAGAGCGCCAGAATAAATTGCTATTTGATTTAATGATCTATGCCCCTTGAGGATGGTATGTTTTCCAGTTCGCAGGGACTGATGATACTGGGGAAACAAGGGAGGGAAGCCCCTCTTCATCCTTCTACTCATCCTCCTTTGCCCACATTTCCTCTTGTGGAAGTACTGGCTACCATGAGGGATTCTAGTTTCAGCTCTGCTTCTTCTTGCAGGACCCTGTTATTGGTATATAAATATTCAACTATTTACATTTTAATTCCTTACCACATGGTTAGACTTGGTTATGAATTTATACACTTTAATATGAGAAAAATAAGTATTTTACAAGCAATGCTGAGAAGCCAATATTAGAAAATAAAATTTGCAGGTGGCTTGAGGCAGAACAGGGTTCACTCTGTGGCTGTCTCGTGTGCTGTCTCACTTTCCTCACCCGCCTCTTCATCAACCCAATATGCAGCCAGAAGCTTCTCTGCTGGGGCTTTGATGACTTCCCTGGGGTAAGAAGAATAATGCCAAGGCTTTTACTTTTGAAAGGAACAATTATAGTTTTCATTATTTCCTCATTTTAGAGGAGAATTTTAAATTGTCCTCTATTATTTACCCTGCATCCTTATAGAATATCTCGTCCTCATCAGAAGACTCCCTGTCGTGTAGCTTCTGTGCCATGTTTTCCTTGCATGTGGCGTCGAGAGGCCTATACATATCCCTAAGCCAAAGTGGCTGCCTTCTCCCGAAAAAGCCCTCCTGGAACTCAGAAAGGGAAATATTAATTCAGCATCTCCCCTGCTTTCTCTGGCCACAGTACTATATCCCCCTCAAATTTACCTGCCTCTCACTTTCCCCTGAGCTCCTCTTACGCAGCAGAAATCGAAAAAAGCCCCTTGGAGGAAAACACACACCGTTAGTGTTACATGTTATTTTTCATCTCTCTCACAATGTGTTATCTCTGGTCTTATTAGGACTAAATGGGTACCTCAGTCCATAAGCACAATGAGCAAAATCACCACAGACCCGGGATCTTGAAAATCATCCCATGCATGCTGGCCTTCCAGAAGTTCTCTGTGTCTGTCCAAAATGGCCCCCCCCACCGTGTCTCTGGGGAGACCTTTGCATATGGCTTAGCATGGAGTATAGGCAGGATTTTCAGCCCCGTTTACCTTTCTTGGCCCTTGGCCAAGTGCCCTCGTGCAGAGAAAACACTGCACAGCGGCGCTGGGCAGAAACACGTTACTCTCTAGATGCGCTTCACACCAGTCTGCTTCGGACTTAGTCGCACATGCAGCATTTGCTGGGGGTGTGGCTGCGGGGAGAAGGTGCTTTTATTTTCCTGGCTGCTCTATCCTATCCTATAAGTTGAATCACACCAAGTAAACACCTGAACCCAACTAGCAAAGTTATCTATAGCTCTCTGACTTTCATATTGCAGGCTGTCACTGAGGTGTCAGTGAATTGTGAAATCAGTTTAAAGGCCATGACCAGCAGGGAAACACAAAATACTCTTTCTGAATACAAATAGAATAGAAAAAAATCAGAGTGCACAATAAGTTAGCTTCAGAAACTACTTATGCCCATATAGTATGTGTATACTGAATTGTGACATAAAACGGAGCTCACAGCCCAAGCACAGTGTGATCAGTAGAGAAGTCCTCAGTGGAAAGGGACCCTCTTCTTTTTGATAATCACTAGCAGTATGACCATGGAGCAAGATATTTTCCCTTTCTCTTTCTCCATTTCCTTATTATAAAAGGAAGAGACAAACTACTGTCTAAAGTTTCTCCCGGTTAAAATTCTATGAGGTTTGGATAAAGGGAATAGAGAGTAGCGGCCTGAAAAACAGTAGGGTGAGAAGGGAAGTTTTCTTGCCACTTTACAGAAGGGACTCATAGGTTCTACCTTTCGTCAGCTTTGAGTGAGGCCAGCCCCTAAATCCCCAACCATGTGGCCCTCCCTACCGCAGAGCCTCTTAGAAGGCCTCTGGCCTGGCCTGACGCCTAGGAACCAGGCACCAGGCCAGCAAGAACTGGTACAACCAAAACCTCTCCCCGTCCACCCTCTTTCTTTAAAGGACTAGTGAAAGCAGCTGAATCTGTGCCAGTCCTGTTCTAACTCAGCTTGGGCTGGGAAGCTAATTCTGCTGATAAATAAATTAGGGTAAACCATTAGGGTAATTAAACATTCTTCCTGCCTTTGGTGAGGAAATTGAAATAGATGAGTTCTAAGTTCTCCTCTAGTTGTAAAATTCTGCTTTAAAAGACCAATATTTACCTTCTGCTTCTTTTTTTATCTTCCCCTTTTGCAATTCTATGAGAATAAATCTGTTTTGAAAGAAAACATGATCATGATTATCCATTACAATTATTTCCAAATCTTTATTCATTCCTTTTTACTTTAAATCTTATCTATCCAGTGAGATGATAACTTTTTTAAGGAAAGGAATTCTACCCTGTTTAATAATCCTTTGCCTCTTCCACAGTACCTAACTTAGGGTCTTGCATGCAGCTGGCGATATATTTTATTGACTGTTTTAGATAACGTCCAACAGATAATTCCTAATAAAAACTCTTAGAAGTAGGAAAAGAAAATAAAAGTATCTAGCAGAAACCTAAGCATTGTTTTAAAGTCAAGAACAAGAGTAGGATGTCCATCATTACTGTTACTATCGATCAATGTGGAGGAGGTCTTAATCAGTACGATAAGAAAAACAAAGTATTGGAAAGGAAGAGACAAACATATTTGCATATGAAGTGAGGGACCTAAAAAGACCAAAAGAATCAACCGAAATTTTATTGGAAGTAACATGAGTAAGATGGTTACATACAAAATCAAGAGATCAACATATAAGCCTCAGTAGCTTTCCCATATAACACAAATAACTCAGTAAAAAACAGAAGAGGAGCTTCCCTGGTGGCGCGGTGGTTGAGAGTCTGCCTGCCAACGCAGGGGACATGAGTTCGAGCCCTGATCAGGGAACTAAGATCCCGCAAGTCGTGTGGCGTGGCCCCAAAAACAAAACAAACAAACAAACAAAACACAGAAAAGAAAAGGCTGCAGAGATTTTTGTTAGGGGCATTTCTGATATGCTTATTTAGTGTAAACATTTCTAAATATACCACTTAACCATCATCTTAAATATTCTTAATATTGGTATCACAATTCCTGCATCGAAATCCTTAACAACAGTTTGTTCTTTTGGTAACTTAATGTGTTCTTGACAATACTGATTTTATTTTTAAGATTTTTTTTTTTTTGATGTGGACCATTTTAAAGTCTTTATTGAATTTGTTACAATATTGCTTCTTTTTTTTTATGTTTTGGTTTTTTGGCCATAAGGCATGTGGGATCTTAGCTCCCTGACCAGGGATCGAACGCGCACCCCCTGCATTGGAAGCCAAAGTCTTAACTACTAGACCACCAGGGAAGTCCCTTGACAATACTGTTTACATAATTCATCTGCTTAAATATTTAATATTTAAATGTTCATTTAATTTAGATTAAATTATCAAAGTTATGAGTTAATAGCATTCATATTAATGCAAGTGTTCTATATTTTCTTGTCCTGTAGGGGACAATTTGAGGTTAACTTTAAGTCCTCTCATTTCACTAAACCAACTTTTTCAAACCTTTTCTGTAAAGGCCAGATAAGTCAATATTTTAGGCTTTGCAGGCCACATACAGTCTCTGTCACACATTTTTCTTCCTTTCTTTTTTTTCTCATCTACAGCCCTTTAAAAATCACTTTTAACTTATGGGCTGTATAAAAACGGACTGTGGGACAGATTTGGTCCATAGGTCATAAACAAAATATAAATACAAATGGAGAGTATATGAACACTTATATAACAAGGTTCATATGGGAGTCTATAATTGCTCAGACCTCATTACCACTTTTCCTCTACAACTAAAATATATTTTTCTATCTATGCCTTGTCTATATAATGAAAAAATTAAAAATGAATAGGAGATATTTAGTGCGAGTGATGGGCTGGGGCCCTACACAGACTTAAAGAATTGTAGAATTTTATTGCTAGAAGAAACTGAAGAGATTATCTAACTTGAACCCCTTAATTACTTTATAGATAATCTACTTTAGAGATAAGAACTCATAAATAAATATGATTAACTTACAAATATCGGCGGGATAGCAAGCCTTCAAAGGAGTCCTTATGTAATTCAGTCAAATAATTTTCACTGAGAATTCTGAAAAATGAAAAGGTTATTTCTGGATCAAACTGCAAAATAACTACAACTATATACTACATAGGACTAACTCCTATATGTGGAGGAAAGCTGGGTAATGGTGCCACCTAAACAACCTAATTCTTATTTAATTTAGGGATGGTGATTTCTGCTCTGTTTTCATTTAAGCCTTTTCACGTCCTCCTTTGTGTCCATCTCTCTCCATCACGCATGTGCACGCGCGTGCACACATACACACACACCCACACACCCACGCCCCACACACTCTTCCCACCAAATCATATAGTTAATGCCTACTCTCTAGATCACGAAGTCTCTGTTAGAACCCAGCTCTGGGTGGCACCAACGTTGCAGAGCTGCCCTTCCCTCCTCTCTTTCCCCAAACCTTATTGGGAAGTCCCACAGAGAACGGTATCAGGGCAAATGAAGCCGTCTGATTTTTTCCCCCATTAAAATTTTTTTGAAAACTAAAATGTGCATAAAATATACATAACTGTTCAATAATCCAATTGAACAACTGTTCAACTGTTTAATAATTACAAAACAGACCCCCACGTAATACCATTCATGTCAGGAAAGAATCCTGCCAGCATCCCAGAAGACCCCGTGTGCCCTTTTCCAATCACAACCCTCTCTCTGACTTCCTAGAGGGAACCACTATCCTGACTTTAGTAATAATTTCCTTGCTTTTTAAATGTAGTTTTGCCTTTTCTCTATCAGCCATAAACAACACAGTTTAGTCTTGCTTCTTCTTGAACTTTATATAAGTGGAATCATATTATATGTATTATTTTCCACATTGCTTCTTTTATTCAACATTATTTTGTAAAATTATTTTATTTTTGCCTGTAGTATGTAGTGTTGCATGTCCAACTACATGAGGCTTCTGAGTATTTGAATGTGGCTAATGTGACTGAGTTGAATTTTTAATTTAATTAATTTCAATTATTTTAAAATTAAAATTTAAAAAAGTGATACTCAATGTAACTATTGGAAAATGTTTATGTTAGCAAGAATTTGCATATGTGATACTACATTTTTGACTGTAAATTTTATGAAATCTCAATACCAATCAAGTATTTGTAATAAAATTTAGCAACCAAATTGTGATTTCAAAGAGTTAGTATGGGGAAAAAATGTAGATTCTCTCATTAATTTTTATATTGATTACATGTAGATATGATAATACTTTGGATATTTTTAAATACTTAGTATGAAAAAAAGTAGAATATCTTATTAATAATGTATATAATGATTACATGTTAAAATGATAATATTTTGTATATAAGGGTTAAGTAAAAGATATTAACATCTATTTCATCTGTTTCATTTTACTTTTGTTTTTAAGTGGCTACCAGATAATTTAAGATTACTTATGTGGCTTGCATTATGTTTCTGATGACGTGTATGACTTCTAAGTAGGATTATACCACACTTTATTCGTTCAACTGTTGGTGTATACTGAGATTATTCTAGTTTTTATTTATTGAAAACAATACTGCTTTGAACATTCTTGTATTTGTATCCTGATACATATTTGCCTGAGTTTGTCTAGGATGTAATAGGGATACAAAATTGTTTCCTAAGAAGTTGTGCTATTTCAAGTTGGCCGATTGAAACATGTCAAGTCTCCACCCCTTCAACTTCCACCAAAATCCCTAAGAATGATTGAAAAGATATAACTTAAGAATCACAACCTTAGCTCAAGGTGTGGGAGCAGCTCCACAAATGCTCCCCTACCAGAAACGTCCTGGAGCTACCTACAGGGTGATCAGTTGGAATAGTGTGGTAGGAGCAGCCTACAGCACACATCAACCCCACATCTTTCCTCCTTGATCCAGGCAGCAAAAGGTGTCTTCCTCTAGGCAGGAGCAATTGGTGTTAGAATGGGGGCAAGGTCCCAGAACCCTGGAAGAAAGGTATGCACTCCCTGACTAGCCTCCAGAAGTCATCTTCCACCTCTGCCTTATTCTCAGGGGAACCCACTGGGAGTAATAAGCCCCAACAGCTCATTTCACTTCTCCCCTAAAGCTGGGAAACAAACGCAGTAGAATCTCAACTACAAAGATGAATTACACTCAGGAAGGACCAAACAATGTGAGAAAGCCAACTCCATTAAGGACAGAAAACAAAAACAAACATAAGAGCTTATAGCCAATGAATCAGAGTTAACAAAGCACAAGAGGACCTTAGGATAGCACAGTTATTACCCTCAGACAGATGTAAACAGATAGTGCATCCATTAATCAACTCAAGAATATACGAATGAAAAGTGTTAGCAATAATAAAAAATCTCAGTATATGAGAAGGCGAAATGACAGTTAAAGAATAAATTAGGAAACTGAGAGATCCAGCCAATGACTTCTCCAGAATGCAGAATGAAGGGAGCAGGAACGATTCACAGTCAAGCCTGATGCCTGGGTCTGCCAGAGGAATGTTAAGCCCTTTGCTTCCGCTGGTCTCACGATAAAGACTAGGAACATGCTGCGGGGAGGAGGGGGTGGTGTTTTGCACCTGTTTCTTATAGCTGATAAGCAGGAAGGCACATAGCCAGTATCCCAAGAGTGGAGTGAGGGAGTAGTAGAGAGAGCCAGTACAGAAGAAACTCTATAAGACGTCAGAGGTAGGTTCCTCGTGCCTGGAAGAATCCCCTTCCTTGCAGGTAATATTAACAGTGGTACATCCTTCAGGAGCCTTGGGGATCTGAGCACAGGCTACGTTGCCTTGTGAAACTATTTCCACTGAGTTCTGCATTTAAAACCTTCTGCTTTTCACTCACAGTGTCTCTTGGTCACGTGTTTATATTAACTCCATCTCATAGCTTAATTCCAGCTCATAAATTAATTCTTTACTCATAGCTTATGAGAATTAAAATATTACTACCTGGAAACTCTGCAACTCAGTTATTAAGGTGGTTCATATTATACAGAATATAGTCACACACATTTTTAAAAGATCACTAAAACAAAAACACAAAAGACTTCAATTCCCACAAAGAACTCTTGGAGCCCTGAGCATGCTTCAAAGACCCTGACCTCAATTTGAAATTCACCATGTTAGAAGGAATCGCAGTGATTGTCAGAATATATGTTAGGGGGAATGGTCAACAGATGGTGCTAAGATTGATTGTTTTCTCACCTCTAAGTAGTGGTTTCATATTTCCATGGAAATGATCCAAAAAGAAAAAAACCAAATCAATATGCCCAACGACATTTATGGTAACCCTTTTTATACCTTCAAAGGTAGGAAAAAACTCTACCTCCCCATATCGCATGACAAAACTGTATGTATATACCATAAATGATATACAAACGTCACAGGAAATGATGGTACATGAAAAAAAGCTACACAAAAGTGGAACTCATATATACTAATTATAACTTTGAACGTTGACAAGGATTCAGTAAGTACAGCAAAGAGATGGGGCTGATCCTCAACTCTTTATGGCACTGTCTTCTCTGATTGGCTGATGCCCATATCAGACTGGTTAGAGTTTGAATATCATGGTAGGACAGGGGGTAACCAAACAGTATGTATTTCAAATTAATGGGCTTTCTTTCTGTGAAGTTGTTTGGATGACAGGGTAGTAGAAATTTAAAAAATAACAACGGTATATTCAGCCTAGAAGTAAAGTTTAGACTGAGAATGAGTCAGTCACCAAAAAATTACCCAAAAAGGAGCTTCAAATAAGCAATAACTGAATACCTGGAATAAAATACATTAATCTGTAGAACTCCAAATATTCATTTTGACTGAAGAAAAAATTTTAAAACTATGGGGAATCAGAGTTAAAGCCAGATCTAAAACTTTCTCACACCATGAAAATATCAACACCAGGCATGAAGTAACATTTAAGAAAGATCCATGTCTAACTTCTGACCAGGGTTCTAGTCTAAGGCAATCTTCTGAATTTCACATTCATTCTTGATTCTGTATTATTGACAATTATCCTTCTCTCTACCTCTGTAACTTCTAGGAAATTGAGAGGGCTCAGGGTTGGTTTGTTTGATTGATTTAACTATATATATAATGCAAACAAGAGGCCTTTCTGGAACTGATTTACTCTCCTTCCCCTGCTTTCTTTCTCTCCAAAGTACTTAGCAATGCTTGAAATTATAGCTATCTATTTATTATACTTATATACTTATTTTTATATATTTGTAAACCCCCTGAGAACTGGGATACTTGGGCTGTTTCATTCTTGGGCCAGAAACCCTAGCATGTAAAACAGTTCCTGGCATATAGTAGATACTCAAAAAATATTTATTGAATGAATTCAGAAAGTGACAAGTTATCAACTATCAGATACTTTTACTTAAAACAAATCATCCATTTATCGTCACTCATGAGGATAAGTACAGGAAAAGAAATGTCTTTCTTCTCCCCTACATTTGTGACTCAATGTTTTGAGACAAGAATCCTTTGAGAATTTCATAAAAGCAATGGTTCTTTTCCCTAAAAAACTGCACTTTCTTGAACACACGCAAAAGTGTGCATGCAATTTCGACTTGTGGATCATCCTTTTAGGGCAGAGGTCTGTGAATAGAGAGGACTGAATCCAGATTGCCAAACTTGGATGGGAAATAAAATTACATCTCGGTTTTCACAAATCTCTAACTAAAATCAGCACTTCCTTCCATTATGAATGTAGGCAACAAACCACAGTAGATCAGCAGTATAGTTAATTTGGTCCCCAGTAGAAATCACAGGTCATTTCGTATCACGTATATGCTGCAGATACCTCGAAATATCATTTATTCTCATCACTACCCTGGAGTTATAATATTTATTAGACCTACCACTGTATCTTGTTATTTAATGTGTTAAGAGAAGCATATTTATTACTATTTCACTAATTTTAAAAATATTCTGAAAACGATTTCAATATAGTTGGTTTCCTTTGTTTTTCTATATAGTTTGACTTATTATACATTTTAAAACATTATCCCAAGAACATAAGCTTCTGCAGCTTGCCAAAGAGGTATACACGGGGGAGCAGGAGGTATACACGGGGGAGCAGGAGGTTAAGAAATTCTGCTTTGGGGAACCACTGACCTCAAGTTAGGAACCTCTGCTTATAAGGTATAAACCTCAAGCTGACTTAGAAATCTTCAAACCTTACCAGACTCATGTTATAGTGTATCGCCTCCCAAGCACATGCTTTTTAAAAATTAATTTTTTAATTTCAATTTATTTTTAAAAAATATGTCATATATATTCACATCTCAAAATTCCAAAAATATGTAGCACACAATTCAAACTTTTTCTCTTACCTCTCTCCCTCAGTCTACCACCCCCCTCCACTCCCAGAGGAAATTAAGTTATCTATTTCTTGTGCCAAATGACTTTCATTTTTCTTACAAGTTTGGGAAATAAAATCTCCAAGTTAGATACTATCACGGGCAATATAAACTACATATACTATTCAGGAAATCTGTAAATTAAAACAAATTGCCTGCTTCTAGCATTTTTTTCCTTACCAATAAGATATCAGACTAAGGGGGCATCTCTTTAAGGGTGGTCATAACACCTGTTTTTAGATTGACTGTTATGTCTTTTATTATTAATTCAGAAGTCATTTATGACTTGTCTATTCAAATTGAACTAAGGATATGACCACAGACGGTCATGAAAAATTACTTTGAATGCTTTTTTCCAAAATCACTTATGTATCTAAACTGACTTTTTCTACAAATCAATTAAAAAAATAGTAACAGAAAAATGGGCAAAGGACAGACAATTCAGAGATGAAATACAAATGTTCAGTAAACATATAAAGATATTTAAGTTCACAGGTAATAAGAAAAATTCAAATTCAGATGGGACCCCTTTTATTCACCCGGCAGATTAGCAAAAAAAAAAAAAGGGGGGGGGGGAGAATATCCAGTGGCGGAAGGGTGTGGGGAAATGAATGTCATCACAGCAGGATGACTGGAGTATAAGCTGCCACAACTTCTTTGAGGGCAATTAAAAGTTTATATCTAAATAGTCTTCACCCCAACAATCCCATTTCTAGATAACTATTCTATAGAAATAAATGACCAGGCTCACAAAAATGCAGGTACAAGGATATTCATTGCAGCAATGCAAGTAACAAGAAAACTGGACATAATCTAAACATCCTTCAATAGGGGCATTATTAAACTGTGATACATTCGTACTATGGAATATTATGCAGGAGCTTAAATGAATGGGGTAACCCTCTATGTACTGGGAAGGAAAGAAATCTAAGACATACCATGAAGTGAAGGAATCAAGTTGCAGGATGTTACTTATGTAAAAAAAACATAAGAAAAACACACAAACCTATTTTGCTATCTGTAAATATGTATGTACTCAAACGTATGGAAAAGAGTCTGGAATGATTAATACTAAACTCAAAGTAGTGGGTGGGGGATTAGGGCACAAGGAGGGTTTTCACTATACCTGTTATTTCATTATTATCTATTGAGAATATAATCATGTATTACTTGTATAATGGAAAATAAGTTTAAATTGGCTCTTACTGATTTTAAAGAGGTCCTGCCAAATTTGATTTTTAAAATAAACACAGAATTTCAATCATTAGGCTGCTTTGGGATATGGAAGGGGAAATACCTTTTCTCACAGGCATTGACCTCAAAATTCTGGACCGAGAAGGACCTTACAATGCAGTTAACTTTTTGTATTCCTATTTGGGGAGAGTATACTCACAGCTTCTCAGCCCAGCGGTATGCCTTCCATATACTTTCAGCAATGTAAGAAATAGAGTTTCCTTGGAAATTTCTGTGAAGAAACACAGTTCATATCCTTCAATAGGTAGGAAAAGAATGTAGAGAATAAGGAAAAGAATCATGGCCACCGTGTGGGGAATATTCAAATGCAGAAAAGACCAGCTTTCTAATTCCCACAGCTTCTCAGCTTCCCAGTGTGCACAATTAATAAAAACATACTGTGAGGCCACTGGCACAAGCAATGAGGCATCTCCTCAGAACCTGAACTTCCTATCTGTCCAATTTCTTGGATACATAATGCCAATTACTTTTTTTCCAAAATCACTTATGTGTCTAAAATGACTCCTACAAATCAATGAGAAAAATGGCAAACATTTATCAATATCAGCAAATGAATATAAAGAAATCCTATGCTAGGCAACACCAAAGCTTTGGCTCAGTGCCCTCAGAATCTGTCCAGGTGTTAGAAGGATACGGGCAATTAGAAATTAGAGGGACTAATACGAAAATATCTCTTAAGCATATTGCACAGGGAAAAGTACAAGTTACTGAGCAAGGAGTAAAGTTATTACCTCATTAGGGAAACAAAATGCAAAGGAAAGAGCTCGGAAGGAAGGACACACATCAAAACAGTAACAGGAGTTGCCTTATTGGTGGTAGGGAAGGTGGGGTGGAATTTTCACATTTTATCCTATATACTTCTGTGACATTTCTATTTTTACACAGTGAGAATGTATCCATGAATTAGACATGTTTAAGAGAAGCTGTTAAATGCCTGAGGTTCAGTTTGAACCACTAACTCAGTGGATGACTGAATCTTTTAGCTTTAGCTTTGTCCTCTTCCCTCAGCAACAATGTAACTGTTCAGTTTATATGCACATTTTTCACGCGAGTCAGAAATACCTCATAACGGATACCTGTCTGCCCATCTGCCTGAGGGATATTTCCACTCAAACAGAGCCTTCTGGTTGCTTTATGCTCACCAATAAAAGATGCCTAAGACTGAACTCATCTCCCTCAAAACTGACTCTGCTTCTCAACTGCTGGATTTCCACCTGTTATACCACCATCATTCTGCCCATCAACACATGTGATTTGTCTCTTTCCTGTACTACAATCCCCCCAACTCTAGTCAATTACCACATCTTGTCAGTTTCTCCTCTGTAGTACTCTCGGGATTTTCTTTCTACTTCCATCACAACCACTCTAATTTGGCCCCTTCTCACTTTACTCTTAGATTTTGCTAAAGCATTCTATTTGGTCTCCCTGAATCAAGCTTTCGTCTCTAGATCGCTCTACATATGAAATCTAAAATAAGCCTCTTGTTTTAATCATTTGTCTCTCTTGCTTGAAAACTTGCAGTGGCTCCCTACATCTTACAGTGTAACTTTCAAACCCCCATTGCCGATAGCCAAGGTTTTTCATAATCCTATCTTTCATTGTTGCCTAACCCAATTCTTTACAGCCAGACTAATCTATTAAATTCTGATCATCCCTGCAGTCACACCTTTGCCTAGACTGTACTGCCTATTATTCTTCTGACAAATCACAGCCAATCTTTAAGTCCCAGCTAAAGATTTAGCCTATCCATGCAGCTTTCCGTGACCTCCACACCCCTGTGATTACAGGTTCTGGTGAATTACAGCACCTATCTGTGTTTCTCTTAACACTTAATTATATATTACTCCCCTTTTAAGGCATATCCCCTTTCTTCCCACTTGTCATTGTCATGTTCTGGAGACAATGCCATACACTTCTGTGGCTCCCACAGTACTTAGCCCTGAGTTGGGCACAAAATGGGTGCTACATATAGAGAGCCAGGGGACAAAGATGAGTTCTAGATATAACTGAGGGATTGAATAATAATAATAGCTAACACTAAAATATATGCTAGGCACTGATAGAAGACCTTTACCTATATTAACTCATCTAAATCTCCCAATGAGATTGGAGTCATGGGGAGATTGAGGAGTCATAGGAGTCATCCTATGAGAGGATGACTACCATAATCCCCATTTTACAGATGAGGAAATTGAGTCATAAAGCTAATAAATGACAGGCCTGGGTTCAAACCCAGGTAGTCTGGCTCCGGAATCTCTACTCTTAACCACTTTGTTGTATTACCACCAATGAGATGGGGAGAGGGGCATGTTGCTGTAAAGAGGATGGAGTAAAGATGGGAGAAGCGTAGATGTTAAGGAATTAAATAATGGGGTGAAAAATGGAGAAGGAAAACATAAGGGCAATTAAAAGTAAAAGACTGGAGGAGAGGGAAAAATAGTAAGAAGGAGAATGAAGATAAGGAATCATTGACAAACAAAAGGTGGAAACAGAAAGTCAGTCAATGTGGATTGGGGAGATAAGGAGGACCCAGGAAGACCTGAAGAAAGGCTGCCATGTCAGGCAGGATGCAGAGAACAAATGAGGAAAGGCGATTCTTACATGATGGTGAAGGTGCCGTTGTAGGCGTTAGGCTCTGGCTCAGGCACTCTGTGGAGCTTCTGCTTTGGGCTGAGACCAACACACGACAGTGTCTCATTTTTGCAGGTACAGAGCTCACATATGCTGATGTTTGTGGTGGCATTCTGTTCTGGCTGCTTCTTTTCTGGGGTATATTTTACACCAGGAAGACCAGGGGATACTGAATACTGAGTGGAAGGAAAAAGGACTGTCTCAGATGGCCTTGGTTGCTGAGATATGTTAACTCCCAGGTCCACAGGTGGAACTGTGACTTGAGTCAGGTTTGGCTGTGCAAGTGTCACCTGAGGGTGTTCTGGAGGGGGAGCTGTAGTCTGCTGCAGGGCTGTAGAATGGTCAGACTCTGTAGTAGGTTCTGGAGTTGTGGTAAGCTCCAGGTCCAAAGGTTTAACTGTGATACTGCGTGAGGTTGGATGCTCAGCATGATCCTGATCTGGTGCTGGAACTGTCACCTCGGGATACAATGGAGACTGAGCTGCAACTGCCTTAATGAGCTCTGGAGGCTGAGCTTGGGTCTGCTGCATAGTTGGAGAAGGTTCATCCTCCATATTGGATTCCAGAGTTAACGTAAGTTCCGGGTCCAAAGGTTGAACTGTGACCTCAGTCAAGGTTGGATGCTGAGCCTGAACTTGCTTTGGATTTGGAAGTGTCACCTCGGGGTATGTTGGAGGAACTATAGTCTCCGGCAGGGGTGTGGAATGTTCCGCCTCCATAGTAGGTTCTGGAGTTGTGGTAAGCCCCTGGTCTAAAGGTTGAACTCTGACACTGGGTGATGTTGGAGGCTCAGTGTGATCCTGATCTGGTGCTGGATCTATTGGGTTCTGGTATACTGGAGGCTGAGCTACAAAAACCTCCTTAGGTGGTTCTGGAGGCTGGGTTAAGGTCTCCTGCATGGTTGGAGAAGGTTCATCCTCCTTAGTGGGTTCGGGCCTTATGGTCTGTTCAAGGTCCAAAGGTTGAATTGTGACCTCAGTCAAGGTTGGATGCTGAGCCTGAACTTGCTCTGGATTTGGAAATGTCACCTCGGGGTATGTTGGTTGAGTTGGGGCTCCCTGCTGAACTGGAAAAGGTTCAACATTTTCAGTGGGGGTTGGATGCTGATCTGAAACCTCTTGCTGGACTGACAAAGGTTCCAACTGCTCAGGGGGACACTGTAGACTGAGCCGAGTTTTCTTGTTGGGGTGGAGAAGTTTCAACCTCATTAGTGAACGCTGGAGTTACGATAAGTGCAAGATCCACAGGTTTAACAGTGACATCGGGCCGCTGCAGAAGCTGAGCTTGATCCTGACCTACAGGAGAAACTGTTGTCACATGATGCTCTGGAGAGAAAACTACAGTCACATTAGAGAGCTCTGGAGACTGAGATGGAGAGGATTCAACCTCACCAGGAGACTGTGGAGGCTGATCTGGAGTCTCCTGCTGGGTTGTGGCAGGTATAACTTCTTCTCCAGGATGCTCTGGATACTGAGCTGGGGTCTCCTCTTGTACTGAAGGTTTGTTATGTGCACCGGCTTCTGGAGATTGGGCTGAAGCCTCCTGTTGAACTGGCAAAGGTTCAACCTCCTCAGGTGGCTGTGAAGGCAGCGTGGGGGCCTCATGCTGGGTTGTAGAAAATTCTGCATTAGTAAGGGGCACTGAGGGCTGAGCTGAAGGCTTGTGCTGATTTGGAGAAGGTCCCACCTTTCTGGCGTGGGTTCTTTTGTTATGGTAAGCTCCACATCTGCAGGTTTGACAGCGACACTGGATAAGTTTGAATGCTGAGCATGACGGTGACTTGGAGGTGAAACTGTCATTTCATGATGCTCTGGAAGTTGAGCTGGCTGTTCCTGTTGAGTTGCAGAAGGTTCCACCTGCCCTCAAGAAGGCTCTGGAGGCTGAGCTGGTAGCTCCTGCAGGGTTGCAGAAGTTTCTGTCTCCGCTGGAGACAGAGCTGGGATCTCCTGCTGGGCTGGACACCATTCTGTCTCACTAGGGGGCTCTGGAGACTGAGTTGAGGCTTCCTCCTGGGTTGCAGAACTTTCAGCTTCTCCAAAAGACTCTGAAAGCTGAGCTGGGGTCTCCTGCTGGGTTGCTGGCTTCACCTCCTCAGGAGGCTCTGTAGGCTCAGAAGGCTGAGTCGGTTGTTCCTGTTCACTTGGAGAAGGCTCAGCTTCCACAAGAGGCTCTGGAGGCTGACCTGTGGTCTCCTGCTGGGTTGGAGAAGGTTCAACTTCCCCAGGAGGCTCAGAAGGCGGAGCTGGTTGCTCCCGCTCACGTGAAGGCTCAACCTCTCCAGGAGGCTCTGGAGGCTTAGCTGAGGTCTCTGGTTGGGTTGGAGAAGATTCTGTCTCCTCAGGATGCTCAAGAGGTGGAGCCAGGGCCTCCTGCTGAGCTGTAGGAAATTCAGCTTCCGGAGTGGGCTCTGGAGTGATGCTAAGTTCCAAATCCAGAGGTTGAAGTGTCACACTGGGCAAGTTTGAATGAGCGTGACGCTGAACGCCAGGGAGAGATGCTACCTCATCACTCACTGGAATTTGAAGTACATACTCAGTAGGGAACCCTGGAGTCTGAGTTGGGGCCTCTTGATGGAGTAGAGAAGGTTCAACCTCCTCGGGGCTCTCTGGAGGCTGAGATGGGGCCCGCTGCTGGACTGGCGGAGGTTCAACCTCCTCAGGGCTCTCTGGAGGCTGAGATGGGGTCTCCTGCTGGACTGGAGAAGGTTCAACCTCTTTGGTGACCTGTGGAGTTATGGTCAGTGCCAGATCCAGAGGTTTAACAGTGACATTGTACAAGTTTGACTGCTGAGTTTCATTTACCCCATGATGTGCTACTGGTCGAACTACAACCTCCTTAAGTGTCTCCAAAGGCTGGGCTAGGGCCTCCTGGGGACTTGAAGTTTCTAGTTCCTCAGGGGCCTCTGAAGGCTGAGATGGAGCCTCCTGCTGAAGTGGAGGTGGCTCTACCTCTTCAGCGGGCTCTGGAGGCTGAGCCCGGGCCTCTGCCTGGGGTGAAAAAGATTCAACCTCCTCAGGGGTCTGTGGATGCTGAGCAGGGGCCTCGTGCTGGGGTAAAGATTCAGCCTCCTCAGTGCGCTCTGGATGACGAGTGTGGGCCTCCTGCTGGGATGGAGAAATTTCAGCTTCCTCAGGGGGCTCTGGAGGTTCATCTGGGCTCCCCAGAAAATCCGTAGGTAGGCTGTCCTCATGATAAAAGGCATCCATACTGGGATCTGAATAATCACCCTGCTAACTGTTGTTCTAGACCCTGAGTTTTTTTTTCAAATTGGCCTATAGTTCCAACAACAACTTTGGCAAAACGTTGATGCTGAACTAGATCTTTCTTCAGGTTTGGGGGTGAAACAATAAACTTCACTGGTTTTGAGCTCTTACTACCTAGCGGTGGAACAAGTACTTCAAATGATTGGTGACCTTCGGCCTGATCTAGACCTATGTTTTTAGTCTTACTTTTGTGTCGAGAAGGCAGAACCAAGGCCTGATTCTGATTCCAATCCAGCACTGGAACTTCCTCTGGGAGCTTTTGATGTTGGGTTTGCTTGTTATTCAGATCCTGCTGTGGAACAGCAAACTGATCTGGCCCTGTAGGCAGCTCCCCAACCGAATCCGTGTCCGCGTATGGAACCTCAGTCTCAGTCAACTCCTGATGAGGCGGGGCCAACATCCGGACTGGAGACGAGGACGTCAACTAATTAAAGCCCCCGGCTTCTGCCAGGGTGTAAGGGCATGGGGCAATTTGGGAGGGGGGTCTGAGGCTTGTGAAGACCAAGCCTCGGTCAGCCGCAGGGGGGTTGGGGGTCACCTGGACGGGGCCCAGGGCCCACTCCGGAGGCTGAAATGCCTGGACTAGAAGCCACAGTTGTTGCCACGTGAGGAAGAGCCGTGGCAACCAAAGGCGCAGCCGGGACATAACACGCGGCGGCTCCCAGGCGCAGTGACCCAGGCCACTGAGGAGCCGGAGCTACATCCTGCATCCGAGCTGAACCGCTGTGCCAGCGCCGACGCCAGGGCTCACGTCAGCAACCGCGCGCCCCTCCCCCACCTAACGTCCCACCCCTTATTTATGACGTGTTTAGTTCCGCCACCGTTATTAGGTTCGTGCGGAGATCCAATGCGCGCCACCAGAGTGGGCCTTTTTCCCAGAGTCCCCAGGGCGCCAGCCATCCTTCCCCTTGCAAAGGCGACAATTACCTCCTGCCGGGCCCTCTTCCCAAGCCCTCCCTGCCCTCCCTGGCCCCAAACAATGAGGCGGGATTTGAGCTGGAGACCCGAGTGGCCCCAAACTCCAGCGGCCCAGGGGTGGCGGGGGGGTTGGGAAGGATGCAGAGCTTCCCAAGGAAACCACAAGACCTGGCATTCTGGGAAATTCAAAAGTGCTAGTCCAGTTCTGGCAATGTGAACACTTCCTCCTCAAAGCTCAAGTCTGAGAGGCATTCTTCCCCCCTTTGGCCACACGGCTGACAAGAAAAGTAGCTGACCTGCAAAATGAGCACCAGTTAGGGTGGCGGGAAGGGAACACACCTTACGGTTACTCTAAAATGTTGCCATTTCCTCCAAACTCTCAGTATTCACGTCTCATTATTAATTCACCACTCTATTATTAGGGGTTACCACTGAATCAGTGATGACTCCAGAACTTCTGTAGGAGGGCTTCGGGGCAGGTGAGCAATTCATTCTGGGAAAGAGAGTCTAAAACCAAGTGTATGGCCCTTTACATTAGCATGGGAAAACTTCCCCCATCCCACCTTGTCTCAACAGAGCCGTTAATCCAGAAAAAACTAGTGTCGCTTTGCAGAGGTCTACCCTGTGTGCACACGCGGAGAAGACACTTAGTATGTTAAAGTCAGCATGGTAAGTAGTTTTCTTGAAATACTGTAACTAGCATCCAGTTTACTTTCTTCACAGTCCTTTTCATAATCTATTTAATTTTAGTCCTTTTTAATTGTCTGGTACACCTTTAACACCTAAACTCCAAGAGAGAAGGAGCTTCATCTTATTTCCAGTGCCTAGCACATAATGGTTTCTAAATGGAACTGATTCCAAGATTGGCCTCATTTAGGAATGGATCTGTTGTTATAATCAGCTTTCCGAGATCTTTAGTATCAATAAGGAATCCTTTCCTCTCACATTTCACAGGAAGCTAGACTTCTTAAAGCCCAAACATGGAAACGTTTGAAGTTTCCTTGACTGAATTAAATTGAATTAAATTAATTATTTTGTACAGGAAACACTTTCAAAATTTTTACATTTTTCAGAACATAACCACCTTTTCTTTCTCTACTTTCTTCCCTTCAAAACAAACTTTGCAACATTGGGGTGAGTTAAATAGTCAGAAATCTAGCCCCAAATTAAGCTCTCAATGACATGAAACACATTTTTTGCTCCTTTTTAACAAAAATCCTATATGCAGTACATTAATGTTTTCTTTTAGAAATTACGTTGACAACTTAATCCCTAATTCGAGGCATCCATATAATTGGTTTACAGAAAGGTTCTTCCGCAAAATATTTAACACCAGATATATATGAGATGCTGAGATCTGGGTAATATACCTTACTTGAAAGGCATGAATAGTTTTTAAACACTGTAGCATAATCACACTTAAGGCCATAGTTACTTTGTTCCCAAATCCCTGCAATTCTATTTAAGGGGAGTTCTAAAAGGCCTGTGTCTTCTCCTGTGTCCACAACTGTAGACGTACACTGATGGCCCTCAATCCTGCTCTCCAAACTTCAAATAAGGAGCCAGAGACAAGGCTCGGGACCTGGAGAAGTCCTAGAAATTCCCTGCCTCAAAAGCAGTTTCAGAGTTTCACATCTTCCGAAGGTTGACAGAGCTGAGTAGACATGCCAAAGTCTTCCAAATCCTGCTGGTTGTTTTGAATTATGGCTACACTGGCTGTGTATCCCCTTGAGTTTTTATCTCCACATACTTGAATTAAATCCTGTTGTTCCTCTTCAGTTCTAGCATCTGTGACCTCTTCACAGGGTCTATATGCCACAGCTATTTTACCACTTTCTGAAATAAAGTTAACAAGGATCAATTCAGAAGTTTTCTTGTTCTAAAACTTCCTGTATACAATGGTAGCACCCAATACTTAGACATTCTTTTGATTTCTAAAAGCAGAAAATAAGAGCATTTTCCTAGAAGTGCCCTCATCTGACACTTCAGTTTTTATCCTAATTATTTGTGAAAAAATATATGAGAAGTGTCAACTTTGGTTCAAAAACCTTTATGATCTTAGAAATAAGAACTAAGGAATAATGACATAGGAATTAAAAGCTGTGGAAACAAAAATGTTCAACCACAATACAATTAAATAGGAAGGCATTAGGTGGGGGTCAAAGTGAATTCAAACCTGGGATAGGTACCACTGGACTACAATAGATACTTCATATTAGAAGCAAGGCAAGTGCCTACTCCTTGGGACCAAAATTCTACCAGATACAATGAGCAAAGCTTTGGAGACAGAGACAGAGAGAGAGAGAGCATTTCAACACTCTACTGGCAGAAACTGGCCCATGTACCTTTTGGACAATACAGCTTTCCTCAAGGCAAGCTAGAGCCACCAGGCTTTTTGGTCTAGGGCGTTTTGAGTACATATAAGGAATACCTTTGCATATTAGGGACAAACAACCCAGACATTTAGTTTGGGTCTTAGAGGTTGTTACCCAGAGTTGACAGCTGATGGAGATTCTGCCTGATGACCAGGGAAGTCAAACTTCACTGGAAGGACTGCTCAGGCTGGAAGGCCAAGACCAATCCAGGGTCAACTCTTACAAGCAAATAAGGTCTCTGACAACTTAGCTAGGATTCCTCAGTCTCCAAGCCTGCAGGGCTGTGAAGCAGCGGAGCAATTCTGTTCCGGGAATCTACTAATCATAAAGTTTCCTTTGGGCACAGCCTGTCACATTCTCACCGCTGTATAACTAACTCGATAGGGAACACAGTCAATGCTATTCAGTAGCATGACCACTTTCAAGGCTCACAAAAACGTAGCCGATTATTATATAAGAATCATATTCACCCAATATATCAGAAATGAAAACTGAAATTAAATGGATTCCAAAAACATAATCTAATAAACTCTTCAACAAGAAAACAACGATAATAATAATAGTCAATATATTTTGTCTCCTTACTATGTTTCAGGCATAGTTCTAAGCTTTTGACATTCATCATCTCATTTACTCTTACAATATCCCCCATTAGGTGATAAGCTGAATTACTAACCCTATTTGCAGATAAAGAAATTGCAGCTTAGAGACATTAAATACCTTCAAATGTCTCCGGCTAGGAAAATCTAAAATTGCAACAACAACAACAAAAAATTCTAAGAGACAAAGTTAGGACTCAAACACAGGTGTCCAAGGCTTAGAATCACCACACTATTCTGTATGATAAGCAAGCAATTGAGGAAGAACTGGATCAAACACTTTCTGTATGAACTGAGGCAAGTCATTCTACATCTAAACACCGGGGACAATAATAGTTGCTGTCGTTTTTCTCATAAATGCCACAAAGAACAAATTTAAGACTGCTGCTGTGAAAGCATCTGGTGAATGAAAGAATACGTAATGTTTTAGATAACCATTATTTTCATCCAATCAACTTTTCAAATAAGTTTATTTGCTCACTGAAACTGAATCACTTCAAGGACAATCAAAAAGGTCTTACCTAAAACCACAATCAGTAGTTTCCGGAATGCATCTGTCATAGCCTTGTGAATAGCAAGCTTCTGGGTTCCCTTCCTTTTCATAAGGAATGATAATGACCCTAAATCCAACCAAAACAGATGAATTTAAAATGCCTATCTGAATAACTGATTTCTAGGTTATATGTTTAAAACTAAAAATGCATCTGTCATTCTTAGATCATTATCTTAGTGATTAAGGGCAGGCACAACACTGGGGTATGGTTGAATGTCTCTGTTGTAGGTATACGCTGGCATGGCACATTTTTACTGCTCAGATATGTTCTGGAAGTTCCTAAAATACTCGATGGGAAATGCAAACCAAGGACGTGGCACAAATCTCATATTACTCACAGATTTCAAATGGACAAGCTGAGGCTACACTGCTACAGACCCTGCTCTCCTGTGCGTAAAGGGCTGGATTCATACAGTGAGATAGACTTGGTGATAGTGCAGATGATCTGGCCTCTCCTCAACCATCACCCACTCAGGTGGATGGTGGAGCCTCCTCCACTCCATTCGCTAACAGTTCCGCCTCTGACGTAAAACCCTAAGCCCAAGTGCCATGGATTCCAGGAAAAAACTCAAGTACCAATGGGAATCCCCTTTCTAGGGATCTACATTTACTTTTTCCTCTCAGGCCCTTCTGTAGGAGGCAAAGGACTGAACATTTACACAAGAGTTTATTTCAATCTTTAGACAATGATTGGGCGGGCTGGCAGTGGCGGGCTGCACAGGCTCCCGGGAGGGGAGGAGTGGAGAGTGACCTGTGCTTGCACACAGGCTTCTTGGTGGCTGCAGCCGCAGCCTTAGCGTCCCATGCCCGTCTCTGGGGTCCGCGCTGATAGCCCCAGCTCGCGCCCGTCTGTGGAGCTCCTTAAAGCGGCGCTCCTAATCCTCTCTCCTCACGCACCAGGAAACAAAGAGGCAAGAAAAAGTCTTTTGCCTGTTCGGCAGCTCCAGACCTTTTCCCGGACTCCCTCCCGGCTAACCGTGGTGCACTAACCCCTTCAGGCTGTGTTCACACCGCCAACCCCAGCCCTCTCCCTGCGATCCGACCTCTGAAGCCCGAGCCTCAGCTCCCAGCCCCGCCCACCCCGGCGGGTGAGCAGACAAGCCTCTCGGGCTGGTGAGTGCTGCTGGGCGCCGAGCCTCTGTGCGGGAATCTCTCCGCTTTGCCCTCCGCACCCCTGTGGCTGCGCTCTCCTCCGCGGCTCCGAAGCTTCCCCCCTCCGCCACCCACAGTCTCCGCCTGCGAAGGGGCTTCCCAGTGTGTGGAAACCTCTCCTCCTTCACAGCTCCCACTGGTGCAGGTCCCGTCCCTATTCTTTCGTCTCTGTTATTTCTTTTTTCTTTTGCCCTACCCAGGTACGTGGGGAGTATCTTGACTTTTGGGAGGTCTGAGGTCTTCTGCCAGCGTGGGTGTTCTATAGGAGCAGTTCCACGTGTAGATGTATTTCTGATGTATCTGTGGGGAGGAAGATGATCTCCGCATCCTACTCTTCTGCTACCGTTTCCTCTCTCTAACAAGCTTCTTTGAGAGTGCAAATATTTCCAGTCTTAACTCTCTAAATAACTTACATATTACTGTGGATTTTTTACATCACTAGTTCTTTCTTAAATGTCTATTTCCATTTTGAACAGGGTGTAGTATAGAAATATAGTCATAAAAATTCAAATAATACAAATAAAGTCAAAGCATTGTTAATTCTTTTTTGATGTGTTTGTGCATCTTCCTCCGTCACTAGTGTATGAGCTCCTTAAGTGCTTGAAGGAACCGTATACTATTCTTTCCTTGTTACCAGAAACAAGCATAGATCTTGGCATATAATAGAGGAGTGATGGTCTGTTGACTGAGTGAATGAGTACATAAGAAAATGAAATTACTTTCTCCAACTGAAGCTGCCTGCTGGGAAGGAGAAATGAAGACTAATTTTTAAATGTTGAGTGTCGCAACATTTAAAACAGGGAGGCTAGGCCCTGTACGGTGAGTCATAATGGAGCTGTCCTGGACAATTAGGAAGCTTCAGAAGGGCTCTGAGCCCCTGGGTAGTAGAGACAGTTGACATCTGGGATAACCTGGCCACAGTTCTTGCTTGCAAACATTTCCCTTCGTGCTACTGAGAAAAACTCAGATACATTAGGGCTTTCCTTCATTTTATTTGAAGATGTTATTCTCTTGTCTGTATTTATAAAAAATACAGGGGAAAAAAGATAAGAAGTACGTATACCTGCTATTGAATAAAAGAAGACATAATTGGAACTTCCCTGCTGGTGCAGTGGTTAAGACTCCGTGCTCCCGATGCAGGGGGCCCGGGTTCGATCCCTGGTCAGGGAACTAGGTCTCACGTGCATGCTGCAACTAAGAGTTCGCACACCACAGTTAAGGAGCCTGCGAGCCACAACTAAAGGAGCCTGCCTGCTGCAACTGGGGAGCCCATGTGCCGCAACTGGGGAGCCCTTGAGCCACAACTAAGGAGCCCGCCTGCTGCAACTAAGACCCGGTGCAACCAAATAGATAAATAAATAAAATTTAAAAAGAACGCATAATTAAAGTAGGTAACAATTTCGGGGGTGTGGGTAGTAAACTAAGGCTCTGCATTAAATAAAGAAATCTAATACGAATGCCCTTTCCTCTCAACTCTATAGTGACTTGTAGAACATTTTCTTCATTACTCTATCAGTGACGGGCTTTATGCTGTGAAAATCTCAGAACCTAAGCTTATGGAATGGTCTTAATGTCCAACATAAGAAAACAACTCATTACTCACAACTGATACCAAGTAACTGTCTCATAATCTTTCCAGGACCATCCGTAATATCTGAGTGGTTATGTGAAATGGTCGCAGGGTCCGCAAATTAAAGAATGTCTGACATGAAATCATTTCAATCCCAGGGAGTACAGCCAGGATTGAAGAGGGTGTTAAACAGGGTACAGAAGTGGGAGGTAGTGCACCTGGAGTCACATCTGAGGAGAGTTCTCAGATTCAATAAAGGTGAAATCAGTGAGTAAAGAAACAGGGGTGAGAATAGGCAGCAAGGTCAGTGGGAAGTAGCCAGAGCAAGAAGCCAATCAGAGAAGACACACAATTCTAAAGTGAAAGGTCTGGGAAATCGAAGCCTCACTCACTTATTCAGAGGAATTGAAAAGGTCCTTGAAAAAGGAATGGTGGCTGAATCGAGGCACATGATGAAATGTTAATTCTGGGGAAGTAAAATTGGATGGCATGTTAATATGGAATAAGGTTTCTACAATGCATTAAAGAATATTTTAACCATTTTCTGGAATCTGAAGGGAGTACTGAATAGGCAGTTTGAGAGTGATGATGATGATGAAGCCCCCTTTATGTACATCTGACAAAAGTTTGTCAAGCTCGGGACTTCCCTGGTGGCACAGTGGTTAAGAGTCCACCTGCCACTGCAGGGGACACGGGTTCGATCCCTGGTCCGGGAAGATCCCACATGCTGCAGAGCAACTAAGCCCGTGTGCCACAACTACTGAGCCTGTGCTCTAGAGCCCGTGAGCCACAACTACTGAAGCCCGCGTGCCTAGAACCCGTGCTCCGCAACAAGAGAAGCCATCGCGATGAGAAGCCCACGCACCGCAATGAAGAGCAACCCCCGCTCGCCGTAACTAGACAAAGCCGGCGCGCAGCAGCAAGACCCAACGCAGCCAAAATTAAATAAATTAATTAATTTAAAAAACAATTTGTCAATCTCACAGATTTAAAATCCACATAAAAGTAAATATAAGGAAGACTCTTGTGAAGATTTCTTAAATTAAGGGGCAGCATAAACTGACATGGGGTTTAACATCAGTTAAGTTTGGGTTTGGCCTCTAGTTTCCACATTTACTGTCATGAACCTTAAGTAAGTCACTTAACCATCCTGAGTTCGAGTTTCTTCATCTAGAAAAAAGAAAGAACGAACTGGGGAACTGGGGGATCAGTGGAGCAGTGCATCTGAGAGCATTCCGTACACCACAGTGCTGTACAAACACTGGCCTTTCCACCCCCCCCCCCCCCACCGGGATCTTAGTTCCCGGGCCAGGGATTGAACCCGGGCCCTCAGCAGTGAAAGTGCAGAGTCCTAACCACTGGACTCCCCAGGGAATTCCCGATGGCCTATTAGTTTTAAATTCAGCACTTCATCCCAGTAGAGCAAGGAATTCCACATTTGGACCCACCTTCACTGGAGATGCCTAAAAAAGCTGCTTCTGGTCGCATGCCTTTTGGGCTCTGTGGGCATCCCTTGCTGAATAAACCTTGATGATGGCATAGAACACAGGACCGGCCACTGCTGCATTTGGGAAGACTCGGACCGAATACAGAAGGCCAAACTGGGAGAAGACTGTGAACAGAGGATGCTGTAGGGTGGTCCCATGCTAAGTAAGTGCAGGCAATTTCACGCCCAGGAAGCCAAACCGCCCGTTCCCTTCCATTCCCCCAGCCCTTCGCCGCAGGCAACTGCGGTGATCCTGCAACTCCAAACACTTCTCATTTCAGGAACAGGTTTCCCTCTGAAATCCTAAGCTTCGAGAAGCATGAGGAGGCAATGCCGTCTGCTGGGAACTATCTCTCAAAAATCTGTGGGGGCGAGCTGACTGCTCAGGTCGGCTCTAGAACTAAGATTCCTCTCAGCGCAGACCACAGGCAGATGAGGTGCTGAAGCAGTACCCCGGGGCGCCCAGTTACTGGGGCGCGAGGTGGCTTCCTCCAGCCCTCCCTCCGCCCCGGCTCGGCTCACTTGCAAGGCCTCGGCCGTGGGTCCAGAGCTCAGCTCCCACACCAGCAAGGTTTTGTCACCCACGATGGGAACCACAAAAGGTACCAAAGACACCATCTTACCGTTACCGTGAGTGCGCGGCTCGGGGCGCAAACGGACTGCGCCTGCGCACGCGCGCACGCGCCCTCGCTGTTTACCAACGGAAGCCTGAGGGGCGGAGCCAGCTTGGTGGGAGTGGGACGAGGGCGGTGCTCGGGCCTCTCCCTCGCCCCTCCCACTCCGGGATTGTCTCTGCCTCTCGTTCCCCTTCTGCAACCCCCGCGCACAGAAGTCTTGGAGTTTAGCGCTTCTATTCAAATGTATTTTTAGCGTAGAGTCCAAAGTGTGAGTTTACAGGATCGAATGGTGCAGACATCTTTATAGCAGCTGGCTTCATCTTCAAACTCCCACAGAGGACTAGAGTACTCAATAGTTAGCGCTAACTATACACTGAACTTTAAAAATTTAGATTTCCCGCCTCTGTGTGAGAAATGACCACCAAAGATGCAATCCTTCGACTTGAGTGTTTTCATGAGTCTTAAATATGCAAATCAAGGTAGAACTCATTAAAGCCATCAACAGTCTAGTATGAAACTCTTAAAAAGCTGGTTTCTAGCCCATTTTCCTAAAGTACCCCCAAATCACCGAGCACATTTCTCCATGCCCACCACGACTTTCTCCACCTCAATATATCAGACCCTTAGCCCCACCCATTACCTACTTCTGGGCTCTTTTACTTCAAAAATTGTTGACTTTGGAGGAATTACTTGGATCTTGATACTGTTTCAAACCAATAACTATAGATTTATTATCCATACCATTATCCATTGCATTCATTGTATGTATCCATTTATTCATTGTATCCATTATCTGTGTATGGAGAAGATCCATAATCTTCTCCAGAGCGATTAGGAACACCTCATGAACAATATTTACAGACTTATCGTCCTTTTTCTAGTACCTAGCACACTCATACTCCATTGGGTACTCAAATATACTTGGGATTAATCCGTTGCAGAGCACGGGCTCTAGGCAAGCGGGCTTCAGTAGTTGCAGCATGAGCGCTCAGTAGCTGTGGCTCGCAGACTCTAGAGCACAGGCTCACTAGTTGTGGCACACAGCCTTAGTTGCTCTGCGGCATGTGGGATCTTCCTGGACCAGGGCTCGAACCCATGTCCCCTGCATGGGCAGGCGGATTCTTAACTACTGCGCCACCAGGGAAGTCTGGAAGGCGGATTCTTTGCCACTGGACCATCAGGGAAGTCCCAGGATCAGCCTTTTAAAGAAGCATCCCAGAGAGGTTTGAGTGTAGAGGTCCACAGACCATATTTTGAGAAATGGTATTTCCCTATGGACACCTTTCCTCTGGCAGCTCTTTTGAATGGCAGCTATGTTCTCTCCGATGCTGCACTGCCTGCAGTCTACCCAGCTTTCATTCCAGTGAGAACATTCCAGAGACCAACTAAGGATCAACTCCAGGTGTTTCTCCAGTCACCTCTGGGGCTGACTGCATGTCACCAGCAACCAGTACCTCACCTGCTGCCCAACTACAGTGACACCTTCCAGATTTGTGACTCAGCTAGCTCTCCACCATGTTATTCTATGTGGACACCACCCCCCTTTTACAAAGCCTTGGACACCCATAAGCCTACAAAAAAAAAAAAAGCAGTAGGGCTCCAGGACTTCTCCAAGTACTGGTGGTGCCTCCTCACCATACCTGTATACGGACGCATGTTGGATAGTGTTGGTTGGCTCTTGACACCCATTTCTACCCCCTTCTCTGCAGGTGCTAGAGGCCTGGGAACCATATTTCACAGATCCCCTCGACAGCAGGGTTCTGCCAATAAAATGTACTTGTGTGAAATTTGGAAGGTGGAAAGCAGATGGAAATCATTTTTTCCTCCTCTGCAGCACACTCCATATTCCCCATCTAGTCACCACCCTTGGGGCTTTGGGGCTGCAATGACCTCATCAGTGGTTTCCCAAAGTTTCCTGACTTCTGAGTGGCAGCAGCAGTTTTGAGTCTATGGAAAGCAGCTGTGGTAAAGTAACCTGAAGGCTAGTGCTACAATGTCCCCCATCCCCAACTTTCACCACCATTAGCCCCCTCAATGATAAGCACCAACTGTTTGGATATAATCTTTCTCTCTTTCTGGCTTGAAATATCTAGAGTGCTTTCTATTTTCTTGTCTATGGTAGTTTTAAAATATGTCCGCAAATTCTTTGACTCTTCTTTCTTCAAAAGGTGGAGTCTAAATCCCCTCCTCTTGAATGGGAGCTGGAACGAGTGACTGACTTCTAACCATGCTATGTGGCAGAAGTGGTGTTATGTGCCTTCTGAGGCCAGGCCATAAGAGGAATAACCTCTGTCTCTCTCTTGGACAGCTCCCTCTGGAGGAAGCCAGCCATCATGTAGTGAGGACATTCAATCAAGTAGCAGGTGGACAGGCCCATGCAGGGAGGAAAGGAGGCCTCCCTCTAACAACCAGCACCACCCTGGCAGCTAGGTAAGGGAGTGAACCACCTTGGAAGTGGACCCTGCAGCCTCAGTCCAGCCATCAGATGACTGCAGCCCTGGCCGATATCTTGAGGACCTCGTGAGAGACCCAGAGCCAGAACTGCCCAAGCTATTCCCCTAAAGGCTTGACTCAGAAATTGTGAGGAATAAATGTGTATTGTTGTTTTGAGCCACTATTTTGGTGTGATCTGTTACATACCACCAGATAATCAATACACTGTCTGATTCAGGGGTTGAACCAGACAGACTTGAGACTCTCAGTATTTTGAACTGGCATATTAATGAATGATGCCCTCGTAACGGTTGGGGACTTCGGTCATGGGCTCCAAGTCGTTTCCTCTACCACAATAGTTTGTTTTTTTTTTTTTTTCAATAAGTATACCACAGCTCTAATACTGTTGGACTTTATTTTTAAAAGATGTAAATGACTAATCCTATCCCAGGGTTTCATTTGGGAACACAGTTTCTTTTTTCTTTTCCTTTTTTTTTTTTCACACACACACACTGCATATTATTTTTACAAGAGATAAATAGACTGACACCAAGCATTGTACATGGATGACCACAACAAAAGCAACAATGATTGCAATTACCAAACATGAAACACACTCATACTATGTCATAATATTGACATTCAGTGCAGTAATCCTCCACTGTAACAGCTCCTTTACTTTGCAGTGAAAATTGATTTGTATATTCTTTGCCTCTGAGTCCTTGTGGGATTTTTTTTTTTTTTAATGTCTGAAACCTTTATATTAACATATTTCCATACATATTTCCATACAAATACAAATATAAGATTTTTAGAAATTTCATATAATGTCTGAAACCTTTATATTAACATATTTCCATACATATTTCCATACAAATACAAATATAAGATTTTTAGAAATTTCATGTAATGTCTGAAACATTTATATTAACATATTTCCATACAAATAACCCAATGAAAGTTTAGTATTAGTTGTTTTGTTTGTTTGTTTATACTGCAGGTTCTTAGTCATCAATTTTATACACATCAGTGTGTACATGTCAATCCCAATCGCCCAATTCAGCACACCACCATCCCCACCCCACCGCAGTTTTCCCCCCTTGGTGTCCATATGTCTGTTCTCTACATCTGTGTCTCAACTTCTGCCCTGCAAACCGGCTCATCTGTACCATTTTTCTAGGTTCCACATCTACCACAATACTTACCATGCCAACAACCAACAGATTTTCCTGGGGACGAAATTCCTCAACCCCCTACTGTGCAAATATACAGTAGGGTTTTATTGTTCGGGGGGGGGGGGACTTATAAGCAGAACAATAACAGGGTGCACTCAATCCCTCAAGCTTTCAGAGAAGGGGATTAGACCAGACTTAGCTGGATTGTGTGTCCCATGATCAGAGTTCCCATAGAGGAGGAGCCAGCCTGGAGTGCGTCACAGTTACAGGGATGGTGAGGCAGGGAACGTCTATACTACTAACAGTGGCAACTGCTTGGTGACAGAAATGGTCGCAGTAGGAGGGGGAGCCTATTTGCTCCATTGAGTTCGCTGGTACCTGCTGAGCTAGCTTTTTGCTGAGCTACTGAAAGGGGAAAGGAATGAGTGCCCAGGACTATCCGAATTATTTCTCATCACCTTCTGGATTCCCAACACCTCACTGATCTCCATTCCCAGGTTACATTTGGACCTTATCATCATCTGGAATTTGTCATAAAAAATCTTAAATGTACAATCTTTCATTCTCTGAACATAAGCTCTTGTCCTTCCAGTTCTCACTCATGTGTATCCAGCGTACATGCTCTTCAGTTGCATCAAAACCCCTGGTCTGGTGCCCCATTTTCTCCCAGTTCCTACTTGGTCTAAACACCCAAGTTGACCTCTCGGCCTCTCTACTTTTAGGCCACCATCAAAGTACTCTTTATAAAACTCAAGCTTGGTCATGTCTCTTCTCTATTTAAAACATTGTAGTTTGTGCTCTGTTTGGTCAAGGCCATGCGCCTTGACCAGGCCCTTTGGGATTGGGTCTCTGCTCGCCCGCACAGCCTCACCTACTGCCCTTTCCTCCTTGTGCTTCACGTTTGGGAACACCAGACTGCACACGCTTCAAGCCCACCCAAGGTTTCATGCTTCTTGCCTCTGTACTGTCCTCCGTCTAGAATGCCTTTCCTTCATCTCGTCCTCCCAAGAAACTTCTGTTTGGCTTTCTTCTTCTTCCCCTCCTCTAAGCCATCCCTCACATTTACTCCTTTCCAGCCAACCAAGAGCTGAACCACTTCTTGGTACACTGCCATTGTCATGTCAACACACTGTCTTCTGTGTATAATATATCTTCAGGTGTCTGTGCCTCCTCTCAGTCTTAAGGCCCCACAAGACAAGGGACTTTGTCCTAATCAACTCTTTCCCCAGCACCAGCCACAGTGTCTGGCATATAATCCAGGCCCAGATCAAGTTCTACCTTTTTCATGGACCCTCCCTAGTTTCCTAACCTTCCCTCCTCTGAATCCTACAATTTTCTTCCCTGTATCATTTTTGCCCTAATCATGTATTGTCTCATTTCATTATCTTTTAAAAAGTGGCTAAATTCTCTGACAGATTTCATCGGAATCAGAATTTGCATTCATTTAGTAGCTGTTGGCCTTGTATCTCCCTCTCCCCTTCTATCTCTCAGGTCTCAGTTAAGGAGTTGGGCTCTGAGCTAGTTTGTCCATCATAAGATGGTGACAGAGGCAGCCCCAGGCGGCCATGTGTTGTACCACCTGACCCTGGGCACCCCTCCTGCTTCTGGGCCACAGCCAGGGATGACTCCCTGATCCAAGGAGAGACAGCTCACTCACAGGCTGGCCAGGTGAAGTCTCTGGCTCTGGCAAAAACACTGCCCAATCTCGGTCAAGCTGGACCAAGCAGAATCTTACTCTTGGCAATTTTAATTTAGAAATATGGTAGGGTAGCATTTGAGACTAATAAAAAATTGTGCAAATCTGAGGTAGTATGATACAAAAAATATTATCTAAGCCTCATTTATGTACCAACTTTGAAAGAATGGAAATATCCCAAACTAGGAACCTGGAGCTACCTGGAATCCTGGTCCACACTTTGGGAAGCCCAGCAGTACAAGGATCTCTACCCCTGGTTTCTCGTCAGCTCCCTGTCTTTGTGACCACCTCTCTTACTGAAATCAGACCCCCACTCATTACAGAGTTTGAGCGGGCATGGGGACTTTCCATTCTTGTGACCTAATAGTGTAACCAAAGTGCCTAGTACTGTACCTGGTCCATAGCAGGTGCTCAATAAACAGCAGCTGCCTCCTTCTCCTCATTGTTATCATTGTTATCAACTCTTTGGTGGCAAACACAGCTTAGACGTCTCTGCATCCCTGTTGCAGTCTAACAGTTCTGGGCTCCAACCTTAACTCACACTTTTGGACGTGGGGCCTTGGGTCCTTGAGCAGGTTACCTACATTCTTTAAATCCTGTTTCCTATCTGTCAAATGAGGATAACAAGATATGCTTTCCACGGACTGTTGGGCTAAATAAGACCATAAGATGCCTAACCCAGGGCTTGGCACCAAGCAAGCAAGTGGTAAGTGTTAGCTGCTGCTGCTTCCTATAGTTAGTAGTATTAGTCATGCACCTTAAACACAGTAAATACTTGTTGGCTCACTGAAGTCACCGCCCAGAGAAAAACACTTGTTTTTCATTCTCAGTAAGAACCTTTGGGAGGTGACTTGGGCAGGCACTGAGAGAACAGATGTCTCTCATGCAGCATCAGCAAACTCATAACTCAGAACTGATGGGCCGTTCACTTTGCTTGGAACCCCACCCAACTGGCAGGAACCTGCTGGGCTATCTCCCAGGCCCACTGATCCTCTGGGGGACCGTGTGCTATCACCCCATGGCTTGCACAGTTCTTCACCTCATATTACTAAACCACCAGCACTGTCTGTGGTCATTTTGGTAGATTATCAAATCTTGTTCATTCAGAATTTCTTTTACTCATTAATGTATTTAACTCTCACTGACTTAAGAAATGTGATTAATGACTTTCTTGGCAGGAGTGGAAGAGCCTTTGCATCTTCTGCAGGTGGCACTGTCACTATATAATCACTTGGAATCATGCAGCCCTGGGCCTGTGCTGGGTGAGGCAGGAGGTGGGTAGGTTTGGGGCTGGGCTGAGCTGGAGGGAGCCGAGCAGCACACAGCTGACCCTCAGGGGGGTCAGGAGAGGCCAGGGCCTGAGGAGGGCCGTCTTGGGCAATGGCTGCTCTCACACATTCTTCTTTCCCCTGTCTTTCTGGAACCTCCCTGCTAGTTATCCAAGGGTTGGGATTTCTTTTTAAAGAAAAAAAACAACCCAATGGGAATTTTCCACCAGCTTGAAATGGGGGAGAACCCTCTACCAAGACAGGGTACACATTTGTACATGAGTTTGAGAACTTGGGAGAAAAGTCAGGCCTTGGCTCCACAGTGGAGGGAGGCCCAGTGATCCAAATATTCTGGCAACCCCAATGACCGTACGAGAGGGGCCAGAAGTAGATGGTCCTCTATGGGCAGGAGGTCGAGCATGTTGTAAATAACTGGTACTTGATGACCCAGGAGAGAGAGCACCAGAATATATTGCTATTTGATTTAATGATCTACGCCCCTTGAGGATGGTATGTTTTCCAGTTCCCAGGGACTGATGATACTGGGGAAACAAGGGAGGGAAGCCCCTCTTCATCCTTCTACTCATCCTCCTTTGCCCACATTTCCTCTTGTGGAAGTACTGGCTACCATGAGGGATTCTAGTTTCAGCTCTGCTTCTTCTTGCAGGCCCTTGTTAGTGATGTATAAATATTCAACTATTTACATTTTAATTCCTTACCACATGGTTAGACTTGGCTATGAATTTATACATTTTAGTATGAGAAAAATAAGTATTTTGCAAGCAATGCTGAGAAGCCAATATTAGAAAATAAAATTTGCAGGTGGCTTGAGGCAGAACAGGGCTCACTCTGTGGCTGTCTCGTGTGCGGTCTCACTTTCCTCACCCGCCCCTTCATCAACCCAATATGCAGCCAGAAGCTTCTCTGCTGGGGCTTTGATGACTTCCCTGGGGTAGGAAGAATAATGCCAAGGCTTTTACTTTTGAAAGGAACAATTATAGTTTTCATTATTTCCTCATTTTAGAGGAGAATTTTAAATTGTCCCCTATCATTTACCCTGCATCCTTATAGAGTATCCCATCCTCATCAGAAGACTCCCTGTCGTGTAGCTTCTGTGCCATGTTTTCCTTGCGTGTGGCGTCGAGAGGCCTATACATATCCCTAAGCCAAAGTGGCTGCCTTCTCCCGAAAAAGCCCTCCTGGAACTCAGAAAGGGAAATATTAATTCAGCATCTCCCCTGCTTTCTCTGGCCACAGTACTATATCCCCCTCAAATTTACCTGCCTCTCACTTTCCCCTGAGCTTCTCTTATGCAGCAGAAATCGAAAAAAGCCCCTTAGAGGAAAACACACACAGTTAGTGTTACATGTCATTTTTCATCTCTCTCACAATGTGTTATCTCCGGTCTTATTAGGACTAAATGGGTACCTCAGTCCATAAGCACAATGAGCAAAATCACCACAGACCTGGGATCTTGAAAATCATCCCATGCATGCTGGCCTTCCAGAAGTTCTCTGTGTCTGTCCAAAATGGCCCCCCCACCGTGTCTCTGGGGAGACCTTTGCATGTGGCTTAGCGTGGAGTATAGGCAGGATTTTCAGCCCCGTTCACCTTTCTTGGCCCTTGGCCAAGAGCCCTCGTGCAGAGAAAACACTGCACAGCGGCGCTGGGCAGAAACACGTTACTCTCTAGATGCGCTTCACACCAGTCTGCTTCGGACTTAGTCGCACATGCAGCATTTGCTGGGGGGGTGGCTGTGGGGAGAAGGTGCTTTTATTTTCCTGGCTGCTCTATCCTATCCTATAAGTTGAATCACACCAAGTAAACACCTGAACCCAACTAGCAAAGTTATCTATAGCTCTCTGACTTTCATATTGCAGGCTGTCACTGAGGTGTCAGTGAATTGTGAAATCAGTTTAAAGGCCATGACCAGCAGGGAAACACAAAGTACTCTTTTTGAATACAAATAGAAGAGAAAAAAATCAGAGTGCACAATAAGTTAGTTTCAGAAACTACTTATGCCCATATAGTATGTGTATACTGAATTGTGACATAAAACGGAGCTCACAGCCCAAGCACAGTGTGATCAGTAGAGAAGTCCTCAGTGGAAAGGGACCCTCTTCTTTTTGATAATCACTAGCAGTATGACCATGGGGCAAGATATTTTCCCTTTCTCTTTCTCCATTTCCTTATTATAAAAGGAAGAGACAAACTGCTGTCTAAAGTTTCTCCCGGTTAAAATTCTATGAGGTTTGGATAAAGGGAATAGAGAGTAGCGGCCTGAAAAACAGTAGGGTGAGAAGGGAAGTTTTCTTGCCACTTTACAGAAGGGACTCATAGGTTCTACCTTTCGTCAGCTTTGAGTGAGGCCAGCCCCTAAATCCCCAACCATGTGGCCCTCCCTACCGCAGAGCCTCCTAGAAGGCCTCTGGCCTGGCCTGATGCCTAGGAACCAGGCACCAGGCCAGCAGGAACAGGTACAACCAAAACCTCTCCCCATCCACCCTCTTTCCTTAAAGGACTAGTGAAAGCAGATGAATCTGTGCCAGTCCTGTTCTAACTCAGCTTGGGCTGGGAAGCTAATTCTGCTGATAAATAAATTAGGGTAAACCATTAGGGTAATGAAACATTCTTCTTGCCTTTGGTGAGGAAATTGAAATAGATGAGTTCTAAGTTCTCCTCTAGTTGTAAAATTCTGCGTTAAAAGACCAATATTTATCTTCTGCTTCTTTTTTTATCTTCCCCTTTTGCAATTCTATGAGAATAAATCTGTTCTGAAAGAAAACATGATCATGATTATCCATTACAATTATTTCCAAATCTTTATTCATTCCTTTTTACTTTAAATCTTATCTACTCAGTTGGATGATAACTTTTTTAAGGAAAGGAATTCTACCCTGTTTAATAATCCTTTGACTCTTCCACAGTACCTTAGGGTCTTGCATGCAGCTGGCGATATATTTTATTGACTGTTTTAGATAACGTTCAACAGATAATTCCTAATAAAAATTCTTAGAAGTAGGAAAAGAAAATAAAACTATCTAGCAGAAACCTAAGCATTGCTTTAAAGTCAAGAACAAGAGTAGGATGTCCATCGTTACTGCTACTATCGATCATTGTGGAGGAGGTCTTAAACAGTACGATAAGAAAAACGAAGCATTGGAAAGGAAGAGAGAAACATATTTGCATATGAAATGAGGGACCTAAAAAGACCAAAAGAATCAACCGAAATTTTATTGGAAGTAACATGAGTAAGATGGCTACACACAAAATCAAGAGATCAACATATAAGCCTCAATAGCTTTCCCATATAACACAAATAACTCACTAAAAAACAGATGAAACGTCCCATTTACTATATCAATAAAAATGCATAAAGTACCTAGGAATAAACTTAACCAAAAATTTGTAAGACCTCTGTGATGAAAATATTAAAACTTTTCTGAAGGACATTAAGAAGAAGTACTTACATGGCATGAGATACCATCCTCCTAGAATGTTGTAAAGAGGTCATTTCTCCTCAAATTAACCTACAAATTCACGGCAATCCATTTATATCCAGAATAATTTTAAAATAAAACCTGGCCAGCTGACATTTGGTAGAGAATATATTTAAGAATAGTTATGAAATGCATGAAAAAGAAGGTCAAAGAGTAGGAACTTGCCCTACCAGATATAAAATATGTTATAGAGCAACTGGAATTAAGCAGTGTGATATTGGTACTGGTACAGGACAAGATAACTGGATCACAGAATAGAGTCCAGATGAAGATAGTATATTAGACCAGGGAAGAAAGAATAAACCATTCAGTGAAAGATTTGAAAACAATTAGATCTTCATGTAGGAGGGAAAAGTTAGATCCTCTACCTCAACCACACTAAAAAACAAATACAACAAATTCTAGACGGATTATAAAAGTACTTGAAGAAAATTTTAGAGATTATTTGTACGTCATGAGGTGACAAAGGCCTGGCTAACAAAATCCACCCCACATGAGCCATGAGGAGAGGACGGGCAGATATGGTGGCAGACTGTCAACACACCTGCTACTCTGAACAGCCCTTGTCCCCTTTTTCCCTGGACTGTTTGTCTTCTTCTTGTTGACTTATAAAACTCTTGGGAGTTCCCTGGTGGTCCAGTGGTTAGGGCTTGGCGCTTTTACTGCTGCGGCCCGAGTTTCAATCCCTGGTCAGGGAACTAAGATCCCGCAAGCTGCACAGCATGGCCAAACCCCGCCACCCGCAAACAAACAAACAAACAAAAAACTCTTTACAGTAAAGAAATACTGGCTTTCATTGAATTCCAGTGTTTCGAATCTTTCCAGTGTTTTTGTCTCTAAGGAGACAAGACAAAAGAGTGGAGTGGGGAGCACAAGCTTTGCAGTCGGGTGAAACTGGCTTCTGCTTTTGGTTTGGCCACTGGGGCCTTACATTGATCTCCTTCATCTATGAAGGAGGGATAGTAATATCCTCACAGGACTGTGGGCATTAAATCTGACAATATATGGATAACTCTTCATCTTACGCTTGGCATGAATCAGTGCTAAGCGGGTGTCACAGACAAGATGGTGGAATATATCAAAGGCTCTGCTTGTGGCATCAGGCTCTGAAGGCTCTTTCCCACAAAAAGATTATAAAAATATTGCTTTTATTTTCTTCTAATACCTTTATGTGGTCTTTTTTCACATTTATGGAAATATGTTTATTTAAAATGAAAAATGGGGATCTGCTATTCTTTACCCCCCAAATAGTTAGGCAGCTAGTCTATCACCATTTATTCATTTTCTCCCACTGACTGGAATATTAAAACATGACATTTCAAAAGTCTTAAGAACACATGGTCTATTGCTGGACTCGATGCTACTTCAAATAAATATTCGGTTGCATGATTCCTCACTGTGGAATGGACATAACGCCTCATCTCTCTTCCGTCGAACACCAGTAGTGTCTACCATAGGAAGAACACTGCATGGCCCCTGTCCTCAAAGAGCTTATCATATAAGTGGGGAAAGGAAATAACGGTTAGGACTGCTCGCTTTCACTGCCGAGGGTACAGGTGCAATCGCTACTTGGCGAACTAAGATCCCACAGGCCAAAACAAAAGAAAACAAATTCAAGGTTAAACTCCATAGAAGTTCGAAACAATAAAAAGGGGACTTTACAGAAATTCTAAAAAAGCAAAAGGCCACATGCCACCTGGAGATGTAGAGGGGACAGTCTGGGCAATGGCCAATGACTAGCAAGCTGACCCCATGCTAGTCCCCAGCCTCCTAGGCTCAGAAATCATACGCTTCCTCACCAACAGAGAACTCAGGTCTTCCTGTTGTGGCAGTCTCACTTTATCAATAGCACAGGATTGATCAAAAATCAGAATGCCAAATTATTACTTGACAATGAGAAATACATCTGTTCTACACACAGGGCATCCGTGTCTACACAATCAGAGAATTACCTTCTGTGGAGACAGGCCTCCGTGGCACACTAAAGCACAATCACACAATCGAAGGCTACTTGGTGAGAACAGAATTAGAAAAGGAATCAGCTGAATCCAGAATTTAATGGGAAGGCCTGAGGCAGTGGATCCATCCAGCTCAACAGGCACAGCCTGGCTAGTGGGCCTGACTCTTCAGTTCTGCTGCCTAAGGTGCCATCTCTACTCCCGGGAAATGTGAGGATGGGCGCTGCCCATGTTGGTCTCTCCTCACCTTTTCTATGCTTTCACTACTGACCAACCCTCCTGCAGATAGACACATTTCTCTTTAGAAGTTAGTACATCATGTCAGGTTTTATTCAAGTCTGATAGGCCAGGAAGCCATTGGTCCTTACACATCTCTGCTCAGCGCCATGATGTGCTAACCTTGGTGTTTCTCTCTTGGGGGGCTGCCTTTTTAAAAACTGCTTCCCACTTTTGTGAGCTCTGAGGGGAGGCGACTGCTTTGCTATGGCCCCTAAGAAATGGTGACAAACCTCACAGGACTAGGATCAGGAGGGCTGGAGTATGCAGGGAAGGCTTTACGAAGAAAGATATCTGAACTTGAGCTGGCTTTTGAGAGGTTCATAGGACTTCCACAGCAAAGCAACATCAGGGAATCTTAGACGGGCAAAGGCACAGACAACAGCAGGCACGGACGTGGTGTAACCAGCGTACAGGGAGGAGCTGCTCTGGCTGCAATGGAGGGCTGCCATAGCAAGAGAAAAGGTAAATAAAGCAGGTGGGACTGGTAGGGTAGCATCAAGGTTGCCAGCTTATTAAAATCACTCTTTTAATGTTAGCCACTGCCTGTTGGGAAAAGTAACAAACCATTAGGTAACTGACCAAAAGGTAAACAGGCTAGCTCCAGGAATAGGCTACTATAAATATGACATACTTTAGGGTAGCCTGCGGCAGGATTTTACTTGCAGTGTTTTAATGGAACCTATCTACACAATTCCTAATACACTGGAGAAGAAAGCTGCTAAGTAAACCTAAGGAATTGACGAGATCATACTTTTATCTTTTAGGCATGTCCTTTTAGCCCTCCCAGGGTGACTGATAGCTCCATGAGTATGGAGATCGTATACCTCTCCTCACTTCAGCCAACAAGGAAAGAAATCAACAGTAGACTGAGAGTGACAGGTGAGTACATCAAGTCAGCATAGTTTTTTGAGTTGAAGAAATTTTACTATCATGTCAACTCTGGCCTTCTTATAAACTTAACTTGTCAAAATAGTCCAATGGCTTGTTATCACGGATCCAATTCCGTAGAGATCTCCTGGCAGTGGAGTTCCTTTAAAAAATCCGGTGGGGACTTCCCTGGGGGCACAATGGTTAAGAATCCGCCTGCCAGTGCAGGGGACACGGGTTCGATCCTTTGTCTGGGAAGGTCCCACATGCTGCGGAGCAACTAAGTCCGTTCGCCACAACTCCTGAGACCACGCGCCTAGAGCCCGTACTCCACAACAAGAGAAGCCAACGCAATGAGAAGCCCGCGCACCGCAATGAAGACCCAACGCACCGAAAAAAAGAAAAGAAACAAAAAATCCTGGGGATATAATTTTCAGTAAAAGAACAAATTGTATCTCAGTCCTCATGACTAAAGAGAAGTATCAAGTAGTAGTAGGTGGAAAAGTGGCTTTGATTCTCAGTTTGTGGGTTCTGAATCTGAAAGAATTATTGTCCTTACCTCAATGAGACAGAGAATTGTAACCAAAATCGTCACTACTACAGTTACAGATATTGCCAAGATGAGTTTGTTGTTACAGCCACATCCTGGAACTTCTTTTGTGAGCTAAAAAAATAAATAACAATTTTTTAAAAACAAGGAGATACAAGGGATGAAAGCTAACTCTTCTTAAACCTATTCTAAACAATAGCTAACTATTCTTAAACTACTATAAAACCCAATCCTTTCAGGCGAGTAGCTTCTATAAGAACAAGCTAAATTTAATGTTATTAATCTTATCATTAGCCTTTTCTTCTACAATTTATTTATCTACAATTTGTCTTGTGTTATGTCCTTTTCTCGTCTACCCTAGGAATAGTGGCACACTCTCTAAATGAGCAAAGTGGGAGATCACTGTCTTAGCCAGTTTCATGGCTGAAGATAAGATACGGACTAGGAGCCCGTGGTACTCCTGCTTGGGCACGTTCATGGCATGTCCTAAACTGAGTAAAAGTCCAGGTCCCATGTTTCAGGGGTTCTCCTCACCTCACTTGACTCCTGCTCTTTCTGCTCACTCTGGGCTTCTGTGCTCTCACTGATAGAGTTGTCACTTTTCCACTGGTCCGTATCCCATTCCGCTTTGGACACCTTTACTTCTTGCTGCTTGCTGAGAAGCTTCATCAGGAGGCCTGTTCTAGAGATGAGGTTGGCACAGGCCAGCTGCACGTGGGTCTCCGAGCAGTCTATTTTCAGAGTCTGGATAATATGAGAAATGAGCCTTCGCATGTCATTGTTGGGGATGAGGGACCGTAGCTGCTGCTTTAGCTGAGTTTCAACTTGATCACCCGGGGATGTGAACCCTAGGAAAGTGAAGCCTGTGGGCTTAGAGGATAATTCAGTGCCCGTGTTGTGCTACTCCCATTGTGTTTCGTTGGTGTGTTGAACAGTTGGCATACTGTTGTCTGCAGCGACAGTAGAATGTGCAGTGGAGACATTCCTATGGGTAGTGTTTCCAGGGCTGGTTCCTCCTGGCAGACTAGAGTTTCCTGTAGAAATAATTTTTTCAGAAACATTTTGTGCAGTATTGTTTTCTGAAGTAGTGTTTTCTATGGAAGGGTCTGAAAGAGAAAATAATTCTGGAAAAGGATTTTCCTGAGAAGTCACTTCTCGTGAAGATGAAACAGCCTCTCGTGGAGGGGAATTTATGAGACTCCTCCCTACAGAGAACGGAGGGCTTGCAAGCATCACTCTATTGGGTGAAATTTTCTTTCTGAACTTTCGACTCCTTTTGACTTTGGGTTTTCTGTGGACCCGATGAGTCCTAATTTTATGGAAGATGTATTTTTTCCCAGAATGTGAGATTAGTTCAAAATCCTTAATATTTCTAAGTCTAGCCTTTGCATCTTCTAAAACAAGTATAGTGTTGGATAAGTCTTTTGATTTGCTTTTAACCTCAGGTGGGGATTTTGGAGGGATGGAGGCAGAAGGCCTGCCCTTGAAGTACTGTTTCAGGGTAGAGGAACCTGCTGCCTTGTGTTCCTTTATGAATGAAGACTCTGCATTGGAGGACTTTCCCACCAGCTTCCTGGGCCTCTGCACCATGAGTAGCTGATTCAGCTTTCTTGGGGATGGCCTCCTGAGCCTTCTTTCTTCGGCAGTGCTCGCCACAGATGGCTGGGCATTCTGTTTCCCCCAGACGCTCTCATCTCCCACTGCTTGGAGGTGCATTTTCTGTAGGCCCCTCGGGCCCTTGAGGACCCTGTTCATTCTCAGCAGCTTTTCCTCTGTACTCTTAGTCTTTGCTAGGCTGTCTTTCTGTGGTTGGGCAGTTTCCAACTTCTTTTGAAAGATGTAGCGTTTATACATGGCACTTAAAAGGTTGGAACGCGTACGCGTGGCAGGTTTTTCTTCCTTTTTCACCTCATCCATTTTTTCTTGAGTTTCTGCATCTAACAAATTTTCCAGAAAATGGAGTTTCCTCCATCTATTTTTATTAGTTGAATTGTTGCGTACACGTTTAACAGAAGGGCTCCTTGTATTGTTTTTCAAAAGGCCCAGCGGCGTATCTCCATCTTGTGTATTTGAAAAAAGAACTTGAAGGAATGGTAATAATGTTGATTCCACATCTCCTAGATTTCCCTCTGAGATATAAGGCAGTATGTAAATTCGTGCCCTGATAATATCACTGTTTTTATTAAAGTCCAGCTGCTCATTCATGAAGCCTGACAAGCTGATAGCACTTTTATCTGAGGATGCCCTCTCTGACTCAATAGTCAGCTCGGGGCTGTTGTTCTTCTTCCACGCTTGTAACACCTTCATCAACGATCCTTCTGCATTCCCTAGAGATGTTTCTTCATCTCTCAAAAAAGAGGAGACTGTTTTTGATCATTGAAGACTGATGGGACAGCTTTTTGTCAGGCCACAGCCAAATAAATTAGGAATCAGTCAACGTTTGAGTGCCACTTAGGAGAAAAAGAAACCCACACTTAAGCCTATGACTGGCAACAACAAAATGTGAAAAAGGTATCTCTTGAAAAAGTGGCTATCTACTCAGAAAATTCTGTAGCGTGAAATATAGTAACTATATTCAGGATTACTCCACTGGTTCCCAGGGGCCAGTACTCAAGAAAAGCCAAGGCTGGAGGACAAATACTCCCCATCTCAGCTGGACTCTCTGCAGATCTACTGTGACTCCTCACATTCACATACCCCATCCTGTCCTGCCTCAGAGGCAGAGGAGTGTGAGGCTTCCTCTCTCCACCTCTTCAGTGTGCTTGAGTTCTTGCTACTATCACAGATGTCCACGACAACAACCGCCGCTAACAGGTGGTCACCTGGACATTCTCTTCTCCACCCACCCACCGAGTCCTTTGCTCAGTCCCTGCTTCCATATATCCCAGCCGCCATAACAGAAGGCTCTATACAGAAAAAAACACTATGTCCGCCGTGGCTCTTTGCTAAAATTTGGGCAGGGATCTAGGGTATATGTTACGAGTTGCCAGATTGTTTGTCAACGTGGAATGTTCAACAAATCAATGGAATAATACTTGAGGTCCTAAAATGCAGAAGGGAGAAAGCAACTTGTGTCAGATGGCTACTTTGCTTTCATTTCATTTTACTTCTAATATTTCCAGCTTTACTTGGGGAACCATCCAAAGCTTATAACTGTGTGAAGGTAATGTGTACCATTGTGTAGCTGGGCTTCTCTTCCAAAAGGATTAAAAGTATTTTTGGTCAGGGTCAAAGGAGGAGGGAAGGGTCATGAGAAAGGAGGAGCATGGGCTTGCAGAGAGCCCCAAAAAGGGGACAGGAGATCGGGGCACTAGGGTCATAGCACTTAACACCTCTGATTTTGTTTTTCCTCGCCTGTAAAAGGAGATGAAAAATGCCTTTTCTGCACACTTCTGGGCGAGAAGGGAGTAATATAATTAGTAAAAAAATTGTTTGGGGCAGTTCCCTGGTGGTCTAGTGGTTAGGACCCAGCACTTTCCCTGCTGTGGCCCGCGGTCAATCCCTGGTTGGGGAACTAAGATCCCACAAGCTGTGTGGCACGGCCAATAAAAAAAAAAATTGTGTTGAAAAATCAGCAATATTGTCTTTATAGAAGTAGCAAAGTGTTATTATATATGACGTGCTCTAGATCACTGAAAGAGACCTGTATTCAAGCTACCTGGGCAGGAAAGCACGTTTTGGAAGTCATCAAGTTAGTGCCAATAAATCTAATATATAGAAAAATAGTTGAAAGCCCCTGAGTGTTTTGTGGATAGAAAAGCTTGAGATTCAGAGCAAGTTCAGAGCTGGACAGTCTAAGAATAAACTAGCTCTCCCATCCATTAGAAGGGCTAGGTAGCAGCTTCTGGTTATGGAACCAGAAACTCTCAGGCTCCCAATAGGACATAAAACAGCATCACTTGTACTCTTTATAAAATTGCAGAAACAAATAAAAGAAACAAAAATATATTTACACCTGTCCTAGAAGACAAAGGGTAGTTGAGACCTAATGTATATAAGATCAGTTTACAAACTGTGACGCACTCTACGAATAAGTTCTCATTTGCAGAGAGCACAGCATAGGATAGGTGGCCATTAATGTTAATTCCCTTCCCCCTTCCATGCCTTTCTCTCGTTCCTTTATGTATGCGGATCGGTTACATTATTAAGCTAACTATGTACCTGAGCGCTTATTAGCTTAATAATGTAACCAAGAATCTGATTTTTAGCAAGGGGGTAGTTCTTAGAAACGTAGGGAGCTCGAACGCTGAATGAATGAATTAAAATAATGCAATTACATCATTAATTTGAAAATTTATCATCACTGATTAAAAATAAAAATTATTAAAAAATTAAATTAAAATTTAAAAATTTATTATCCCGCAATTGAGACTCACCACAACGTGTGACGTCTGTCAGGCATTCACTGTCACAACGCAGCTTGACTGTCTTACAGACAACCTCAATAGTGTTTTTAAATTGGCAGAGGCAGCAGGCCATACGGCTAGGTAAGACCCTATAAAGGGAAACACAGGTAATTAAATTCGTGGTAAAAGAGTTACTTGAGTAGGTAGAAGAGGTAGGCCAAGGCCACCACAGACCAGTGCAAAAAGGAGTTCTTGGGGCATATGGACTGGAGAACTGGATAGCGGCCGGTTGGCCAACTGCTGCTCTTGACTGTTGTAAATAAACAAAGAGGGGAAGAGAGGTGCCCAGCAGAAGGATTAGGATGGCAGCAGGTATGGTATGCCTAGAAAAAAGGGAATAGGGATTAGAATTGGGTGACATTGATCTGTAGTTTAATTCAGAAGTATCTCCTTCCAACCCGAAAGCCTCACTTGGGGTTGAGAGTACACAGGAAGAAGGCGGACTTCTAAGAAGAGTCTGAATAAGACCGCACCTTCTGGAGTCCTTTTCTCAGTTCCTATTTGTGAGTAGTAATATATTAGAAATCATTCTAGTAAGAAAAAAGCATCGTGTGGTTAAACAATAACAGAGATCGCATTGGCCAAATCTGGACAAAAGGAACATTCCAAAGAATAACATTATCATTATAATAAGGTATAACATAGTTAATTTTTAAAAAAGCACATGAGTTCATAATGATACTCAAAATGAAAAGTGGGGGGGCTCTTCTTTATAGAATAATGTCAGCTAATAAATGCAAAAGGAATGACAGAATTAGGAAAGTGTCATTTTGCAACTATCAATGTAATAATCGATTCAGACAAGGATTATCATTGATGCACAGTTGGGTGAAGAGTTGTTTGAAAGTAGGATCTTCACTGATCCCAACGTATCACCCCACATATTATTTATCAATTACCAAGGGGAAAAATAACTTTACAATGGAGAGATATGCAACATACCACCTTAGTCAAGTGATCAAACTTAGCACTGGGCCACCTGAAGTGATGAAGTATGAAGAATACATCACCTATATAGTATTCTTCCCCAAAATGTTTACTTTGAATCTAATGAGGAAACAGACAAATCCAGATTGTGGGGCAATTTACAAGACAACTGGCTTAGACTCTTCAAAAATGCCAATGTCATAAAACATCAAAAAAAATAGTAGGGAAATATTCTAGATTAAAGGAAACAAAGACATGACATGCAATGCCTAATCTTTAACTGGACCCTGTATCAAAACAAAACAGACTTAAACTATGTTATTGGCTTCTGGCCAAGATGAAGTAACAAGGACCAATTTGACCTCTCACCTGAAACAATGAAAACATCAGACAGGACATATGAAACAACAGTTTTCAAGAAACTGGACCTCAGGCAATAAAGTTCAGTGATCTCCAGGAGATGGGAAATAAATGAAGTGATCCCTCTAATTGCCCTACCTTACTTCTCTGAGAGAGTTTCCAGGTCATGGTAAAGGGAAGAGAAGTCCAGGCAGAGACTGGTGGACTCCCTGACTGAGGAAATGGAGCTGAGAGTCTGGGAAAACCAACGTAACTAGAGTTCACAAAGCAGAGCATCACAGAGAAAAGAAGTGCACAGACAAAGAACTCTGGAGATATGCAGAGGGATCTCTTGAGAATTCAACAAAGTATTGGTCAGTACATTTGTGTGAGGAATTCCCTGATGCCAGGAAAAGAACCACATGAAAGGATTAATAATAAGAATAACTGGATATCACACGGGGTTGTAGGAATAGTACCTGTTCCTACAAGTCAGACTGCAAAACCTCATGATACTCAGAAAGGACTTGTCTCCGTAGTTGCATATAGTGAGCTCCAGACTAAAGGCTACTTGGACTCCTACCCAACGAATCTTACGCACTAGACCTAAAAGAATAAAATTGTTCTGAGTAACTTAATTTCACCCAAAACAAAGCCCAAGCATTTTACAGGAATATATATATATATATATATCACACAATAAACTAAACCTCACAATATCTGGGATCATATGAAAAATTGCCAAGCATGCAAAGAAGTAGGAAAATATGACCCATACTGAGGAGAAAAGGCAATCAATCAAAACTAACCCATAATCCATACAGATGTTAGAATTGGCAGAAAAGAACATTTAAAAAGTTATTACACATGAAGAAAAGTTATTACAACTGTATTTCATATGTTAAAAAACCCAGAATAAACACTGAAAATGTTAAGTATAGGCATGGAAAATGTAAAACAGACCCAAATTGCGCTTCTAGAGATTAAAAACAATGTCTAAATGAAAAAGACACTGAACAAGGTTAATGGCAGATTAGACACTGCAGAAGAAAGGGTCAGTGAACATTAAGGCATAGTAACAGAAACCATCCAAAATGAAACAAAAAGAGTAACAAAACAAAACAACAACAAAAATGAATAGAGCATCAGTGAGTTGTGCAACAACTTCAAGTGGCCTAATACATGGGTACTTAGAGTCCATGAAGGAGAGGAGAAATACAAAAATTTGAAGAAATAATAGCCAACACTTTTCCAAATTGGTAAACACTATAAACCCACAAAGTCAAGAAGATCAATGAACTTTAAGCATAAGAAACATGGACAAAACTACACCAAGGCACAAAAAATAATCAAATTGCTCAAAACCAGCAATAAAGAGAAAAATTTTAAAGCAGCCAGAGGAAAAACCTATACACTACGTAGAGAGGAACAAAGATAACAATGACATCAGAATTCTTGTTGGAAACAATGTAAAGGAGAACTCAGTGGAATAACACCTTTAAAGTACTGCATTGAATTGTATCAAGCTAGAATTCTATACCCAGATCTGTCCAAACAAAAGCAAAATGAAGGCTATCTCAGACATACAAAAGCTGAAAGAATTCATTACTAGTAGACTTTCACTATAAGAAATGGTAAAAGAAGTATTTTTAAGCAGAAGGAAAATGACACTTGTTTGGAATATGGATCTACACAAACGATTAAGAATACTGGAATTGGGACTTCCCTGGTGGTTCAGTGGTTAAGAATCTGCCTGCCAGTGCAGGGGACACGGGTCCCATCCCTGGTCTCGGAAAGTCCCACATGCTGTGGAGCAACTAAGTCCGTGCGCCACAACTCCTGAGCCCGCGCGTCTAGAGCCCGTACTCCACAACAAAAGAAGCCACCGCAATGAGAAGCCCGTGCACCGCAATGAAGACCCAACGCAGCCAAAAAAGAAAAAAGGAAACAAAAAATCCTGGGAATATACTTTTCAGTAAAAGAACATAGTGTATCTCAGTCCTCATGACTAAAGAGAAGAATCAAGTAGTAGTAGGTGGAAACGTGGCTTTGATTCTCAGTTTGTGGGTTCTGAATCTGAAGGAATTATTGTCCTTTCCTCAATGAGACAGAGAATTGTAACCAAAATCGTCACTACTACAGTTACAGATATTGCCAAGATGAGTTTGTTGTTACAGCCACATCCTGGAACTTCTTTTGTGAGCTAAAAAAATAAATGACAATTTTTTAAAAACAAGGAGATACAAGGGATGAAAGCTAACTCTTCTTAAACCTATTCTAAACAATAGCTAACTATTCTTAAACTACTATAAAACCCAATCCTTTCAGGCGAGTAGCTTCTATAAGAACAAGCTAAATTTAATGTTATTAATCTTATCATTAGCCTTTTCTTCTACAATTTATTTATCTACAATTTAGTTGTCTTGTGTTATGTCCTCTTCTCGTCTACCCTAGGAATAGTGGCACACTCTCTAAATGAGCCAAGTGGGAGATCACTGTCTTAGCCAGTTTCACGGCTGAAGATACGATACAGACTAGGAGCCCGTGGTATTCCTGCCTGGGCACGTTCATGGCATGTCCTAAACTGAGTAAAAGTCCAGGTCCCATGTTTCAGGGATTCTCCTCACCTCACTTGACTCCTGCTCTTTCTGCTCACTCTGGGCTTCTGTGCTCTCACTGACAGAGTTGTCACTTTTCCACTGGTCCGTATCCCATTCCGCTTTGGACACCTTTACTTCTTGCTGCTTGCTGAGAAGCTTCATCAGGAGGCCTGTTCTAGAGATGAGGTTGGCACAGGCCAGCTGCACGTGGGTCTCCGAGCAGTCTATTTTCAACGTCTGGATAACATGAGAAATGAGCCTTCGCATGACATTGTTGGGGATGAGGGACAGCAGCTGCTGCTTTAGCTGAGTTTCAACTTGATCACCCGGGGATGTGAGCCCTGGGAATGTGAAGCCTGTGGGCTTAGAGGATAATTCAGTGCCCGTGTTGTGCTACTCCCATTGTGTTTCGTTGGTGTGTTGAACAGTTGGCATACTGTTGTCTGCAGCAACAGTAGAATGTGCAGTGGAGACGTTCCTATGGGTAGTGTTTCCAGGGCCGGTTCCTCCTGGGAGAGTAGAGTTTCCTGTAGAAATAATTTCTTCAGAAACATTTTGTGCTGTATTGTTTTCTGAAGTAGTGTTTTCTGTAGAAAGGCCTGAAAGAGAAAATAATTCTGGAAAAGGATTTTCCTGAGAAGTCTCTTCTCCTGAAGATGAAACAGCCTCTCGTGGAGGTTACTAAATAACCAAGAGATCACTGAAGAAATCAAGGAGGGAATCAAAAAATTCCTACAGACAAATGACAATGAAAACACGACGATCCAAAACCTATGGGATGCAGCAAAAGCAGTTTTAAGACGGAAGCTTATAGCTATACAAGCCTACCTAAAGAAACAAGAAAAATCTCAAGTAAACAATCTAACCTTACACCTAAAGGAACTAGAGAAAGAAGAACAAACAAAACCCAAAGTTAGCAGAAGGAAAGAAATCATAAAGATCAGAGCGGAAATACATGAAATAGAAACAAAGAAAACAATAGCAAAGATCAATAAAACTAAAAGCTGGTTTTTTGAGAAGATAAACAAAATTGATAAGCCATTAGCCAGACTCATCAAGAAAAAGAGGGAGAGGACTCAAATCAATAAAAGTAGAAATGAAAAAGGAGAAGTTACCACAGACACCGCAGAAATACAAAGCATCCTAAGAGACTACTACAAGCAACTCTATGCCAATAAAATGGACAACCTGGAAGAAATGGACAAATTCTTAGAAAGGTATAACCTTCCAAGACTGAACCAGGAAGAAACAGAAAACATGAACAGACCAATCACAAGTAATGAAATTGAAACTGTGATTAAAAATCTTCCAACAAACAAAAGTCCAGGACCAGATGGCTTCACAGGTGAACTCTATCAAACATTTAGAGAAGAGGTAACACCCATCCTTCTCAAACTCTTCCAAAAAATTGCAGACGAAGGAACACTCCCAAACTCATTCTATGAGGCCACCATCACCCTGATACCAAAACCAGACAAAGATACTACAAAAAAAGAAAATTACAGACCAATATCGCTGATGAATATAGATGCAAAAATCCTCAACAAAATACTAGCAAACAGAATCCAACAACACATTAAAAGGATCATACACCACGATCAAGTGGGATTTATCCCAGGGATGCAAGGATTCTTCAATATACGCAAATCAATCAATGTGATACACCATATTAACAAACTGAAGAATAAAACACTTATGATCATCTCAATAGATGCAGAAAAAGCTTTTGACAAAGTTCAACACCCATTTATGATAAAAACTCTCCAGAAAGTGGGCATAGAGGGAACCTACCTCAACATAAAAAAGGCCATATACGACAAACCCATGGCAAACATCATTCTCAATGGTGATAAACTGGAAGCATTTCCTCTAAGATCAGGAACAAGACAAGGATGTCCACTCTCACCACTATTATTCAACATAGTTTTGGAAGTCCTAGCCACGGCAATCACAGAAGAAACAGAAATAAAAAGAATACAAATTGGAAAAGAAGAAGTAAAACTGTCACTGTTTGCAGATGGCATGATATTATACATAGGGAATCCTAAAGATGCCACCAGAAAACTACTAGAGCTAATCAATGAATTTGGTAAAGTTGCAGGATCCAAAATTAATGCACAGAAATCTCTTGCATTCCTATACACTAATGATGAACAATCTGAAAGAGAAATTATGGAAACACTCCCATTTACCATTGCAACAAAAAGAATAAAATACCTAGGAATAAACCTGCCTAGGGAGACAAAAGACCTGTATGCAGAAAACTATAAGACACTGATGAAAGAAATTAAAGATGATACCAACAGATGGAGAGATATACCATGTTCTTGGATTGGAAGAATCAACATTGTGAAAATGACTATACTACCCAAAGCAATCTACAGATTCAATGCAATCCCTATCAAATTACCAATGGCATTTTTTACAGAACTAGAACAAATCATCTTAAAATTTGTATGGAGACACAAAAGACCCCGAATAGCCAAAGCAGTCTTGAGGGAAAAAAACAGAGCTGGAGGAATCAGACTCCCTGACTTCAGACTATACTACAAAGCTACAGTCATCAAGACAATATGGTACTGGCACAAAAACAGAAACATAGATCAATGGAACAAGATAGAAAGCCCAGAGATAAACCCACGCACCTATGGTCAACTCATCTATGACAAAGGAGGCAAAGATATACAATGGAGAAAAGACAGTCTCTTCAATAAGTAGTGCTGGGAAAACTGGACAGCTACATGTAAAAGAATGAAATTAGAACACTCCCTAACACCATACACAAAAATGAACTCAAAATGGATTCGAGACCTAAATGTAAGACCGGACACTATAAAACTCTTAGAGGAAAACATAGGAAGAACACTCTCTGACATAAATCACAGCAAGATCTTTTTTGATCCACCTCCTAGAGTAATGGAAATAAAAACAAAAATTAATAAATGGGACCTAATGTAACTTCAAAGCTTTTGCACAGCAAAGGAAACCATAAACAAGACGAAAAGACAACCCTCAGAATGGGAGAAGATATTTGCAAAAGGAATCAACGGACAAAGGATTAATCTCCAAAATATATAAACAGCTCATTCAGCTCAATATTAAAGAAACAAACAACCCAATCCAAAAATGGGCAGAAGACCTAAATAGACATTTCTCCAAAGAAGACATACAGATGGCCAAGAAGCACATGAAAAGATGCTCAACATCACTAATTATTAGAGAACTGCAAATCAAAACTACAATGAGGTATCACCTCACACCAGTTAGAATGGGCATCATCAGAAAATCTACAAACAGCAAATGCTGGAGAGGGTGTGGAGAAAGGGGAACCCTCTTGCACTGTTGGTGGGAATGTAAATTGATACAGCCACTATGGAGAACAGTATGGAGGTTCCTTAAAAAACTAAAAATAGATTTACCATATGATCCAACAATCCCACTACTGGGCATATACCCAGAGAAAACCATAATTCAAAAAGACACATGCACCCCAATGTTCATTGCCGCACTATTTACAGTAGCCAGGACATGGAAGCAACCTAAATGCCCATCGACAGACGAATGGTTAAAGAAGATGTGGTACATATATACAATGGAATATTACTCAGCCATAAAAAGGAACGAAATTGAGTCATTTGTTGAGACGTGGATGGATCTAGAGACTGTCATACAGAGTGAAGTAAGTCAGAAAGAGAAAAACAAATATCCTATATTAAGGCATGTATGTGGAACTTAGAAAAATGGTACAGATGAGCCGGTTTGCAGGGCAGAAGTTGAGACACAGATGTAGAGAACAGACATACGGACACCAAGGGGGAAAAACTGCGGTGGGGTGGGGATGGTGGTGTGCTGAATTGGACGATTGGGATTGGCATGTATACACTGATTTGTATAAAACTGATGACTAATAAGAACCTGCAGGATAAAAAAACAAACAAACAAAACAACTAATACTAAACTTTCGTTGGGTTATCTGTATGGAAATATGTTAATATAAATGTTTCAGACATTACGTGAAATTTCTAAAAATCTTATATGTTCTGGTATCATGTTATAAGTCATAATTCTAGTTATTACTTTAAAATGTATATCTCAGAAAAAACTAAATTTCATTGTCAATTGCACTATTATGAACTTTCATCAAATCTTTATCCGTGGTCATTTTTAAGTCTTTTGTCAGTTACAGACAGTTCTGGGTGTACTCTGATGCTTTTGCAAATATGTTCCTATAAAAGGGTTTCATCTTCAAGGAATTCATAGAAAAGACTCTGACAAGTACAGGTTTCTGGGAACTGTACTGCTGAACTGAATGAATAAGCATTTTCAGAACTCTAATGGAAAGCTGATGAACTCATAAAAGTGCTAACAAAAGATCAAGATGAAAAAAAAAATTAATTACATGGCACTGAGTGAACTGATGAGGATGAGTATAATTTTTGTGACTTTCTGTTTGAATTAAAAAGAAAAAATTCCACAAGGACTCAGAGGTAAAGAATATAGAAATCAATTTTCACTGCAAAGTAAAGGAGCTGTTACAGTGGAGGATTACTGGACTGAATGTCAATATTATGACATAGTATGAGTGTGTTTCGTGTTTGGTAATGGCAATCATTGTTGCTTTTGTTGTGGTCATCCATTTACAATGCTTGGTGTCAGTCTATTTATCTCTTGTAAAAATAAAATACAGTGTGTGTGTGTGTGTGAAAAAAAAAAAAAGAAATTCTCTAGGATAATGCTGAAAGGACAAAGGTCATCTTAAAGCTGCTACTAGTAGCTAAGTTGTGAATACTTGAACATCAGTAAGAAAAAGTTATTATCATTATATAAGAAGTTGAGTCTGTGCCTGTGAATGATATTCAAAGAGAGAAAAGTTAAAAATAAAGTATATAAGAGCTACTTTTACTACAACTAAAGGACATATCATAGGACATTTATTTTAATGAACTTTGAGTGAGTACTGAAAAAAAAAAGGTCTTACCTAAAACCACAATCAGCAGTTTCCGGAATGCATCTGTCATAGCCTTCTGAATAGCAAGCTTCTGGGTTACCTTCCTTTTCATAAGGAATGATAATGACCCTAAATCCAACCAAAACAGATGAATTTAAAATGCCTATCTGAATAACTGATTTCTAGGTTATGTGTTTAAAACTAAAAATGCATCTGTCATTCTTAGATCATTATCTTAGTGATTAAGGGCAGGCACAACACTGGGGTACTGTTGAATGTCTCTGTTGTAGGTATACCCTGGCATGGCACATTTTTACTGCTCAGATCTATTCTGGAAGTTCCTAAAATACTCGATGGGAAATGCAAACCAAGAACGTGGCACAAATCTCATGTTACTCACAGATTTCAAATGGACAAGCTGAGGCTACACTGCTACAGACCCTGCTCTCCTGTGCGTAAAGGGCTGGATTCATACAGTGAGATAGACTTGGTGGTAGTGCAGATGATCTGGCCTCTCCTCAACCATCACCCACTCAGGTGGATGGTGGAGCCTCCTCCACTCCATTCGCGAACAGCCCTGCCTCTGACGTAAAACCCTAAGCCCAAGTGCCATGGATTCTAGGAAAAAATTCAGTACCAGTCGGAATCCCCTTTCTAGGGATCTACATTTACTTTTTCCGCTCAGGCCCCTCTATAGGAGGCAAAGGACTGAACATTTACACAAGAGTTTATTTCAATCTTTAGACAATGATTTTGTTGGGATAACTGAAGGCCAGAAGACATCTGTATTTGAGGGATTATTTTAGCACAAAACAAATTATTAACCAAAAAAAAAAAAAAAAAAACGAAGTAATTTTCCCTCCTCCTAAGCTTCTTGGCAGGCAGTCAGTTCTAAAATTCTAAAGTTTAATGTGCTGTCAGGTATTGCCTAAGATAAAAACCTATATTGTCAGGCAGAAAAATTCTGCCCAGGGCTTTAGCTGCTTAGCCAAGGTGATGATGTATCTAAAAGTTGAGTTTCAGAAAGAAAGGAAAAAAGAGAAATCCCACTCCCTCACCTCCCCCCACACACACATACTGGAAAACAGACCTTCCTCCAACTTATCCAAAGGTTCCTCAGCCATGCCAGCTGCAGGACTCCTGCACTCGTGGGAGGGCAACGCCACCTCTGAAGCACAGAAGAACTTCAGGCTATTGCTTCTGAAGTGGTGTCACAATATCTTCATTTTCCCTTTCTTCAAGGTTAGAAAGATCCTGAAGCTGTTAGGATTTTGAATTAAAGGCTAGACTTCAAAATATTCTGGTGTTAGAGATAAAAACTAAACTCCAGCAATCCCAGGTAATAGTTTAGGTATGCTATACCTTCAAAGTCAAGGGAGACTTGCAAATGAATGACTAAATATAGACAACACTTTTTTATTATATACCATACAAATACTGGAGAAAATTATGGACACCACCATCCAAGTCATTGAGATTATCACTAATTCTAGGTGGCAGGCCAATGCTCAGATACTTCCATGTGGAAGCCTCTCACATCTCCTCCCCATAGCCCTGTTCTATTCTTCTCTCTAAAGTCTAGGAGTTCAATGTTGAAAGGAGTCTGGTTAGTCACAGAAAATCTACAGAGTTTACCCTGATGATCCTTTTTGACCACCCATTGAAACCAAAGTAGTAATTTGCCAATTCTTGGCATCTGGAGCTGTTTAGGGCAAGCGTATTATGTCGAACCGCCTTATGTCTGGTGCCGAGACGACCCTAAAGACATAAAAGACCTAAAAATATCACAAGCCTACATAGAGACTTATTTTGGATATACCTGAGATTTATCAATACCAATTTCATAGAGTGGTTGTGAAGATTAAGTAGGACATTTTAAGCAATGAGTTCACAGTGAACCCTAAATAAATGTTATTTATTATTTTTAAGTCAGTACTTTTCTGCATCATTTCCAGGGCCCCTGATTAACCGGAAGGTTCCCTGACCTCTGGTAGTGAAAGTGATGATGAAAGCAACCAAGGAAGCCCAGCAGAAGCCTATTACGGGGCTGGGGGTAAGCAAAGGAAGTGAACTGTTTTAGTCATCTCATCCTGTAGCTCCTGCTTGAGAATATGACCTGAAGGGGAGATAAGATAGACCTGCCACTGAATTAGGACCTTAATCTGTAGCACCCCCTCCCCAAGTTACTAACCCCTGTTAGAAGAGGGAATACGTATACCTCTATAAATGTAAATAAAGCAACCAAAAGAATTAGAGGTTCATCTGCATTAACAAGCTTCTTTGAGAGTGCAAATATTTCCAGTCTTAGCTCTCTAAATAACTTACATATTACTGTGGATTTTTTACATCACTAGTTCTTTCTTAAATGTCTATTTCCATTTTGAACAGGGTGTAGTATAGAAATATAGTCATAAAAATTCAAATTAATACAAATAAAGTCAAAGCATTGTTAATTCTTTTTTGATGTGTTTGTGCATCTTCCTCCGTCACTAGTGTATGAGCTCCTTAAGTGCTTGAAGGAACCATATATTATTCTTTCCTTGTTACCAGAAACAAGCATAGATCTTGGCATATAATAGAGGAGTGATGGTCTGTTGACTGAGTGAATGAATGAGTACGTAAGAAAATGAAATTACTTTCTCCAACTGAAGCTGCCTGCTGGGAAGGAGAAATGAAGACTAATTTTTAAATGTTGAGTGTCGCAACATTTAAAACAGGGAGGCTAGGCCCTGTACGGTGAGTCATAATGGAGCTGTCCTGGACAATTAGGAAGCTTCAGAAGGGCTCTGAGCCCCTGGGTAGTAGAGACAGTTGACTTCTGGGATAACCTGGCCACAGTTCTTGCTGGCAAACATTTCCCTTCGTGCTACTGAGAAAAACTCAGATACATCAGGCCTTTCCTTCATTTTATTTGAAGATGTTACTCTCTTGTCTGTATTTATAAAAAAACACAGGGGAAAAAAGATAAGAAGTATGTACACCTGCTAATGAATAAAAGAAGACATAATTGGAACTTCCCTGCTGGTGCAGTGGTTAAGACTCCGTGCTCCCAATGCAGGGGGCCCGGGTTCGATCCCTGGTCAGGGAACTAGGTCTCACATGCATGCTGCAACTAAGAGTTTGCACGCCACAGTTAAGGAGCCTGCGAGCCACAACTAAAGGAGCCTGCCTGCTGCAACTGGGGAGCCCACGTGCCGCAACTGGGGAGCCCGTGAGCCACAACTAAGGAGCCCGCCTGCTGCAACTAAGACCCGGTGCAACCAAATAAATAAATAAATAAAATTTAAAGAGAACGCATAATTAAAGTAGGTAACAATTTCGGGGGTGTGGGTAGTAAACTAAGGCTCTGCATTAAATAAAGAAATCTAATACGAATGCCCTTTCCTCTCAACTCTATAGTGACTTGTAGAACATTTTCTTCATTACTCTATCAGTGACGGGCTTTATACTGTGAAAATCTCAGAACCTAAGCTTATGGAATGGTCTTAATGTCCAAAGTAAGAAAAGAACTCATTACTCACAACTGATACCAAGTAACTGTCTCATAATCTTTCCAGGACCATCCGTAATATCTGAGTGGTTATGTGAAATGGTCGCAGGGTCCGCAAATTAAAGAATGTCTGACATGAAATCATTTCAATCCCAGGGAGTACAGCCAGGATTGAAGAGGGTGTTAAACAGGGTACAGAAGTGGGAGGTAGCGTACCTGGAGTCACATCTGAGGAGCGTTCTCAGATTCAATAAAGGTGAAATCAGTGAGTAAAGAAATATGGGTGAGAATAGGCAGCAAGGTCAGTGGGAAGTAGCCAGAGCAAGAAGCCAATCAGAGAAGACACACAATTCTAAAGTGAAAGGTCTGGGAAATCGAAGCCTCACTCACTTATTCAGAGGAATTGAAAAGGTCCTTGAAAAAGGAATGGTGGCTGAATCGAGGCACATGATGAAATGTTAATTCTGGGGAAGTAAAATTGGATGGCATGTTAATATGGAATAAGGTTTCTACAATGCATTAAAGAATATTTTAACCATTTTCTGGAATCTGAAGGGAGTACTGAATAGGCAGGTTGAGAGTGATGATGATGATGAAGCCTCCTTTATGTACATCTGACAAAAGTTTGTCAAGCTCGGGACTTCCCTGGTGGCACAGTGGTTAAGAGTCCACCTGCCACTGCAGGGGACACGGGTTCGATCCCTGGTCCGGGAAGATCCCACATGCTGCAGAGCAACTAAGCCCGTGTGCCACAACTACTGAGCCTGTGCTCTAGAGCCCGTGAGCCACAACTACTGAAGCCCGCGTGCCTAGAACCCGTGCTCCGCAACAAGAGAAGCCATCGCGATGAGAAGCCCACGCACCGCAATGAAGAGCAACCCCCGCTCGCCGTAACTAGACAAAGCCGGCGCGCAGCAACAAGACCCAACGCAGCCAAAAATAAATAAATTAATTAATTTAAAAAACACTTTGTCAATCTCACAGATTTAAAATCCACATAAAATTAAATATAAGGAAGACTCTTGTGAAGATTTCTTAAATTAAGGGGCAGCATAAACTGACATGGTGTTTAACATCAGTTAAGTTTGGGTTTGGCCTCTAGTTTCCACATTTACTGTCATGAACCTTAAGTAAGTCACTTAACCATCCTGAGTTCGAGTTTCTTCATCTAAAAAAAAGAAAGAACGAACTGGGGAACTGGGGGATCAGTGGAGCAGTGCATCTGAGAGCATTCTGTACACCACAGTGCTGTACAAACGCTGGCCTTTCCCCCCCACCCCCACCCCAGGATCTTAGTTCCTGGTCCAGGGATTGAACCCGGGCCCTCAGCAGTGAAAGTGCAGAGTCCTAACCACTGGACCCCCCAGGGAATTCCCGATGGCCTATTAGTTTTAAATTCAGCACTTCATCCCAGTAGAGCGAGGAATTCCACATTTGGACCCACCTTCACTGGAGATGCCTGAAAAAGCTGCTTCTGGTCGCATGCCTTTTGGGCCCTGTGGGCATCCCTTGCTGACTAAACCTTGATAATGGCATAGAACACAGGACCGGCCACTGCTGCGTTTGGGAAGACTCGGACCGAATACTGAAGGCCAAACTGGGAGAAGACTGTGAACAGAGAATGCCGTAGGGTGGTCCCATGCTAAGTAAGTGCAGGCAATTTCACGCCCAGGAAGCCAAACCGCCCGTTCCCTTCTATTCCCCCAGCCCTTCGCCACAGGCAACTGTGGTGATCCTGCAACTCCAAACACTTCTCATTTCAGGAACAGGTTTCCCTCTGAAATCCTAAGCTTCGAGAAGCATGAGGAGGCAATGCCATCTGCTGGGAACTATCTCTCAAAAATCTGTGGGGGCGAGCTGACTGCTCAGGTCGGCTCTAGAACTAAGATTCCTCTCAGCGGAGACCACAGGCAGATGAGGTGCTGAAGCAGTACCCCGGGGCGCCCAGTTACTGGGGCGCGAGGTGGCTTCCTCCAGCCCTCCCTCCGCCCCGGCTCGGCTCACTTACAAGGCCTCGGCCGTGGGTCCAGAGCTCAGCTCCCACACCCGCAAGGTTTTGTCACCCACGATGGGAACCACAAAAGGTACCAACGGCACCATCGGACCGTTACCGCTCGTCCCCGGTCGGTGCGCCTGCGCACGGGCGTCTGCCCACTCGCGCCTGCGCACGGGTGTCTGCGCACTCGAGCCTGCGCACGGGCGTCTGCCCACTCGCGCCTGCGCACGGGTGTCTGCCCACTCGCGCCTGCGCACGGTCGTCTGCGTACTCATGCATCACACCGCGTCTGCGCACGCGCAACTGAGCTCCGCATCTGCGCACGCGCGCCTGCGCACAGCGCCTGCGCACTACGTCTGCGCTGGCGCGCGTGCGGAAACGCGGTGCGTAGGCGCGCGTAAGCAGAAGTGGTCCGTAGACGCGGTGCACAGACGCCCGTCTGCAGACGTGCTTGCGCAGACGATTGTGCGCAGGCGCGCGGGCGCACACGCCCGTGCGCTATCGCGCGAGCGCAGACGTCCCTGCGCGCGACCGCACACGCGGTTCGCAGACGCCCGTACGCAGGCGCGCGTGCGCAGGCGAAGTCCGCTTGCGCACCGAGCCGCGCACGAGCTATAACGGTCGGGTGGTGCCGTTGGTAACTTTTGTGGTTCCCTCGTGGGTGACAAAACCTTGCGGGTGTGGGAGCTGAGCTCTGGACCCACGGCCGAGGCCTTGTAAGTGAGCCGAGCCGGGGCGGAGGGAGGGCTGGAGGAAGCCACCTCGCGCCCCAGTAACTGGGCGCCCCGGGGTACTGCTTCAGCACCTCATCTGCCTGTGGTCTCCGCTGAGAGGAATCTTAGTTCTAGAGCCGACCTGAGCAGTCAGCTCGCCCCCACAGATTTTTGAGAGATAGTTCCCAGCAGATGGCATTGCCTCCTCATGCTTCTCGAAGCTTAGGATTTCAGAGGGAAACCTGTTCCTGAAATGAGAAGTGTTTGGAGTTGCAGGATCACCACAGTTGCCTGTGGCGAAGGGCTGGGGGAATAGAAGGGAACGGGCGGTTTGGCTTCCTGGGCGTGAAATTGCCTGCACTTACTTAGCATGGGACCACCCTACGGCATTCTCTGTTCACAGTCTTCTCCCAGTTTGGCCTTCAGTATTCGGTCCGAGTCTTCCCAAACGCAGCAGTGGCCGGTCCTGTGTTCTATGCCATTATCAAGGTTTAGTCAGCAAGGGATGCCCACAGGGCCCAAAAGGCATGCGACCAGAAGCAGCTTTTTCAGGCATCTCCAGTGAAGGTGGGTCCAAATGTGGAATTCCTCGCTCTACTGGGATGAAGTGCTGAATTTAAAACTAATAGGCCATCGGGAATTCCCTGGGGGGTCCAGTGGTTAGGACTCTGCACTTTCACTGCTGAGGGCCCGGGTTCAATCCCTGGACCAGGAACTAAGATCCTGGGGTGGGGGTGGGGGGGAAAGGCCAGCGTTTGTACAGCACTGTGGTGTACAGAATGCTCTCAGATGCACTGCTCCACTGATCCCCCAGTTCCCCAGTTCGTTCTTTCTTTTTTTTAGATGAAGAAACTCGAACTCAGGATGGTTAAGTGACTTACTTAAGGTTCATGACAGTAAATGTGGAAACTAGAGGCCAAACCCAAACTTAACTGATGTTAAACACCATGTCAGTTTATGCTGCCCCTTAATTTAAGAAATCTTCACAAGAGTCTTCCTTATATTTAATTTTATGTGGATTTTAAATCTGTGAGATTGACAAAGTGTTTTTTAAATTAATTAATTTATTTATTTTTGGCTGCGTTGGGTCTTGTTGCTGCGCGCCGGCTTTGTCTAGTTACGGCGAGCGGGGGTTGCTCTTCATTGCGGTGCGTGGGCTTCTCATCGCGATGGCTTCTCTTGTTGCGGAGCACGGGTTCTAGGCACGCGGGCTTCAGTAGTTGTGGCTCACGGGCTCTAGAGCACAGGCTCAGTAGTTGTGGCACACGGGCTTAGTTGCTCTGCAGCATGTGGGATCTTCCCGGACCAGGGATCGAACCCGTGTCCCCTGCAGTGGCAGGTGGACTCTTAACCACTGTGCCACCAGGGAAGTCCCGAGCTTGACAAACTTTTGTCAGATGTACATAAAGGAGGCTTCATCATCATCATCACTCTCAACCTGCCTATTCAGTACTCCCTTCAGATTCCAGAAAATGGTTAAAATATTCTTTAATGCATTGTAGAAACCTTATTCCATATTAACATGCCATCCAATTTTACTTCCCCAGAATTAACATTTCATCATGTGCCTCGATTCAGCCACCATTCCTTTTTCAAGGACCTTTTCAATTCCTCTGAATAAGTGAGTGAGGCTTCGATTTCCCAGACCTTTCACTTTAGAATTGTGTGTCTTCTCTGATTGGCTTCTTGCTCTGGCTACTTCCCACTGACCTTGCTGCCTATTCTCACCCATATTTCTTTACTCACTGATTTCACCTTTATTGAATCTGAGAACGCTCCTCAGATGTGACTCCAGGTACGCTACCTCCCACTTCTGTACCCTGTTTAACACCCTCTTCAATCCTGGCTGTACTCCCTGGGATTGAAATGATTTCATGTCAGACATTCTTTAATTTGCGGACCCTGCGACCATTTCACATAACCACTCAGATATTACGGATGGTCCTGGAAAGATTATGAGACAGTTACTTGGTATCAGTTGTGAGTAATGAGTTCTTTTCTTACTTTGGACATTAAGACCATTCCATAAGCTTAGGTTCTGAGATTTTCACAGTATAAAGCCCGTCACTGATAGAGTAATGAAGAAAATGTTCTACAAGTCACTATAGAGTTGAGAGGAAAGGGCATTCGTATTAGATTTCTTTATTTAATGCAGAGCCTTAGTTTACTACCCACACCCCCGAAATTGTTACCTACTTTAATTATGCGTTCTCTTTAAATTTTATTTATTTATTTATTTGGTTGCACCGGGTCTTAGTTGCAGCAGGCGGGCTCCTTAGTTGTGGCTCACGGGCTCCCCAGTTGCGGCACGTGGGCTCCCCAGTTGCAGCAGGCAGGCTCCTTTAGTTGTGGCTCGCAGGCTCCTTAACTGTGGCGTGCAAACTCTTAGTTGCAGCATGCATGTGAGACCTAGTTCCCTGACCAGGGATCGAACCCGGGCCCCCTGCATTGGGAGCACGGAGTCTTAACCACTGCACCAGCAGGGAAGTTCCAATTATGTCTTCTTTTATTCATTAGCAGGTGTACATACTTCTTATCTTTTTTCCCCTGTGTTTTTTTATAAATACAGACAAGAGAGTAACATCTTCAAATAAAATGAAGGAAAGGCCTGATGTATCTGAGTTTTTCTCAGTAGCACGAAGGGAAATGTTTGCCAGCAAGAACTGTGGCCAGGTTATCCCAGAAGTCAACTGTCTCTACTACCCAGGGGCTCAGAGCCCTTCTGAAGCTTCCTAATTGTCCAGGACAGCTCCATTATGACTCACCGTACAGGGCCTAGCCTCCCTGTTTTAAATGGTGCGACACTCAACATTTAAAAATTAGTCTTCATTTCTCCTTCCCAGCAGGCAGCTTCAGTTGGAGAAAGTAATTTCATTTTCTTACGTACTCATTCATTCACTCAGTCAACAGACCATCACTCCTCTATTATATGCCAAGATCTATGCTTGTTTCTGGTAACAAGGAAAGAATAATATATGGTTCCTTCAAGCACTTAAGGAGCTCATACACTAGTGACGGAGGAAGATGCACAAACACATCAAAAAAGAATTAACAATGCTTTGACTTTATTTGTATTAATTTGAATTTTTATGACTATATTTCTATACTACACCCTGTTCAAAATGGAAATAGACATTTAAGAAAGAACTAGTGATGTAAAAAATCCACAGTAATATGTAAGTTATTTAGAGAGCTAAGACTGGAAATATTTGCACTCTCAAAGAAGCTTGTTAATGCAGATGAACCTCTAATTCTTTTGGTTGCTTTATTTACATTTATAGAGGTATACGTATTCCCTCTTCTAACAGGGGTTAGTAACTTGGGGAGGGGGTGCTACAGATTAAGGTCCTAATTCAGTGGCAGGTCTATCTTATCTCCCCTTCAGGTCATATTCTCAAGCAGGAGCTACAGGATGAGATGACTAAAACAGTTCACTTCCTTTGCTTACCCCCAGCCCCGTAATAGGCTTCTGCTGGGCTTCCTTGGTTGCTTTCATCATCACTTTCACTACCAGAGGTCAGGGAACCTTCCGGTTAATCAGGGGCCCTGGAAATGATGCAGAAAAGTACTGACTTAAAAATAATAAATAACATTTATTTAGGGTTCACTGTGAACTCATTGCTTAAAATGTCCTACTTAATCTTCACAACCACTCTATGAAATTGGTATTGATAAATCTCAGGTATATCCAAAATAAGTCTCTATGTAGGCTTGTGATATTTTTAGGTCTTTTATGTCTTTAGGGTCGTCTCGGCACCAGACATAAGGCGGTTCGACATAATACGCTTGCCCTAAACAGCTCCAGATGCCAAGAATTGGCAAATTACTACTTTGGTTTCAATGGGTGGTCAAAAAGGATCATCAGGGTAAACTCTGTAGATTTTCTGTGACTAACCAGACTCCTTTCAACATTGAACTCCTAGACTTTAGAGAGAAGAATAGAACAGGGCTATGGGGAGGAGATGTGAGAGGCTTCCACATGGAAGTATCTGAGCATTGGCCTGCCACCTAGAATTAGTGATAATCTCAATGACTTGGATGGTGGTGTCCATAATTTTCTCCAGTATTTGTATGGTATATAATAAAAAAGTGTTGTCTATATTTAGTCATTCATTTGCAAGTCTCCCTTGACTTTGAAGGTATAGCATACCTAAACTATTACCTGGGATTGCTGGAGTTTAGTTTTTATCTCTAACACCAGAATATTTTGAAGTCTAGCCTTTAATTCAAAATCCTAACAGCTTCAGGATCTTTCTAACCTTGAAGAAAGGGAAAATGAAGATATTGTGACACCACTTCAGAAGCAATAGCCTGAAGTTCTTCTGTGCTTCAGAGGTGGCGTTGCCCTCCCACGAGTGCAGGAGTCCTGCAGCTGGCATGGCTGAGGAACCTTTGGATAAGTTGGAGGAAGGTCTGTTTTCCAGTATGTGTGTGTGGGGGGAGGTGAGGGAGTGGGATTTCTCTTTTTTCCTTTCTTTCTGAAACTCAACTTTTAGATACATCATCACCTTGGCTAAGCAGCTAAAGCCCTGGGCAGAATTTTTCTGCCTGACAATATAGGTTTTTATCTTAGGCAATACCTGACAGCACATTAAACTTTAGAATTTTAGAACTGACTGCCTGCCAAGAAGCTTAGGAGGAGGGAAAATTACTTCGTTTTTTTTTTTTTTTTTTTGGTTAATAATTTGTTTTGTGCTAAAATAATCCCTCAAATACAGATGTCTTCTGGCCTTCAGTTATCCCAACAAAATCATTGTCTAAAGATTGAAATAAACTCTTGTGTAAATGTTCAGTCCTTTGCCTCCTATAGAGGGGCCTGAGCGGAAAAAGTAAATGTAGATCCCTAGAAAGGGGATTCCGACTGGTACTGAATTTTTTCCTAGAATCCATGGCACTTGGGCTTAGGGTTTTACGTCAGAGGCAGGGCTGTTCGCGAATGGAGTGGAGGAGGCTCCACCATCCACCTGAGTGGGTGATGGTTGAGGAGAGGCCAGATCATCTGCACTACCACCAAGTCTATCTCACTGTATGAATCCAGCCCTTTACGCACAGGAGAGCAGGGTCTGTAGCAGTGTAGCCTCAGCTTGTCCATTTGAAATCTGTGAGTAACATGAGATTTGTGCCACGTTCTTGGTTTGCATTTCCCATCGAGTATTTTAGGAACTTCCAGAATAGATCTGAGCAGTAAAAATGTGCCATGCCAGGGTATACCTACAACAGAGACATTCAACAGTACCCCAGTGTTGTGCCTGCCCTTAATCACTAAGATAATGATCTAAGAATGACAGATGCATTTTTAGTTTTAAACACATAACCTAGAAATCAGTTATTCAGATAGGCATTTTAAATTCATCTGTTTTGGTTGGATTTAGGGTCATTATCATTCCTTATGAAAAGGAAGGTAACCCAGAAGCTTGCTATTCAGAAGGCTATGACAGATGCATTCCGGAAACTGCTGATTGTGGTTTTAGGTAAGACCTTTTTTTTTTCAGTACTCACTCAAAGTTCATTAAAATAAATGTCCTATGATATGTCCTTTAGTTGTAGTAAAAGTAGCTCTTATATACTTTATTTTTAACTTTTCTCTCTTTGAATATCATTCACAGGCACAGACTCAACTTCTTATATAATGATAATAACTTTTTCTTACTGATGTTCAAGTATTCACAACTTAGCTACTAGTAGCAGCTTTAAGATGACCTTTGTCCTTTCAGCATTATCCTAGAGAATTTCTTTTTTTTTTTTTCACACACACACACACACTGTATTTTATTTTTACAAGAGATAAATAGACTGACACCAAGCATTGTAAATGGATGACCACAACAAAAGCAACAATGATTGCCATTACCAAACACGAAACACACTCATACTATGTCATAATATTGACATTCAGTCCAGTAATCCTCCACTGTAACAGCTCCTTTACTTTGCAGTGAAAATTGATTTCTATATTCTTTACCTCTGAGTCCTTGTGGAATTTTTTCTTTTTAATTCAAACAGAAAGTCACAAAAATTATACTCATCCTCATCAGTTCACTCAGTGCCATGTAATTAATTTTTTTTTTCATCTTGATCTTTTGTTAGCACTTTTATGAGTTCATCAGCTTTCCATTAGAGTTCTGAAAATGCTTATTCATTCAGTTCAGCAGTACAGTTCCCAGAAACCTGTACTTGTCAGAGTCTTTTCTATGAATTCCTTGAAGATGAAACCCTTTTATAGGAACATATTTGCAAAAGCATCAGAGTACACCCAGAACTGTCTGTAACTGACAAAAGACTTAAAAATGACCACGGATAAAGATTTGATGAAAGTTCATAATAGTGCAATTGACAATGAAATTTAGTTTTTTCTGAGATATACATTTTAAAGTAATAACTAGAATTATGACTTATAACATGATACCAGAACATATAAGATTTTTAGAAATTTCACGTAATGTCTGAAACATTTATATTAACATATTTCCATACAGATAACCCAACGAAAGTTTAGTATTAGTTGTTTTGTTTGTTTGTTTTTTTATCCTGCAGGTTCTTATTAGTCATCAGTTTTATACAAATCAGTGTATACATGCCAATCCCAATCGTCCAATTCAGCACACCACCATCCCCACCCCACCGCAGTTTTTCCCCCTTGGTGTCCGTATGTCTGTTCTCTACATCTGTGTCTCAACTTCTGCCCTGCAAACCGGCTCATCTGTACCATTTTTCTAAGTTCCACATACATGCCTTAATATAGGATATTTGTTTTTCTCTTTCTGACTTACTTCACTCTGTATGACAGTCTCTAGATCCATCCACGTCTCAACAAATGACTCAATTTCGTTCCTTTTTATGGCTGAGTAATATTCCATTGTATATATGTACCACATCTTCTTTAACCATTCGTCTGTCGATGGGCATTTAGGTTGCTTCCATGTCCTGGCTACTGTAAATAGTGCGGCAATGAACATTGGGGTGCATGTGTCTTTTTGAATTATGGTTTTCTCTGGGTATATGCCCAGTAGTGGGATTGTTGGATCATATGGTAAATCTATTTTTAGTTTTTTAAGGAACCTCCATACTGTTCTCCATAGTGGCTGTATCAATTTACATTCCCACCAACAGTGCAAGAGGGTTCCCCTTTCTCCACACCCTCTCCAGCATTTGCTGTTTGTAGATTTTCTGATGATGCCCATTCTAACTGGTGTGAGGTGATACCTCATTGTAGTTTTGATTTGCAGTTCTCTAATAATTAGTGATGTTGAGCATCTTTTCATGTGCTTCTTGGCCATCTGTATGTCTTCTTTGGAGAAATGTCTATTTAGGTCTTCTGCCCATTTTTGGATTGGGTTGTTTGTTTCTTTAATATTGAGCTGAATGAGCTGTTTATATATTTTGGAGATTAATCCTTTGTCCGTTGATTCCTTTTGCAAATATCTTCTCCCATTCTGAGGGTTGTCTTTTCGTCTTGTTTATGGTTTCCTTTGCTGTGCAAAAGCTTTGAAGTTACATTAGGTCCCATTTATTAATTTTTGTTTTTATTTCCATTACTCTAGGAGGTGGATCAAAAAAGATCTTGCTGTGATTTATGTCAGAGAGTGTTCTTCCTATGTTTTCCTCTAAGAGTTTTATAGTGTCCGGTCTTACATTTAGGTCTCGAATCCATTTTGAGTTCATTTTTGTGTATGGTGTTAGGGAGTGTTCTAATTTCATTCTTTTACATGTAGCTGTCCAGTTTTCCCAGCACTACTTATTGAAGAGACTGTCTTTTCTCCATTGTATATCTTTGCCTCCTTTGTCATAGATGAGTTGACCATAGGTGCGTGGGTTTATCTCTGGGCTTTCTATCTTGTTCCATTGATCTATGTTTCTGTTTTTGTGCCAGTACCATATTGTCTTGATGACTGTAGCTTTGTAGTATAGTCTGAAGTCAGGGAGTCTGATTCCTCCAGCTCTGTTTTTTTCCCTCAAGACTGCTTTGGCTATTCGGGGTCTTTTGTGTCTCCATACAAATTTTAAGATGATTTGTTCTAGTTCTGTAAAAAATGCCATTGGTAATTTGATAGGGATTGCATTGAATCTGTAGATTGCTTTGGGTAGTATAGTCATTTTCACAATGTTGATTCTTCCAATCCAAGAACATGGTATATCTCTCCATCTGTTGGTATCATCTTTAATTTCTTTCATCAGTGTCTTATAGTTTTCTGCATACAGGTCTTTTGTCTCCCTAGGCAGGTTTATTCCTAGGTATTTTATTCTTTTTGTTGCAATGGTAAATGGGAGTGTTTCCATAATTTCTCTTTCAGATTGTTCATCATTAGTGTATAGGAATGCAAGAGATTTCTGTGCATTAATTTTGGATCCTGCAACTTTACCAAATTCATTGATTAGCTCTAGTAGTTTTCTGGTGGCATCTTTAGGATTCCCTATGTATAATATCATGCCATCTGCAAACAGTGACAGTTTTACTTCTTCTTTTCCAATTTGTATTCTTTTTATTTCTGTTTCTTCTGTGATTGCCGTGGCTAGGACTTCCAAAACTATGTTGAATAATAGTGGTGAGAGTGGACATCCTTGTCTTGTTCCTGATCTTAGAGGAAATGCTTCCAGTTTATCACCATTGAGAATGATGTTTGCCATGGGTTTGTCGTATATGGCCTTTTTTATGTTGAGGTAGGTTCCCTCTATGCCCACTTTCTGGAGAGTTTTTATCATAAATGGGTGTTGAACTTTGTCAAAAGCTTTTTCTGCATCTATTGAGATGATCATAAGTGTTTTATTCTTCAGTTTGTTAATATGGTGTATCACATTGATTGATTTGCGTATATTGAAGAATCCTTGCATCCCTGGGATAAATCCCACTTGATCGTGGTGTATGATCCTTTTAATGTGTTGTTGGATTCTGTTTGCTAGTATTTTGTTGAGGATTTTTGCATCTATATTCATCAGCGATATTGGTCTGTAATTTTCTTTTTTTGTAGTATCTTTGTCTGGTTTTGGTATCAGGGTGATGGTGGCCTCATAGAATGAGTTTGGGAGTGTTCCTTCGTCTGCAATTTTTTGGAAGAGTTTGAGAAGGATGGGTGTTACCTCTTCTCTAAATGTTTGATAGAGTTCACCTGTGAAGCCATCTGGTCCTGGACTTTTGTTTGTTGGAAGATTTTTAATCACAGTTTCAATTTCATTACTTGTGATTGGTCTGTTCATGTTTTCTGTTTCTTCCTGGTTCAGTCTTGGAAGGTTATACCTTTCTAAGAATTTGTCCATTTCTTCCAGGTTGTCCATTTTATTGGCATAGAGTTGCTTGTAGTAGTCTCTTAGGATGCTTTGTATTTCTGCGGTGTCTGTGGTAACTTCTCCTTTTTCATTTCTACTTTTATTGATTTGAGTCCTCTCCCTCTTTTTCTTGATGAGTCTGGCTAATGGCTTATCAATTTTGTTTATCTTCTCAAAAAACCAGCTTTTAGTTTTATTGATCTTTGCTATTGTTTTCTTTGTTTCTATTTCATGTATTTCCGCTCTGATCTTTATGATTTCTTTCCTTCTGCTAACTTTGGGTTTTGTTTGTTCTTCTTTCTCTAGTTCCTTTAGGTGTAAGGTTAGATTGTTTACTTGAGATTTTTCTTGTTTCTTTAGGTAGGCTTGTATAGCTATAAGCTTCCGTCTTAAAACTGCTTTTGCTGCATCCCATAGGTTTTGGATCGTCGTGTTTTCATTGTCATTTGTCTGTAGGAATTTTTTGATTCCCTCCTTGATTTCTTCAGTGATCTCTTGGTTATTTAGTAACCGCCACGAGAGGCTGTTTCATCTTCAGGAGAAGAGACTTCTCAGGAAAATCCTTTTCCAGAATTATTTTCTCTTTCAGGCCTTTCTACAGAAAACACTACTTCAGAAAACAATACAGCACAAAATGTTTCTGAAGAAATTATTTCTACAGGAAACTCTACTCTCCCAGGAGGAACCGGCCCTGGAAACACTACCCATAGGAACGTCTCCACTGCACATTCTACTGTTGCTGCAGACAACAGTATGCCAACTGTTCAACACACCAACGAAACACAATGGGAGTAGCACAACACGGGCACTGAATTATCCTCTAAGCCCACAGGCTTCACATTCCCAGGGCTCACATCCCCGGGTGATCAAGTTGAAACTCAGCTAAAGCAGCAGCTGCTGTCCCTCATCCCCAACAATGTCATGCGAAGGCTCATTTCTCATATTATCCAGACTCTGAAAATGGACTGCTCGGAGACCCACTTGGAGCTGGCCTGTGCCAACCTCATCTCTAGAACAGGCCTCCTGATGAAGCTTCTCAGCAAGCAGCAAGAAGTAAAGGTGTCCAAAGCGGAATGGGATACGGACCAGTGGAAAAGTGACAACTCTGTCAGTGAGAGCACAGAAGCCCAGAGTGAGCAGAAAGAGCAGGAGTCAAGTGAGGTGAGGAGAATCCCTGAAACATGGGACCTGGACTTTTACTCAGTTTAGGACATGCCATGAACGTGCCCAGGCAGGAATACCACGGGCTCCTAGTCTGTATCGTATCTTCAGCCGTGAAACTGGCTAAGACAGTGATCTCCCACTTGGCTCATTTAGAGAGTGTGCCACTATTCCTAGGGTAGACGAGAAGAGGACATAACACAAGACAACTAAATTGTAGATAAATAAATTGTAGAAGAAAAGGCTAATGATAAGATTAATAACATTAAATTTAGCTTGTTCTTATAGAAGCTACTCGCCTGAAAGGATTGGGTTTTATAGTAGTTTAAGAATAGTTAGCTATTGTTTAGAATAGGTTTAAGAAGAGTTAGCTTTCATCCCTTGTATCTCCTTGTTTTTAAAAAATTGTCATTTATTTTTTTAGCTCACAAAAGAAGTTCCAGGATGTGGCTGTAACAACAAACTCATCTTGGCAATATCTGTAACTGTAGTAGTGACGATTTTGGTTACAATTCTCTGTCTCATTGAGGAAAGGACAATAATTCCTTCAGATTCAGAACCCACAAACTGAGAATCAAAGCCACGTTTCCACCTACTACTACTTGATTCTTCTCTTTAGTCATGAGGACTGAGATACACTATGTTCTTTTACTGAAAAGTATATTCCCAGGATTTTTTGTTTCCTTTTTTCTTTTTTGGCTGCGTTGGGTCTTCATTGCGGTGCACGGGCTTCTCATTGCGGTGGCTTCTTTTGTTGTGGAGTACGGGCTCTAGACGCGCGGGCTCAGGAGTTGTGGCGCACGGACTTAGTTGCTCCACAGCATGTGGGACTTTCCGAGACCAGGGATGGGACCCGTGTCCCCTGCACTGGCAGGCAGATTCTTAACCACTGAACCACCAGGGAAGTCCCAATTCCAGTATTCTTAATCGTTTGTGTAGATCCATATTCCAAACAAGTGTCATTTTCCTTCTGCTTAAAAATACTTCTTTTACCATTTCTTATAGTGAAAGTCTACTAGTAATGAATTCTTTCAGCTTTTGTATGTCTGAGATAGCCTTCATTTTGCTTTTGTTTGGACAGATCTGGGTATAGAATTCTAGCTTGATACAATTCAATGCAGTACTTTAAAGGTGTTTTTCCACTGAGTTCTCCTTTACATTGTTTCCAACAAGAATTCTGATGTCATTGTTATCTTTGTTCCTCTCTACGTAGTGTATAGGTTTTTCCTCTGGCTGCTTTAAAATTTTTCTCTTTATTGCTGGTTTTGAGCAATTTGATTATTTTTTGTGCCTTGGTGTAGTTTTGTCCATGTTTCTTATGCTTAAAGTTCATTGATCTTCTTGACTTTGTGGGTTTATAGTGTTTACCAATTTGGAAAAGTGTTGGCTATTATTTCTTCAAATTTTTGTATTTCTCCTCTCCTTCATGGACTCTAAGTACCCATGTATTAGGCCACTTGAAGTTGTTGCACAACTCACTGATGCTCTATTCATTTTTGTTGTTGTTTTGTTTTGTTACTCTTTTTGTTTCATTTTGGATGGTTTCTGTTACTATGCCTTAATGTTCACTGACCCTTTCTTCTGCAGTGTCTAATCTGCCATTAACCTTGTTCAGTGTCTTTTTCATTTAGACATTGTTTTTAATCTCTAGAAGCGCAATTTGGGTCTGTTTTACATTTTCCATGCCTATACTTAACATTTTCAGTGTTTATTCTGGGTTTTTTAACATATGAAATACAGTTGTAATAACTTTTCTTCATGTGTAATAACTTTTTAAATGTTCTTTTCTGCCAATTCTAACATCTGTATGGATTATGGGTTAGTTTTGATTGATTGCCTTTTCTCCTCAGTATGGGTCATATTTTCCTACTTCTTTGCATGCTTGGCAATTTTTCATATGATCCCAGATATTGTGAGGTTTAGTTTATTGTGTGATATATATATATATATATATTCCTGTAAAATGCTTGGGCTTTGTTTTGGGTGAAATTAAGTTACTCAGAACAATTTTATTCTTTTAGGTCTAGTGCGTAAGATTCGTTGGGTAGGAGTCCAAGTAGCCTTTAGTCTGGAGCTCACTATATGCAACTACGGAGACAAGTCCTTTCTGAGTATCATGAGGTTTTGCAGTCTGACTTGTAGGAACAGGTACTATTCCTACAACCCCGTGTGATATCCAGTTATTCTTATTATTAATCCTTTCATGTGGTTCTTTTCCTGGCATCAGGGAATTCCTCACACAAATGTACTGACCAATACTTTGTTGAATTCTCAAGAGATCCCTCTGCATATCTCCAGAGTTCTTTGTCTGTGCACTTCTTTTCTCTGTGATGCTCTGCTTTGTGAACTCTAGTTACGTTGGTTTTCCCAGACTCTCAGCTCCATTTCCTCAGTCAGGGAGTCCACCAGTCTCTGCCTGGACTTCTCTTCCCTTTACCATGACCTGGAAACTCTCTCAGAGAAGTAAGGTAGGGCAATTAGAGGGATCACTTCATTTATTTCCCATCTCCTGGAGATCACTGAACTTTATTGCCTGAGGTCCAGTTTCTTGAAAACTGTTGTTTCATATGTCCTGTCTGATGTTTTCATTGTTTCAGGTGAGAGGTCAAATTGGTCCTTGTTACTTCATCTTGGCCAGAAGCCAATAACATAGTTTAAGTCTGTTTTGTTTTGATACAGGGTCCAGTTAAAGATTAGGCATTGCATGTCATGTCTTTGTTTCCTTTAATCTAGAATATTTCCCTACTATTTTTTTTGATGTTTTATGACATTGGCATTTTTGAAGAGTCTAAGCCAGTTGTCTTGTAAATTGCCCCACAATCTGGATTTGTCTGTTTCCTCATTAGATTCAAAGTAAACATTTTGGGGAAGAATACTATATAGGTGATGTATTCTTCATACTTCATCACTTCAGGTGGCCCAGTGCTAAGTTTGATCACTTGACTAAGGTGGTATGTTGCATATCTCTCCATTGTAAAGTTATTTTTCCCCTTGGTAATTGATAAATAATATGTGGGGTGATACGTTGGGATCAGTGAAGATCCTACTTTCAAACAACTCTTCACCCAACTGTGCATCAATGATAATCCTTGTCTGAATCGATTATTACATTGATAGTTGCAAAATGACACTTTCCTAATTCTGTCATTCCTTTTGCATTTATTAGCTGACATTATTCTATAAAGAAGAGCCCCCCCACTTTTCATTTTGAGTATCATTATGAACTCATGTGCTTTTTTAAAAATTAACTATGTTATACCTTATTATAATGATAATGTTATTCTTTGGAATGTTCCTTTTGTCCAGATTTGGCCAATGCGATCTCTGTTATTGTTTAACCACACGATGCTTTTTTCTTACTAGAATGATTTCTAATATATTACTACTCACAAATAGGAACTGAGAAAAGGACTCCAGAAGGTGCGGTCTTATTCAGACTCTTCTTAGAAGTCCGCCTTCTTCCTGTGTACTCTCAACCCCAAGTGAGGCTTTCGGGTTGGAAGGAGATACTTCTGAATTAAACTACAGATCAATGTCACCCAATTCTAATCCCTATTCCCTTTTTTCTAGGCATACCATACCTGCTGCCATCCTAATCCTTCTGCTGGGCACCTCTCTTCCCCTCTTTGTTTATTTACAACAGTCAAGAGCAGCAGTTGGCCAACCGGCCGCTATCCAGTTCTCCAGTCCATATGCCCCAAGAACTCCTTTTTGCACTGGTCTGTGGTGGCCTTGGCCTACCTCTTCTACCTACTCAAGTAACTCTTTTACCACGAATTTAATTACCTGTGTTTCCCTTTATAGGGTCTTACCTAGCCGTATGGCCTGCTGCCTCTGCCAATTTAAAAACACTATTGAGGTTGTCTGTAAGACAGTCAAGCTGCGTTGTGACAGTGAATGCCTGACAGACGTCACACGTTGTGGTGAGTCTCAATTGCGGGATAATAAATTTTTAAATTTTAATTTAATTTTTTAATAATTTTTATTTTTAATCAGTGATGATAAATTTTCAAATTAATGATGTAATTGCATTATTTTAATTCATTCATTCAGCGTTCGAGCTCCCTACGTTTCTAAGAACTACCCCCTTGCTAAAAATCAGATTCTTGGTTACATTATTAAGCTAATAAGCGCTCAGGTACATAGTTAGCTTAATAATGTAACCGATCCGCATACATAAAGGAACGAGAGAAAGGCATGGAAGGGGGAAGGGAATTAACATTAATGGCCACCTATCCTATGCTGTGCTCTCTGCAAATGAGAACTTATTCGTAGAGTGCGTCACAGTTTGTAAACTGATCTTATATACATTAGGTCTCAACTACCCTTTGTCTTCTAGGACAGGTGTAAATATATTTTTGTTTCTTTTATTTGTTTCTGCAATTTTATAAAGAGTACAAGTGATGCTGTTTTATGTCCTATTGGGAGCCTGAGAGTTTCTGGTTCCATAACCAGAAGCTGCTACCTAGCCCTTCTAATGGATGGGAGAGCTAGTTTATTCTTAGACTGTCCAGCTCTGAACTTGCTCTGAATCTCAAGCTTTTCTATCCACAAAACACTCAGGGGCTTTCAACTATTTTTCTATATATTAGATTTATTGGCACTAACTTGATGACTTCCAAAACGTGCTTTCCTGCCCAGGTAGCTTGAATACAGGTCTCTTTCAGTGATCTAGAGCACGTCATATATAATAACACTTTGCTACTTCTATAAAGACAATATTGCTGATTTTTCAACACAATTTTTTTTTTTATTGGCCGTGCCACACAGCTTGTGGGATCTTAGTTCCCCAACCAGGGATTGACCGCGGGCCACAGCAGGGAAAGTGCTGGGTCCTAACCACTAGACCACCAGGGAACTGCCCCAAACAATTTTTTTACTAATTATATTACTCCCTTCTCGCCCAGAAGTGTGCAGAAAAGGCATTTTTCATCTCCTTTTACAGGCGAGGAAAAACAAAATCAGAGGTGTTAAGTGCTATGACCCTAGTGCCCCGATCTCCTGTCCCCTTTTTGGGGCTCTCTGCAAGCCCATGCTCCTCCTTTCTCATGACCCTTCCCTCCTCCTTTGACCCTGACCAAAAATACTTTTAATCCTTTTGGAAGAGAAGCCCAGCTACACAATGGTACACATTACCTTCACACAGTTATAAGCTTTGGATGGTTCCCCAAGTAAAGCTGGAAATATTAGAAGTAAAATGAAATGAAAGCAAAGTAGCCATCTGACACAAGTTGCTTTCTCCCTTCTGCATTTTAGGACCTCAAGTATTATTCCATTGATTTGTTGAACATTCCACGTTGACAAACAATCTGGCAACTCGTAACATATACCCTAGATCCCTGCCCAAATTTTAGCAAAGAGCCACGGCGGACATAGTGTTTTTTTCTGTATAGAGCCTTCTGTTATGGCGGCTGGGATATATGGAAGCAGGGACTGAGCAAAGGACTCGGTGGGTGGGTGGAGAAGAGAATGTCCAGGTGACCACCTGTTAGCGGCGGTTGTTGTCGTGGACATCTGTGATAGTAGCAAGAACTCAAGCACACTGAAGAGGTGGAGAGAGGAAGCCTCACACTCCTCTGCCTCTGAGGCAGGACAGGATGGGGTATGTGAATGTGAGGAGTCACAGTAGATCTGCAGAGAGTCCAGCTGAGATGGGGAGTATTTGTCCTCCAGCCTTGGCTTTTCTTGAGTACTGGCCCCTGGGAACCAGTGGAGTAATCCTGAATATAGTTACTATATTTCACGCTACAGAATTTTCTGAGTAGATAGCCACTTTTTCAAGAGATACCTTTTTCACATTTTGTTGTTGCCAGTCATAGGCTTAAGTGTGGGTTTCTTTTTCTCCTAAGTGGCACTCAAACGTTGACTGATTCCTAATTTATTTGGCTGTGGCCTGACAAAAAGCTGTCCCATCAGTCTTCAATGATCAAAAACAGTCTCCTCTTTTTTGAGAGATGAAGAAACATCTCTAGGGAATGCAGAAGGATCGTTGATGAAGGTGTTACAAGCGTGGAAGAAGAACAACAGCCCCGAGCTGACTATTGAGTCAGAGAGGGCATCCTCAGATAAAAGTGCTATCAGCTTGTCAGGCTTCATGAATGAGCAGCTGGACTTTAATAAAAACAGTGATATTATCAGGGCACGAATTTACATACTGCCTTATATCTCAGAGGGAAATCTAGGAGATGTGGAATCAACATTATTACCATTCCTTCAAGTTCTTTTTTCAAATACACAAGATGGAGATACGCCGCTGGGCCTTTTGAAAAACAATACAAGGAGCCCTTCTGTTAAACGTGTACGCAACAATTCAACTAATAAAAATAGATGGAGGAAACTCCATTTTCTGGAAAATTTGTTAGATGCAGAAACTCAAGAAAAAATGGATGAGGTGAAAAAGGAAGAAAAACCTGCCACGCGTACGCGTTCCAACCTTTTAAGTGCCATGTATAAACGCTACATCTTTCAAAAGAAGTTGGAAACTGCCCAACCACAGAAAGACAGCCTAGCAAAGACTAAGAGTACAGAGGAAAAGCTGCTGAGAATGAACAGGGTCCTCAAGGGCCCGAGGGGCCTACAGAAAATGCACCTCCAAGCAGTGGGAGATGAGAGCGTCTGGGGGAAACAGAATGCCCAGCCATCTGTGGCGAGCACTGCCGAAGAAAGAAGGCTCAGGAGGCCATCCCCAAGAAAGCTGAATCAGCTACTCATGGTGCAGAGGCCCAGGAAGCTGGTGGGAAAGTCCTCCAATGCAGAGTCTTCATTCATAAAGGAACACAAGGCAGCAGGTTCCTCTACCCTGAAACAGTACTTCAAGGGCAGGCCTTCTGCCTCCATCCCTCCAAAATCCCCACCTGAGGTTAAAAGCAAATCAAAAGACTTATCCAACACTATACTTGTTTTAGAAGATGCAAAGGCTAGACTTAGAAATATTAAGGATTTTGAACTAATCTCACATTCTGGGAAAAAATACATCTTCCATAAAATTAGGACTCATCGGGTCCACAGAAAACCCAAAGTCAAAAGGAGTCGAAAGTTCAGAAAGAAAATTTCACCCAATAGAGTGATGCTTGCAAGCCCTCCGTTCTCTGTAGGGAGGAGTCTCATAAATTCCCCTCCACGAGAGGCTGTTTCATCTTCACGAGAAGTGACTTCTCAGGAAAATCCTTTTCCAGAATTATTTTCTCTTTCAGACCCTTCCATAGAAAACACTACTTCAGAAAACAATACTGCACAAAATGTTTCTGAAAAAATTATTTCTACAGGAAACTCTAGTCTGCCAGGAGGAACCAGCCCTGGAAACACTACCCATAGGAATGTCTCCACTGCACATTCTACTGTCGCTGCAGACAACAGTATGCCAACTGTTCAACACACCAACGAAACACAATGGGAGTAGCACAACACGGGCACTGAATTATCCTCTAAGCCCACAGGCTTCACTTTCCTAGGGTTCACATCCCCGGGTGATCAAGTTGAAACTCAGCTAAAGCAGCAGCTACGGTCCCTCATCCCCAACAATGACATGCGAAGGCTCATTTCTCATATTATCCAGACTCTGAAAATAGACTGCTCGGAGACCCACGTGCAGCTGGCCTGTGCCAACCTCATCTCTAGAACAGGCCTCCTGATGAAGCTTCTCAGCAAGCAGCAAGAAGTAAAGGTGTCCAAAGCGGAATGGGATACGGACCAGTGGAAAAGTGACAACTCTATCAGTGAGAGCACAGAAGCCCAGAGTGAGCAGAAAGAGCAGGAGTCAAGTGAGGTGAGGAGAACCCCTGAAACATGGGACCTGGACTTTTACTCAGTTTAGGACATGCCATGAACGTGCCCAAGCAGGAGTACCACGGGCTCCTAGTCCGTATCTTATCTTCAGCCATGAAACTGGCTAAGACAGTGATCTCCCACTTTGCTCATTTAGAGAGTGTGCCACTATTCCTAGGGTAGACGAGAAAAGGACATAACACAAGACAAATTGTAGATAAATAAATTGTAGAAGAAAAGGCTAATGATAAGATTAATAACATTAAATTTAGCTTGTTCTTATAGAAGCTACTCGCCTGAAAGGATTGGGTTTTATAGTAGTTTAAGAATAGTTAGCTATTGTTTAGAATAGGTTTAAGAAGAGTTAGCTTTCATCCCTTGTATCTCCTTGTTTTTAAAAAATTGTTATTTATTTTTTTAGCTCACAAAAGAAGTTCCAGGATGTGGCTGTAACAACAAACTCATCTTGGCAATATCTGTAACTGTAGTAGTGACGATTTTGGTTACAATTCTCTGTCTCATTGAGGTAAGGACAATAATTCTTTCAGATTCAGAACCCACAAACTGAGAATCAAAGCCACTTTTCCACCTACTACTACTTGATACTTCTCTTTAGTCATGAGGACTGAGATACAATTTGTTCTTTTACTGAAAATTATATCCCCAGGATTTTTTGTTTCTTTTCTTTTTTTCGGTGCGTTGGGTCTTCATTGCGGTGCGCGGGCTTCTCATTGCGTTGGCTTCTCTTGTTGTGGAGTACGGGCTCTAGGCGCGTGGTCTCAGGAGTTGTGGCGAACGGACTTAGTTGCTCCGCAGCATGTGGGACCTTCCCAGACAAAGGATCGAACCCGTGTCCCCTGCACTGGCAGGCGGATTCTTAACCATTGTGCCCCCAGGGAAGTCCCCACCGGATTTTTTAAAGGAACTCCACTGCCAGGAGATCTCTACGGAATTGGATCCGTGATAACAAGCCATTGGACTATTTTGACAAGTTAAGTTTATAAGAAGGCCAGAGTTGACATGATAGTAAAATTTCTTCAACTCAAAAAACTATGCTGACTTGATGTACTCACCTGTCACTCTCAGTCTACTGTTGATTTCTTTCCTTGTTGGCTGAAGTGAGGAGAGGTATACGATCTCCATACTCATGGAGCTATCAGTCACCCTGGGAGGGCTAAAAGGACATGCCTAAAAGATAAAAGTATGATCTCGTCAATTCCTTAGGTTTACTTAGCAGCTTTCTTCTCCAGTGTATTAGGAATTGTGTAGATAGGTTCCATTAAAACACTGCAAGTAAAATCCTGCCGCAGGCTACCCTAAAGTATGTCATATTTATAGTAGCCTATTCCTGGAGCTAGCCTGTTTACCTTTTGGTCAGTTACCTAATGGTTTGTTACTTTTCCCAACAGGCAGTGGCTAACATTAAAAGAGTGATTTTAATAAGCTGGCAACCTTGATGCTACCCTACCAGTCCCACCTGCTTTATTTACCTTTTCTCTTGCTATGGCAGCCCTCCATTGCAGCCAGAGCAGCTCCTCCCTGTACGCTGGTTACACCACGTCCGTGCCTGCTGTTGTCTGTGCCTTTGCCCGTCTAAGATTCCCTGATGTTGCTTTGCTGTGGAAGTCCTATGAACCTCTCAAAAGCCAGCTCAAGTTCAGATATCTTTCTTCGTAAAGCCTTCCCTGCATACTCCAGCCCTCCTGATCCTAGTCCTGTGAGGTTTGTCACCATTTCTTAGGGGCCATAGCAAAGCAGTCGCCTCCCCTCAGAGCTCACAAAAGTGGGAAGCAGTTTTTAAAAAGGCAGCCCCCCAAGAGAGAAACACCAAGGTTAGCACATCATGGCGCTGAGCAGAGATGTGTAAGGACCAATGGCTTCCTGGCCTATCAGACTTGAATAAAACCTGACATGATGTACTAACTTCTAAAGAGAAATGTGTCTATCTGCAGGAGGGTTGGTCAGTAGTGAAAGCATAGAAAAGGTGAGGAGAGACCAACATGGGCAGCGCCCATCCTCACATTTCCCGGGAGTAGAGATGGCACCTTAGGCAGCAGAACTGAAGAGTCAGGCCCACTAGCCAGGCTGTGCCTGTTGAGCTGGATGGATCCACTGCCTCAGGCCTTCCCATTAAATTCTGGATTCAGCTGATTCCTTTTCTAATTCTGTTCTCACCAAGTAGCCTTCGATTGTGTGATTGTGCTTTAGTGTGCCACGGAGGCCTGTCTCCACAGAAGGTAATTCTCTGATTGTGTAGACACGGATGCCCTGTGTGTAGAACAGATGTATTTCTCATTGTCAAGTAATAATTTGGCATTCTGATTTTTGATCAATCCTGTGCTATTGATAAAGTGAGACTGCCACAACAGGAAGACCTGAGTTCTCTGTTGGTGAGGAAGCGTATGATTTCTGAGCCTAGGAGGCTGGGGACTAGCATGGGGTCAGCTTGCTAGTCATTGGCCATTGCCCAGACTGTCCCCTCTACATCTCCAGGTGGCATGTGGCCTTTTGCTTTTTTAGAATTTCTGTAAAGTCCCCTTTTTATTGTTTCGAACTTCTATGGAGTTTAACCTTGAATTTGTTTTCTTTTGTTTTGGCCTGTGGGATCTTAGTTCGCCAAGTAGCGATTGCACCTGTACCCTCGGCAGTGAAAGCGAGCAGTCCTAACCGTTATTTCCTTTCCCCACTTATATGATAAGCTCTTTGAGGACAGGGGCCATGCAGTGTTCTTCCTATGGTAGACACTACTGGTGTTCGACGGAAGAGAGATGAGGCGTTATGTCCATTCCACAGTGAGGAATCATGCAACCGAATATTTATTTGAAGTAGCATCGAGTCCAGCAATAGACCATGTGTTCTTAAGACTTTTGAAATGTCATGTTTTAATATTCCAGTCAGTGGGAGAAAATGAATAAATGGTGATAGACTAGCTGCCTAACTATTTGGGGGGTAAAGAATAGCAGATCCCCATTTTTCATTTTAAATAAACATATTTCCATAAATGTGAAAAAAGACCACATAAAGGTATTAGAAGAAAATAAAAGCAATATTTTTATAATCTTTTTGTGGGAAAGAGCCTTCAGAGCCTGATGCCACAAGCAGAGCCTTTGATATATTCCACCATCTTGTCTGTGACACCCGCTTAGCACTGATTCATGCCAAGCGTAAGATGAAGAGTTATCCATATATTGTCAGATTTAATGCCCACAGTCCTGTGAGGATATTACTATCCCTCCTTCATAGATGAAGGAGATCAATGTAAGGCCCCAGTGGCCAAACCAAAAGCAGAAGCCAGTTTCACCCGACTGCAAAGCTTGTGCTCCCCACTCCACTCTTTTGTCTTGTCTCCTTAGAGACAAAAACACTGGAAAGATTCGAAACACTGGAATTCAATGAAAGCCAGTATTTCTTTACTGTAAAGAGTTTTTTGTTTGTTTGTTTGTTTGCGGGTGGCGGGGTTTGGCCATGCTGTGCAGCTTGCGGGATCTTAGTTCCCTGACCAGGGATTGAAACTCGGGCCGCAGCAGTAAAAGCGCCAAGCCCTAACCACTGGACCACCAGGGAACTCCCAAGAGTTTTATAAGTCAACAAGAAGAAGACAAACAGTCCAGGGAAAAAGGGGACAAGGGCTGTTCAGAGTAGCAGGTGTGTTGACAGTCTGCCACCATATCTGCCCGTCCTCTCCTCATGGCTCATGTGGGGTGGATTTTGTTAGCCAGGCCTTTGTCACCTCATGACGTACAAATAATCTCTAAAATTTTCTTCAAGTACTTTTATAATCCGTCTAGAATTTGTTGTATTTGTTTTTTAGTGTGGTTGAGGTAGAGGATCTAACTTTTCCCTCCTACATGAAGATCTAATTGTTTTCAAATCTTTCACTGAATGGTTTATTCTTTCTTCCCTGGTCTAATATACTATCTTCATCTGGACTCTATTCTGTGATCCAGTTATCTTGTCCTGTACCAGTACCAATATCACACTGCTTAATTCCAGTTGCTCTATAACATATTTTATATCTGGTAGGGCAAGTTCCTACTCTTTGACCTTCTTTTTCATGCATTTCATAACTATTCTTAAATATATTCTCTACCAAATGTCAGCTGGCCAGGTTTTATTTTAAAATTATTCTGGATATAAATGGATTGCCGTGAATTTGTAGGTTAATTTGAGGAGAAATGACCTCTTTACAACATTCTAGGAGGATGGTATCTCATGCCATGTAAGTACTTCTTCTTAATGTCCTTCAGAAAAGTTTTAATATTTTCATCACAGAGGTCTTACAAATTTTTGGTTAAGTTTATTCCTAGGTACTTTATGCATTTTTATTGATATAGTAAATGGGACGTTTCATCTGTTTTTTAGTGAGTTATTTGTGTTATATGGGAAAGCTATTGAGGCTTATATGTTGATCTCTTGATTTTGTGTGTAGCCATCTTACTCATGTTACTTCCAATAAAATTTCGGTTGATTCTTTTGGTCTTTTTAGGTCCCTCATTTCATATGCAAATATGTTTCTCTCTTCCTTTCCAATGCTTCGTTTTTCTTATCGTACTGTTTAAGACCTCCTCCACAATGATCGATAGTAGCAGTAACGATGGACATCCTACTCTTGTTCTTGACTTTAAAGCAATGCTTAGGTTTCTGCTAGATAGTTTTATTTTCTTTTCCTACTTCTAAGAATTTTTATTAGGAATTATCTGTTGAACGTTATCTAAAACAGTCAATAAAATATATCGCCAGCTGCATGCAAGACCCTAAGGTACTGTGGAAGAGTCAAAGGATTATTAAACAGGGTAGAATTCCTTTCCTTAAAAAAGTTATCATCCAACTGAGTAGATAAGATTTAAAGTAAAAAGGAATGAATAAAGATTTGGAAATAATTGTAATGGATAATCATGATCATGTTTTCTTTCAGAACAGATTTATTCTCATAGAATTGCAAAAGGGGAAGATAAAAAAAGAAGCAGAAGATAAATATTGGTCTTTTAACGCAGAATTTTACAACTAGAGGAGAACTTAGAACTCATCTATTTCAATTTCCTCACCAAAGGCAAGAAGAATGTTTCATTACCCTAATGGTTTACCCTAATTTATTTATCAGCAGAATTAGCTTCCCAGCCCAAGCTGAGTTAGAACAGGACTGGCACAGATTCATCTGCTTTCACTAGTCCTTTAAGGAAAGAGGGTGGATGGGGAGAGGTTTTGGTTGTACCTGTTCCTGCTGGCCTGGTGCCTGGTTCCTAGGCATCAGGCCAGGCCAGAGGCCTTCTAGGAGGCTCTGCGGTAGGGAGGGCCACATGGTTGGGGATTTAGGGGCTGGCCTCACTCAAAGCTGACGAAAGGTAGAACCTATGAGTCCCTTCTGTAAAGTGGCAAGAAAACTTCCCTTCTCACCCTACTGTTTTTCAGGCCGCTACTCTCTATTCCCTTTATCCAAACCTCATAGAATTTTAACCGGGAGAAACTTTAGACAGCAGTTTGTCTCTTCCTTTTATAATAAGGAAATGGAGAAAGAGAAAGGGAAAATATCTTGCCCCATGGTCATACTGCTAGTGATTATCAAAAAGAAGAGGGTCCCTTTCCACTGAGGACTTCTCTACTGATCACACTGTGCTTGGGCTGTGAGCTCCGTTTTATGTCACAATTCAGTATACACATACTATATGGGCATAAGTAGTTTCTGAAACTAACTTATTGTGCACTCTGATTTTTTTCTCTTCTATTTGTATTCAAAAAGAGTACTTTGTGTTTCCCTGCTGGTCATGGCCTTTAAACTGATTTCACAATTCACTGACACCTCAGTGACAGCCTGCAATATGAAAGTCAGAGAGCTATAGATAACTTTGCTAGTTGGGTTCAGGTGTTTACTTGGTGTGATTCAACTTATAGGATAGGATAGAGCAGCCAGGAAAATAAAAGCACCTTCTCCCCACAGCCACCCCCCCAGCAAATGCTGCATGTGCGACTAAGTCCGAAGCAGACTGGTGTGAAGCGCATCTAGAGAGTAACGTGTTTCTGCCCAGCGCCGCTGTGCAGTGTTTTCTCTGCACGAGGGCTCTTGGCCAAGGGCCAAGAAAGGTGAACGGGGCTGAAAATCCTGCCTATACTCCACGCTAAGCCACATGCAAAGGTCTCCCCAGAGACACGGTGGGGGGGCCATTTTGGACAGACACAGAGAACTTCTGGAAGGCCAGCATGCATGGGATGATTTTCAAGATCCCAGGTCTGTGGTGATTTTGCTCATTGTGCTTATGGACTGAGGTACCCATTTAGTCCTAATAAGACCGGAGATAACACATTGTGAGAGAGATGAAAAATGACATGTAACACTAACTGTGTGTGTTTTCCTCTAAGGGGCTTTTTTCGATTTCTGCTGCATAAGAGAAGCTCAGGGGAAAGTGAGAGGCAGGTAAATTTGAGGGGGATATAGTACTGTGGCCAGAGAAAGCAGGGGAGATGCTGAATTAATATTTCCCTTTCTGAGTTCCAGGAGGGCTTTTTCGGGAGAAGGCAGCCACTTTGGCTTAGGGATATGTATAGGCCTCTCGACGCCACACGCAAGGAAAACATGGCACAGAAGCTACACGACAGGGAGTCTTCTGATGAGGATGGGATACTCTATAAGGATGCAGGGTAAATGATAGGGGACAATTTAAAATTCTCCTCTAAAATGAGGAAATAATGAAAACTATAATTGTTCCTTTCAAAAGTAAAAGCCTTGGCATTATTCTTCCTACCCCAGGGAAGTCATCAAAGCCCCAGCAGAGAAGCTTCTGGCTGCATATTGGGTTGATGAAGGGGCGGGTGAGGAAAGTGAGACCGCACACGAGACAGCCACAGAGTGAGCCCTGTTCTGCCTCAAGCCACCTGCAAATTTTATTTTCTAATATTGGCTTCTCAGCATTGCTTGCAAAATACTTATTTTTCTCATACTAAAATGTATAAATTCATAGCCAAGTCTAACCATGTGGTAAGGAATTAAAATGTAAATAGTTGAATATTTATACATCACTAACAAGGGCCTGCAAGAAGAAGCAGAGCTGAAACTAGAATCCCTCATGGTAGCCAGTACTTCCACAAGAGGAAATGTGGGCAAAGGAGGATGAGTAGAAGGATGAAGAGGGGCTTCCCTCCCTTGTTTCCCCAGTATCATCAGTCCCTGGGAACTGGAAAACATACCATCCTCAAGGGGCGTAGATCATTAAATCAAATAGCAATATATTCTGGTGCTCTCTCTCCTGGGTCATCAAGTACCAGTTATTTACAACATGCTCGACCTCCTGCCCATAGAGGACCATCTACTTCTGGCCCCTCTCGTACGGTCATTGGGGTTGCCAGAATATTTGGATCACTGGGCCTCCCTCCACTGTGGAGCCAAGGCCTGACTTTTCTCCCAAGTTCTCAAACTCATGTACAAATGTGTACCCTGTCTTGGTAGAGGGTTCTCCCCCATTTCAAGCTGGTGGAAAATTCCCATTGGGTTGTTTTTTTTCTTTAAAAAGAAATCCCAACCCTTGGATAACTAGCAGGGAGGTTCCAGAAAGACAGGGGAAAGAAGAATGTGTGAGAGCAGCCATTGCCCAAGACGGCCCTCCTCAGGCCCTGGCCTCTCCTGACCCCCCTGAGGGTCAGCTGTGTGCTGCTCGGCTCCCTCCAGCTCAGCCCAGCCCCAAACCTACCCACCTCCTGCCTCACCCAGCACAGGCCCAGGGCTGCATGATTCCAAGTGATTATATAGTGACAGTGCCACCTGCAGAAGATGCAAAGGCTCTTCCACTCCTGCCAAGAAAGTCATTAATCACATTTCTTAAGTCAGTGAGAGTTAAATACATTAATGAGTAAAAGAAATTCTGAATGAACAAGATTTGATAATCTACCAAAATGACCACAGACAGTGCTGGTGGTTTAGTAATATGAGGTGAAGAACTGTGCAAGCCATGGGGTGATAGCACACGGTCCCCCAGAGGATCAGTGGGCCTGGGAGATAGCCCAGCAGGTTCCTGCCAGTTGGGTGGGGTTCCAAGCAAAGTGAACGGCCCATCAGTTCTGAGTTATGAGTTTGCTGATGCTGCATGAGAGACATCTGTTCTCTCAGTGCCTGCCCAAGTCACCTCCCAAAGGTTCTTACTGAGAATGAAAAACAAGTGTTTTTCTCTGGGCGGTGACTTCAGTGAGCCAACAAGTATTTACTGTGTTTAAGGTGCATGACTAATACTACTAACTATAGGAAGCAGCAGCAGCTAACACTTACCACTTGCTTGCTTGGTGCCAAGCCCTGGGTTAGGCATCTTATGGTCTTATTTAGCCCAACAGTCCGTGGAAAGCATATCTTGTTATCCTCATTTGACAGATAGGAAACAGGATTTAAAGAATGTAGGTAACCTGCTCAAGGACCCAAGGCCCCACGTCCAAAAGTGTGAGTTAAGGTTGGAGCCCAGAACTGTTAGACTGCAACAGGGATGCAGAGACGTCTAAGCTGTGTTTGCCACCAAAGAGTTGATAACAATGATAACAATGAGGAGAAGGAGGCAGCTGCTGTTTATTGAGCACCTGCTATGGACCAGGTACAGTACTAGGCACTTTGGTTACACTATTAGGTCACAAGAATGGAAAGTCCCCATGCCCGCTCAAACTCTGTAATGAGTGGGGGTCTGATTTCAGTAAGAGAGGTGGTCACAAAGACAGGGAGCTGACGAGAAACCAGGGGTAGAGATCCTTGTACTGCTGGGCTTCCCAAAGTGTGGACCAGGATTCCAGGTAGCTCCAGGTTCCTAGTTTGGGATATTTCCATTCTTTCAAAGTTGGTACATAAATGAGGCTTAGATAATATTTTTTGTATCATACTACCTCAGATTTGCACAATTTTTTATTAGTCTCAAATGCTACCCTACCATATTTCTAAATTAAAATTGCCAAGAGTAAGATTCTGCTTGGTCCAGCTTGACCGAGATTGGGCAGTGTTTTTGCCAGAGCCAGAGACTTCACCTGGCCAGCCTGTGAGTGAGCTGTCTCTCCTTGGATCAGGGAGTCATCCCTGGCTGTGGCCCAGAAGCAGGAGGGGTGCCCAGGGTCAGGTGGTACAACACATGGCCGCCTGGGGCTGCCTCTGTCACCATCTTATGATGGACAAACTAGCTCAGAGCCCAACTCCTTAACTGAGACCTGAGAGATAGAAGGGGAGAGGGAGATACAAGGCCAACAGCTACTAAATGAATGCAAATTCTGATTCCGATGAAATCTGTCAGAGAATTTAGCCACTTTTTAAAAGATAATGAAATGAGACAATACATGATTAGGGCAAAAATGATACAGGGAAGAAAATTGTAGGATTCAGAGGAGGGAAGGTTAGGAAACTAGGGAGGGTCCATGAAAAAGGTAGAACTTGATCTGGGCCTGGATTATATGCCAGACACTGTGGCTGGTGCTGGGGAAAGAGTTGATTAGGACAAAGTCCCTTGTCTTGTGGGGCCTTAAGACTGAGAGGAGGCACAGACACCTGAAGATATATTATACACAGAAGACAGTGTGTTGACATGACAATGGCAGTGTACCAAGAAGTGGTTCAGCTCTTGGTTGGCTGGAAAGGAGTAAATGTGAGGGATGGCTTAGAGGAGGGGAAGAAGAAGAAAGCCAAACAGAAGTTTCTTGGGAGGACGAGATGAAGGAAAGGCATTCTAGACGGAGGACAGTACAGAGGCAAGAAGCATGAAACCTTGGGTGGGCTTGAAGCGTGTGCAGTCTGGTGTTCCCAAACGTGAAGCACAAGGAGGAAAGGGCAGTAGGTGAGGCTGTGCGGGCGAGCAGAGACCCAATCCCAAAGGGCCTGGTCAAGGCGCATGGCCTTGACCAAACAGAGCACAAACTACAATGTTTTAAATAGAGAAGAGACATGACCAAGCTTGAGTTTTATAAAGAGTACTTTGATGGTGGCCTAAAAGTAGAGAGGCCGAGAGGTCAACTTGGGTGTTTAGACCAAGTAGGAACTGGGAGAAAATGGGGCACCAGACCAGGGGTTTTGATGCAACTGAAGAGCATGTACGCTGGATACACATGAGTGAGAACTGGAAGGACAAGAGCTTATGTTCAGAGAATGAAAGATTGTACATTTAAGATTTTTTATGACAAATTCCAGATGATGATAAGGTCCAAATGTAACCTGGGAATGGAGATCAGTGAGGTGTTGGGAATCCAGAAGGTGATGAGAAATAATTCGGATAGTCCTGGGCACTCATTCCTTTCCCCTTTCAGTAGCTCAGCAAAAAGCTAGCTCAGCAGGTACCAGCGAACTCAATGGAGCAAATAGGCTCCCCCTCCTACTGCGACCATTTCTGTCACCAAGCAGTTGCCACTGTTAGTAGTATAGACGTTCCCTGCCTCACCATCCCTGTAACTGTGACGCACTCCAGGCTGGCTCCTCCTCTATGGGAACTCTGATCATGGGACACACAATCCAGCTAAGTCTGGTCTAATCCCCTTCTCTGAAAGCTTGAGGGATTGAGTGCACCCTGTTATTGTTCTGCTTATAAGTCCCCCCCCCCGAACAATAAAACCCTACTGTATATTTGCACAGTAGGGGGTTGAGGAATTTCGTCCCCAGGAAAATCTGTTGGTTGTTGGCATGGTAAGTATTGTGGTAGATGTGGAACCTAGAAAAATGGTACAGATGAGCCGGTTTGCAGGGCAGAAGTTGAGACACAGATGTAGAGAACAGACATATGGACACCAAGGGGGGAAAACTGCGGTGGGGTGGGGATGGTGGTGTGCTGAATTGGGCGATTGGGATTGACATGTACACACTGATGTGTATAAAATTGATGACTAAGAACCTGCAGTATAAACAAACAAACAAAACAACTAATACTAAACTTTCATTGGGTTATTTGTATGGAAATATGTTAATATAAATGTTTCAGACATTACATGAAATTTCTAAAAATCTTGTATTTGTATGGAAATATGTATGGAAATATGTTAATATAAAGGTTTCAGACATTATATGAAATTTCTAAAAATCTTATATTTGTATTTGTATGGAAATATGTATGGAAATATGTTAATATAAAGGTTTCAGACATTAAAAAAAAAAAAAATCCCACAAGGACTCAGAGGCAAAGAATATACAAATCAATTTTCACTGCAAAGTAAAGGAGCTGTTACAGTGGAGGATTACTGCACTGAATGTCAATATTATGACATAGTATGAGTGTGTTTCATGTTTGGTAATTGCAATCATTGTTGCTTTTGTTGTGGTCATCCATGTACAATGCTTGGTGTCAGTCTATTTATCTCTTGTAAAAATAATATGCAGTGTGTGTGTGTGAAAAAAAAAAAAGGAAAAGAAAAAAGAAACTGTGTTCCCAAATGAAACCCTGGGATAGGATTAGTCATTTACATCTTTTAAAAATAAAGTCCAACAGTATTAGAGCTGTGGTATACTTATTGAAAAAAAAAAAAAACAAACTATTGTGGTAGAGGAAACGACTTGGAGCCCATGACCGAAGTCCCCAACCGTTACGAGGGCATCATTCATTAATATGCCAGTTCAAAATACTGAGAGTCTCAAGTCTGTCTGGTTCAACCCCTGAATCAGACAGTGTATTGATTATCTGGTGGTATGTAACAGATCACACCAAAATAGTGGCTCAAAACAACAATACACATTTATTCCTCACAATTTCTGAGTCAAGCCTTTAGGGGAATAGCTTGGGCAGTTCTGGCTCTGGGTCTCTCACGAGGTCCTCAAGATATCGGCCAGGGCTGCAGTCATCTGATGGCTGGACTGAGGCTGCAGGGTCCACTTCCAAGGTGGTTCACTCCCTTACCTGGCTGCCAGGGTGGTGCTGGTTGTTAGAGGGAGGCCTCCTTTCCTCCCTGCATGGGCCTGTCCACCTGCTACTTGATTGAATGTCCTCACTACATGATGGCTGGCTTCCTCCAGAGGGAGCTGTCCAAGAGAGAGACAGAGGTTATTCCTCTTATGGCCTGGCCTCAGAAGGCACATAACACCACTTCTGCCACATAGCATGGTTAGAAGTCAGTCACTCGTTCCAGCTCCCATTCAAGAGGAGGGGATTTAGACTCCACCTTTTGAAGAAAGAAGAGTCAAAGAATTTGCGGACATATTTTAAAACTACCATAGACAAGAAAATAGAAAGCACTCTAGATATTTCAAGCCAGAAAGAGAGAAAGATTATATCCAAACAGTTGGTGCTTATCATTGAGGGGGCTAATGGTGGTGAAAGTTGGGGATGGGGGACATTGTAGCACTAGCCTTCAGGTTACTTTACCACAGCTGCTTTCCATAGACTCAAAACTGCTGCTGCCACTCAGAAGTCAGGAAACTTTGGGAAACCACTGATGAGGTCATTGCAGCCCCAAAGCCCCAAGGGTGGTGACTAGATGGGGAATATGGAGTGTGCTGCAGAGGAGGAAAAAATGATTTCCATCTGCTTTCCACCTTCCAAATTTCACACAAGTACATTTTATTGGCAGAACCCTGCTGTCGAGGGGATCTGTGAAATATGGTTCCCAGGCCTCTAGCACCTGCAGAGAAGGGGGTAGAAATGGGTGTCAAGAGCCAACCAACACTATCCAACATGCGTCCGTATACAGGTATGGTGAGGAGGCACCACCAGTACTTGGAGAAGTCCTGGAGCCCTACTGCTTTTTTTTTTTTTGTAGGCTTATGGGTGTCCAAGGCTTTGTAAAAGGGGGGTGGTGTCCACATAGAATAACATGGTGGAGAGCTAGCTGAGTCACAAATCTGGAAGGTGTCACTGTAGTTGGGCAGCAGGTGAGGTACTGGTTGCTGGTGACATGCAGTCAGCCCCAGAGGTGACTGGAGAAACACCTGGAGTTGATCCTTAGTTGGTCTCTGGAATGTTCTCACTGGAATGAAAGCTGGGTAGACTGCAGGCAGTGCAGCATCGGAGAGAACATAGCTGCCATTCAAAAGAGCTGCCAGAGGAAAGGTGTCCATAGGGAAATACCATTTCTCAAAATATGGTCTGTGGACCTCTACACTCAAACCTCTCTGGGATGCTTCTTTAAAAGGCTGATCCTGGGACTTCCCTGATGGTCCAGTGGCAAAGAATCCGCCTTCCAGACTTCCCTGGTGGCGCAGTAGTTAAGAATCCGCCTGCCCATGCAGGGGACATGGGTTCGAGCCCTGGTCCAGGAAGATCCCACATGCCGCAGAGCAACTAAGGCTGTGTGCCACAACTAGTGAGCCTGTGCTCTAGAGTCTGCGAGCCACAGCTACTGAGCGCTCATGCTGCAACTACTGAAGCCCGCTTGCCTAGAGCCCGTGCTCTGCAACGGATTAATCCCAAGTATATTTGAGTACCCAATGGAGTATGAGTGTGCTAGGTACTAGAAAAAGGACGATAAGTCTGTAAATATTGTTCATGAGGTGTTCCTAATCGCTCTGGAGAAGATTATGGATCTTCTCCATACACAGATAATGGATACAATGAATAAATGGATACATACAATGAATGCAATGGATAATGGTATGGATAATAAATCTATAGTTATTGGTTTGAAACAGTATCAAGATCCAAGTAATTCCTCCAAAGTCAACAATTTTTGAAGTAAAAGAGCCCAGAAGTAGGTAATGGGTGGGGCTAAGGGTCTGATATATTGAGGTGGAGAAAGTCGTGGTGGGCATGGAGAAATGTGCTCGGTGATTTGGGGGTACTTTAGGAAAATGGGCTAGAAACCAGCTTTTTAAGAGTTTCATACTAGACTGTTGATGGCTTTAATGAGTTCTACCTTGATTTGCATATTTAAGACTCATGAAAACACTCAAGTCGAAGGATTGCATCTTTGGTGGTCATTTCTCACACAGAGGCGGGAAATCTAAATTTTTAAAGTTCAGTGTATAGTTAGCGCTAACTATTGAGTACTCTAGTCCTCTGTGGGAGTTTGAAGATGAAGCCAGCTGCTATAAAGATGTCTGCACCATTCGATCCTGTAAACTCACACTTTGGACTCTACGCTAAAAATACATTTGAATAGAAGCGCTAAACTCCAAGACTTCTGTGCGCGGGGGTTGCAGAAGGGGAACGAGAGGCAGAGACAATCCCGGAGTGGGAGGGGCGAGGGAGAGGCCCGAGCACCGCCCTCGTCCCACTCCCACCAAGCTGGCTCCGCCCCTCAGGCTTCCATTGGTAAACAGCGAGGGCGCGTGCGCGCGTGCGCAGGCGCAGTCCGTTTGCGCCCCGAGCCGCGCACTCACGGTAACGGTAAGATGGTGTCTTTGGTACCTTTTGTGGTTCCCATCGTGGGTGACAAAACCTTGCTGGTGTGGGAGCTGAGCTCTGGACCCACGGCCGAGGCCTTGCAAGTGAGCCGAGCCGGGGCGGAGGGAGGGCTGGAGGAAGCCACCTCGCGCCCCAGTAACTGGGCGCCCCGGGGTACTGCTTCAGCACCTCATCTGCCTGTGGTCTGCGCTGAGAGGAATCTTAGTTCTAGAGCCGACCTGAGCAGTCAGCTCGCCCCCACAGATTTTTGAGAGATAGTTCCCAGCAGACGGCATTGCCTCCTCATGCTTCTCGAAGCTTAGGATTTCAGAGGGAAACCTGTTCCTGAAATGAGAAGTGTTTGGAGTTGCAGGATCACCGCAGTTGCCTGCGGCGAAGGGCTGGGGGAATGGAAGGGAACGGGCGGTTTGGCTTCCTGGGCGTGAAATTGCCTGCACTTACTTAGCATGGGACCACCCTACAGCATCCTCTGTTCACAGTCTTCTCCCAGTTTGGCCTTCTGTATTCGGTCCGAGTCTTCCCAAATGCAGCAGTGGCCGGTCCTGTGTTCTATGCCATCATCAAGGTTTATTCAGCAAGGGATGCCCACAGAGCCCAAAAGGCATGCGACCAGAAGCAGCTTTTTTAGGCATCTCCAGTGAAGGTGGGTCCAAATGTGGAATTCCTTGCTCTACTGGGATGAAGTGCTGAATTTAAAACTAATAGGCCATCGGGAATTCCCTGGGGAGTCCAGTGGTTAGGACTCTGCACTTTCACTGCTGAGGGCCCGGGTTCAATCCCTGGCCCGGGAACTAAGATCCCGGTGGGGGGGGGGGGGGTGGAAAGGCCAGTGTTTGTACAGCACTGTGGTGTACAGAATGCTCTCAGATGCACTGCTCCACTGATCCCCCAGTTCCCCAGTTCGTTCTTTCTTTTTTCTAGATGAAGAAACTCGAACTCAGGATGGTTAAGTGACTTACTTAAGGTTCATGACAGTAAATGTGGAAACTAGAGGCCAAACCCAAACTTAACTGATGTTAAACCCCATGTCAGTTTATGCTGCCCCTTAATTTAAGAAATCTTCACAAGAGTCTTCCTTATATTTACTTTTATGTGGATTTTAAATCTGTGAGATTGACAAATTGTTTTTTAAATTAATTAATTTATTTAATTTTGGCTGCGTTGGGTCTTGCTGCTGCGCGCCGGCTTTGTCTAGTTACGGCGAGCGGGGGTTGCTCTTCATTGCGGTGCGTGGGCTTCTCATCGCGATGGCTTCTCTTGTTGCGGAGCACGGGTTCTAGGCACGCGGGCTTCAGTAGTTGTGGCTCACGGGCTCTAGAGCACAGGCTCAGTAGTTGTGGCACACGGGCTTAGTTGCTCTGCAGCATGTGGGATCTTCCCGGACCAGGGATCGAACCCGTGTCCCCTGCAGTGGCAGGTGGACTCTTAACCACTGTGCCACCAGGGAAGTCCCGAGCTTGACAAACTTTTGTCAGATGTACATAAAGGGGGCTTCATCATCATCATCACTCTCAAACTGCCTATTCAGTACTCCCTTCAGATTCCAGAAAATGGTTAAAATATTCTTTAATGCATTGTAGAAACCTTATTCCATATTAACATGCCATCCAATTTTACTTCCCCAGAATTAACATTTCATCATGTGCCTCGATTCAGCCACCATTCCTTTTTCAAGGACCTTTTCAATTCCTCTGAATAAGTGAGTGAGGCTTCGATTTCCCAGACCTTTCACTTTAGAATTGTGTGTCTTCTCTGATTGGCTTCTTACTCTGGCTACTTCCCACTGACCTTGCTGCCTATTCTCACCCCTGTTTCTTTACTCACTGATTTCACCTTTATTGAATCTGAGAACTCTCCTCAGATGTGACTCCAGGTGCACTACCTCCCACTTCTGTACCCTGTTTAACACCCTCTTCAATCCTGGCTGTACTCCCTGGGATTGAAATGATTTCATGTCAGACATTCTTTAATTTGCGGACCCTGCGACCATTTCACATAACCACTCAGATATTACGGATGGTCCTGGAAAGATTATGAGACAGTTACTTGGTATCAGTTGTGAGTAATGAGTTGTTTTCTTATGTTGGACATTAAGACCATTCCATAAGCTTAGGTTCTGAGATTTTCACAGCATAAAGCCCGTCACTGATAGAGTAATGAAGAAAATGTTCTACAAGTCACTATAGAGTTGAGAGGAAAGGGCATTCGTATTAGATTTCTTTATTTAATGCAGAGCCTTAGTTTACTACCCACACCCCCGAAATTGTTACCTACTTTAATTATGCGTTCTTTTTAAATTTTATTTATTTATCTATTTGGTTGCACCGGGTCTTAGTTGCAGCAGGCGGGCTCCTTAGTTGTGGCTCAAGGGCTCCCCAGTTGCGGCACATGGGCTCCCCAGTTGCAGCAGGCAGGCTCCTTTAGTTGTGGCTCGCAGGCTCCTTAACTGTGGTGTGCGAACTCTTAGTTGCAGCATGCACGTGAGACCTAGTTCCCTGACCAGGGATCGAACCCGGGCCCCCTGCATCGGGAGCACGGAGTCTTAACCACTGCACCAGCAGGGAAGTTCCAATTATGTCTTCTTTTATTCAATAGCAGGTATACGTACTTCTTATCTTTTTTCCCCTGTATTTTTTATAAATACAGACAAGAGAATAACATCTTCAAATAAAATGAAGGAAAGCCCTAATGTATCTGAGTTTTTCTCAGTAGCACGAAGGGAAATGTTTGCAAGCAAGAACTGTGGCCAGGTTATCCCAGATGTCAACTGTCTCTACTACCCAGGGGCTCAGAGCCCTTCTGAAGCTTCCTAATTGTCCAGGACAGCTCCATTATGACTCACCGTACAGGGCCTAGCCTCCCTGTTTTAAATGTTGCGACACTCAACATTTAAAAATTAGTCTTCATTTCTCCTTCCCAGCAGGCAGCTTCAGTTGGAGAAAGTAATTTCATTTTCTTATGTACTCATTCACTCAGTCAACAGACCATCACTCCTCTATTATATGCCAAGATCTATGCTTGTTTCTGGTAACAAGGAAAGAATAGTATACGGTTCCTTCAAGCACTTAAGGAGCTCATACACTAGTGACGGAGGAAGATGCACAAACACATCAAAAAAGAATTAACAATGCTTTGACTTTATTTGTATTATTTGAATTTTTATGACTATATTTCTATACTACACCCTGTTCAAAATGGAAATAGACATTTAAGAAAGAACTAGTGATGTAAAAAATCCACAGTAATATGTAAGTTATTTAGAGAGTTAAGACTGGAAATATTTGCACTCTCAAAGAAGCTTGTTAGAGAGAGGAAACGGTAGCAGAAGAGTAGGATGCGGAGATCATCTTCCTCCCCACAGATACATCAGAAATACATCTACACGTGGAACTGCTCCTATAGAACACCCACGCTGGCAGAAGACCTCAGACCTCCCAAAAGTCAAGATACTCCCCACGTACCTGGGTAGGGCAAAAGAAAAAAGAAATAACAGAGACGAAAGAATAGGGACGGGACCTGCACCAGTGGGAGCTGTGAAGGAGGAGAGGTTTCCACACACTGGGAAGCCCCTTCGCAGGCGGAGACTGTGGGTGGCGGAGGGGGGAAGCTTCGGAGCCGCGGAGGAGAGCGCAGCCACAGGGGTGCGGAGGGCAAAGCGGAGAGATTCCCGCACAGAGGCTCGGCGCCCAGCAGCACTCACCAGCCCGAGAGGCTTGTCTGCTCACCCGCCGGGGTGGGCGGGGCTGGGAGCTGAGGCTCGGGCTTCAGAGGTCGGATCGCAGGGAGAGGGCTGGGGTTGGCGGTGTGAACACAGCCTGAAGGGGTTAGTGCACCACGGTTAGCCGGGAGGGAGTCCGGGAAAAGGTCTGGAGCTGCCGAACAGGCAAAAGACTTTTTCTTGCCTCTTTGTTTCCTGGTGCGTGAGGAGAGAGGATTAGGAGCGCCGCTTTAAGGAGCTCCACAGACGGGCGCGAGCTGGGGCTATCAGCGCGGACCCCAGAGACGGGCATGGGACGCTAAGGCTGCGGCTGCAGCCACCAAGAAGCCTGTGTGCAAGCACAGGTCACTCTCCACTCCTCCCCTCCCGGGAGCCTGTGCAGCCCGCCACTGCCAGCCCGCCCAATCATTGTCTAAAGATTGAAATAAACTCTTGTGTAAATGTTCAGTCCTTTGCCTCCTACAGAAGGGCCTGAGCGGAAAAAGTAAATGTAGATCCCTAGAAAGGGGATTCCCATTGGTACTTGAGTTTTTTCCTGGAATCCATGGCACTTGGGCTTAGGGTTTTACGTCAGAGGCGGAACTGTTAGCGAATGGAGTGGAGGAGGCTCCACCATCCACCTGAGTGGGTGATGGTTGAGGAGAGGCCAGATCATCTGCACTATCACCAAGTCTATCTCACTGTATGAATCCAGCCCTTTACGCACAGGAGAGCAGGGTCTGTAGCAGTGTAGCCTCAGCTTGTCCATTTGAAATCTGTGAGTAATATGAGATTTGTGCCACGTCCTTGGTTTGCATTTCCCATCGAGTATTTTAGGAACTTCCAGAACATATCTGAGCAGTAAAAATGTGCCATGCCAGCGTATACCTACAACAGAGACATTCAACCATACCCCAGTGTTGTGCCTGCCCTTAATCACTAAGATAATGATCTAAGAATGACAGATGCATTTTTAGTTTTAAACATATAACCTAGAAATCAGTTATTCAGATAGGCATTTTAAATTCATCTGTTTTGGTTGGATTTAGGGTCATTATCATTCCTTATGAAAAGGAAGGGAACCCAGAAGCTTGCTATTCACAAGGCTATGACAGATGCATTCCGGAAACTACTGATTGTGGTTTTAGGTAAGACCTTTTTGATTGTCCTTGAAGTGATTCAGTTTCAGTGAGCAAATAAACTTATTTGAAAAGTTGATTGGATGAAAATAATGGTTATCTAAAACATTACGTATTCTTTCATTCACCAGATGCTTTCACAGCAGCAGTCTTAAATTTGTTCTTTGTGGCATTTATGAGAAAAACGACAGCAACTATTATTGTCCCCGGTGTTTAGATGTAGAATGACTTGCCTCAGTTCATACAGAAAGTGTTTGATCCAGTTCTTCCTCAATTGCTTGCTTATCATACAGAATAGTGTGGTGATTCTAAGCCTTGGACACCTGTGTTTGAGTCCTAACTTTGTCTCTTAGAATTTTTTGTTGTTGTTGTTGCAATTTTAGATTTTCCTAGCCGGAGACATTTGAAGGTATTTAATGTCTCTAAGCTGCAATTTCTTTATCTGCAAATAGGGTTAGTAATTCAGCTTATCACCTAATGGGGGATATTGTAAGAGTAAATGAGATGATGAATGTCAAAAGCTTAGAACTATGCCTGAAACATAGTAAGGAGACAAAATATATTGACTATTATTATTATCGTTGTTTTCTTGTTGAAGAGTTTATTAGATTATGTTTTTGGAATCCATTTAATTTCAGTTTTCATTTCTGATATATTGGGTGAATATGATTCTTATATAATAATCGGCTACGTTTTTGTGAGCCTTGAAAGTGGTCATGCTACTGAATAGCATTGACTGTGTTCCCTATCGAGTTAGTTATACAGCGGTGAGAATGTGACAGGCTGTGCCCAAAGGAAACTTTATGATTAGTAGATTCCCGGAACAGAATTGCTCCGCTGCTTCACAGCCCTGCAGGCTTGGAGACTGAGGAATCCTAGCTAAGTTGTCAGAGACCTTATTTGCTTGTAAGAGTTGACCCTGGATTGGTCTTGGCCTTCCAGCCTGAGCAGTCCTTCCAGTGAAGTTTGACTTCCCTGGTCATCAGGCAGAATCTCCATCAGCTGTCAACTCTGGGTAACAACCTCTAAGAACCAAACTAAATGTCTGGGTTGTTTGTCCCTAATATGCAAAGGTATTCCTTATATGTACTCAAAACGCCCTAGACCAAAAAGCCTGGTGGCTCTAGCTTGCCTTGAGGAAAGCTGTATTGTCCAAAAGGTACATGGGCCAGTTTCTGCCAGTAGAGTGTTGAAATGCTCTCTCTCTCTCTGTCTCTGTCTCCAAAGCTTTGCTCATTGTATCTGGTAGAATTTTGGTCCCAAGGAGTAGGCACTTGCCTTGCTTCTAATATGAAGTATCTATTGTAGTCCAGTGGTACCTATCCCAGGTTTGAATTCACTTTGACCCCCACCTAATGCCTTCCTATTTAATTGTATTGTGGTTGAACATTTTTGTTTCCACAGCTTTTAATTCCTATGTCATTATTCCTTAGTTCTTATTTCTAAGATCATAAAGGTTTTTGAACCAAAGTTGACACTTCTCATATATTTTTTCACAAATAATTAGGATAAAAACTGAAGTGTCAGATGAGGGCACTTCTAGGAAAATGCTCTTATTTTCTGCTTTTAGAAATCAAAAGAATGTCTAAGTATTGGGTGCTACCATTGTATACAGGAAGTTTTAGAACAAGAAAACTTCTGAATTGATCCTTGTTAACTTTATTTCAGAAAGTGGTAAAATAGCTGTGGCATATAGACCCTGTGAAGAGGTCACAGATGCTAGAACTGAAGAGGAACAACAGGATTTAATTCAAGTATGTGGAGATAAAAACTCAAGGGGATACACAGCCAGTGTAGCCATAATTCAAAACAACCAGCAGGATTTGGAAGACTTTGGCATGTCTACTCAGCTCTGTCAACCTTCGGAAGATGTGAAACTCTGAAACTGCTTTTGAGGCAGGGAATTTCTAGGACTTCTCCAGGTCCCGAGCCTTGTCTCTGGCTCCTTATTTGAAGTTTGGAGAGCAGGATTGAGGGCCATCAGTGTACGTCTACAGTTGTGGACACAGGAGAAGACACAGGCCTTTTAGAACTCCCCTTAAATAGAATTGCAGGGATTTGGGAACAAAGTAACTATGGCCTTAAGTGTGATTATGCTACAGTGTTTAAAAACTATTCATGCCTTTCAAGTAAGGTATATTACCCAGATCTCAGCATCTCATATATATCTGGTGTTAAATATTTTGCGGAAGAACCTTTCTGTAAACCAATTATATGGATGCCTCGAATTAGGGATTAAGTTGTCAACGTAATTTCTAAAAGAAAACATTAATGTACTGCATATAGGATTTTTGTTAAAAAGGAGCAAAAAATGTGTTTCATGTCATTGAGAGCTTAATTTGGGGCTAGATTTCTGACTATTTAACTCACCCCAATGTTGCAAAGTTTGTTTTGAAGGGAAGAAAGTAGAGAAAGAAAAGGTGGTTATGTTCTGAAAAATGTAAAAATTTTGAAAGTGTTTCCTGTACAAAATAATTAATTTAATTCAATTTAATTCAGTCAAGGAAACTTCAAACGTTTCCATGTTTGGGCTTTAAGAAGTCTAGCTTCCTGTGAAATGTGAGAGGAAAGGATTCCTTATTGATACTAAAGATCTCGGAAAGCTGATTATAACAACAGATCCATTCCTAAATGAGGCCAATCTTGGAATCAGTTCCATTTAGAAACCATTATGTGCTAGGCACTGGAAATAAGATGAAGCTCCTTCTCTCTTGGAGTTTAGGTGTTAAAGGTGTACCAGACAATTAAAAAGGACTAAAATTAAATAGATTATGAAAAGGACTGTGAAGAAAGTAAACTGGATGCTAGTTACAGTATTTCAAGAAAACTACTTACCATGCTGACTTTAACATACTAAGTGTCTTCTCCGCGTGTGCACACAGGGTAGACCTCTGCAAAGCGACACTAGTTTTTTCTGGATTAACGGCTCTGTTGAGACAAGGTGGGATGGGGGAAGTTTTCCCATGCTAATGTAAAGGGCCATACACTTGGTTTTAGACTCTCTTTCCCAGAATGAATTGCTCACCTGCCCCGAAGCCCTCCTACAGAAGTTCTGGAGTCATCACTGATTCAGTGGTAACCCCTAATAATAGAGTGGTGAATTAATAATGAGACGTGAATACTGAGAGTTTGGAGGAAATGGCAACATTTTAGAGTAACCGTAAGGTGTGTTCCCTTCCCGCCACCCTAACTGGTGCTCATTTTGCAGGTCAGCTACTTTTCTTGTCAGCCGTGTGGCCAAAGGGGGGAAGAATGCCTCTCAGACTTGAGCTTTGAGGAGGAAGTGTTCACATTGCCAGAACTGGACTAGCACTTTTGAATTTCCCAGAATGCCAGGTCTTGTGGTTTCCTTGGGAAGCTCTGCATCCTTCCCAACCCCCCGCCACCCCTGGGCCGCTGGAGTTTGGGGCCACTCGGGTCTCCAGCTCAAATCCCGCCTCATTGTTTGGGGCCAGGGAGGGCAGGGAGGGCTTGGGAAGAGGGCCCGGCAGGAGGTAATTGTCGCCTTTGCAAGGGGAAGGATGGCTGGCGCCCTGGGGACTCTGGGAAAAAGGCCCACTCTGGTGGCGCGCATTGGATCTCCGCACGAACCTAATAACGGTGGCGGAACTAAACACGTCATAAATAAGGGGTGGGACGTTAGGTGGGGGAGGGGCGCGCGGTTGCTGACGTGAGCCCTGGCGTCGGCGCTGGCACAGCGGTTCAGCTCGGATGCAGGATGTAGCTCCGGCTCCTCAGTGGCCTGGGTCACTGCGCCTGGGAGCCGCCGCGTGTTATGTCCCGGCTGCGCCTTTGGTTGCCACGGCTCTTCCTCACGTGGCAACAACTGTGGCTTCTAGTCCAGGCATTTCAGCCTCCGGAGTGGGCCCTGGGCCCCGTCCAGGTGACCCCCAACCCCCCTGCGGCTGACCGAGGCTTGGTCTTCACAAGCCTCAGACCCCCCTCCCAAATTGCCCCATGCCCTTACACCCTGGCAGAAGCCGGGGGCTTTAATTAGTTGACGTCCTCGTCTCCAGTCCGGATGTTGGCCCCGCCTCATCAGGAGTTGACTGAGACTGAGGTTCCATACGCGGACACGGATTCGGTTGGGGAGCTGCCTACAGGGCCAGATCAGTTTGCTGTTCCACAGCAGGATCTGAATAACAAGCAAACCCAACATCAAAAGCTCCCAGAGGAAGTTCCAGTGCTGGATTGGAATCAGAATCAGGCCTTGGTTCTGCCTTCTCGACACAAAAGTAAGACTAAAAACATAGGTCTAGATCAGGCCGAAGGTCACCAATCATTTGAAGTACTTGTTCCACCGCTAGGTAGTAAGAGCTCAAAACCAGTGAAGTTTATTGTTTCACCCCCAAACCTGAAGAAAGATCTAGTTCAGCATCAACGTTTTGCCAAAGTTGTTGTTGGAACTATAGGCCAATTTGAAAAAAAAACTCAGGGTCTAGAACAACAGTTAGCAGGGTGATTATTCAGATCCCAGTATGGATGCCTTTTATCATGAGGACAGCCTACCTATGGATTTTCTGGGGAGCCCAGATGAACCTCCAGAGCCCCCTGAGGAAGCTGAAATTTCTCCATCCCAGCAGGAGGCCCACACTCGTCATCCAGAGCGCACTGAGGAGGCTGAATCTTTACCCCAGCACGAGGCCCCTGCTCAGCATCCACAGACCCCTGAGGAGGTTGAATCTTTTTCACCCCAGGCAGAGGCCCGGGCTCAGCCTCCAGAGCCCGCTGAAGAGGTAGAGCCACCTCCACTTCAGCAGGAGGCTCCATCTCAGCCTTCAGAGGCCCCTGAGGAACTAGAAACTTCAAGTCCCCAGGAGGCCCTAGCCCAGCCTTTGGAGACACTTAAGGAGGTTGTAGTTCGACCAGTAGCACATCATGGGGTAAATGAAACTCAGCAGTCAAACTTGTACAATGTCACTGTTAAACCTCTGGATCTGGCACTGACCATAACTCCACAGGTCACCAAAGAGGTTGAACCTTCTCCAGTCCAGCAGGAGACCCCATCTCAGCCTCCAGAGAGCCCTGAGGAGGTTGAACCTTCTCTACTCCATCAAGAGGCCCCAACTCAGACTCCAGGGTTCCCTACTGAGTATGTACTTCAAATTCCAGTGAGTGATGAGGTAGCATCTCTCCCTGGCGTTCAGCGTCACGCTCATTCAAACTTGCCCAGTGTGACACTTCAACCTCTGGATTTGGAACTTAGCATCACTCCAGAGCCCACTCCGGAAGCTGAATTTCCTACAGCTCAGCAGGAGGCCCTGGCTCCACCTCTTGAGCATCCTGAGGAGACAGAATCTTCTCCAACCCAACAAGAGACCTCAGCTAAGCCTCCAGAGCCTCCTGGAGAGGTTGAGCCTTCACGTGAGCGGGAGCAACCAGCTCCGCCTTCTGCGCCTCCTGGGGAAGTTGAACCTTCTCCAACCCAGCAGGAGACCACAGGTCAGCCTCCAGAGCCTCCTGTGGAAGCTGAGCCTTCTCCAAGTGAACAGGAACAACCGACTCAGCCTTCTGAGCCTACAGAGCCTCCTGAGGAGGTGAAGCCAGCAACCCAGCAGGAGACCCCAGCTCAGCTTTCAGAGTCTTTTGGAGAAGCTGAAAGTTCTGCAACCCAGGAGGAAGCCTCAACTCAGTCTCCAGAGCCCCCTAGTGAGACAGAATGGTGTCCAGCCCAGCAGGAGATCCCAGCTCTGTCTCCAGCGGAGACAGAAACTTCTGCAACCCTGCAGGAGCTACCAGCTCAGCCTCCAGAGCCTTCTTGAGGGCAGGTGGAACCTTCTGCAACTCAACAGGAACAGCCAGCTCAACTTCCAGAGCATCATGAAATGACAGTTTCACCTCCAAGTCACCGTCATGCTCAGCATTCAAACTTATCCAGTGTCGCTGTCAAACCTGCAGATGTGGAGCTTACCATAACAAAAGAACCCACGCCAGAAAGGTGGGACCTTCTCCAAATCAGCACAAGCCTTCAGCTCAGCCCTCAGTGCCCCTTACTAATGCAGAATTTTCTACAACCCAGCATGAGGCCCCCACGCTGCCTTCACAGCCACCTGAGGAGGTTGAACCTTTGCCAGTTCAACAGGAGGCTTCAGCCCAGTCTCCAGAAGCCGGTGCACAGAATAAACCTTCAGTACAAGAGGAGACCCCAGCTCAGTATCCAGAGCATCCTGGAGAAGAAGTTACACCTGCCACAACCCAGCAGGAGACTCCAGATCAGCATGCACAGGCTCCTGAGGTTGTACCTTCTCCACCTCAGCAGGAAGCCTCAGCTCAGCATCCACAGTCTCCTGGTGAGGTTGAATCCTCTTCAACTCAGTCTCCAGAGCTCTCTAATGTGACTGTAGTTTTCTCTCCAGAGCATCATGTGACAACAGTTTCTCCTGTAGGTCAGGATCAAGCTCAGCTTCTGCAGCGGCCCGATGTCACTGTTAAACCTGTGGATCTTGCACTTACCGTAACTCCAGCGTTCACTAATGAGGTTGAAACTTCTCCACCCCAACAAGAAAACTCGGCTCAGTCTACAGTGTCCCCTGAGCAGTTGGAACCTTTGTCAGTCCAGCAAGAGGTTTCAGATCAGCATCCAACCCCCACTGAAAATGTTGAACCTTTTCCAGTTCAGCAGGGAGCCCCAACTCAACCAACATACCCCGAGGTGACATTTCCAAATCCAGAGCAAGTTCAGGCTCAGCATCCAACCTTGACTGAGGTCACAATTCAACCTTTGGACCTTGAACAGACCATAAGGCCCGAACCCACTAAGGAGGATGAACCTTCTCCAACCATGCAGGAGACCTTAACCCAGCCTCCAGAACCACCTAAGGAGGTTTTTGTAGCTCAGCCTCCAGTATACCAGAACCCAATAGATCCAGCACCAGATCAGGATCACACTGAGCCTCCAACATCACCCAGTGTCAGAGTTCAACTTTTAGACCAGGGGCTTACCACAACTCCAGAACCTACTATGGAGGCGGAACATTCCACACCCCTGCCGGAGACTATAGTTCCTCCAACATACCCCGAGGTGACACTTCCAAATCCAGAGCAAGTTCAGGCTCAGCATCCAACCTTGACTGAGGTCACAGTTCAACCTTTGGACCCGGAACTTACGTTAACTCTGGAATCCAATATGGAGGATGAACCTTCTCCAACTATGCAGCAGACCCAAGCTCAGCCTCCAGAGCTCATTAAGGCAGTTGCAGCTCAGTCTCCATTGTATCCCGAGGTGACAGTTCCAGCACCAGATCAGGATCATGCTGAGCATCCAACCTCACGCAGTATCACAGTTAAACCTTTGGACCTGGAGCTTACCACAACTCCAGAACCTACTACAGAGTCTGACCATTCTACAGCCCTGCAGCAGACTACAGCTCCCCCTCCAGAACACCCTCAGGTGACACTTGCACAGCCAAACCTGACTCAAGTCACAGTTCCACCTGTGGACCTGGGAGTTAACATATCTCAGCAACCAAGGCCATCTGAGACAGTCCTTTTTCCTTCCACTCAGTATTCAGTATCCCCTGGTCTTCCTGGTGTAAAATATACCCCAGAAAAGAAGCAGCCAGAACAGAATGCCACCACAAACATCAGCATATGTGAGCTCTGTACCTGCAAAAATGAGACACTGTCGTGTGTTGGTCTCAGCCCAAAGCAGAAGCTCCACAGAGTGCCTGAGCCAGAGCCTAACGCCTACAACGGCACCTTCACCATCATGTAAGAATCGCCTTTCCTCATTTGTTCTCTGCATCCTGCCTGACATGGCAGCCTTTCTTCAGGTCTTCCTGGGTCCTCCTTATCTCCCCAATCCACATTGACTGACTTTCTGTTTCCACCTTTTGTTTGTCAATGATTCCTTATCTTCATTCTCCTTCTTACTATTTTTCCCTCTCCTCCAGTCTTTTACTTTTAATTGCCCTTATGTTTTCCTTCTCCATTTTTTACCCCATTATTTAATTCCTTAACATTTACGCTTCTCCCATCTTTACTCCATCCTCTTTACAGCAACATGTCCCTCTCCCCATCTCATTGGTGGTAATACAACAAAGTGGTTAAGAGTAGAGATTCCGGAGCCAGACTACCTGGGTTTGAACCCAGGTCTGTCATTTATTAGCTTTATGACTCAATTTCCTCATCTGTAAAATGGGGATTATGGTAGTCATCCTCTCATAGGATGACTCCTATGACTCCTAAATCTCCCCATGACTCCAATCTCATTGGGAGATTTAGATGAGTTAATATAGGTAAAGGTCTTCTATCAGTGCCTAGCATATATTTTAGTGTTAGCTATTATTATTATTCAATCCCTCAGTTATATCTAGAACTCATCTTTGTCCCCTGGCTTTCTATATGTAGCACCCATTTTGTGCCCAACTCAGGGCTAAGTACTGTGGGAGCCACAGAAGTGTATGGCATTGTCTCCAGAACATGACAATGACAAGTGGGAAGAAAGGGGATATGCCTTAAAAGGGAGGTAATATATAATTAAGTGTTAAGAGAAACACAGATAGGTGCTGTAATTCACCAGAACCTGTAATCACAGGGATGTGGAGGTCACGGAAGGCTGCATGGATAGGCTAAATCTTTAGCTGGGACTTAAAGATTGGCTGTGATTTGTCAGAAGAATAATAGGCAGTACAGTCTAGGCAAAGGTGTGACTGCAGGGATGATCAGAATTTAATAGATTAGTCTGGCTGTAAAGAATTGGGTTGGGCAACAATGAAAGATAGGATTATGAAAATCCTTGGCTATCGGCAATGGGGGTTTGAAAGTTACGCTGTAAGATGTGGGGAGCCACTGCAAGTTTTCAAGCAAGAGAGACAAATGATTAAAACAAGAGGCTTATTTTAGATTTCATATGTAGAGCGATCTAGAGACGAAAGCTTGATTCAGGGAGACCAAATAGAATGCTTTAGCAAAATCTATGAGTAAAGTGAGAAGGGGCCAAATTAGAGTGGTTTTGATGGAAGTAGAAAGAAAATCCCGAGAGTACTACAGAGGAGAAACTGACAAGATGTGGTAATTGACTAGAGTTGGGGGGATTGTAGTACAGGAAAGAGACAAATCACATGTGTTGATGGGCAGAATGATGGTGGTATAACAGGTGGAAATCCAGCAGTTGAGAAGCAGAGTCAGTTTTGAGGGAGATGAGTTCAGTCTTAGGCATCTTTTATTGGTGAGCATAAAGCAACCAGAAGGCTCTGTTTGAGTGGAAATGTCCCTCAGGCAGATGGGCAGACAGGTATCCGTTATGAGGTATTTCTGACTCGCGTGAAAAATGTGCATATAAACTGAACAGTTACATTGTTGCTGAGGGAAGAGGACAAAGCTAAAGCTAAAAGATTCAAAGTCATCCACTGAGTTAGTGGTTCAAACTGAACCTCAAGCATTTAACAGCTTCTCTTAAACATGTCTAATTCATGGATACATTCTCACTGTTTAAAAATAGAAATGTCACAGAAGTATATAGGATAAAATGTGAAAATTCCACCCCACCTTCCCTACCATCAATAAGGTAACTCCTGTTACTGTTTTGATGTGTGTCCTTCCTTCCGAGCTCTTTCCTTTGCATTTTGTTCCCCTAATGAGGTAATAACTTTACTCCTTGCTCAGTAACTTGTACTTTTCCCTATGCAATATGCTTAAGAGATATTTTCGTATTAGTCCCTCTAATTTCTAATTGCCCGTATCCTTCTAACACCTGGACAGATTCTGAGGGCACTGAGCCAAAGCTTTGGTGTTGCCTAGCATAGGATTTCTTTATATTCATTTGCTGATATTGATAAATGTTTGCCATTTTTCTCATTGATTTGTAGGAGTCATTTTAGACACATAAGTGATTTTGGAAAAAAAGTAATTGGCATTATGTATCCAAGAAATTGGACAGATAGGAAGTTCAGGTTCTGAGGAGATGCCTCATTGCTTGTGCCAGTGGCCTCACAGTATGTTTTTATTAATTGTGCACACCGGGAAGCTGAGAAGCTGTGGGAATTAGAAAGCTGGTCTTTTCTGCATTTGAATATTCCCCACACGGTGGCCATGATTCTTTTCCTTATTCTCTACATTCTTTTCCTACCTATTCAAGGATATGAACTGTGTTCCTTCACAGAAATTTCCAAGGAAACTCTATTTCTTACATTGCTGAAAGTATGTGGAAGGCATACCGCTGGGCTAAGAAGCTGTGAGTATACTCTCCCCAAATAGGAATACAAAAAGTTAACTGCATTGTAAGGTCCTTCTCGGTCCAGAATTTTGAGGTCAATGCCTGTGAGAAAAGGTATTTCCCCTTCCATATCCCAAAGCAGCCTAATGATTGAAATTCTGTGTTTATTTTAAAAATCAAATTTGGCAGGACCTCTTTAAAATCAGTAAGAGCCAATTTAAACTTATTTTCCATTATACAAGTAATACATGATTATATTCTCAATAGATAATAATGAAATAACAGGTATAGCGAAAACCCTCCTTGTGCCCTAATCCCCCACCCACTACTTTGAGTTTAGTATTAATCATTCCAGACTCTTTTCCATACGTTTGAGTACATACATATTTACAGATAGCAAAATAGGTTTGTGTGTTTTTCTTATGTTTTTTTTACGTAAGTAACATCCTGCAACTTGATTCCTTCATTTCATGGTATGTCTTAGATTTCTTTCCTTCCCAGTACATAGAGGGTTACCCCATTCATTTAAGCTCCTGCATAATATTCCATAGTATGAATGTATCACAGTTTAATAATGCCCCTATTGAAGGATGTTTAGATTATGTCCAGTTTTCTTGTTACTTGCATTGCTGCAATGAATATCCTTGTACCTGCATTTTTGTGAGCCTGGTCATTTATTTCTATAGAATAGTTATCTAGAAGTGGGATTGTTGGGGTGAAGACTATTTAGATATAAAATTTTAATTGCCCTCAAAGAAGTTGTGGCAGCTTATACTCCAGTCATCCTGCTGTGATGACATTCATTTCCCCACACCCTTCCGCCACTGGATATTCTCCCTTTTTTTTTTTTTTTTTTTTGCTAATCTGCCGGGTGAATAAAAGGGGTCCCATCTGAATTTGAATTTTTCTTATTACTTGTGAACTTAAATATCTTTATATGTTTACTGAACATTTGTATTTCATCTCTGAATTGTCTGTCCTTTGCCCATTTTTCTGTTACTATTTTTTTTATTGATTTGTAGAAAAAGTCAGTTTAGATACATAAGTGATTTTCGAAAAAAACATTCAAAGTAATTTTTCATGACCGTCTGTGGTCATATCCTTAGTTCAACTTGAATAGACAAGTCATAAATGACTTCTGAATTATTAATAAAAGACATAACAGTCAATCTAAAAACAGGTGTTATGACCACCCTTAAAGAGATGCCCCCTTAGTCTGATATCTTATTGGTAAGGAAAAAAATGCTAGAACCAGGCAATTTGTTTTAATTTACAGATTTCCTAAATAGTATATGTAGTTTATATTGCCCGTGATAGTATCTAACTTGGAGATTTTATTTCCCAAACTTGTAAGAAAAATGAAAGTCACTTGGCACAAGAAATAGGTAACTTAATTTCCTCTGGAAGTGGAGGGGGGTGGTAGACTGAGGGAGAGAGGTAAGAGAAAAAGTTTGAATTGTGTGCTACATATTTTTGGAATTTTGAGATGTGAATATATATGACATATTTTTAAAAAATAAATTGAAATTAAAAAATTAATTTTTAAAAAGCATGTGTTTGGGAGGCGATACACTATAACATGAGTCTGGTAAGGTTTGAAGATTTCTAAGTCAGCTTGAGGTTTATACCTTATAAGCAGAGGTTCCTAACTTGAGGTCAGTGGTTCCCCAAAGCAGAATTTCTTAACCTCCTGCTCCCGCGTGTATACCTCCTGCTCCCCCGTGTATACCTCTTTGGCAAGCTGCAGAAGCTTATGTTCTTGGGATAATGTTTTAAAATGTATAATAAGTCTAACTATATAGAAAAACAAAGGAAACCAACTATATTGAAATCGTTTTCAGAATATTTTTAAAATTAGTGAAATAGTAATAAATATGCTTCTCTTAACACATTAAATAACAAGATATAGTGGTAGGTCTAATAAATATTATAACTCCAGGGTAGTGATGAGAATAAATGATATTTCGAGGTATCTGCAGCATATACGTGATATGAAATGACCTGTGATTTCTACTGGGGACCAAATTAACTATACTGCTGATCTACTGTGGTTTGTTGCCTACATTCATAATGGAAGGAAGTGCTGATTTTAGTTAGAGATTTGTGAAAACCGAGATGTAATTTTATTTCCCATCCAAGTTTGGCACTCTGGATTCAGTCCTCTCTCTTCACAGACCTCTGCCCTGAAAGGGTGATCCACAAGTCGAAATTGCATGCACACTTTTGCGTGTGTTTAAGAAAGTGCAGTTTTTTAGGGAAAAGAACCATTGCTTTTATGAAATTCTCAAAGGATTCTTGTCTCAAAAGATTGAGTCACAAATGTAGGGGAGAAGAAAGACATTTCTTTTCCTGTACTTATCCTCATGAGTGACGATAAATGGATGATTTGTTTTAAGTAAAAGTATCTGATAGTTGATAACTTGTCACTTTCTGAATTCATTCAATAAATATTTTTTGAGTATCTACTATATGCCAGGAACTGTTTTACATGCTAGGGTTTCTGGCCCAAGAATGAAACAGCCCAAGTATCCCAGTTCTCAGGGGGTTTACAAATATATAAAAATAAGTATATAAGTATAATAAATAGATAGCTATAATTTCAAGCATTGCTAAGTACTTTGGAGAGAAAGAAAGCAGGGGAAGGAGAGTAAATCAGTTCCAGAAAGGCCTCTTGTTTGCATTATATATATAGTTAAATCAATCAAACAAACCAACCCTGAGCCCTCTCAATTTCCTAGAAGTTACAGAGGTGGAGAGAAGGATAATTGTCAATAATACAGAATCAAGAATGAATGTGAAATTCAGAAGATTGCCTTAGACCAGAACCCTGGTCAGAAGTTAGACATGGATCTTTCTTAAATGTTACTTCATGCCTGGTGTTGATATTTTCATGGTGTGAGAAAGTTTTAGATCTGGCTTTAACTCTGATTCCCCATAGTTTTAAAATTTTTTCTTCAGTCAAAATGAATATTTGGAGTTCTACAGATTAATGTATTTTATTCCAGTTATTCAGTTATTGCTTATTTGAAGCTCCTTTTTGGGTAATTTTTTGGTGACTGACTCATTCTCAGTCTAAGCTTTACTTCTAGGCTGAATATACCGTTGTTATTTTTTAAATTTCTACTATCCTGTCATCCAAACAACTTCACAGAAAGAAAGCCCATTAATTTGAAATACATACTGTTTGGTTACCCCCTGTCCTACCATGATATTCAAACTCTAACCAGTCTGATATGGGCATCAGCCAATCAGAGAAGACAGTGCCATAAAGAGTTGAGGATCAGCTCCATCTCTTTGCTGTACTTACTGAATCCAGGTCAACGTTCAAAGTTATACTTAGTATATATGAGTTCCACTTTTGTGTAGCTTTTTTTCATATACCATCATTTCCTGTGACGTTTGTATATCATTTATGGTATATACATACAGTTTTGTCATGCGATATGGGGAGGTAGAGTTTTTTCCTACCTTTGAAGGTATGAAAAGGGTTACCATAAATGTCGTTGGACATATTGATTTGGTTTTTTTCTTTTTGGATCATTTCCATGGAAATATGAAACCACTACTTAGAGGTGAGGAAACAATCAATCTTAGCACCATCTGTTGACCATTCCCCCTAACATGTATTCTGACAATCACTGTGATTCCTTCTAACATGGTGAATTTCAAATTGAGGTCAGGGTCTTTGAAGCATGCTCAGGGCTCCAAGAGTTCTTTGTGGGAATTGAAGTCTTTTGTGTTTTTGTTTTAGTGATCTTTTAAAAATGTGTGTGACTATATTCTGTATAATATGAACCACCTTAATAACTGAGTTGCAGAGTTTCCAGGTAGTAATATTTTAATTCTCATAAGCTATGAGTAAAGAATTAATTTATGAGCTGGAATTAAGCTATGAGATGGAATTAATATAAATATGTGACCAAGAGACACCGTGAGTGAAAAGCAGAAGGTTTTAAATGCAGAACTCAGTGGAAATAGTTTCACAAGGCAACATAGCCTGTGCTCAGATCCCCAAGGCTCCTGAAGGATGTACCACTGTTAATATTACCTGCAAGGAAGGGGATTCTTCCAGGCACGAGAAACCTACCTCTGACGTCTTATAGAGTTTCTTCTGTACTGGCTCTCTCTACTACTCCCTCACTCCACTCTTGGGATACTGGCTATGTGCCTTCCTGCTTATCAGCTATAAGAAACAGGTGCAAAACACCACCCCCTCCTCCCCGCAGCATGTTCCTAGTCTTTATCGTGAGACCAGCGGAAGCAAAGGGCTTAACATTCCTCTGGCAGACCCAGGCGTCAGGCTTGACTGTGAATCGTTCCTGCTCCCTTCATTTTGTGTTCTGGAGAAGTCATTGGCTGGATCTCTCAGTTTCCTAATTTATTCTTTAACTGTCATTTCGGCTTCTCATATACCGAGATTTTTTATTATTGCTAACACTTTTCATTCGTATATTCTTGAGTTGATTAATGGATGCACTATCTGTTTACATCTGTCTGAGGGTAATAACTGTGCTATCCTAAGGTCCTCTTGTGCTTTGTTAACTCTGATTCATTGGCTATAAGCTCTTATGTTTGTTTTTGTTTTCTGTCCTTAATGGAGTTGGCTTTCTCACATTGTTTGGTCCTTTCTGAGTGTAATTCATCTTTGTAGTTGAGATTCTACTGCGTTTGTTTCCCAGCTTTAGGGGAGAAGTGAAATGAGCTGTTGGGGCTTATTACTCCCAATGGGTTCCCCTGAGAATAAGGCAGAGGTGGAAGGTGACTTCTGGAGGCTAGTCAGGGAGTGCATACCTTTCTTCCAGGGTTCTGGGACCTTGCCCCCTTTCTAACACCAATTGCTCCTGCCTAGAGGAAGACACCTTTTGCTGCCTGGATCAAGGAGGAAAGATGTGGGGTTGATGTGTGCTGTAGGCTGCTCCTACCACACTATTCCAACTGATCACCCTGTAGGTAGCTCCAGGACGTTTCTGGTAGGGGAGCGTTTGTGGAGCTGCTCCCACACCTTGAGCTAAGGTTGTGATTCTTAAGTTATATCTTTTCAATCATTCTTAGGGATTTTGGTGGAAGTTGAAGGGGTGGAGACTTGACATGTTTCAATCGGCCAACTTGAAATAGCACAACTTCTTAGGAAACAATTTTGTATCCCTATTACATCCTAGACAAACTCAGGCAAATATGTATCAGGATACAAATACAAGAATGTTCAAAGCAGTATTGTTTTCAATAAATAAAAACTAGAATAATCTCAGTATACACCAACAGTTGAACGAATAAAGTGTGGTATAATCCTACTTAGAAGTCATACACTTCATCAGAAACATAATGCAAACCACATAAGTAATCTTAAATTATCTGGTAGCCACTTAAAAACAAAAGTAAAATGAAACAGATGAAATAGATGTTAATATCTTTTACTTAACCCTTATATACAAAATATTATCATTTTAACATGTAATCATTATATACATTATTAATAAGATATTCTACATTTTTTATACTAAGTATTTAAAAATATCCAAAGTATTATCATATCTACATGTAATCAATATAAAAATTAATGAGAGAATCTACAGTTTTTTCCCATACTAAGTCTTTGAAATCACAACTTGGTTGCTAAATTTTATTACAAATACTTGATCGGTATTGAGATTTCATAAAATTTACAGTCAAAAATGTAGTATCACATATGCAAATTGTTACTAACATAAACATTTTCCAATAATTACATTGAGTATCAGTTGTTTTAATTTTAATTTTAAAATAATTGAAATTAATTAAATTAAAAATTCAACTCAGTCACGTTAGCCACTTTCAAATACTCAGAAGCCTCATTTACTTGGACATGCAACACTACATACTACAGGCAAAAATAAAATAATTTTACAAAATAATGTTGAATGAAAGAAGCAATGTGGAAAATAATACATATAATATGATTCCACTTATATAAAGTTCAAGAAGAAGCAAGACTAAACTGTGTTGTTTATGGCTGATAGAGAAAAGGCAAAACTACATTTAAAAAGCAAGGAAATTATTATTAAAGTCAGGATAATGGTTCCCTCTAGGAAGTCAGAGAGAGGGTTGTGATTGGAAAAGGGCACACAGGGTCTTCTGGGATGCTGGCAGGATTCTTTCCTGACATGAATGGTATTACGTGGGGGTCTGTTTTGTAATTATTAAACAGTTGAACAGTTGTTCAATTGAATTATTGAACAGTTATGTATATTTTATGCACATTTTTGTTTTCAGAAAATTTTTAATGGGGGAAAAAATCAGATGGCTTCATTTGCCCTGATACCGTTCTCTGTGGGACTTCCCAATAAGGTTTGGGGAAAGAGAGGAGGGAAGGGCAGCTCTGCAACGTTGGTGCCACCCAGAGCTGGGTTCTAACAGAGACTTCGTGATCTAGAGAATAGGCATTAACTATATGATTTGGTGGGAAGAGTGGGTGGGGCGTGTGTGTGTGTGTGTGTGTGTGTGTGTGTGCACACGCATGCACATGCCTGATGGAGAGAGGGACACAAAGGAGGACGTGAAAAGAAGGTTTAAATGAAAACAGAGCAGAAATCACCATCCCTAAATTAAATAAGAATTAGGTTGTTTAGGTGGCACCATTACCCAGCTTTCCTCCACATATAGGAGTTAGTCCTATGTAGTATATAGTTGTAGTTATTTTGCAGTTTGATCCAGAAATAACCTTTTCATTTTTCAGAATTCTCAGTGAAAATTATTTGACTGAATTACATAAGGATTCCTTTGAAGGCTTGCTATCCCGCCGATATTTGTAAGTTAATCATATTTATTTATGAGTTCTTATCTCTAAAGTAGATTATCTATAAAGCAATTAAGGTGTTCAAGTTAGATAATCTCTTCAGTTTCTTCTAGCAATAAAATTCTACAATACTTTAAGTCTGTGTAGGGCCCCAACCCATCACTCGCACTAAATATCTCCTATTCATTTTTAATTTTTTCATTATATAGACAAGGTATAGATAGAAAAATACACTTTAGTTGTAGAGGAAAAGTGGTAATGAGGTCTGAGCAATTATAGACTCCCATATGAACCTTGTTATGTAAGTGTTCATATACTCTCCATCTGTATTTATATTTTGTTTATGACCTATGGATCAAATCTGGCCCTCAGTCCATTTTTATACAGCCCATAAGTTAAAAGTGATTTTTAAAGGGCTGTAAATGAGAAAAAAAAGAAACGAAGAAAAATATGTGACAGAGACTGTATGTGGCCTGCAAAGCCTAAAATATTGACTTATCTGGCCTTTACAGAAAAGGTTTGAAAAAGTTGGTTTAGTGAAATGAGGACTTAAAGTTAACCTCAAATTGTCCCCTACAGGACAAGAAAATATAGAACACTTACATTAATATGAATGCCATTAACTCATAACTTTGATAATTTAATCTAAATTAAATGAACATTTAAATATTAAATATTTAAGCAGATGAATTATGTAAACAGTATTGTCAAGGGACTTCCCTGGTGGTCTAGTAGTTAAGACTTTGGCTTCCAATGCAGGGGGTGTGAGTTCGATCCCTGGTCAGGGAGCTAATATTCCACATGCCTCATGGCCAAAAAACCAAAACATAAAAAAAAAAAAGCAATATTGTAACAAATTCAATAAAGACTTTAAAAATGGTCCACATCCAAAAAAAAATCTTAAAAATAAAATCAGTATTGTCAAGAACACATTAAGTTACCAAAAGAACAAACTGTTGTTAAGGATTTCGATGCAGGATTGTGATACCAATATTAAGAATGTTTAAGATGATGGTTAAGTGGTATATTTAGAAATGTTTAAAAAAGAAATAAAAAATAAGAAATAAAAAATAGAAATGTTTAAATGTTTAAATAACTAAATAAGCATATCAGAAATGCCCCTAACAAAAATCTCTCCAGCCTTTTGTTTTCTGTTTTTTGTTTGTTTGTTTGTTTTGTTTTTTGGGCCACGCCACACGACTTGCGGGATCTTAGTTCCCTGACCAGGGATTGAACCCTGGTCTCCAGCAGTGGAAGCGCCGAGTCCTAACCCCTGGACTGCCAGGGAATTCCCTCTCCAGCTTCTTTATCAAAGAGGAAATGCTTGCCTAGTATTTCTTTTTATTTAGGGATAAGGAGATAACTGTGTTTTTTGCTATAAAAGCTCAGTTTTTGTCCTTTGTCCATGGCATCCAAAGCTGTGTATGTCATTAATCCTTATTAAGCCAATTAATGATCCTCTTTAGCAAATAGATTCTTCTTGCAAATATAAAAGACTTAAGGGAAGTGGGTATAAAGAGCCTCACATGACCCTAAAAATAGTTCTTTTAATTATCAAACCTTCCAAGCCTTAAGGGGCAATCACCTTTATATTAGTCTCTTCTCTGCCATCTGGGCTCCAAACCTTACAAACACAGTTTGGAGAAAAACAAATCAGATAACTGCACAGTGGAATAGGCCCTTCATTACTTCTACTATGAAATACTTTATAATGTGACTATTTCAAGTTAGCATAATTGTTCTCATTCCTTAAAAAAAAATGCCAATCAATAAAATAGCGAAAACAGAATATGCTAATCAGCACTATGCCTAGTGTTGTGAACACGAAGGTGGGTAAGACAGGACTCCTTTTAGCAACTCACGATCTCACAGGGAAAATAAACATAGAAGCTCAAACCATAATGACAAAGTGCTGTGGAGGCACCATGAAGTAATAAAACTACATTTCTTTTAAAACAGTCATTTCCTCCTTCTATCCACTCCCCAGCTATTTGTTGATTTTATAAATATTTGAGTTTGCTTTATGTCCACGCGTTGGCTTTAAACATGGTAGACGATGCACATAAGCAGGATTTAGTCCATACTTTGAAGGAGTTTATGCTCAGAGGAAATGGGTTGCAAAAACAGCTATATTTAAAGAAAGAAATGAATATGGGCAAAGAGAGCTATAAGTTGGTATTGGAGCACTAAAGAGGGAAAAAAGACTTCAAATTGGATCAGGGAAGATGTTACTAGAGCAATGCTGTTTAAACGGGACCTCGAAGGGCCATTGGGTATCAATGACAGACACCTTGGGAAGAATAAGCTTGCAAAAGGAAAGTGGGAGAAAGGCAAAACACAGGAAAAATACTCTGAGTACCTGTAGAGTACAAGTGGGAAGAGTAGGAGATTAGAGCCAGATCATCCAGGGCTTTGGAGGCCAAGCCAAGGATAACATGTCAAGCTACCATGTTACCACAGCAATGCTTTAGGACAAGCTTTAGCCTGCAACAGAACCAACCACTTGGAGGGCTTGTGAAAACACAAGCTCCACCCCCATAGCTACTGATTCAAGAGGTCCAGAGTAGGGCTGAGTATTTGTATCTTCAATAAGTTCACAAGTGATGCTGGTATTTGAGAACCACTCCCGGAGAATGGCTTAGAAAGGGAGAGGGTAGAGATGCAAACACCAGTCAGAAGACAGTTAAACCCATCCCGGTGAAATGAGAGACTAAGCTGGAATCAATGGAAATAAGATAGTCAGCTATAGTCAAGAGTAGGTATTTTCGAATAAAAGTCAATATGATAGAAAGTGTAATACTGAATTAAAGTTACATATTAATGAGAGAAGTAACTTCCTTTCAAGTTGTGTGAAAGGGTATCTTTTATTTCTTCTGGTAATGAATTGACCTAGAAAATCAGAACTCTACTGGGAAGTGTGTAAATATAAGAATATTCCTTTTAATATTAGAAATTATAATGATATATAGAGATAAAAACTTTGAGCTCATAATCTAGAGTTTGATGAGACCACGAAAGGTGGAATCTAATCAATGCTTCTGCTCTCAGGAAAGATTACCTCCAAAATCTATCAAGATCTATTGTTTTATATTTAATTTATGAAGATCCTGAAGGTGAGACTCTTAAGAGAGGTGAAGGCAGGGTTAGGGGCTCTGGAAGGTTCAAATAATAATTCCTAAGGTTTGGAGTTTAGACCAAAGCTTCTTATTTATTATTATCATTCTAAAGTCTACTAGTTATTCCTACTAATTAGATATCTAATAGCTAATTGAGGTAATATTTTACTTTTCCTAGAGATTTATCCTGCAATAAAATACAGTCTATCGAAAGATGTACATTTGAACCACTACCTTTTTTGCAGGTTATGTAAGTTACAAGTATAACTTCATTATATTTGGAATTTTTGTAAAGCTTAATTTTTTATAAAATTAATTTGTTACTCATTTTGAAATATGATTAAAATTACTACTAAAATTTTGTAGCAAATCCTTTTTGTCTCTAGCAAAGATTAGTGTGAGAATTATTACACAGATCAGAGTGAATCATTATAGAGAGCAGTGGTTCTCAACCAGGGTGATTTTGCACACAGGTGACATTTGGTAGTGTCTGGAGACATTTTTGCTTGTCAGAACTGTATATGCTACTGGCATCTAGTGGACAGAGGCCAGAGATGCTACTAAACATCCAACAGTGTACAGGAGAGCCTCCCACAGCAAAGAATTATCCAGCCCAAAATGTCAATAGTGCTGCCTTTCTAGAAAATAAAGATCACTTAACATAAGTATTTAATGAGCATTTACTATTTTGTATCTAATGCACCACATATATAATCATGAAAGTATAAATCATAATGTCTTCCACAGTGAGATTTCCTTAGTGTATGGAGGGAGTAGTGTTGTTATGTTTCATCATATATAAATTAGAATTATTGCCAAAGGATAAATGTTCTGAAAGAATATATATTTTTCTTCTTCTTTTGCCTGTGTCTTTTTTTGTAGAAGTCTTGGTTGCAATTTACTCACAGAACTGAGCTTTGGAACGTTTCAGGCCTGGCATGGAATGCAGTTTTTACACAAGTTGTAAGTGAAATAGAAGATGAATACATGTAAAAAACTGTGTGTAAAAACATCATGCAGTTCTTGGTTAGCTGGGTGTAAGCCCAGTATGAATTCCGGAAAGTATGTCTGGAGAGCCATTTATTTTTTTTCAAATGAGGAAAGTAAGGTACAAAGAGGCCAAGAGACCTGTTTAACTCATATATATGAAACGCTCTGCTTTCCATAGTACTGATCTTTGGCACGGGCAATAAAAGGCTCCAAGCAAAAACACTCAAATTAGCATTGTCATGGAATCCCACTGATGCCTCTCCAATATGCGAATGGTCCATGAAGTTCCACTTTTGAATTTCACTTTGATTCCTGCTCATGTGCAAAGTTCCTAACTGCTTAAAATGTATGCAACACAGAGCTGCAAAGAACTAAGTTTAGCACTGAATTCTTCAGCGAGCAAAAGGTGTGGGTGCTTCCCCAAGCATTATTAGCTCTTTTAAATGGTAAAGCAGAAAGAATTCCTGAACACCCACCACAGGGCTCTCCCCAGCCACCCAGAACATTATTTTTCAAAAAGCATATATCTCTGAAGTGAATTATCTGTGGCCAATAGGAAGCTTTGAGGTATGGAAAAAGACGTTGTTTGTGTTCAGCTGTAGTGTGAGAAATACAAAGAAAATACATTGCTGTAGCCTAATTCAATATACTTTCTTTGCTGACTACTCTTCAATAAGAAGTGTGGGTTTGAGAGCCTCCCATCAAGCCTCTTAGATAGCCTCAACCACCAGAGGGCAGACAGCAGAAGCAAGAAAAACTACAATCCTGCAGCCTGTGGACCAAAAACCACAGTTACAGAAAGATAGACAAGATGAAAAGGCAGAGGGCTATGTACCAGATGAAGGAACAAGAAAAAACCCCAGAAAAACAACTAAATGAAGTGGAGATAGGCAACCTTCCAGAAAAAGAGTTCAGAATAATGATAGTGAAGATGATCCAGGACCTCGGAATAAGAATGGAGGCAAAGACTGAGAAGATGCAAGAAATGATTAACAAAGACCTAGAAGAATTAAAGAACAAACAAACAGAGATGACCAATACAATAACTGAAATGAAAACTACACTAGAAGGAATCAATAGCAGAATAACTGAGGCAGAAGAACGGATAAGTGACCTGGAAGACAGAATGGTGGAATTCACTGCTGCGGAACAGACTAAAGAAAAAAGAATGAAAAGAAATGAAGACAGCTTAAGAGACCTCTGGGACAACATTAAACGCAACAACATTCGCATTATAGGGGTCCCAGAAGGTGAAGAGAGAGAGAAAGGACCAGAGAAAATATTTGAAGAGATTATAGTCGAAAACTTCCCTAACATGGGAAAGGAAATAGCCACCCAAGTCCAGGAAGCGCAGAGAGTCCCATACAGGATAAACCCAAGGAGAAACACGCCGAGACACATAGTAATCAAAGTGGCAAAAGTTAAACACAAAGAAAAATTATTGAAAGCAGCAAGGGAAAAACGACAAATAACATACAAGGGAACTCCCATAAGGTTAACAGCTGATTTCTCAGCAGAAACTCTGCAAGCCAGAAGGGAGTGGCATGATATACTTAAAGTGATGAAAGGGAAGAACCTACAACCAAGATTACTCTACCCGGCAAGGATCTCATTTAGATTTGATGGAGAAATCAAAAGCTTTACAGACAAGCAAAAGCTAAGAGAATTCAGCACCACCAAACCAGCTCTACAACAAATGCTAAAGGAACTTCTCTAAGTGGGAAACACAAGAGAAGAAAAGGACCTACAAAAACAAACCCAAAACAATTAAGAAAATGGTCATAGGAACATACATATCGATAATTACCTTAAACGTGAATGGATTAAATGCCCCAACCAAAAGACATAGACTGGCTGAATGGATACAGAAACAAGACCCATATATATGCTGTCTACAAGAGACCCACTTTAGACCTAGGGACACATACAGACTGAAAGTGAGGGGATGGAAAAAGATATTCCATGCAAATGGAAATCAAAAGAAAGCTGGAGTAGCTATACTCATATCAGATAAAATAGACTTTAAAATAAAGAATGTTACAGGAGACAAGGAAGGACACTACATAATGATCAAGGGATCAATCCAAGAAGAAGATATAACAATTATAAATATATATGCACCCAACATAGGAGCACCTCAATACATAAGGCAACTGCTAACAGCTATAAAAGAGGAAATTGACAGTAACACAATCATAGTGGGGGACTTTAACACCTCACTTACACCAATGGACAGATCATCCAAAATGAAAATAAATAAGGAAACAGAAGCTTTAAATGACACAATAGACCAGATAGGTTTAATTGATATATATAGGACATTCCATCCAAAAACAGCAGATTACACGTTCTTCTCAAGTGCCTACGGAACATTCTCCAGGATAGATCACATCTTGGGTCACAAATCAAGCCTCAGTAAATTTAAGAAAATTGAAATCATATCAAGCATCTTTTCTGACCACAACGCTATGAGATTAGAAATGAATTACAGGGAAAAAAACGTAAAAAAGACAAACACATGGAGGCTAAACAATATGTTACTAAATAACCAAGAGATCACTGAAGAAATCAAAGAGGAAATTAAAAAATACCTAGAGACAAATGACAATGAAAACACGACGACCCAAAACCTATGGGATGCAGCGAAAGCAGTTCTAAGAGGGAAGTTTATAGCTATACAAGCCTACCTAAAGAAAGAAGAAAAATCTCAAATAAACAATCTAACCTTACACCTAAAGAAACTAGAGAAAGAAGAACAAACAAAACCCAAAGTTAGCAGAAGGAAAGAAATCATAAAGATCAGAACAGAAATAAATGAAATAGAAACAAAGAAAACAATAGCAAAGATCAATAAAACTAAAAGTTGGTTCTTTGAGAAGATAAACAAAATTGATAAGCCATTAGCCAGACTCATCAAGAAAAAGAGGGAGAGGACTCAAATCAATAAAAGTAGAAATGAAAAAGGAGAAGTTACCACAGACACCGCAGAAATACAAAGCATCCTAAGAGACTACTACAAGCAACTCTATGCCAATAAAATGGACAACCTGGAAGAAATGGACAAATTTTTAGAAAGGTATAACCTTCCAAGACTGAACCAGGAAGAAACAGAAAATATGAACAGACCAATCACAAGTAATGAAATTGAAACTGTGATTAAAAATCTTCCAACAAACAAAAGTCCAGGACCAGATGGCTTCACAGGTGAATTCTATCAAATATTTAGAGAAGAGCTAACACCTATCCTTCTCAAACTCTTCCAAAAAATTGCAGAGGAAGGAACACTCCCAAACTCCTTCTATGAGGCCACCATCACCCTGATACCAAAACCAGACAAAGACACTACAAAAAAAGAAAATTACAGACCAATATCACTGATGAATATAGAGGCAAAAATCCTCAACAAAATACTAGCAAACAGAATCCAACAACACATTAAAAGGATCATACACCACGATCAAGTGGGATTTATCCCAGGGATGCAAGGAGTCTTCAATATACGCAAATCAATCAATGTGATACACCATATTAACAAATTGAAGAATAAAAACCATATGATCATCTCAATAGATGCAGAAAAAGCTTTCGACAAAATTCAACACCCATTTATGATAAAAACTCTCCAGAAAGTGGGCATAGAGGGAACCTACCTCAACATAATAAAGGCCATATATGACAAACCCACAGCAAACATCATTCTCAATGGTGAAAAACTGAAAGCATTTCCTCTAAGATCAGGAACGAGACAAGGATGTCCACTCTCACCACTATTATTCAACATAATTTTGGAAGTCCTAGCCACGGCAATCAAAGAAGAAACAGAAATAAAAGGAATACAAATTGGAAAAGAAGAAGTAAAACTGTCACTGTTTGCAGATGGCATGATGTTATACATAGGGAATCCTAAAGATGCCACCAGAAAACTACTAGAGCTAATCAATGAATTTGGTAAAGTTGCAGGATCCAAAATTAATGCACAGAAATCTCTTACATTCCTATACACTAATGATGAAAAATCTGAAAGTGAAATTATGGAAACACTCCCATTTACCACTGCAACAAAAAGAATAAAATACCTAGGAATAAACCTACCTAGGGAGACAAAAGACCTGTATGCAGAAAAGTATAAGACACTGATGAAAGAAATTAAAGATGATACCAACAGATGGAGAGATATACCATGTTCTTGGATTGGAAGAATCAACATTGTGAAAATGACTATACTACCCAAAGCAATCTACAGATTCAATGCAATCCCTATCAAATTACCAATGGCATTTTTTACGGAGCTAGAACAAATCATCTTAAAATTTGTATGGAGACACAAAAGACCCCAAATAGCCAAAGCAGTCTTGAGGCAAAAAAATGCAGCTGGAGGAATCAGACTCCCTGACTTCAGACTCTACTACAAAGCTACAGTCATCAAGACAATATGGTACTGGCACAAAAACAGAAACATAGATCAATGGAACAAGATAGAAAGCCCAGAGATTAACCCACGCACCTATGGTCAACTAATCTATGACAAAGGAGGCAAAGATATACAATGGAGAAAAGACAGTCTCTTCAATAAGTGGTGCTGGGAAAACTGGATAGCTACATGTAAAAGAATGAAATTAGAATACTCCCTAACACCATACACAAAAATAAACTCAAAATGGATTAGAGACCTAAATATAAGACTGGACACTATAAAACTCTTAGAGGAAAACATAGGAAGAACACTCTCTGACATAAATCACAGCAAGATCTTTTTTGATCCACCTCCTAGAGTAATGGAAATAAAAACAAAAATAAACAAATGGGACCTAATGAAACTTCAAAGCTTTTGCACAGCAAAAGAAACCATAAACAAGACGAAAAGACAACCCTCAGAATGGGAGAAAATATTTGCAAACGAATCAACGGACAAAGGATTAATCTCCAAAATATATAAACAGCTCATTCAGCTCAATATTAAAGAAACAAACACCCCAATCCAAAAATGGGCAGAAGACCTAAATAGACATTTCTCCAAAGAAGACATACAGGCGGCCACGATGCACATGAAAAGATGCTCAACATCACTAATTATTAGAGAAATGCAAATCAAAACTACAATGAGGTATCACCTCACTCCTGTTAGAATGGGCATCATCAGAAAATCTACAAACAACAAATGCTGGAGAGGGTGTGGAGAAAAGGGAACCCTCTTGCACTGTTGGTGGGAATGTAAATTGATACAGCCACTATGGAGAACAATATGGAGGTTCCTTAAAAAACTAAAAATAGAATTACCATATGACCCAGCAATCCCACTACTGGGCATATACCCAGAGAAAACCGTAATTCAAAAAGACACATGCACCCGAATGTTCATTGCAGCACTATTTACAATAGCCAGGTCATGGAAGCAACCTAAATGCCCATCAACAGACGAATGGATAAAGAAGTTGTGGTACATATATACAATGGAATATTACTCAGCCATAAAAAGGAACGAAATTGAGTCATTTGTTGAGACGTGGATGGATCTAGAGACTGTCATACAGAGTGAAGTAAGTCAGAAAGAGAAAAACAAATATCGTATATTAATGCATGTATGTGGAACCTAGAAAAATGGTACAGATGAGCCAGTTTGCAGGGCAGAAGTTGAGACACAGATGTAGAGAATGGACATATGGACACCAAGGGGGGAAAACTGCGGTGGGGTGGGGATGGTGGTGTGCTGAATTGGGTGATTGGGATTGACATGTATACACTGTTGTGTATAAAATTGATGCCTAATAAGAACCTGCAGTATAAAACAACAAACAAAACAACTAATACTAAACTTTCATTGGGTTATTTGTATGGAAATATGTTAATATAAATGTTTCAGACATTACATGAAATTTCTAAAAATCTTATATTTGTATTTGTATGGAAATATGTATGGAAATATGTTAATATAAATGTTTCAGACATTACATGAAATTTCTAAAAATCTTATATGTTCTGGCAAAAAAAAAAAAAAAGAAGTGTGGGTTTTACACCCCTTCAGCTCAAAAACACCTGGCGTTGATCCTTAGTTGGTCTCTGGAATGTTCTCACTGGAATGAAAGCTGGGTAGACTGCAGGCAGTGCAGCATCGGAGAGAACATAGCTGCCATTCAAAAGGGCTGCCAGAGGAAACGTGTCCATAGGGAAATACCATTTCTCAAAATATGGTCTGTGGACCTCTACACTCAAACATCTCTGGGATGCTTCTTTAAAAGGCTGATCCTGGGACTTCCCTGATGGTCCAGTGGTAAAGAATCCGCCTTCCAGACTTCCCTGGTGGCCACAGTAGTTAAGAATCCGCCTGCCCACGCAGGGGACATGGGTTCAAGCCCTGGTCCGGGAAGATCCCACATGCCGCAGAGCAACTAAGGCTGTGTGCCACAACTACTGAGCCTGTGCTCTAGAGTCTGCGAGCCACAGCTACTGAGCCCTCGTGCTGCAACTACTGAAACCCGCACGACTAGAGCCCATGCTCCACAACAAGAGAAGCCACCACAATGAGAAGCCCGTGCACCGCAACGAAGAGTAGCTCCCGCTCGCTGCAACTAGAGAAAGCCTGCGCGCAGCAATGAAGACCCAGCACAGCCAAAAATAAATTTAAAAAAAAATAATAAAAATATAAATAAATAAAGAATCTGCCTTCCAATGCAGGCGATGTGGGTTCAATCCCTGGTCGGGGAACTAGGATCCCACATGCCACAGGGCAACTAAGCCCGCGCATCACAACTACTGAGTTTGCACGCCTCGACGAGAGAGCCCGCACGTCACAAACTACAGAGCCCACGCGTTCTGGAACCCGTGCCACAACTAGAGAGAGAGAACCCGCTCGCCACAACTAGAGTGAAGCCCAAGCCCCACAACGAAGATCCTGCACGCTGCAACAAAACGATCCCGCGCGCTGCAACAAAAGGATCCTGCATGCAGCAACTAAGACCTGACGCAGCCAAAATGTAAAGAAAATAAATAAATAATAAATAAAAATTTAAAAATAAGGCTGATCCTAAATAAGTAAGTAAAAATAAAAGTCTAGTCCTGGACACACACACACCCCCCCCCCCTTATCAAAAATAAACAAAGCCACATGCTACTTAAAGTGGTAAAATCAGAGTTCAATCAATAATGTACAATTGCAATGGTAGAGGGAAAGAGACCATCATGAACTGAACTCAACTGTGACTGGTACAGGGGTTTTAAAGGGAGGATGAGGGGATGAGGAGGGGGGAGGGTCTGTCTAGTCAGAGAAGTGAGAAAGGGAAGGGGGGGTGGTCATGTGAAACCCATCTGTTCTGGCTAACTGATGCTTCTCAAAGTTAGGCTCCTACCCTGTCCCAGAAGCTGGGAGACAAGGGCCCTATCTTTAGGTGTTGGCTAGAACAAACAGCAAATCCTTTAGGCAGCCTTGAACTTTTTTCAGGCAGGCACTTTAAGGAGGGCTAGGGTCATCCTAGAGATGTGGTCTTGAGCTGTTAGAAACTATGTTAGTGTTTGTTGAAGTCTTTATAGGCCAAGGTTGGATCTAGAGGAAGGCTCAGAGGAGCCTGGCTAGAGTTTGGTCCAGCAGAGAGTCTGTCACACTCCAAACCCATGTGCCCACCCGTCCTGAGTCAACCTCAGAAGCAGAGGGACCCATTTTAACAAGCCTAGTTACGCTCACTGAACTGCTGAGGTGTGGAAGGAAGAGGGGCAGGGAAGTAGGGGCTGCAGAGGTTCTCTGGCTTCTTCAGGGTCGGAGGTGAGCAGGGATTTGAGGGTGGGAGAGGCCAGGTGCGAAGATGACTGGGAGGCAGACTGGACTGTTATCTTGGACACTGGACGGCTCCCCCCACCACCACCCCCCATGGAGGTCAGGGCCTCTCACTCCTGGGGAGCACCAGGCCCCGGCCAGTTCTGGCCCCTGAGGTCCTGGTGAGTGTGAGATGCTGTTGACACCTGGAGGATGGCAGTGGAGCACCAGCTTGGGGACGTTTGGGGGAGCACGCCCATTCAAGAAGAGGACAAGTCCCGAGGCCTGAAAGAGAAGCGGAATCATGGTTCAAGGTGAGGCCTTAGGCGCTGGACGGTAATGTTGGAAAGAGGGTTTGGCGCCACACTGTGGAATATTTCGGTAAGACTTCGATCTGTGAACAATATGAAGGCTTCGGGTGGAAGACGGTCACACGGAGAATGGTGGAGCTTGGCTTCCTGACACACGAGCCACTAAACTAACCCTGGACTACTTAACCAGATTCTTACACGAGAGATCAATAAATGTCTTTCTTATTTAACCCACTGTTGTTTAGGGTCTCTATTGCAGCAGCTGAGCTTATAACCTAATAAAAGAGTGGGTACATGTATTGGTTAGTTATTGCCACAATAATGCTATGTAATAAACCCATCCAGAAATTCAGTGGGTTGGAATAACGATTCCCATCAGTCTGCCGTTTGGCTGGTACAGCTATGGTTTAATGCTCTGCTGGCTGGGTCTGCTCTGCTTCTCATTGCTGGTCTGCGGATCAGCCAAGGTAGCTCTTTTCCATGTGTGTTCATCCTGGGGCCCAGGCTGAAGAGGCAGCAGCTACCCAAGAGAAGCATACGGGGGCAGGCATGATCAGGCTTCCTCCAGCTAGGCACGGAACTGGCACACTCTCATTTCTGCCCATTCCATGGGCCAAAGCAAGTCACATGGCCAAGACCCAAGCCAGGGGACTGGACAGTACACTCTGCCCACAGTGAGACATGGCAAAGAGTATGGATGCAGGGAGGGATGAGGAATCGGGGCTAATAATTCTATCTGTCCCAGGATGTGGCTGAGTCTTGGTTTGGGATGTGTGCAGATGATTGTGATTTTATTCTGCATCAATAAACAGCAGCCATAGGACCTGTTGGTAAGGATATTCCTAGTTCTGTAACAGAAGTGTTCTGCAGAATGCACACCTTCACACTCTTTCAGGTGTCACCTCTAAATGGAATATTGTGAAAGACAGTGTCCATCAGCATGCAGACCCACTCTTCTCTATTAGGTCAGGAACGCTGACAAGGCAAGAATCATATCTCCTTCCTCTCCCCAATGTCTAGTAGCAGGCCCTGCCCCCAGTGATGACTCAGGAATATTCTTCAGTGAATTTTAGACCATTTCTTCATTCTCCCCATATGATTCCTTGTGAAATACAGACCGACCTCCTAGAGGTCAGCACAAGATGATATGTATTGGCCCCATAAGCTGCAAAGGGACTATGCCATTTGGAGCTGAGTTTTTACCCACATCAGCCTCACATAGGGACCTCAGAGAAGAAAAGGTTTGTACAGGGTAAACATCAAAACAGGTTAGCGAAATGTCTTTCTCTAGACTCCATTTGAAACTGGAAAGAGACTCATTGCCTGAAATATCCTAAGAGGAAGGCTGTCTAAAAGCACAATCCTAGGGAGTTCCCTGGCGGTCCAGTTGTTAGGACTAGGCGCTTTCACTACCTAGGGCCCAGGTTCGATCCCTGGTCGGAGAACTAAGATCCCACGAGCTGTGTGGTGTGACCAAAAAAAAAAAAAATTTTTTTAAATAAAAGCACAATCCTAGTTAGGGACCCACGTGAACTTAAAGACAACTTTAAGGACAGTGAGATTCATCATCAGAGCCCGCATGGCTCCACAAAGCCCCTTGGCCCCTCTCATCATGTCTTTGTCCCTGTCATCGGGGCAGAAGCAAAACTGGCCCCAGATGCTCTCTGTTCATTGTTGCCTTGCCCTGCAGACTTTTCACCCTAAAGGAGAACCACTTAAAGGGAGCCATGATTAACCCTAAAGAATGCCACCATCACCACTGAATTCCAGACACAGGGCATGAGGGTGGAAAGCGTATTTTAGGGCAGTGACTCGTGGTAAGTTGTAGCTTCCAGTCCCTAAAAGGGACTATTCAATGTCAAACTACTCAGGCCCAGGCCGGTAAAAGTGGAGGGGTGGAGAACGCAGCATTCTTGAGAGATGTGTTGGTTATGATGCATGTAAAAGATTTTAGAGCTTTTTATTAAAAGTGATGACTTCTCTAGGCTGGGTAAGGGATTGCCTTACTGGATTACCAGAGCAGGTTTTAAAAATAAGGCAGACTGGAACAATCTATCTCCAAGATGTATGTGTTAAGTGAACAAAGCAAGATGCTACTATACACTTTGTGTTAGATGTACAGTATAGAACTGCACAGTCCAATACAGTAGCCATTACTGCATGTAGCTATGTAAATCCCAATTTAAATTAATGCAAATTAAATAAATTTTAAGTCAGCTCCTAAGTCACACTAGCCACATTTCAAGTGCTCAATAGTCGCATGTGGCTAACGGCTACCATATTGGACAATGCAGATAGACTGTTTTCATCACTATGGTTCTATTGGATGATGCTGGTACAGAATATCTCCGGAAGGACACACAAGAAACTGATAATGGTAGTTGCTCTCAGGGAAGAATACTGGGAGACTGCAGCACCATATTGCGTTTTGTACCTTTTGAATTTTATATCATGTATTTGTATTAAGTACTTAAATTTAAAAAAACAAACTGGGAATTAGAAATCCCCTATAGGGGGGCTTCCCTGGTGCTCCAGTGCGTAAGACTCCGTGTTCCCAATGCAGGAAGCCCGGGTTCGATCCCTGGTTGGGGAACTAGATCCCGCATACATGCTGCAACTAACAGTTGTCATGCTGCAACTAAAGAAGCCCACATGCCGCAACTAAAGATCCTACATGCCGCAACTAAGACCCAGTGCAGCCATAAATAAATAAATAAATAGAAATCTCCATGTAAGGTCACTGTACCAGGACAGTGATTCCCAGGAGATGACTTTGCAATCAGCCTAAAACAAAATAAGCTAATAGATATTATGATTTCACATTTAATTTTTTTTCGCAGTGTAAACTTTTAGCTCCTGCCACCATCTCTCTGCTCCTGTGAGCTCACAGACAACAATGTGAAGTAGCAAGGGGATGTTAAAGGAAAAACAGGGCTTTCCTGGTGGCGCAGTGGTTAAGAATCTGCCTGCCAATGCAGGGAACACGGGTTCCATCCCTGGTCCGGGAAGACCCCACATGCCGCGGAGCAACTACGCCCGTGCGCCACAACTACTGAGCCTGCGTCTAGAGCCCGCGAGCCACAGCTACTGAAGCCCGCACGCCTAGAGCCCGTGCTCCACAGCAAGAGAAGCCACCGCAATGAGAAGCCTGCGCACTGCAACGAAGAGTAGCCCCTGCTCGACGCAACTAGAGAAAGCCCACGTGCAGCAACGAAGACCTCATGCAGCCAAAAATAAATAAATTAATGAATTTTTATTTTATTTTTTTAAGTCATTATTCTTTTTTTTCCTTTTTTAACAAATTTTATTTATTTATTTATTTTTGGCTGTGTTGGGTCTTCGTTTCTGCGCGAGGGCTTTCTCTAGTTGCGGCAAGCGGGGGCCACTCTTCATTGCGGTGTGCGGGCCTCTCACTGTCGCGGCCTCTCTTGTTGCGGAGCACAGGCTCCAGACGCGCAGGCTCAGTAGTTGTGGCTCACAGGCCCAGTTGCTCTGCGGCATGTGGGATCCCCCCAGACCAGGGCTCGAACCCGTGTCCCCTGCACTGGCAGGCAGATTCTCAACCACTGCCCCACCAGGGGAGCCCCTAATTTTTTTTTTTTAAAAAAGGAAAAACAACCTACTGTCAAGCACTGGTTGACAGCATTTTTTTTTTCCTGAGAAATGTATGCACATGATTGTGATTTTATTCTGCATCAATAAACAGCAGCCATGGGACCTGTTGGTAAGGGTATTCCTAGTTGTGTAACAGAAAGAAGTGTTCTGCAGAATGCATACCTTCCAAGTGAAACAGGAGGAAGGGGGCAGGGCACAACCTCTAAAAGAATAACATAGCCCTTGAGGATATGACATAAACTGGTTAGAACCAACTAGGTCCAAGATGGTGGAAGATTCAACTTCCAGTAGACCTTGAGCCTCTCACCTTCTGAGATGGCCCACGCTCTGTGGAGTGTGTTTCTCCCATGGCCACTCTCACTTTCCCAGACGACACCATGCACAACTCAGATGGGACTTGTACCCACAGACCAGGACTCGAACCCGGCCAGAACCCAGATTGGGACTTGAACCCACTGGCTTTTAGTTGAGATCACATATCTGGTCTCAGGACTTCATGGAGCTCAGGTTCCTGATGTCTATCACAGAAAGAATTCAGTAAGAGACAAAATGATAGGTAAGAAATGGATTAATTTAGAGAGATACACATTCCATAGACAGAATGTCTCAAAAGGCAAGAGCAGCCCCAGGGAATGGGGTCATCTTGGAAAGTGAGAGCCCTCAAGAGCTATGTCATTCTTCCAGAGGTTGTGCCCTGACCCCCCTTCCCTCCTGTTTCACAAGCACCCGGCCTCCTGAATGAGTTTGAGAATTGGTGTAATAGGGAACGGCGATCCTGCTCGTAACCTGTATCCAGACCAGTTAAGGAGGGAATGTGGGTGAGACAGGAAGGGGGCAGGGCACAACCTCTAAAGAATGACATAGCCCGAGCATGCGACATAAACGTTAGAACCAACTAGGTCCAAGATGGCGGACGAGTCGACTTCCACTAGACCTTGAGCCTCAGTACACACTCGTAACACATCAGCACACTAAATGACACACCCACAGGCGCCATGACAGTTCCAAGGCTGATCATAAATGGTCAAAAAGTGGGCATAGTCCAAATCCTGGAAATCCCCACCCCTTCCCCAAAATAGCTGGAATACTCCTCCCACTCATTAGCCTATGAAATTACCCACCCCTATGAAAACTGACAGCCCCATACCCTGGGGCCTCTCTCACCTTCTGAGATGGCCCACACTCTGTCTGTGGAGTGTGTATCTCCCTGAATAAACCTTCTTTCACTTTACTATAGCTCACTCTTGAATTCTTTCCTGCGGGAAGCCAAGAACCCACACTCGGCAGCCATCCCAGGGACTCCCCTGAGACCTGGGACGTGACCATCCACTCACGCCCCACTTTCTTTCCCGCAACAGGGGTAGGGGGAATATGCAACACCACATGATGCTTTTAGAGAAGGAATAAGCATAGACCAAAAGGGGACAGGAGATTAGACGTTGCTCTGCTCAAGAGGCAACCCGTGGAGAGGTGGGTTTCCAAGATGTGGCCGCAAGTCCTGGGAAGACGAGTTACAGCAGGGGGCCTCGTAACACACGTGTGCACCAAGCCCTGTTTGCAGAGCCAATAAATCCTGTGTCTTCACAAATAGAATTATTGTATCACTAACAGCTATCACATATTGAGTGTGTATGTTATCTCATCTTACAGCGACCTGTGAGGTAGATCTTATTCTCCCCAATTAACAGATAAGGAAACTGAGACTTGGGGGTGGGGGTGGGGGAGTAAATAACTTGCCCAAGTTCACGAAGATAATATATTAGTCACTGCTCTTTATGTTCCAAGTGAAAGCAATCCAACTAAAATATGCTTAAACCACAAATGGCATACAGTATATCAGCTCATATAACCAGGAAGCCTACGGGCTTAGAGCTGGCTGCTTCCAGGACTCAAACAACGTCATCCTCTCCTTATCTGTCCCTTGACTCTGCTTTCCTCTGTCATGGCTTCAGCCTCCAGAGGACTCCTGCCCCCTGACAGCAAAGATGGTCATTAGTCATTCCCACTCCACACCTTTGGACCATGTGTCCAGGAGGAGGAGACCCTGATTGGCCAGCCATGGTCATGTGCATATGCTGGGCGGGGTCTTAAACCAGTACTTCAGTGCCCACTGAATCACAGGGAGCAGAGGAGGCTCTGCTCGGCAGCATGTGGGATCTTCCCGGACCAGGGCTTGAACCTGTGTCCCCTGCATTGGCAGGCGGATTCTTAACCACTACGCTACTAGGGAAGTCCCTAAAACTTAAATCCATTTTTAAAAAGTGAGTGGGAAGGGGAATTCCTTGGCAGTCCAGTGGTTAGGACTCCGCGCTTCCACTGCAAGGGACCAGGGTTCGATCCCTGGTCCCGGAACTAAGATCCTTCATGCCGTGTGGTGCGGCCAAAAAGAAAAAAAAAAAAAAGAGTGAGACAGAGAGAGAGAGAGAGAGTGGGAAGAACCAACTTCCTACTACAGAACCCAGGAGAACACTAGCTATTCCTGAGCTGAGAGAGATAGTTGCCTTAATACTAGTTACATAATTTCAATCAGATGCCAAATAAGGATATATCTGGGGGGTCCAAACAATAAAAGATCTCACTCCAGTGCTCAGAAGAGCAGTGAAGGCCAGGGACCTGACTGGATTGGGAAGGTGAGAATTAGCCAGAACTATACTGATAATAGCTAGTTATCTTCCAGTGCTTACTACAGACCAGAAACTGTCCTAACTATATTATCTTATTTAATCTGATATTTTCCCCAATTTACAGATGAGGAAGTGAGGCTCAGCGAGTTTTTGGAACTTCCCTGAAGTCACACACTCTGGACCCCTCTGCCTGAGTCTAAGGGGCCAGAGAATGTTGTGACTTACTTCTCTTTTCTGAACATCAATAAAATTCAATTTAGAAGTTTCTATCTTCAGTGCTATCTCAAGGGACCTATGAAAAATAATGACAGTGTGGAAGTTGTCCTCGCTCCACACTTGGGTTGTCCTGGACCCTGCACTGTTTTAGGGAAAGCCCAGCAAACAGTATGGGATTCAAATCTAAGCATTCCTGGCTCCAAAACTCACTTGCTCTGCCACTGAACTATGCTTCCTCTCCAACTAGGATCAGAAAGAGCTGGGTGAGAATCCTGCTTCTGCTGTTTGTTAGTTGTGTGGCCTTGGGCCCCCAAGTCACTTAACCTCTCTTAAGCCTGTTTTCTTATTGGTACAGTTGTACCACTCACCCTGGCCAGGCCTGATAGTAACCACTTGCATGAGTTATCTTACAACAGGAGGTCCTGGTAAGGAATGTGGAACTAACAAGCTACCATCAACCAGAAGAATTTGGAAAAGGGCAAAAGGAGAGAGGAGACGCCAGTCCGTATGTCCTACCAACCTCCCAGAATCCTTCTCACTGGAATCTATCTTGGTTAAGCGATGCGTGTGCCACCAAGACAGACCCTGAGTCAGAATGATTGGCCAGAGACAACCTGGAAACTAATCCCATCCTTCCTATCTGCGAGCCACGTGGCAGAGCAGTCCTTCTGGTTTCCCTTACCCTCCTGCTCTCCGCCCAGGCGCCCCTTCCCCATAAAGTCTTTTGTTTTGTCAGCACGTGTGTTTCCTGGGACAATCATTTCTGAGTGTTAGACAAGAGCCCACTCTCGGGCCCTAGAAGGGATCTCCCTTCCTGCAACACTATGGGGATAACAAGGGCCCTTATCTTCCAGATGCTTGGTGAGGGCAGATCACAATTCCAACCTGGCAAACAGTAGGAGCTTCTATTTTCCACAAATGTCACATCCTTACCCCTCATCTCCTAGGTTGGGACAGAGATCCTCTCATTTTATTATGCTTCAGATCCATCAGTGGTGAAGACAGGGGACAGGAGGGATGATCAAGCCCAAATTTTTGACCCCAGCCTATAGTGACTCTTTAGGGTAGGGGTGCGGTTCAGGAATCTGTATGTTGGACCTGTCCCCAGGGAATTCAGATGCCTGCAGTTCTTCTGTCTGGCTTCAAATAACTCTGGACAGTGCTAGAAATCTAAGCTTTCAGACCAGTAGGATGTGAACCGCCTTTGCAAATGTTTTGAGCCCTCCCTGCCCTGGCCTCCAATTGTGTCTGTGCATCCTCCCTTTCTCTCTGGCCTAATCCATCTTTATCTTCCCTTTCATCCTGACCTGTTCCCTGACTCTTCCCTTTTCTTACTTCCTAGCTTCCCTCCACCTCTTGATGCACCACCGCCCCAACCCCGAGCTCAGCCTGCATTCCTACCCACCAGCCATTTCTCTGCCAGTCCTTTCCTCTGTAGTGCCCTTTCCTCTACTTGACAGGAAGGCTCAGATCAAAAGTCACCTCCTCCAGGATGCATTTCAAGCTTCTTGTCTAGCACTTTGCAAGTGCTTTTATTATTGTTCAAATTGTGTGGTAATGTGAGATTCTTTTTCTAGCTGGAGTCTACCTGGTGGACTCATGGTCCATGTGTAAAACCTTTCATGGAAATGAGCACTCTCCTTCACTCTCCAGCCGTCCCACCCCCAACCCCCTGCCAGGATCCAAGGCTTTATTCAGCTTCACAAAGTTTTGTAGAGCAAGATGAAGAGAGGAAGACAAGCCCACAGATTTTTCACAGAGGCTGAGAAGCCTGGGAAATAAGAGAAGACCGGGAGATGGGGGTGCTCCTGAAAAGTCAGACAGCATTAATCCAGGGGACTCCCACAGCTTTGCAGATGGCAGCTGTGCAAAAATTCATTGGAATTGAAACCGCTAGGTGGCGTTTCAGGGGGCTCCAAAGAGCTCTGGTTCTTTATGTCTCAGCACAGAAAGAATTCAGTGAGGCAAAGTGATAGATAAGAAGTGATTTATTAGAAGAGGACGCTTGTGAGGCTTACAAGCGGGTGGGTGAGAGGGTGCCCCGCCCTGAGAACTTAGTGGGCTACAGTTGTACAATCAAAGGAAAAGTGGGGAGGGGGAAAAGACCACCTTCTTCCTCATTCTTGAGTAGACGTCATGCTTCCATCATTAGTCCTCCTCTATGTCGGGCGGAGTTTTCTCTCATGAGACTATGGAAAAATTATTCCAGGTCTCAGTACAATGAGGGTCTTTCGCTCTGAAATATCACCTTTCCATAAATTATTGTTTTTTATGTGTGCAGAGAGCATGTCTTAGGGGTCATTAACTTACTGAGCTCACTGGGCAGGATGTGGGTCTCATGCCACCATTGTTTTATAGTTTGGGGGCATGTCTCTTGCTTCTGTGGCATGGTTTTGTTGCTAAGCAAGCCTGCTTGGCTTTGTGGTTAAGCAAACCTGCTTTCTTGAGTAATCGTTAACTTACAGGGGTCTCCCATACTTTATTTTCTGCTTACAATCCCCTAGTGGGATTAACTATTTAATCACCTACTTTACTCTGCCACTATCAGAATAACCGAGGGAGGACTTCCCTGGTGGTGCAGTGGTTAAGAATCCGCCTGCCAATGCAGGGGACACGGGTTCGAGCCCTGGTCCAGGAAGATCCCACATGACACGGAGCAACTCAGCCCGTGCGCCACAACTACTGAGCCTGCGCTCTAGAGCCCGAAAGCCACAACTACTGAAGCCCGCGTGCCACAACTACTGAAGCCCGCGCACCTAGAGCCCGTGCTCTGCAACAAGAGAAGCCACCGCCATGAGAAGCCCGTGCACCGCAATGAACAGTAGCCCCGGCTCGCCGCAACTAGAGAAAGCCCGCGTGCAGCAATGAAGACCCAATGAAGCCAAAAATAAATAAATAAATTAATTAAAAAAAAAAAAAATAACCAAGGGACTTTGCATGTTCCATTTGTGGGGAGGGCATGCTCGTGCCAAGCCAGTGAGGCTCTTGCTGGGCCAATCATGACCAGAAACACTGTCCTTCTGCCAAGGTAACCGGATTTCCCTAGTAAATCTCTTACTTCCCACTTTGTTTACAATGAGTTTGGCGCTGAGAGAACACTTTGCCTCTATGCCCTTACTTCTAATCTTTCCGCTCAACCGTTAGCTCCAGTGAAGGCGCTCAGCAGTCAGATGCATCTAGCCTAAAGCCGAAGATGCGGTGGTTCTCACTGCTGGAGAATTACAGAAGGGGCCGACCACAGCCCCAGCAGACGCTTTTGTAAGTGGAAACTGTCATTGGTGTCACCAGAAAGCTGGGTTCACCTCTTGTTGGCTGTCAAGCCAAAAGATATAACTTTTTTTTTTTAAGATTTATTTTTTATTTATTTATTTTTGGCCACGTCGGGTCTTAGTTGCAGCACGCGGGATCTTCGTTGTGGCACGCGGGATTTTCGCTGCAGTGCACGAGCCCTTTGCTGTGGTGCCGGTCTTCTCTCTAGTTGTGGCGTGTGGGTTTTCTCTTCTCTAGTTGTGGCACGCAGGCTCCAGGGCACGTGGGCTCTGTAGTTTGCGGCACGCAGGCTCTCTAGTTGAGGCACACGGGCTTAGTTGCCCCTCAGCGTGTGGGATCTTAGTTCCCTGACCAGGGATTGAATCCGTGTCCCCTGCATTGGAAGGCGGATTCTTTACCACTGGACCACCAGGGAAGTCCCTTAAAGACACAACTGTTACTACCAAGGCTGTTTCTCCAGAATCATCCACCTACCCCCTCCCTCGAACAGAAACTAATTCTCTTATCTAAGTTTCAGGAGGAAGCTGCAAAGAGAAAAACAAGAAGTGGTTAGAACCAACTAGGCCCAAGATGGTGGAAGATTTGACTTCCAGTAGACCTTAAGCCTCATTGTAATGAATTATCATGCTAAATGACACACCCATCGGCGCCATGACAGTTGACAATTGCCATGACAACTGGAAGAGCCCATACAAAGACTGAAAAGGAGTATTGCATCAGTTCTGGGTCCAAACCACACCCCTGTTGTTGGATAACTCATGAATATTCCTCCTCTCTTTCCAATTCACTCCCTTTTACCTCGACCCTCCTATATATATGGTGTCTCCACCTGAATTGGGTTGAGAAGTTGATTTGAGAAAAGTTCCTTTTCTCCATTCTTTCTTTTTTTTTAATTCATTTATTTATTTTATTTATTTATTTTTGGCTGCGTTGGGTCTTCGTTGCTGCGCGGGCTTTCTCTAGTTGTGGTGAGCGGGAGCTACTGTTCTTGCAGTGCGCGGCTTCTCATTGCGGTGGCTTTTCTTGTTGCGGAGCATGGGCTCTAGGCGCATGGGCTTCTGTAGTTGTGGCTCGCGGGCTCTCGAGCGCAGGCTCAGTAGTTGTGGCGCACGGGCTGAGTTGCTCCGTGGCATGTGGGAACTTCCCGGACTAGGGCTTGAACCCGAGTCCCTGCATTGGCAGGCGGATTCTTAACCACTGTGCCACCAGGGAAGCCCCTCTTCTCCATTCTTTAGCCATTGAATAAAGCTTGTCTGTTCCAGTCTCAGCATCGGTTTCATTATTGGCTGTGCGAATCCAAGCAGAAAAAACCTCCTTGGCAGAGACCAGGGGTCTCAGCTGGCTAGGACCCTGGCACAGGTCCAGTCGACCAATTCAATATCACAACCAAGTCAAAGACCAGAAGGAAGGATTTATTACTTGCAGCAAGAAAACATGGAGGCTCTTTCCCAAAGCAGCATCTCCCCAAACAGCAAAATTGGGGCACTTTTAAACTAAGGGCACATGCATACTTCATGAAGGGGCTTGGGTGGTGTATGCACATTCATGAAGGGGCTTGAGCAGAGGGGAATTCAACATAGAATAGGGGCAAAGGTTGACAGAGTCCAAGCTTTACTTGATTGAAGTCACGAGGGTCAGAAAAGGTCAACATCATCATTCCTTAATTTTCCACCAGTCTGCGGTCTTAGTAGTTACCACCCTCCACCTGGGTGGGGGCCCTTAGTTCCTGTAGTACAACTCAAAGATATGTATCAGATTATTAAGTCTATCCCTTAAGGAAGAACTAGGACTCCTGTTTTATCGCAGAATTATTGTTTCTTGATTGCTTTCCTCCATTCCTTTGTTCCTTTAAGATCATTAATTACTGAGACCTGTTCAAAGGCAAGCATTGTGGCCAGGCTTAGATCACAAAATGGCTTAGGCCAAAAATGGCTTCTCTAATGTCAAAAAGCTATATTGGGTTCTTTTCCTCCTGGGAACACCCCCCCACACACACACACACACACATCTGCTTACACTGGGACCTCAGCCTTCCCAGAGATATGAGGAACACCTTCCCTGCAGAGGCGGATGGAGCACAGGAATCCAGCAGAGATCAGTGGAGCTTGCTCCTAAGAACTGGCCTGTCCCCTCCTCTCCCAGCCCTGTAAGCCACTCCAGGGTCCCCTGGACCTGCATGTAGTGGTACCTCTCCACCCCTGGCCCACGCTCAGACCCTAGGCTCTCAGTTGATCAAAGCCTGCATGTGTTAAATGTCTGAAGTGTGGCGGGACACCCCTGCTACTTTTGACCTTTTGCTCTGATTCCATTTGAAAGAGAAACAGCACTTGTACGATGTAAAGCAAACAACTACAAGGCTCTATGAGAATAACTGCTTGAGCATGTGCGGCGCGGGGATGATGGCGCGTTACAGAACAATGCCCAGAGGACCTCAAGGCGCTCACTTGGTATAAGCTGTGCTCAAAACATCTACGTTTTTCCTGAGAGCAGGAGGGAAGCTCTAAGTTGGGCCTGGGCTCTGCCCACCGGGCTACGCTGATGCCCTGGGGGAGGCAAAAACGGGGTAGGCGTTGGTCCCATTTTACAAGTGGGCAACCTTCGCTGAAGGAGGCCATGTGTCGGCCCCAATTCTACGCAGATGGTGCTGCGGCCAGATAAGGTCAGGAACCCAGAAGCCAGGACCTCGTCTGACGCAGACCCTGTGAGAGGCAGGCAGTGAGAACGCACTCCGCCCGGAGTCTGTGGCGTTGCCTCTCTGGGCCCAACAGGAATGCAGGGATCGCGAGTCTCCCAGATCATGTCTCTGCTCCCGGGCTGGGAACCCTGGGGCGTCCGAGAGCGCTGGTCCCGCCCCGCGGTTCCTCCGCGCCCCTCGATTGGCTCCGCGGGCCGGGGCGGGGTCGGACGCCCAGCCGACGTGATGGACGGCGTCAGGCGCCGCGGCAACCGCTTCCTGTTGTCAATCGTCTGGAGGCCGCAGCGCCCGGTCGGAGGCTTAGGGGTTGCAGCGGCCGGGAGTGCCCCCGACCCCCTCCCGACTCCGTTTGGTGAGTTAGGGGTCGGGGGCGAGGCGGGCAGCAGAGGGGCGGCGAGGCCGGGACGGGAACAGGCGAACAGGGAACAGCAGCCCTCTCCGTGATCCCAAACCCCTGCTTACCTTGAGACTGTCCTGCTTCAGAGTCCTCACCCTTCCCACCCCAAGCCCCGCGCCCCACTCCAACTAACCTTCGGCCCGCACTGCCGCTGCTGGCCTCTCCCCTCTATTTGTCACTCGTGACCTGATCCCAGCCCTTACCCCCACCCTCTCACCGCCGGTCTTGCGTAAATGCAGCCGCACCCTTGACCTCCCTGTAGCCCACTTCCAACCCCGACCTTGGCCACGTCCCTCCGCCTCCCTCTAACACATCTCGTCTTCACCTCTCAACCCCTTTGGCCGTGCTAGTGCTGCACGCAGGCCTCCTCGAGAGCCACCATTCTGGTTTGCCCTTTTCGGGATCAGCTTTCTTATCCGAATCTCCCACACCCCCCTGGTCAGCTCCCCAAGGTCTGCCCATCCTGAACACCCCACCTCTGTCCCACTCTCATTTAAGACCCACCACTAAAATAGATGCCCTGTTGAGCACACCCTTTTCTTTTTGATAACTCTGATCTCAGCCCTATCCCAAGTCTTACATGTATCTTGCCCTCACAGACTCAACCCCTAACTTCCTAGCCCACCATATACTTCCTTTCCATCTCCAATCATCAGAGGACACCCCCATCCCTAAGTCTTTGCTAAACCGCCCCCAACTCTTGGTGCCCCAGTTACTACCACCCTCAGCCAATCTTATTAAAAATGAGATCTCCTGCCCTTTCACTTCTGCTGTCCCCACCTCAACTCTACACCCATTTTTCCCTTGACCCCGTCCCCATTCAATCTGAGAATTTAGTGCAGAGTCCCCTGCCAACCCCACCGGCTGCCCCTCAACAGCCAAATTTAGGTGCTTGCTGGGAGCCAGCAGTTAGAGACTGAGCTGGGTGCATGCAGGGCCTCAGGTGGTAAATAAGTGTGGAGAAGTAGAGATCGGCCTTCGGGTCAGGGTCAGGGATTTTTTTTCCCGGGTGTCTTGTCCCCTGTACCTGCTCCCAGGGATTATGGGTCTAGCATTCATATTAAATGACTTGTGTTACTGCTGGAATGGTGGGTATCGCCCACATACCTGGAAGGTGGGGAATGGCCACTCCCCTAGCTCACTCATAGCCTGGGCCAGTGGAAGCCATCACTTCCTTTTGGCTGGTTTTCTGGCCCAGGAGAAACTCAGGGAGTACCACTGTGTGACTGTGGTAACAGAACCACGTCCATGTGTGTTGTCCTGGCACTTGTAAAGGACCCTCCTCACCCAGTGTTCCTCCTGGCTGGAGCTGACAGCAGACCTGTCCCAACGCTTAACACAGGGAACACAATGGACGCCAGAGATGATGTTACATGTTGTGAAGAGTGTAGGTGAGAGGGTTCCCAGGAGGCTAAGGCTTAGGCGAGTACAGAGGCTGTTGAATCACTTCCTCTTTTTGCAGGTGCTGAATCTTGTGAGTTTTGGCCATTTGGTTACCCATGAACATGGGTAGTTGAGATATCTGAGTAGCTGAGGCAGGGGGACATTCCTGAGGCACCCGGGCCCCAAGTTCAGCATTTATCATCTCCTGGGCTTTGGGGGCACACATTCTCTCCAAATTCTAGTGACCTGGCTTAAGAGGGTTGGCCATTTGGCAGTAATTTTAAACGGCCCCAAACAGGACCCGTTGTCTTTGCTTGCCGTTTATAGTCCTGTTCCTTTGAAAGTTGAAGCTCTCCCTTCAGTATCCCCCGCCCCCCCCCCCCATTACGGTGCAATATATCAGAGTGGTCTCAGCCTACTGGCAGGGTGATTTAATGAAAGGAGTTCCATCGTGGCTGAGAATTGTATACCTCGGCTTTCCTCGGTCTGTGTAATGGAGATAACCTGCCCCTGAGCCTTATTTTTGTTTTATTCTTCTGTTCATTCAGCAGGTATTTTTTGAGCACCACTGCATGCTCTGTGTTGTTCTAGGCACTAGAAATGTAATGGTGAATGAGTTGAGCAAAGTTCCTGTTTTTAGTCATTCAGAGTTTGGTCCTTGCTGGAATCCTAAGGATGGGACAAAAATATGGGGGAGATGGGTGTTATTGAATGGAAGGAAGGAGGGGGGAAAGAAAGATACCCCATGTTCACTGATTCACATTTCTGGGCTCACTCACTAGCCTTTGGTTTGGGAATCACAGGCTAGACGTTTCTTGCCCTCCAGCTGGTATCCAATTGCTTCAAAGATGCAGTTCCCCTAGCACACTCTCTCCATCCTCCGTCCTCCAGGACACTTGTCCAGAAATCCAGCTTTTTTCAGGTGGGAGGAGGTGCAGTTTACTCAGCACTAACATGTCTGAAAGATCAGCTGCCTTTCTGAATCAGAAGATAACTTTGTCATTCTTTTCCAACTGAAAACCATGACTCATCAACTGGTACAGCAGCTGGATGGCTTAAACGTCAGGCTGTTTGTTCTGAACAGCCTGGTACAGGATTGGATTCAGGCTGTAGAGAGGAGGCTGTTGGGAATGGCTGAGAAGTCTCTAAGGAGAAGAGGTTGCTGTTTACCTATGGATGGAGTGTTTCAGAAGCGGGGAAGCCAAGCCATCCATTTCTTCTTTTAATGTAAGTCTCATATAAGCCATTCTTTTCTTTTCTTTCTTCCTTGGTCTCTGGAAGAAGTGAAATTGGACGTTTATAGAAGCCCAGGCAGTATAATAAAGACAAGCTACCAGAACAATTCCTTCCTGTGTGTTGGAACATTTAAGAAAGGACAGCTGTGAAACCTGTGTACCATGGAAAGGACCTGGCCTCAGCTGGTTGGGACTACAGACCTGATGGGTAAGATTGTTTCTTGTTGATTTTAGCCTTATTTGATAAAAATGGAGCTTTCTGAGTACTAAGTTAATTATTACTTAGTCTATAAGTAATCAGTTTGCCTGAAACTCTTGGAACCAGAGACCTGAGACAGTTTGATCTGGTGAAGTCTGACACAAGACTTAGAATCAGGAAACTAGACAGTTTTGTCCCTTACCTGGGGCTCTTTTCTACTGAGCCTTAGTCTTCTCTGTAAAACGGGGATAATCATCCTTCTCTCACAGGATTGTTTTTTGTTTTTTTTGTTTTTATTTATTTATTTATTTATTTATTTTTGGCTGCATTGGGTCTTCATTGCTGTGCGCGGGCTTTCTTTAGTTGCAGAGAGCAGGGGCTACTCTTTGTTGTGGTGCACGGGCTTCTCATTGTGGTGGCTTCTCTTGTTGCAGACCATAGGCTCTAGGCGCATGGGCTTCAGTAGTTGTGGCACGTGGGCTCAGTAGTTGTGGCTCTCGGGCTCTAGAATGCAAGCTAAGTAGTTGTGGCACATGGGCTTAGTTGCTCCGTGGCATGTGGGATATTCCCGGACCAAGGCTCGAACCCGTGTCCCCTGCATTGGCAGGCGGATTCTTAACCACTGTGCCACCAGGGAAGTCCCCAGGACTGTTTTAAGAATTAAATGAGATTAGAGAAGCTAGGAGAGCGATGTCAGGATGAACCAATACTTAGGGGGAGAGGTAGACTTTTTGTGGTTAGAAGTTGCCTAAAAGGCAGACAGAAGTCACCTTTTCTGCTAAACTCCACCAGTAATGTTTGAAGAGCCCTTTGGTAATGTTGCCCACGTTCTGTCCTTAACTCTTTTTAGCCTAGGTCTCCTTGCAGCCACGCTTCTCTTTGCTTTGGTTTTTGGTGTCAATGAAGACTGTTCTGAGGACAGGAAGTGAAACCAGTCCCATAGGAAGGTGGACTGGGGGTCTGGAGAACGACGGAGTGCTGACCCAGCAGTCAGGAGACCCAAAGCCCCCTTATGGTTCCATCAGCAAGTTCTCGTGTCTCCTGCCCCCTGAGGCATGATGGAGCAGACCCACATAGGTGGGGTGCTTTGGCTTCTTGCAAAGAAAGGTGTGCCCTGAATTGTGGCCCGAACCCCAAAGCCTCAGTCCTATTTTGTGAGTTGTCAAGTGGCCATTCTCCTTCTGGACTCCTCTGCACTGTCGTCAGTCATTTTGTGGCTTTTCTGACTCTTGGTTTTAGGGGGCGATTACGTGTCTCGCCCTGCGCTGACCTCTCAGCATCAGTTTGCTTTGGGTTTTTTTTTTTTTTTTAAACAATGGTTTCATGAGCAGTGATGGGGGGGCCTCTGTGTTTTGTTTTGTTTTGTTTTTTCAATTTATTTATTTTTATTTATTTATGGCTGTGTTGGGTCTTCGTTTCTGTGCGAGGGCTTTCTCCAGTTGTGGCAAGCGGGGGCCACTCTTCATCGCGGTGTGCGGGCCTCTCACTATCGCGGCCTCTCTTGTTGCGGAGCACAGGCTCCAGACACGCAGGCTCAGTAGTTGTGGCACACGGGCCCAGTTGCTCCGCGGCATGTGGGATCTTCCCAGACCAGGGCTCGAACCTGTGTCCCCTGCATTGGCAGGCAGATTCTCAACCACTGCGCCACCAGGGAAGCCCTGCTTTGGGTTTTTAGCAGACCCTTACTGGGCTGGAGCACCCACTTACTAACAGGCCTCCCTCCCTCCCATGAATATTATTTTCAGTTAATTAGTTAATGAGGCCTTAATGCAGCCAGGCTGTTATTCAGATTGTTGAGGCCTAAGCCCTTCCTGGCCTGGCCTGTGGCTGGCTGAGGGAAGGGCAGTTTTGCAGCTTGAGGCTCTGTCTAGAAGGGCAGGCCGGAGGGGAGGCCTTTGGCTGCTGGAATTGCTGGAGGGGATTGGAACCCAGGGTCTTGGAGCCAGAGAACCTGGATCTGGCCTCCTGGGCTGCACAAGGGTGGCCTGGAAGGAACATTGTCCAGAGGGACTGTCTGCAGCACATGTCCCCTTATCTGGGGCGCTGGTGGCTGGAGTGTGCAGGAGGGCCCTGAAGAATCCCTGGTAGGTGGGAGGGGGATGAGGTGAGGGTGAGGTAAGTCAGACAAGGCCTGAGGCCGGGGGCCCGTGTTCTGGGGTCTCTCACACCCTGACCAGAGTTGGCTCTGCAGGGGCCGCCCTCCACACACCTTACTTGGGGAGGTTGGCTCTGGGTCCTGTTTACCCACTGCCCACTCCAGAGGCCAGGGATTGAATCAGAGCAGCTCCTACCATTTAGGGCCACTCTGCTTCTCTCATCTCCAAGCGTCACGCTCATGTCCTCCTGTAAACCTTTCCTGCCAGACTGACCTCAGTGTTCCACTGTGGCCCCTCACCTGGGCCCCTGGCTGAAGAGCCCTCCTCCCAGGCCTCCCTTGCCCCCTTGCCCGTCGCCCCCTTAGCCCTAGCCCACACCCGCCTCTTCCAGAGGGAGGTGGTCACGCTCCTTCTGGAGTCAGGGGGTTTCTCTTGCGCTCGGGTTGCTGTTGTCCTGGCGGCGGCTGGTAGAGTTGGCCACTTACCCGCCCTGGGATCTTGGGAATTTCCTTGACCTGGGTCAGCTTCTACTTCTTATCTGTCAGACTGAGATGATAAGACACTCCTAGGATGGTTATCAGGAATGAATGGGATAATACATGTAAAGGGCACAAAACCCATTTAACAGGTCTTGGTTTTACTAACTTCTTTGGGCCATGGGTTCTTGAGAGCAGAGAGAGCAGTAACCTAATTTTCTCTCTCTTTATTATTTTTTGTTGTTAGTGGTGTCCCCTCATGCTTAGCTGTGTGGCCACTAGAGATTTGTTTAGATGTGAGTGTGCCTGTCCAGTCCTGCTCTGTGCAAGTTCCCAGGGCGGGCCAGGCCAGGCAGCAGCCCCTTCAGGCTCAGGCTGCAGTCCTCACCCGCACCCCACCCTTAGCCTCAGCCACCCCAGGAGAGAGCCAGCTGCCCCGAGAGACCGAGAGATTTCTCTGTGTACTGATTTCAGCTGCTGGCACACGCTGAATTAGGTAGTGGCATTCTTTGCCTGTAGATTTGGGCAGCCGCATCCACTGGGAGATACCATTCATCCTCGGTAAATATCAGGCCCTGTGCTCAGCGTTTTCCATACTCATAGTCTCCACTTAAGAGGTCTGATACGTGCCCCAGTGTGCCTAGCTGGTTAGTGGCAAATTGAGATCAGAACCCGTGTTGTTCCCCTTTAGATATGTCCCTGTGCTGCTCAAGCTAGACCTCTGCAGCCCAAAGGAGAAGCAGCTGTGTGGCGAGAGAGCCCTTCCTTTTGAAGGCGTTTCAGTTGTACTTTTCCCCACTGAGCTGGCCGACCCTGGGCTGGGATGGGAGTCAGGACAGTTGCAGAGCCCAGGCCCTGAATGTGAATTGTGAGCCCCTGCTTCCCCGCCCCTGTGGGTTCTTGGCACCTTCAGCTGCAGCATCCCCCCTTGCAGCCTCAGCTCTGTATCTAAATTAGCCTTTTTTTCTTTTTTTAATAAATTTATTTATTTATTTTTGTCTGTGTTTGGTCTTCATTGCTGCACACGGGCTTTCTCTATTTGCGGCGAGCAGGGGCTACTCTTCGTTGCGGTGCACGGGCTCTAGGCGCACGGGCTTCAGTAGTTGTGGCATGCGGGCTCAGTAGTTGTGGCTCACGGGCTCTAGAGCACAGGCTCAGTAGTTGTGGTGCACGGGCTTAGTTGCTCCGCGGCATGTGGGATCTTCCCAGACCAGGGCTCGAACCCCTGTCCCCTGCATTGGCAGGCGGATTCTTAACCACTGTGCCACCAGGGAAGTCCCTAAGTTAGCCTTTTATTCCCTGCTTTTTTGTGCCAGCATTTGGAGTGGAGTCAAGAGCCCTTTCTACCCACCCTTTGGGACAGACCTGCCCATGGCACACCCCACGAGATCTTTTTTCCTTCCTTGTTTCCATCCTTAAAATCCACTCTCAGTTTTTACTTTTGTATTGAAAGTCCTTGCAGTTGCAGGTTGAGTAAGATGGGGGTGGGGTGTGGGGAGGAGATCGTCTGGGCGCAGTGATTGTTCATCCGGCCGTGTCTGTCCCTGCAGGTGTCATGTGATTCTTCTGGGGAGCTGCTGCTTGAGTGGAAATGCTCTCAGCGGTGGAGAATGGACTGGACCCCCGGGCTGCCATCCCGGTAGGCAACAAGGGAGAATCAAGGGTGAGGGAAGGGGTGCCTGGGACAGTCATTTCATTGTTTTTTCTCACTTTGAAATGCATTTGCACTGTTCAGAAAGAGAGGCCTGGAGTTGAGAAAAAGTTATAGCAGAAGCAGGCTCCAAGGAGATCCTGCCCTTTCTAGATCATCTTATTGGTGATAAAATGGAGATTTACAAAAAACAATGGAGATTGCATGTAGGTTACCTAAGGACCAAGGATTTCTCCAAAGAAGATATACAAATGACCAATAAGTACATAAAAAGATGCTCAACATCATTAGACATTAGACAAAGGCAAATCAAAACCATAATGAGGAAAACGGAAGCAGAGTCACCACGGACGTAGAAAACAAATTCATGGTTACCGGGAACAAGATGTGGGAGGGATAAATTGGGAGATTGGGACTGACGTATACACGCTACTATATATAAAATAGATAACCAGTAAGAACCTGCTGTATAGCACAGGGAACTCTACTCAGTACTCTGTAATGGCCTATATAGGAAAAGAATCTAAAAAAAAAAAAAAAGGTGGATATATGTCTATGTATAACTGATTCACTTTGCTGTACACCTGAAACTAACACAACATTGTACGTCAACTATACTCCAATACAAATGTTTTTTAAAAAGTAAAATAAAATAGTAAGAAAAAAAAGTCATAATGAGGGACTTACTCAGTGGTCCAGTGGTTAAGACTCCGTGCTTCCACTGCGGGGAGGTATGGGTTCAGTCCCTGGTTGGGGAACTAAGATCCCACATGCCGTGCGGCGCGGCCAGAAAAAAAAAAAAAGACATAATGAGATACTTCTTCATATCCACTAGGATGACTGTAATCAAAATGGCAGACAATAATAAGTATTGGTGGGGTTGTGGAGAAGTTGGAACTCTCATACCTTCCTGGTGGGAGTGTAAAATGGTATAGCCATTGTGGAAAACAGTTTGATAGTTCCTCAAAAAGTGAAACATAGAGTTGCATGTGACTCAGCAATTCCACTCCTAGGTATACACCCAAGAGAATTGAAAACATATATTTACACAAAAAACTATGAACATGAATGTTCATAGCAGCATTGTAGCCAAAAAGTGGAAACAACCCAAATATCTATTAATCGATGAATGGATAAATAAAATGTGATATATCCATGCAATGGAATATTATTTGGCAATAAAAAGGAATGAAGGATTGATATGTGCTACAACACAGACAAACTTGAAAACGCACTAAGTGAAGTCAGACACAAAAGGCTGCATATCGTATGATTCCATTTATAAGAAATGTCCAGAGTAGGCAAATCCATAGAGACAGAAAGTAGATCAGTGGTTGCCAAGGGTTGGGGGAGAAGGGAATAGTGAGTGACTGCTAATAGGCACAGGGTTTCTTTTGGGGGTCATAAAAATGTTCTAAAATTAGATAGCGGAAATGGTTGCACAATTCTGTGAATGTACTAAAAACCACTGAGCTGTGTATTTTAATGAGTGAATTTTATGATATGTCTCATTAAAGCTGTTCTAAAAAAGGAACATTTAACTTTTCACAGAACATTTAACATTAATTGTGTTGGCTAAAATAAAAATGAAACAGTGAAATATTTGTCCATAATCCTATCACCTAATAATTCAAACCAGTTTTTCTGCAATCCCTTCCAGTCCTTTTCCAAACCCTTAGGTAATTTTGACATATGTACTTATATTATGATAGAACGATCTTAACTCTGTATTTTCAAAGGACTTTATATATATTTTATAATTTATTCATTTAACAAACATTTACTGAGTACATGTGCCAGGAACCAGGCCCATTGTTGAGGGCACAAGGATGAATAAAAAACTAGTCCTACCTTGAAAGAGTAATACCCCCAGCTGTAAATCACCAAGTATTATTTCCATTTAACAGATGAGAAAGTTGAGGCTCAGAGAGGTTAAGTGAAATATTTGAGGTGACCCAACTGGTGACTGACAGAGCTGAGACTAAACCCAGGCTCTGACTGCCAGGTCTAGGATCTTTCTTCATGTAAACCATGCTCCTGTTTCTGGGTGTTTTTATTGTTCTAAAGCAGCACTTTTTGCCTCTTAACTTGTTGACTGTCAGTGGAATGTTGGTCATGTGATTAAGGTGGAAAGCCTCACCCCTGCCCTAGATGGATTACCCAAGCTCCCATAGCTGTAACTCTGATGGAGCCAGTATTTAAACACAAGGTTTATATGGCTATCAGCTTACTGAAGTTTGGTTTAAAAAACAAACAGGGATTTTCCTGGCCGACCAGTGGTTAGGACCCAGCGCTGTCACTGCCGTGGGCCGGGTTCAGTCCCTGGTCGGGGAACTAAGATCCCGCAAGCCTCTCCGTGCGGCCAATAAATAAGTAAATAAAAAATAGAAAACAAAGAAATTTTAAAAACACACATATCTTTGCAAAAACTAACAACACATCTTGGGGCGATTTTCCTTTTCTTCTCTCTGCTTTCTCTTTATTTTCTACCGTTAGCCTGTACTCGTTTTGCTACACAGATATGTAGATTTGTGCATGCATGTGGACCCATGTGTTTGGCCACAGGAAGAGTCACATTGCAGGGGTCGCCATAGGAGCCTCTAAAGGCCTGTGTTATGTCTGGCGCCACCCAGGTCATCAAGAAGAAGCTAGTGGGCTCCGTGAAGGCACTGCAGAAGCAGTACGTGTCCTTGGACACAGCGGTCACAAGCGAAGACGGAGATGCCAACAGCATGTGCAGCGCCCTGGAAGCCGTCTTCATCCACGGCCTGCACACCAAGCACATCCGAGCCGAGGCCGGAGGGAAAAGGAAGAAAAGTGCCCACCAGAAGCCTCTGCCTCAGCCCGTCTTCTGGCCCCTCCTGAAAGCTGTCACCCACAAGTGAGAGCTGCTGGGGGCGGCGGGGTGGGGATTGGAGGCGGTTCACGTCGGGGAGGAGCTTCAGAGTGTGGGACGCTGGGCTCTTCCCTCCAGCCGTGCGGGAAAGACACAGAGAGCCCTGTGTCCCGGAGAGGAGATGGTGGACCAAGCGGGGTTGGGGGGGAGATGTTAGACCAGGGCTCAGTGAGCCCCTCAGACCATGGCCTGGGGCAGCATCGAGCCCCTGGGCTGGTCGCCCTGAGCACGAGCAGGAGCCTTCTTTTTACCACTCTCTGGCAAATTCGGTAGTTACAACAGAGGTTGTGCAGCCTGCAAAGCCTGAAATCTTTACTGTCTGGCCCTTTCCAGAAGTTTGCTGACCCTGCCTTAGGATGTTTGCACATCTGTGTGCTACGTATCATACTTGTAACAAGGTAGGGTTTGTTTCTTTTTTTTTTAAGAAGAGTGGCATCCAGCTAGAGCCTCTGAATGTGTGCTCTGAGACACTTGTCTTGCTGGCCCTGCCCTGAACCGCCTGGGCTTTGGAGCAAGCAGCTGACACTGTGCCTCTCAGGGCTATTAAATGCCACCTCCTGCCCGAAGGTGCCTTTGTCAGTCTCTAATCTTCCTTCCCGTGCTACTGCCGCTGCCCTATCTCAGGCTCTTACCTCACTCCTGGGTGGCAGTGCCTTTCTAATTGTCCCCCTTATCTCATTCTGTCTTTTCTTTGGTCAGTCAGCCCACATTTACTGAGCTTAAGCTGACCGGAGCTCCATCACTGGGTTCTGCAGAGTACCGTCCACACTCCCGTGGAGGAGACGTGTGCAGGGGATGGCGGTAGTCAGAGGAGGGGCGTTTACATCAGACCGAGGCATTCAGGAGCTGAGTTTGGTACACGTGGGGTTGGGTTGGGTAGGAGCACCCCACCCTGAAGTCTGCGTAGCTGCGAGCACGTCACTTTCCTGAGCAAAAACCTGTAGCCCACAGGCTCCCAAATGCCAGCCAGCCTGGGGTCTGCTTCACTTGGCTGGGGCCCTGGAACCTGTATCCTAACCTAGTTCTCCAGGTGATTCCGATGCACCGCCAGGTGTGGGGAGCATCGCCCCGCTTTGCCTCCCCCGTTTGATACTCAGGGCCCTGCATTACCTGGCTTTGCAACCCAATTACCCGCTCTTCGTCCCTGTGCTGTAACTGGAGCGCTCCCCACTCGTGTTACAGTCTGTTGCTTTCCTACCCTTTATGTTTTTTTCTCCGTCAGTCCCTTGTGCCTCAAAGCTTCTCCATCCATCTTTGCCTCTTGTAGTCCCTCAAGGCCCAGCTCAGATACTGCCCTTTTCTGTGACGTTTTTCTTACTCCAACCCAGAGGTGATTACCCAGCCCTCACCCCAGCTCTGCTAACAGCAGGGCTCACCTCAATATGCCCTTGAAAGGCGGTTTCCTGGACCGAGGGTAGGGACCATGACTTTACCCTGTGTCTTCACAGCTCCAAGGACCTCAACCTAAAATTTAGGGGCTTAGCAGACATGTCCTGGATGAGCAGATGATGTCAGGGGCCGGACGGTTAGTTGTCATGAAAATGGCAACAATCCTTCATGACACTAAACGTAAAAAAGTTGGGGGGTTAGAGCTGAACCTTTCTAAATTCCCCTTTGAACGCTGTTATCCAGGAGTTTTTCATGCCTATGTATATTTGCGGTCGTTGTTACTGGCTCTTGCTAACCAGTGGATAAAATGACATGTCCGTGATTTGGAGTTGTTTCTTGAAGCACGTGCGTTCTCCGCCTTCCCAGACACATCATCTCGGAATTGGAGCACCTGATCTTTGTGAGCACGGACGTGGGCCGCTGCCGGGCCTGGCTGCGGCTGGCCCTCAATGACGGCCTGATGGAGTGCTACCTGAAGCTGCTGCTGCAGGAGCAGGCCCGCTTGTGCGAGTACTACCAGCCCACGGCCCTGCTCCGGGACGCCGAGGAGGGCGAGTTCCTCCTGAGCTTCCTGCAGGGCCTGACGTCCCTGTCCTTCGAGCTCTCCTACAAGTCTGCCATCCTAAACGAGTGGACGCTCACCCCGCTGGCCCTCTCCGGGCTCTGCCCGCTCTCGGAGCTCGACCCCCTCACTACCTCTGGAGCGGAACTACAGCGGAAGGAGTCTCTGGATTCCATCTCCCATTCCTCAGGCTCGGAGGACATCGAGGTCCAGCACTCGGGCCATAAGATCCGACGGAACAGGGGGCTTATGGCCTCCTCCCTCAGTCTGGACACGGCTAGTTCGTCCCAGCTCTCTTGCAGCCTCAACTCTGACAGCTGCCTGCTCCAAGAGAATGGCTCTAAGAGTCCAGACCGTTCCGAGGAGCCCATGTCCTGCGACTCAGACCTGGGGACGGTAAATGCTGACGATTCAGACCTGTCTCTGCAAGAGTGAGTACCCCTCCCCCACCCCTTCCCTCTCTTTCTCCTTCCTTCCTTCTCTTTCTCCTTCCTTCCTTCTCTTCCTCTTGCCCTCCCTCCCTTCCTGGGGCGTGTGATTGCCTGTCACTGAGCACGGAACTCTGTTAGGGCGTAAAGACAGACGAAGGGGGCAGGGACTGGAATTGCTGGGAGCTGTACCTTCAGGCAGACTGGGGCCAGTGGGGAGAATGCATTTAGATGGGGCTCAGAGTTGGTTCCAGCCCCAGCTCTGTCCTGTTGACCTGTGACAAGTTATTTAATCTCTCTGAGATTTAGTGTGAAATATTATTGTCGTCTTCATCTAGAGAGAAGGAAACTTATAGTTCAGAGCTCTATGTACAACTTCCAAAAAAGTGCAATGAAGCACAGTACATAAGGGTGATCTTCTCGGACCTCACAGAAGACCTTCTGGGGGACACAAAACCTTAGTGATGCCAGGACGGGGGTGGCAGACAAATGGGGACGAGCAAGTGTGTGGAGGAGGAGGACATGGAGTGACGAACTTGACTGGAGAAGGGAGCCTGGCCACAGCCTTCCTTCCTTCAGGCTTTTTAACATTAATTTTTGAATAGATAATATATTTTTATAGTTTAAAAAAATCTAAAATATATACAGTGAAAAGTCTTTCCCACTGTATTTATGTAACCATAATTATTAATTTCTTGCATATTTTTCCAGTTTCTAAATGCATCTATAACAAATATGAATGTACAAATTTTAGAATTTTCTTTCTTCTTTCTTTATTTTTTAAATTGAAGTATAGTTGATTTACAATGTTGTGTTAGTTTCAGGTGTACAGCACAGTAATTCAGTTATTTATACACATATATAAATATGTTATATATATATAATATATATATAAATAAATATATATATAACATATTGTTATATATATATAAAAAATATATTGTTTTTCAGATTCTTTTCCCTTATAGGTTATTATCTTTCTTATTTCTTATTCCTTTCTTTCCATGAAAGCTAGTATAAATTATAAATACATTATTCTATACCTTGTTTGGGAGATCTTTTCATATCAGAGCTTCTTTTTTTTTTTTCCTATTACAGATTTTTCCATTGTATGAATGTACCTTAGTTTATTGAATCAGCCCTGAGTTTAATGGACATTGGAGTTCAGTGTTTCTATAAATAACCTGTGTATGTGGTCCTTTAGGCCTACGCAAGCTATCTCTGTTCAGTAAATTCCCAGAAGCAAAATTGCTGAGCCAAGGAATAAATTAATTTGTAATTTTCACAGATATTGCCTATTTGCACTCTATCAGGGTTGTGCTTGTGTCCTCTCAGCCTTGTCAACAGAAGGTATTATCAAACTTTTGGAAGTTTGCTCGTCTCATAGGTAAAAAATGGTAGCCGTCTCTGAAGCATTTCCTCTAGTAGGACCTGTGTTACATCAGCTGTGTTTAGGACCTTTCCACTCCTGCTGTTCCCCACCCTTCCCCCCACCTTGGTTCAGGTCTTTACAGGGCTCTCACCCGGTGTGGGAATCACACCAGGATTGGGTGTCATGGACTGGCCCTGGAGCAGATCTAGTTTCAAGCCCCGTTCCACCACCTACAAGCCCAGTAATGTCTTGTACATGGCTAACTCTTTTTGAGGTTCTGTTTCTTCATCTTTTTCTTTTTTTTTTTTTTAATTTTTATTGGAGTAGAGTTGATTTACAATGTTGTTTCAGTTTCTGCTGTACAGCAAAGTGATTCAGTTATACATATACTTATATCCACTCATTTTTAGATTCTTTTCCCATATAGGTCATTACAGAATATTGAGTAGAGTTCCCTGTGCTCTACAGTAGGTCCTTACTAGTTACCTATTTTACGGTTTCTTCATCTTTAAAATGGAAATTCCCTCATAGGGCTGTTTGAGAATCAGGTGAGATACCCATGAGTGAGATGCACACATAAGAATGTCTGGTAGTTCCCAGAAATGGCCTCCGAACATGGAGCACATCAGATAGAATTTTCACATGTCAAACGGAAGGATTAGATATAACGTGCTGTGAAGGAGCAGCCCCCGCCCCAGAGATGGCTGGGCCCGTGGCGTGACTGAGGCTCAGTCACCTGTCTTAGCCCTTGGTTGTCTCTCCCTCCTCCCGCAGACCAGCCAGCCTTCTCTTTGTCATGTGCCTTGCCTTTATCTTTCATGAGTCTTGTGATTGGAAAATTCCAGCTTAAGGTCACTGAATCAGTGGCCATCCACTCTGCATGGGAAGTGTTGTCCTGTGTATTCCAGGGGAACTCAAGGGAAGAGGGTCAGGATGTACAGACCAACACTGGACAGTGATGTGAGGAAGTGGCAGACACCACACACACACACACACACACACATGCACGCAGCCAGCACCATCATTCTTAGAGCTGGGCTGGAAGTTTGTCTTGGAGCATTCACAGAGAGCAGCGTTCCTCAGAGTATATGTTTTAAGGGTAAAGATTCTCACCAACACGTAAGAGTTTGCTTAAGTTGTTGTGTTACTTAAATGTATATAACTTAAAATTAGGCATAAACACGTTGTGCTTAAAACTCTTGCAACTATAAAATCAAAACATCTACAAACTGGGAATTCCCTAGTGGTCCAGTGGTTAGGACTCTGCGCTTTCACTGCCAGGGCCCAGGTTCAATCCCTGGTCAGGGAACTAAGATCCCACAAGCCTCTCGGTGCGGCCAAAAAAAAAGAAAAAATCTACAACTTAAACATGAAGTGCAAAACCCATAACATTCCAAATGAAACTTATTAATGTTTTGCAGAAGCCAAATTACAGTTTGCCTTGTGAAGAGAGGATCGACTGCCCCACACAGCTTCTTTTGTGTTCATTAGGTCTGAATTATAATTATATCACTGAGAAGCATAAGTACAGTCTAGTGGTAAAAAGTGTGGACTCAGGAGCCGGACTGCCTGAGCCCTCCATCAACCAGCTTTGCCATCTCGGGCAAGTTACTCAACCTTTCTGACCTTGATGTCCTCATCTGTAAAATGGGGAAGAATGCTTCAAAGGAATGCTGGGGAGATGAAATGAATTTAGATCTGTCAAATGCTTAGAGCAGTGTCTGGCACAGCATGCATGCTCACTGGGTGGTGGTGTCATTTTACTACTGTGTACCTGTGACATCCGTTCTCCTACTGCTTGTCCTCACATACACTGCTGCAAAACCTTGGTTAGTAATATTTGTCAGAGGTCATTGTCATGAGGCCTTCCCTTGGGGGAAATGATTCTTAGCATGTGCAGCCCACCTCTTTGCTTTTATTAGTGGCCCTTGACTGCCAAATAGTACTGTGTATCACCAACACAACAGTCCGCATGTTGAGGAAAACCGCAGGCTCAGGATCACTTGTCAGGGGTACTTTATAAGGTGGCCATTCAGATTCTCCAGGCCATGCTTTTAATTTACTTCGTACATAAGTATTTATAATACATATACTTTTTTTCCAGATTGTTCTCTAAATGAAAGCACAAAGTTTAAAATGTTTGAATAGAGGACTTCCCTGGCAGTCCAGTGGTTAAGACTCCGTGCTTCCAATGCAGGGGGGGCCTGGGTTCAATCCCTGGTCGGGGAACTAAGATTCCACATGCCGGGCGGCGCAGCCAAAAAAAAAAACAAACAATTTTCGAATAGAAAGGTTTTGGGAAACACGGCCCTGAACCAGACCAAAGTGGAAGGACTGTAGTGGTTTCAGTTTCATTTCTTTTCCTTTTCCGCCCCCCCCCCCCCAGTTTCATTTCTATGTTTCATTTTCCTCAAAGTTTTTAAAAATGTTCTTTCTTTTGCCTTTCCTTCAAAATCTCATCTCTAGCTCTTTTTTCCACTTGATGTACGTGTCTCTCTTATTCTCACTGGGTCCTTCACCAATTCTGGTGAAGCTCTGTGAGCTTCATTTCACCCTGACCTGGGTTTTTTTTTGGGGGGGGGGTTTGGCCATGCCCTACAGCTTGCAGGATCTTAGTTCCCTGACCAGGGATTGAACCCATGCCCCCTTCAATGGAATTGCAGAGTCCTAACCACTGGACTGCCAAGGAATTCCCCTTGACCTTGGTTTTGATTTGACAGAAGCTCTAATGGATCACCCAAGCTTCTTGCTGTTTGGTGACATTTCTCTAAGCATTAAGTCACTCACTTGTTCTAATACCCAGTCTACGCTTGTCATTAAAATCTTTCTTGCAGGTTAGGATTCACTTCTAATTGATAACTGTTTTGGTAATGCTAGTGAGTATTTCAGTAAATCTGTTCCTTCCCTTACATGTTTATGTTTGTGTACACGGAGGCTAAGCAGTCTTATCAGTGATAATGAAGTTAACATTTATTGATCACTTTGTGCCAGACACTGTGCTAAGCACTTTACCTGTATTATATCATTTAATCTTTGTCACAGTCATAAAAGATGGGTGCTGGTACCACATCCATTTTCCAGATAAGGGAATTAAGTCCATGAACTTAATGTTCACATTGTGGGGCCCACAGCCGTGTGTTAACCAAGGCCAGGTGGACTTGGGAGCCCCTGCTTTTAATCACTCACCACACCACCTCCCGGGAGCCCATGAGGAGCCGGGACCTCACAGAGGACCTTGTTAAAAATCTGACACCCTAGTTCATTTCAGAAGGGGACCCCGTGGTTTGGACACATATAAGTGGTTAGCAAATGCCCCCCCGTAACTATTCCACAAACACATTTACACCTTTCTCTGAGAGATCACCTGTTTGTTTATCAAGATATGATTCACATAGCATAACATTCACCATTGTAAAGCGTACCGTTCAGTGGTTTTCAGTATATTCACAAGGTCGTGAATTCAACATCTACTGCTGTCTACTTCAAGAGCATTTTCATTACCCTGTAAGGAAGTCCCTTACCCATTAGCTATGAATTTACCTTTTCTGGACATTTAATATCAATCGAGTCATAAAATATGTGGCCTTTTGTGACTGCCTTCTTTCACTTAGTACAATGTTTTCAAGGTTCAACCACGTTGTATAAGCACATATCATGGGCAAATAATATTCCATTGTATGGATATATTACAATTTATTTATTCATCAATTAATGGACATTTTTTCCCACGTTTTGGCTATTATGAATAATGTTGCTATGAGCATTCATTTACAAGTATTTTGTGTGGACATATGTTTTGAATTCTTTTGGGTATATACCTAAGAGTAGAATTACTGAGTCCCATGATAACTCTATATTTAACTTTCTGAGGAACTACCAAATGTTTTCCACAGGGGCTGCACCATTTCACATTTCCACTGATAATGTATATGTGTTCCAATTTCTCCACATCTTTGCCAGTACTTGTTATTCTCTGTCTCTTTTATTATAGCCATCCTGTTGGGCGTACAGTAGTATCTCATTGTGGTTTTGATTTGTATTTCACTATTGTCTAATGATTTTGAGCACTTTTTCATGTCTTCATTGGCCATTTGTATATCTTCTTTGGAGTAATGTCTACTCAAATCCTTTGATTTTTTTTTCCTTTGCCTATTTTTATTTTTTATTTGTTTATTTATTTTTTGAAAGCCTTGTGCTTTTTTTCTTTTTAAAAATATTTTTTAAATTTTATTTATTTTTTTATACAGCAGGTTCTTATTAGTTATCCATTTTATACATATCAGTGTATACATGTCAATCCCAATCTCCCAATTCATCCCACCACCAGTGCCCCCACCACCACCACTTTCCCCCCTTGGTGTCCATATGTTTGTTCTCTACATCTGTGTCTCTATTTCTGCCCTGCAAACCAGTTTATCTGTACTGTTTATTTATTTATTTATTTATTTTTGGCTGCATCGGGTCTTAGTTGTGGCATGTGGGCTCTTTGTTGCGGCCCACAGGTTTCTCTCTACTTGCAGCACGTGGGCTTAGTTGCCCCGTGGCATGTGGGATCTTAGTTCCCTGACCAGGGATCAAACCCGCGTCCCCTGCATTGGAAGGCGGATTCTTAACCACTGGACCAGCAGGGAAGTCCCTCCCTTTGCCTGTTTTTAAATTGGGTTATTTATTTATTGTTGAGTTGTAAGATCTCTGTATATTCTGGGTACTAGACTCTTATCAGCTATATGATAATATTTGCACATTTTATATGCAAATATTTTTATTATATTTTTTATTAATCACTTATGCATTAGATGTCATATCTAAGAAACCATTGCCTGATCCAAAGATATGAAGCTTTACACTTGTTTCCTTCTAAGACTTTTATAGTTTTAGCTCTTACCTTTAGGTCTTTGATCCATTTGGGGTTAATTTTTTTATATGGTGTGAGATGAGTCCAACTTTATTCTTTTGCATGGAACTATTCACTTATCCCAGCACCATTTGTTGAAAGACTATTCTTTTCTCACTGAAATGTCTCAGCACCTCTGTTGAAAATCAGTTGCCCAGAAATGCATGGGTTGGTCACCTCTTCTTGTCTAAATGTCTAAAATGACTTAAAATGTTGTTTGGGGTTATGATGGTGTAAATAAGAGCAGAGCTCACGTAGAAGACAATCACATGAAAACTTGAGTTCTAAAATCCTCTTTTCCATAACCGCATTAAGGGGAGTTTGATGTGTCTTCTGCACCCAGTCTAAGCCATTAGGGCAGATATGTGCGATTGTGAGATCTCTTGGGCTCCAGACAGCTTTCTTGCCACCAGAACCTGCATTTGCCTATGATGTCCTCACTGGATTCATAAGCAGAGGTGGAGACAGCAAATAGATTTACTTCAGAAACAGAACTTGGATTCTCGGAAGCCTCAGGAGAGGGAGGGAGGAGCAGCCACTAGCCAGTACACATTGCAGAAGTCCCAGAACTATGTTTGTGTGTGTGTGTGTGTGTGTGTGTGTGTACACAAAGGCAGTGGCATTGGCTCCCCCGGCTCCAGACACACCACTGAGGGGCAGAAAGTGCCAGTCCCATCAGGAACACACCCCGTGTACACGGGCACACACGCTGCACAGCTTGTATGCACCGTGCTCCAGCAGCAGCTTCTGGGGATTTGAGGCTTCTCTGGATCCACACCCAGCCCCTCACCCCGACCCTGCGGCCCAGTTACTGTTCCAGGAACAAAGCCGGTCCTCACTTCACCCAAGCCCGTGTCCCAGGGAGCGGAGTCTTGGAGCCCAGCTCTGAGACATGCTGTTCACTGAGGCACTGCTGAGGCCGCCTTGGGGCAGGGACCGGCCACACAGCTGTTTGGCTGAGCCGCCTCTTCAGGCCCACGGTTAGCCTGTTCAGAGGGTGAAAGGCAGTCAGTTCCCATTCGCCTCTAGTCCTTTTCTCTGCTTTTTGAGCTTTGTCAGCTGAGATCCTGGGCCACACAACTCACCTGCCTACCCAACCTGCCCAAGCCCCAGCTGGGGAGCAACTTTGCTGGGAGTGTCTGTGTGTGTGAGCTGGGAGCGCAGCGATGATTAAGGGGTTGGGGATTGTTTTGGTTTGTTTTTTGTTCAATCACAAAACAGCAGTTTTCCACTTAGCCTTGGGCATTCCAGCTGACAACCCCGTCACACAGGTTTCTTTGTTTAAAAACTTACAGGGTGTTGTCGGAATTCAGCAAAGCCCAGGTAAACTCTGTGCCAACCGACAGACTGAGCCAAGAAACGGAGGTTCCCCCACTGCAGGCCTTGCTCGCCCTCCGCGGCCTGGACACCAGCACACCCCTGCACTTTGAGGTACCTGCAGAGCCCCGCCCCGCCCAAGCATCCCCTGGGACTCGAGATGGGGACCACAAGCAGGAGCCGCTTTCCCAGGCACCTGGCCCCCTGGGCTGGCCACAGCCGGCCAGTGCCCAAGCTGTCCCTTCGGGGAGCACTTCAGGCCAGCAGCCTCCTAGTCCTGTGAGGGAGGCGACCAGAGCAGTCGGCCAAGGAAGTGGCCAGAAGAAGCCTCCGGAGGCGGATGGACCTTGGCTGAGCCTTGTGGTTCCCTCACCCACCAGTCCGGTGAGTGGTACAAGCTGGGTTTTTTTGGGGGGGTGTTGGTGAATGTCTCAGAGGCGGTGTGGGGTTTCTCCAGCTAGTGACCCCGAGTGGTCTCTGCCTTTTCCCCCTGAGCCTCTCGCCCTGCACGGTTTGGTGTTAATAGCATTGTGATGATGGAGCTAATGTTCCTTGGGGTGTGAGTGGTGGATGTGAGCCGGGCTGTGCGCCCATCTCTTCCCATGGGTGTCTCCTGTCATCTGCACATGGACCCTGTGGAGAAGCTAATTCTCACCCAACTGCAGACTCTTCTCTTAACCCCTGCCACTCAGGGGTTATGCCCTTATGCCCTTAGGTGAGGCACTTCACCTCACTGAGCTTTGGTTTCCTCCTCAGTACTTGTTATTATTAAATTAACATTTTCATAAAGCACCAGGCTTTGAAAATACTCATTTTGCAACACGAACCAGATTTCGAACTGCACTGTCCACTTGGGCAGCCACTAGCCACATGTGGCTCTGGAGCACTTAAAACATGGCTCTTCCAAATTGAGATAAGCTGAGTAAAATAAACACTGGATTTTGAAGGCTTAGTAGGAAAAAAAGAATGTAAAATGTCTCATTCATAATTTGGTTATTGGTCATGTTAAAATGAAAACATTTAAAATATGTATTTTAAATAAAATATATTATTAAAATTAATTTCACCTGTTTTTTTTAACTTTGTAAAATGTGGCTACTAGAACATTTAAGGTGACCTATGTGGCTTGCATTGTATTTCTGTGGGACAGCACTATTCTAGAATAAGCCAATCCAGTGTGTTGATGACCCGAGGAAGCCAGCCCTGGGTCTGTCCTGGAGAGAGCCCCGAGGGTAGAGGCTGGAACTGTGGGCCCCGGGAAGCAAGAGTCAAGCTGTGAACCCAAGGTCTTGTGCCATTTCACATTTGCTCTTGGGTCGTGAAAAGCAGAAGTAGGAATTGGAGTGCACGTGGACACAGACCCATAAAACCCAGAGCTCATCCTAGCTGCTGTCTGGGGCTTGTGTTGGGGATATAGTCTTGCTCTTTCAGTTCCCCACACACATCTCTCCTTTGGCCTGTAGCTTCCAGATCCTATAACTCAGGATGGGCCAGCGCCATGAAATAGACTATAGAAGAGGCATATCCACCCTCTTTTTTTAACAGCTTTATTGTGATATAATTCACATACCATACAATTTACCTAATTAAAGTGTATAATTCAATTTTTTTAGTACATTCACAGAGTTGTACAACCATCACCACAGTCTAATTTTAAAACATTTTCATCTCGCGTAAAAGAAACCCTCTACCCATTAGCAATCACTCCTGTCCCTTTCCCCTCCTACCTCACCCCCCTCAACCCCTGGTAACCACTAATCTCCTTTGTCTATAGATTTGCCTGTTCTGGACATTTTACATAAATGGAATCATATAATATGTGACATTTGTGATTGGCTTCTTTCAATTAGCAAAATGTTTCATCCATGTTGTGGCCTGTATCAGTACTTCATTCCTTCTCATTGCTGAGCAGTATCCCATTGTAGATTTCATTATATGGATGTATCACATTTTACTTATCCATTAATAAGTTAATGAACATTGGCGTTTTTCCTACTTTTTGGCTATTATGAATAATGCTACTATGAACATTCATGTATAATTTTTTGCTTGGACGTATGTTTTTAACTTTTTTGGATGCATACCTTGAAGTAGAATTTTGGGATCATATGGTAACTATATTTAACCTTTTGAGGAACTGCCAAGAGCAGCTGCCTTGTTTTATATTTCAACCAGCAGTGCATTCCTCTACATCCTCACCAAGAGTTCTTACTGTCTGTTTTTTTTTGTTTTTGCTTTTATTATAGCCATCCTAGTGGGTGACAAGTGGTATCTCATTATGGTTTTGATTTGCATTTCCCTGATGACTAATGATATTGAGCATCTTTTCATCTAAATGCTTATTGCCATTTTTGTGTTTTCTGTGGAGAAATGTCCATTCAGAACATTTGCCCAGGGGCTTCCCTGGTGACGCAGTGGTTGAGAATCTGCCTGCCAATGCAGGGGACATGGGTTCGAGCCCTGGTCTGGGAAGATCCCACATGCCGCGGAGCAACTAGGCCCGTGAGCCACAATTACTGAGCCTGCGCGTCTGGAGCCTGTGCTCCACAACAAGAGAGGCCGCGATAATGAGAGGCCCGCGCACCGCGATGAAGAGTGGCCCCCACTTGCCGCAACTAGAGAAAGCCCTTGCACAGAAACGAAGACCCAACACAGCCATAAATAAATAAATAAATAAATAACCCCCCCCCCAAATAAAAAACACATTTGCCCATTCTTTTTTTTTTTTTTAACAGATTACAGTTGTCACAGACTTTTTTCTTTTTAATATTTATTTATTTATTTATTTGGTTGCGCTGGGTCTTAGTTGTGGCAGGCGGGCTTCTTAGTTGTGGCATGTGAACTCTTAGTTGTGGCGTGCATGTGAGATCTAGTTCCCCCACCAGGGGTCAAACCCGGGCCCCCAGTATTGGGAGCGTGGAGTCTTATCCACTGCGCCACCAGGGAAGTCCCTGCCCATTCTTAAATTAGGTTATTTAATAAATTGAGTTATAGTTCTTTATATATTCTGGACACTTATTAGATAAATGATTTGCAAATTTTTCTCCCATTCTGCGGGTTGTCTTTTCACTTTCTTGATTATATCATTTGAAGCATAAAAGTTTTAAATCTTGTTGTTGTCTGTCTTTTCTTTTGTCACTTGTGCTTTTGGTGTCATATCTAAGTACTCATTTCCTAATCCAAGGTCATGAAGATTTACTCCCATGTGTTCTAAAAATTTTACAGTTTCATCTCTTACATTTAAATCTATGATCTAACTTCATTTTTTTGCATGTGGCTATACAGCTGTATGAGCACCATTTGTTGAAAAGACTATTATTTCCCCATTGAATTGTCCCACTTTTCCCCTTTAAAAATTTTTTTGAGGAATGGTGTATTTAAAGTACCCAGAGCCTCAGTGTACACCTCAGTGAATAATTATATATCATATACACTCTGTAACCACCATCCAGATCAAGAGACAGAACATTTCCAGCCACCAGAAGTTTCCCTCATGCCTTCTCCCACTCACTGCCCTGCTCCAGAGGAAACCACCATTCTGACTTCTAGTCCATAAAGTTTGTCCTGTTGTTGAACTTCATATAGATGGAATCATACAGTATGTACTCTTTTCCTTCTTTCACTGAACACTATGTCTGTGAGATTCATCTGTACCTGTAGCCTGAAGCTCTAGTTTGTTCTTTTCCATTGTTCTGTAGTATTCCACTGTAAGAATATATCACACCATAGTTATCCATTCTCCCATTAACAGACGTTTGGCTTGTTTTCAGGTTTGGGCTATTATGAAGAAAGCAGCTATGAGCATTCTTGTACTTACCTTTCAGTGAACCTGTGTACTCATTTCTGGGTGTACGTCTAAGAATGGAATTGCTAGGTCACTGGGTAGGCATATGTTTAGCTCTAATAGATACTGCCAAACAGTTTTCTAAAGTGCTTGTGCTAACTTATACTCACAGTAGCAATATACGAGCATTTTCATTGCTATTTATCATAGTCAATGGTATTATCAATCTTTTACATTTTGGCCACTCTAGTAGGTGTGTAGTGGTATCTCACGGTGGTTTTAATTTGCATTTCGCTGATGACTAATGATATTGATACCTTTTCATTTGCTTTGTGGAAGCATCCTTTAAAGTCATTGTCTCATTCTTTTTTTTTTTTTAACATCTTTATTGGAGTATAATTGCTTTACAGTGGTGTGTTAGTTTCTGCTTTATAACAAAGTGAATAAGCTATACATATACATATATCCCCATATCTCCTCCCTCTTGCATCTCTCTCCCACCCTCCCTATCCCACCCCTCTAGGTGGTCACAAAGCAGCAAGCTGATCTCCCTGTGCTCTGTGGCTGCTTCCCACTAGCTATCTATTTTACATTTGGTAGTATTTATAAGTCCATGCCACTCTCTCACTTCGTCCCAGCTTACCCTTCCCCCTCCCCGTGTCCTCAAGTCCATTCTCTACGTCTGCGTCTTTATTCCTGTCCTGCCCCTAGGTTCTTCAGAACCACTTTTTTTTTTAGATTCCATATATACGTGTTAGTATACGGTATTTGTTTTTCTCTTTCTGACTTACTTCATTCTGTATGACAGACTCTAAGTCCATCCACCTCACTACAATTGTCTCATTCTTAAATTGAGTTGTATGTGTTTTCCTTATTGATTTGTAGGGGCTCTTTATATACTGTAGATGTGTCTTTTACTGGAGAAAAATATATGTATATAGCAAATATCTTCTTACAGTCTATGGCTGGCCTTTTAAATCTCTTTTTTTTTCATATTTTTCTTATTTATTTATTTATTCATTTATTTACTTATTTTTGGCTGTGTTGGGTCTTCGTTTCTGCACGAGGGCTTTCTCTAGTTGCAGCGAGCGGGGGCCACTCTTCATCGCGGCACGCAGGCCTCTCACTATTGCGGCCTCTCTTGTTGCGGAGCACAGGCTCCAGATGCGCAGGCTCAGTAGTTGTGGCGCACGGGCTTAGTTGCCACTGCGCCACCAGAGAAGCCCTGCCTTTTAAATCTCTTAGTGGTATCTTTTGTTGAACAGAAGTTCTTAATTTTTAAAAATTATTTATTTGTTTATTTACTTTGGCTGCGCCAGGTCTTAGTTGCGGCACGTGGGGTCTTCATTGTGGCATGTGGGATTTTTAGTCGCAGCATGTGGACTTCTTAGTTGTGGCATGCATGCAGCATCTAATTCCCCAACCAGGGATCAAACCCAGGCCCCCTGCATTGGGAGCTCGAAGTCTTACCCACTGGACCACCAGGGAAGTCCCAGAAGTTCTTAGCTTTAATGAACTTCAATTTATCAGTCTTTTTGTTTTCGATCAATGTGTTTTGTGTCTATTTTTAATATCTTTGTCTACCCCAAGGCTGTGGAAATCCCTGTATTTTCTTCTAGAAGCTTTCGTATTTTACCTTTTACAATTAGGTTTATGATTCATCTGGGATTCGTTTTTGTATATGGTGTGAGGTAGGTGTTTTCCAAATGGACATCTGATTGACTTAGTACCATTTATCGAGTATGACTGTGTAAATCATGGAACTGTGTAAGTGTGGGTCAGACTCTCAGTTTTTGCTCTCTTTTTTGGGGGGGGGGGTGGGGCGCCGGGCCTTGCAGCTTGCGGGATCTTAGTTCCCCGACCAGGGATTAAACCCGGGCCACCGTAGTGAAAGCGCCGAGTCCTAACCACTGGACCGCCAGGGAGTTCCCCAGTTTTTGCTATCTTGAAGGTGACTTTAGGCCCAGAATGTCACAAGACCCAGAAGGTTGTGACTATAAAACCAGCAGCACACACCGAAGGTTGAAGAGAAAGGCTCTGAAGCCCCCACTCGAGCTAGAGGAAAGGGATGTCCCTTGTGGACAGTGGCTGAGGGCCGCAACAGGGCTCCCCAGCGTGGCCTTGACTGTGGTGAGTTCACTCCTGTTGAGGGTCTGGCTTCTGCTTTGCTGGCTCCGACGTCCTATCTTATCAGGGTCCTAGAGCTGATGGACAGAACAGCTTACCTCGTCAACAAGACTCCTCCTCTGCTCACCAAGCTTTGACGGTCCCCACGACCTCCACCCCCGCACTGCCTCCGTGCAGCTGCTCCCAAAGCCCGCTCCTTCCAGCCCCAGCTTTTACATTTGCTGTTCCCCCTGCCTGGACCATTTCCCGACTCACTGCTTTTCCTCACTGTCGTTTCAGCCTTCCCTGACCACCCTGTTTCAAAAGCACCATCCCCAATGACTGTCTTTCCCATTTACCTGCTTCACTTTATGACACTCATCACTAGGTTAGATTCTGTTATCGCTTTCATTGTCTACGTGTTTATTTCCTGTATTTCTGTCCAGGATATTAGCTCCATGATACGAAAGACCATGTCTGTTCACTTCTTTTTTTTAATATTCATTTTATTTACTTATTTGGTTGCACCGGGTCTTAGTTGCGGCAGGCAGACTCCTTAGTTGTGGCTTGCCAGATCCTTAGTTGTGGCATGCAAACTCTTAGTTGCAGCATGCATGTGGGATCTAGTTCCCCGACCAAGGATCGAACCCGGGGCCTCTACATTGGGAGCGTGGAGTCTTAACCACTGCGCCACCAGGGAAGTCCCACGTTCACTTCTATATTGTCAGCTCTGAGCACTGTACCTGGGAAAGCATAGGTATCAATGAATAGTTCTCACATTGTCCAGAGAATCCCGAGACGCCAGCTTGTAAGTTTACACTGAGAAGTGCTCCACCAGGTGCCTGGGGCAGGCAGGTTGGTCTGACCAGGTCACCCTCCGCCTCCTGGCCGGCATCAGGGGAGTCTGGTTGCTGCAGGGTTGCTTGGGGACCATGGAATCGAAGCACCGGGTGCCGAGTTCAGCGTGAGAACCTCGGGTACTCGCCCCTCCCAGAGTCTGTCTCTAGAGGGGAGCTGTGGGTCCATCCATTCCCTTCTCAGGAGATAGTCACTGTGCTGCCCCGTGATTCTCATCTTTCTATGCTTCTGTCATTTAGTCACTGCTCTTTATCTGACACTTTATGGGGGGGAGGGAGTCACTATCAAGTTTTATAATCCCGAGAGCCATTCAATCTTTCTTTAAAAATTTGTTTTTAATTAATTTAATTAAAAGCCCCAGCTATGGGCCAAGCACTACACTTGGTACAGCGATGGAACAGGACAAAGGCTGTGCTCCTTGGGGACAGACACTATGTTAGACAATTAACTATCTGCATCATAATTACACTTGTGATAAGTGCTGGGAAGGACAGGAGTGGGGAAACTAGGGTGACTCTGCCTATGTGGCATCCGGAAGGTGGTGAGTTGGTTTCTCAGTTTAACTCCCAGAGGACAGTCTGAATTCTAAGACTTGGCCCTAATCACTGCCCTTATGAACCACTGGCCTCTGGCATGTGGTCCCCTCCCCCAGGAGCGGGTACAGGCAGTCCCTTTGCCTGACATAATGAGGACAGACTGAACAAAAGGGATTTTTTGAAAGTGGTCCAGAGACCTGACATCTCACTCCTCTGCCAGACCCCTCTCTGGGATTTAGCTGTTGTACACAGTGTCCTGGTCCCTGTAGTAACTCCAAGTGGCATTCTTCTGTCTTGGGTCCTGGTGGCAGGTGCTGCTCTGGCTTAGATCCTTGGTCATTGGTGATTTCCCCCCACTGTTAAAGGGGCAGGGAACGGGCCAGATATGGGACCCTGAGTGAGCAGGAGGCAGGAAGGTTTAGTGGGGCAGGGGAAACAGTGGTGTGCTGCCCTCTCCCCCGCTCCATGTAATAACTGAGGGTCCTGGAGGGGGGCACAGCTCTAGAGCTCAGTCCAGGCCCATGTGCAGAAGCTCCAAGGACCCCAGTATTCCTGCTGTTTTTCTCTATTGCTTAAGAGAACAAAAGGTTTTCCCTAGAGTATCACTTCCTGGTGGCCAGCCTGTGGCCACTGGACCAGGTGTGAACATTTCCTAGCAGCCTCCCTCTCCTCCAAGGAGAGAGAGGCCCTCACCTGTGAGCGTACACCATCTCAAAATCCACATCTGTCTCCTTCCTTGTTTCCTCATCCCATCCTTGTTATTTTATGTTAAAGATATTTGGATAGTCAAGGTGTATTCCCTCATCTTTTATAACTCTGTGCCAGGCACAAAGAAGAATGACCATTCCAAACAGCTTTGTAGGTGCTAGGATGGGGGTAAACACAGAATGCCATTGGAGCCCAGAAGGGGTCCCAAACCCAGCTGGGGGTGGGTAGGAGGGGGTGTAGGCTGAGGGTGAGTAAGGACAGCTTCCAGGAGAAGGCGATGGATGACCCCTGAGCTGAGTCTTAAGGGAGAGTGGTCTTAATGGTCTCTCCCATTAGGGCCATTATCCGGGGCTGGAAAGTTGCAGGGTTTCCCAGGTGTGTGTGCCAGGCTCCAGGAGGCTGCCTGGACAGCCATGTGATTGCTCTTCCAGCCCATTTTCCCTGGGGAGTTCCCCTGGGTCATGATGACTTAGACAGGCTTTGTTCAGAATCCTGAGTTGTGAATGGTCCCTAGCAGTCACCCTGATTGACACGTTGTCCTGTCACTGGCAGAAGGAAGCACCTGCCAATCTGAGGGTTTGGGGAGGAAGCTCTGGAGGCCCAGCTCTGTGAGCCCCCCCCCACCCCCAGCCCACCTCCAAGCTCCTGACTCAGAACTCGCCACTCTCGGCCTAAGGAATCTGGCAGCATCTGAATGGACTAAACTGTCCAAACCAATCCTTCCGGCCATTCTGGGCAGCTCCTGCCCTGCTCCCCGATTCCCTGTCTGCAGGAGCAGGGAGGGCAGTCTTAATTTAGGCGTTGGAAATAGCAACATCAGGATGACGTTGGTGGCACTTAACAAAACAGCTGGGCTGTCCCACCCCTCGGGTGACTCGTTTCCTCTGTGTAGACAGCCACTCAGGCGCCCAGCCAGCTTCCTCGCCTCTGCTCTTCCACACTTAGGCACGGAAAGGCAGGGAGCACTTGAAAAAGTGAAGAAAAGGCGGCAGAGTCCATTCCTACAAGCCTCCTGACCCCAGACCCACCCACTTTCCTCAGCCAGTGAGCCTTCAGACTCAGAGAGACAGCAACAGAAGGGAAGGGGCAGGGCCTGGCTGCCTGGAGCTGAAGGGGCCTGCTCAGAAGTGGGGAGCAGAGGCAGAGGGAGCTAGTGAGGTCTCTGGGTCCTGCTCACCCATGCCTCCCTCATCTCAAACCCTACAAGCAGTGCTGAAAAACTCTACATCCCTTCAACAAATGGTGCTGGGACAACTGGATATCCACATGCAAAAGAATGAAGGTGGATCCCTTCCTCACGCCATACACAAAAATTAACTCAGGACTTCCCTGGTGGCGCAATGGTTAAGAATCCGCCTGCCAACGCGGGGGACATGGGTTTGAGCCCTGGTCCAGGAAGATTCCACATGCCGCGGAGCAACTAAGCCTGTGCGCCACAACTACTGAGCCTGAGCTCCAGAGCCCGCGAGCCACAACTACTGAGCCTGTGTGCCACAACTACTGAAGCCCATGCGCCTAGAGCCCGTGCTCCGCAACAAGAGAAGAAGCCCGCGCACCACAACAAAGGGTAGCCCCCGCTCGCCGCAACTAGAGAACACCCGCGCACAGCAACGAAGACCCAATGCAACCAAAAATTAATTAATTAATTTTTTTAAAAAAAAAAACAATGGAAGACATTTAAAAAAAAAATTAACTCAAAATTGATTGTAGACCTAAATGTAAGAGCTAAAACTGTAAACCTCTTTGCAGAAAACATAGGAGTAAATCTTCGTAGCCTTGGTTTAGGCAATGGTTTCTTAAGTGCAATACCAAAAGCACAGAGACAAAAGGAAAAATAGATAAATTGGACTTTATCAAAATTTAAAAATTTTGTGCCTTAAAGGACACGATCAAGAAAGTAAAAAGACAGCTCACAGAATTGGAGAAATTATTTGCAAATCATGTATCTGACAAGGGCCTAGTATCCAGAATATTAAAAAAAAAACATTATAACTTATATTTGTTTCCTAGGGCTTCTATAACAAAAGACCGTAAAATGGATGGCTTGAAACTACAGAAATGTATTACAGTAGTTCCCCTTTATCTGAGTGGATACGTTCCAAGACCCCCAGTGGATGCCTGAAACCATGGATAGTACCTAACCCTATATATAGTGTATTTTTTTCCTATACATACATACCAATGATAAAGTTTAATTTATAAATTAGGCACAGTAAAAGATTAACAACAATAACTAATAATAAAATAGAACAAGTATAACAGTATACGGTAATAAAAGTTATGTGAATGTGGCCTGCCCCCCCCAAAAAAATATCTTATTGTACAAATTTAATGCCTTTAAGCACTTATCACACGCTGTGGCCATAACTTTTGCGGTTTGAGGTGCGACAGCAAAGCTGGCACAAATTTCCTTTTCCTTCTTCACAGTCTCACAGATAGAAGATTCATAGATCTTAGCAACCTCAGAATATAATTTCTTTTACCGTAGATCTTAGCAACCTCAGAATATAATTTCTTTCTTTCCTTATTAAGTTGAGAACTTTCACCTTTTCACTTAAAGGAAGAGCTTTACAGCTTCTCTGGCAGATCCGAATTGCCAGCATCACTAGTCTTGTGCTTTGGGGCCATTATTAAGTAAAATAAGGGTTCCGTGAACACAAGCACTGTGATACCATGACAGGAGATCTGATAACCAAGAGGGCTACTAAGTGACTAATGGGTGGGATACACTGGACAAAGGGATGGTTCACTGCCCAGGCGGGATGGAGAAGGATGGTGCAAGATTTCATCACACGACTCAGAATGCGCGCAGTGTGAAACTTGCGAATTGTTTATTTCTGGAATTTTCCACTTAATATTTTTGGACCACAGTTGACTGTGGGTAACTGAAACCACAGAAAGTGAAGCCACAGATAAAGGGGAACTACTGTATCTGATATTCTGAAGGCTAGAAGTCCAAATCCAAATGCAGGCAGGATTGGTTCCTTCTGGAGATTCTGAATAACAATCTGTTCCACGCCTTTCTCTTAACGTGTAGTGTCTCCAGCAATCTTGGGCATTCTCTGGCTTGTAGACGCATCATTCCAGGCCCTCCCTCCATCGTCACATGGTGGCCTCCCTCTGTGTCTCTGTCTTCGCGTGGTGTTCTCTCTCTCTGTGTCTTTTCTCCTTTTATAAGGACATCAGTCACGCTGGATGAAGGGCCCACCCTACTCCAGTATGACCTCATCTTAACTAACTGCATTTGCAGTAACCCTGTTTTCACATTCTGTCACCTAACGTCACGTTCTGAGGTACTGAGGGTTAGGATTTCAACATATCTTTTTTTGGGGGGCGGAACACAGTTCAACCCATAACACAAGAACAAAAGGACAAATAAACCAATTTAAAAATGGGTAAAGGATTTGAATAGACTTTTCTCCAAAGAAAATATACAAATGACCAATAAGCACATGGAAAGATGCTCAGTGTCATTCGATGTTAGAGAAATGCAAATCAAAACCGTAAGATTGCACTTCATATTACAGCCATACGGGATGGCTATAATCAAAAATACAGATAATAACAAATGATGGAGAGGTGGTGGAGAAATTGGAACCCTCATATGTTGCTGGTGGGAATGTAAAATGGTGCAGCCGCTTAGGAAAACAGTTTGGAAATTCTTCAAAAGTTAGACATAGTTATCATATGACCCATCAGTTCCACTCCTAGATATGTACCAAGGGAATAGAAGACGAGTGTCCACAGAAAAACTTTTATGTCAAGGTTCCCTGCAGCATTATTCATAATTGCCAAAAAGTGGAAACAACCCAAATGTCCATCAACTGACGAGTGGATATGCAAAATGTGGTACATCCATACGTTGGAATACTATTTGGTAATAAAAAGGAATGAAGTACTGATACATGCCACAACATAGATCAACCTTGAAAACATTATGCTAAGGAAAAGAAGCCAGTTGCAAAAGACCGCATGTTATAAGATTTCGTTTATGCATGTCCAAAATGGCTAAATCTCTGGAAACAGAAAGTAGGTTATTGGTTGCCTGGAACTGTAGGGGTTGAGCGGAAACAGAGAGTGACTGCTGATGAGTACGGGGTTTCCTTATGGAGCAGCGAAAATGTTCTAAACGTAGATTGTGGTGATGGTTGCACAACTCCATGAATACACGAAAACTGTTGAATTACATGCTTTTAATGCGTTGATTTTATGGTATGTGAATCATGTCTCAATAAAGATGTTTTTAAAAACAACCTGTTTTTACTTCTTTCCCAATAGAAAAGCACGAGCTGGATCTCAGAAGATGACTTCTACCGGCCTCCCCAGGAACAGCCCGCGGAGAGTCCTTCCCATGCTTCCGTGGCTTCTCCCAGAGGGACTCCAGAGCCAAGGCCTGGCCTCCTCTCGCAAGGACCAAGAAGAAGCTGTTCCATGGAGGCCTTAGACAAAGCTTGCGTGCCTTCCCCAGGAAGCAGGAGAAGCAAGGCCACCCCGACGCCGGAGCATAAGAACTTCAGGGTGGTGCATCGCAGGCAGATGGGTAGGCGACTCTGCAGGCTTCCGGGCACCGCACTGCACGTGGGCAGTGCCTTTCAGAAAGCAGTTCAAAAGTCCCCTTTTCCGTTACCAACTGGGCGGTGTCTTCTCCCAAGGAAAACCTCATCCCAAAATGTAATAAGGAGCACCCTTGCTGAGTAATTCGGGAAAGCATTTCAGGAAGAGTACTATATTTTCTCATAAAATCTTTTATTTATTTATTTATTCATTCATTCATTCATTCATTCATTCATTTATGGCTGCGTTGGGTCTTCGTTGCTGCGTGCAGGCTTCTCATTGCGGTGGCTTCTCTTGTTGCGGAGCCTGGGCTCTAGGCGCATGGGTTTCAGTAGTTATGGCTGACAGGCTCTAGAACGCAGGCTCAGTAGTTGTGGCACGCAGGCTTAGTTGCTCCGCAGCATGTGGGATCTTCTCGGACCAGGGCTCGAACCCGTGTCCCCTGCATTAGCAGGCAGATTCTTAACCACTGCACCACCAAGGAAGCCCTTTTTATTTAATTAATTAATTTATTTATTTATTTATTTAGGGTGGGCCGGGTCTTAGGTGTGGCATGTGAACTCTTAGTTGCAGCATGGGGACACTTAGTTGTGGCACACAGACTCTTAGTTGCGGCATATGTGTGGGATCTAGTTCCCCGACCAGGGATCAAACCTGGGCCCCCTGTATTGGGAGTGCAGAGTCTTACCCACTGGACCACCAAGGAAGTCCCTCTCATAAAATGTTAATAAAGTAATGCTCAAAACTGCCTACAGAGTACATAAATACTGTTTCACATATTGAAATGGAAAATATCTTCCCTGAAACTCTCCTATAAATCTTATGATTATACGTAAGATACATAAGATAATCTTATGAGTATACAGACATCGTGATTCTGTCTGTAGCCCAGAGCAAACCCCCGCCTCTTAAAGGCCCAGGTGTTTCAACTGCTCCTTCCCAAGGCCTTTCTCTTAGTTTATTTAACAGCTCTGATGGGGTTTATTAGATCTGCTGTTTGTTCAATGTCCTCTATGTGCAGTTTACAGTGAGGCCACCTTGATCTCCACACCCTGTGAAATTCCAGAAAGCATTAAATAACCATAACCTAATTTTTCTGTAACCCTCAGAAACAAACAAACAAACACGTGTGCTGTAGAGTCAGTCTCTTTCTCTCCTCATTTCCTGTTTGCATTGACCCAGCGGAGAATTCTGGCCAGGTTCCTGGGGCCCTGGCTCTGGGAGTCTGGGCAGAGCCCTGGTCTCCATGCTGCCTCCTTTTAGGTTTTTCTTTCAGCCCATGTGATGGTTGCAGCCGTACCAGAGAAGGTGTGTTATGCCTACATCATCAGGTATCCTGAAGGGTGGGAAGACCCTACACAATGGTTTGAAATCTCTAAGGCTAGTCTAGTCTGGGACAGAGACATGTGTGTCCTTTGGACCCCCTGGTTCAGGGGATGGCTGACCCCCAGGGAGCAGGGAGCATTGGGCTGTGTGTGGTACGTAGGCACGCACTCACTCACTCACTCAGCAGATACTTACTGAGCATCTGTGATGTGCCAGGCACTATTCTAGGTGCTGGGGACACAGCAGGAAACAAAGCAAAGTCCTTATCTTCATGAGACTTATATTCTAGTGTGAGAGGCCGGAAATAAGCAAATAAACAAGTAAAAGTACAGTGTGGGCAGGTAGTAATAATTTCTGTGGGGAATAGTAAATCGGAGAGGGAGGGAGGAAGGCACGAGACGATCTTTGTGTTTCGAGCGGGGAGAACACGTGCAAAGGCCCTGCGATGGGAATGTACTTGGTGTGTCCAGGAAAAGAACGGAGACCAGAGTAGCTGGAACAGAGGAGATGGGGAGGGGGGTGGTTAGAGATGAGGTCAGAGTGACAGAGGGTCTCGTGGGCCACAGAAAGGACGTTGGCTTTTGCTCTGAGGGAGACAGCAGCCTTGCAGGGTTTGGGGCAGAGAGACGTGATCTGACTTATCTTTTAAAAGGGGGAGTCATACTGGCTTATTTGTTAAAGGGCTACAAGGGGACATAGACCAGTTAGGAGGCCACGGCCATAAGCCAGGCCAGGGATGACGGTGGATTGAACCCCTGAGGTAGTGGTGCAGGCGGTGTGAAGTGGAGGAAGATTCTGGATATGCCAAGAGGATTGGCTGATGGATTAGATGTGGGGTGTGAAAGAAAGAAAATCAAGGATAACTCCAAGGTTTTTAGTCCAAGTAGCTGGAAGGATGAAGTTTGTCATTTTATGAGATGAGGAACATCAGGAGAGAAGCGGGTTTGGAGTGGGAGAATCAGGAATTCATTTTTGGACATGTCAACTTTGAGAAGCCTATAGACATACACAGAGCAGTTGAAGATCAGAATCTAAAGTTCAAGGGCAAGGTCTAGGCTGGAGATAAAAACTGGGGAGTTGTTGGCATAAAACCCTGAGACCAGGGGAGATCAGCTAGGAAGCTGATGTCAGTAGAGAAGAGAATCCAGGGCTGAGCCCGGGGCCTCCAGCATCAAGAGGCCAGCGAGAGGAGGGGGAGCCTGGGAGACAGGAGGGGGCACAGTGACAGCCGAGAAGAGCCAAGGGAAGGGGGGCTCAGCTGTGTCCAGTGATGCTGATGGGCCAGACCAGATGGGGACCAAGGATTGGCCTTTGGACTTGGCGACAAGGAGGGCCTGGTAGCCTTCCCAAGGGCAGGTTCTGTGGAATGAGGGGACAGAAGGCTGCCTGGAGCAGAGTGAAGAAGGAGTGGGAGCAGGAGGACTGGAGACAGTTCCCACACCTCCCCAGGGAGGTTTCTGTAAAGGAGACAGAGACACAGGGTGGTAATTAGAGACGCGAGTGGAGTCAAGAGGTATTTTTAAAGCTGGGAGAAATAACAGCGTGTTTGTGGGCTGGTGGGAATGATCCAGTAGAGAAGGGAGGAAACAGCAGTGCAGGAGAGGGAGGGAGGATTGCTGGAGGGACGTCCTTGTCCTTGAGTAGGTGGGGGGTGGTGGGACCCCCTGCACAGATGCACAGATGGGAGGGTTGGCCTCAGACATAAGCATAGTCAGCTCATCCCTGGCGACGGGGGCGGTCAGAGTGTGGGTGCAGATGCTGGAAGGGGGAGGGGTAGTGAGGGGCATGTGGAGGTGATTGTTTGAGTGCTTTTATTCTCTCGGTGAAATTGAAGAACAAGGTCAACGGCTGGGGTGAGGATGGAATGGAGGCTCTCAAAAAATGTTCCCATCTGGCCCATGGCGGGCCTGTGTTCTGGTGGTCACGTCGTCTGCACCCAGGGCAGGACTCAGGCCCCGGAGGTTCTCCTGGGTGGTGAAGGGTCAGGCCCGTCGTCTAAAGCACCTCTTTCTGCCTCCAGGGCTGTCTAACCCATTCCGGGGGCTCCTGAAGCTGGGCACGGTGGAGCGGCGGGGGGCCATGGGCATCTGGAAGGAACTCTTCTGTGAGCTCTCCCCGCTGGAGCTGCGCCTCTACCTGAGCGGCGAGGAGCGCACCTGCGTGGAGAACTGCTCACTGCTGCGCTGTGAGTCCGTGGGGCCGGCCCACAGCGACGGCCGCTTCGAGCTGGTCTTCTCGGGCAAGAAGCTGACCCTGCGCTCCTCGTCCCGGGATGAAGCCGAGGACTGGCTGGACCGTGTGCGCGAGGCGCTGCAGAAGTGCCGGCGGCCCCAGCAGGAGGAGGAGTGGGTGACCATCCAGTACCCAGACCAGCCCGAGGACCCTCCAGAGGCCCCCCAGGGTGGCCGCCCCTCCCACTCGGACCTGCTCTCGGAGCCTGAAACCCCGCAGGGCCCGCAGTTTGACTGGTCTTCTTCCCAGGTTCCCGAGCCCGATGCTATTAAAGAATCCCTTCTGTACCTGTACACAGACCGGACCTGGATGCCCTATATCTTCTCCCTGTCCTTGGAGTCTCTGAAGTGCTTCCGCGTGAGAAACAATGAGAAGATGTTAAGTGACAGCCATGGAGTCGAGACCATCCGAGATATCCTGCCGGACACAAGCCTTGGGGGCCCATCCTTCTTCAAAATCATCACGGCCAAGGCCATCCTGAAGCTGCAGGCCGGGAACGCTGAGGAGGCCGCCCTGTGGAGGGACCTGGTGCGCAAGGTCCTGGCGTCCTACCTAGAGACGGCTGAGGAGGCAGTGACACTCGGTGGGAGTCTGGATGAAAACTGTCAGGAGGTGCTGAAGTTCGCCACGCGGGAGAACGGCTTCCTGCTGCAGTACCTGGTGGCCATCCCCACGGAGAAAGGCCTCGACTCCCAGGGCTGCTTCTGTGCAGGTGCCTCGCTGTCCCGCCACCCTCAGCCTGCTAGCCTCGCTCTGCCCGCAGTGGGGTTCCTACTCTAGGCCCTGCACCCCTTCCTGCTCCCCACGAGTGCCCCCATCCTGCCCCGGGGAAGTTGCAGCAAATGAGGCTGTTCCATGATCACATTGTATTCTTTTGGAGCAGGGGCATGGTACCCTTCCAAAAAATTTTTGCATGCTTTTGCAAGTGGACACATTTTTTTTTTAAATTACAAAAATGGGCTCGTACTACTCAGAGCTGTCCAACAGAACTTTCTGTGATGATGAAAATGTTCTAGATCTGTGCTGTCCAGTGCGGTCGCTACAAGCCACATGTGCCTACTGAGTACTTAAAATGTGGCTTCCTAGTGTGGAAGGAACTGAATTTTCAATTTGCTTTAATGTAAATATATTTAAATGTAAATGGGCACCTGTGGCTCGTGGCCACTGTTTTAGACGGCGCAGCTGTAACTATTGTTCTGCAACTTGGCTTTTTTCTACTTAGGAATATATTATGCATATTCTTCTAAGTCAGTACATCTGCTTTGTCATTAGCATCATCAAATCCTGTGCTGGGCACTGGGCCAGATGCTTTATTTGGATTGTCTTGTTTAATCCTCACAACAACCCTGTAGGGATTTGTCTCTATTTATAACTGAGGAAACTGAGTCACAGGGCTGGTAAGTACCTGTCCCACGTTCATACGGCGAGTGATGGTGGAGCCCGCAGAGGACTTGATGGTCCCAGAACCTGTGCTCTTTTCCAGGTCCTCACAGGGCCTCTCCACTCCCTTGCTTTCAAGGCTTCGTGATCTGCTGCTGCTCACGTTCCATTTCTTGCTCTTCTCCCCAACCCAGACACCCACATCCATCACCCTGGGCCCTCCGGGTGAACTGTGAGGAGGTGGCCTTGCTGCAGAGTGTGCCAGAGGGAGGCTTGCGGCTGCAGAGTGTGCCAGAGGGAGGCTTGCGGCTGCACGTGGTCTAGGAGCTGTCCCATCGTGGGGGAGGAGCCTGTGGGACTGGAGGGGAAAGCCTGCTTCAGGCATCTAGAAGGGAGTGGTCTGCTGCTGGTGCCCCTGGAGGATGGAGAAGCTAAGCAGAGCAGCGCTTCCTGCAGAAACTATCTTCAAGCTGCTGCTCACCCCTCGCCCCCCACCTGCCAGACCCTAACACTCACACTTTGCCCTTCAGCACGTGGGTGCCAGTCTCAGGGAGGAGGCCAGGCCTCCGGGGCTGGGAGGAGGGCTCCCTCGCTGGGGATGTGGATGCTGGTGGGTGGCTCTCCCCACGCCTGCCACCCGCCAGCCTGCCGGCCAGACTGAAACTGGGGAGCTCGGGCCTCCTTTCTGCCTGCGAGCACAGCTGGGTGGCCGGGCAGACACCAACCTCTGACATCTGGCCTTGTATTTCATAGTTTACAGGGCACTTTCAAAACTCCATTTAAACTTTGCAATAACCCTACAGAATAGCAAGTAGTAGGGAACTGGAACCTTGCAAAACTTGGGTGAAGGTCAGGATGAGACAGCTAGCATGCAGAAGAACCGGTCCTTCTAGTTCCCAGGAGGCGGAAGGGACTCCTTCCCTGGCCCTGTAGGAGGCAGGGCCTGTGCTCAGGATTCGAGCCAGGCCTTTGCTGTGCCCTGGGCGCACCCCACTCCCGGTCCCCCCACCTTCCCGCCCCACTGTGGAGGGCCCTCCAGCAGAGGGACTGAAGCTGGCCCTGAACCACTGTCCCGAGGTTATCAGGCAGCTGTGGCTTCCAGCTGGCACCAGGCCATGTCCAGACAGCCCTGCCTCTGGCTGGCTTCCCCACCCACTCCCTGTGGCCAGCCCCATGTCCCCAGCCCCTGCCCTGCTTGCCGAGACCCTGACTCCGTGGCTTCCATTTCTGGGCCGCCGTGGAGGGGTGGACCTAGAGGAGGCTGGCATTGTTGTGCAAGCAGTGAAGAGAGGCAGCTGGGCATAAGAGAATGAGGGCTGTACACCAGCCCCACCCAAATCTGACTCCAGCTGTGCCACTCAATCGTTGTGTGACTGGGCAGGTTTCCTGACCTCTCTGTGCATCAGCTTCTTCAGCTGTGAAGTGCCGCTGATAATTCTTAACAGTGTTTTGTCGTAAAGATTAATTAATAGGGTTGATTCTGACTGGTGGGAATATGAGCGGTGGTCGTAAAGATTAATTAATAGGGTTGATTCTGACTGGTGGGAATATGAGCGGTGGTGGTTTTCATCTTCGTACTCTCCTTTTTAATCTTTCTATGGATACTTTCCTTAGATAGGGGGCCCTTTCTGCCTTGGCCGCTTCCGTGTTGTTCAGGAGCTGACTCCATCCCCACCGCTGCTCACCCTCTCACTGTTCTTCTCCCCAGGCTGCTCCCGGCAGATCGGCTTCTCGTTTGTACGGCCCAAGCTCTGTGCCTTCTCTGGCCTCTATTACTGTGACATCTGCCATCAAGACGATGCCTCAGTGATCCCGGCCAGGATCATCCACAACTGGGACCTCACCAAGCGCCCGGTAAGTCTGGAGCCCAGCCTGCCGTGGCCACACAGGGCTGCCGAGTGACAGAGGAGGGGTCGCTCCTCTTTGTGGCTGCTGTTCATATGTTTGGGGGAGTTTGGCTCTAGGGAAGCCCGGGTCACTAGTTCAGGCCCCATGATGTGGGGGAGTTGACCAAGAAAGTAACTGGGTGCTGGTCTCCAGCCCCTGGACAGAGCTCTGTCAGTGCCTACCTTTGTCCTCAGGTGGGAATCTGAGGATGGTTTGCTGCAGCTCCCCATGGATACAGATAAAACTGTTTAAAGCACCAACAACTAGATACGTAGATGGAAATGATAGACAGGATAGATTAGATATAGATGGCTGGGTGGATGGGTTAGGTGGGTAGATGCATGCATGGATGGATGGGTAGATCGGTGGATAGATGTGGATGAGTGGATGGAAGGATGAGTGGGTTGATGGATGGGTGGGTAGGTGGATGAATGGGCTAGCCAGCTGGCTGCACTTCCCCTGGGAGCATTTTTCCGTGCATTTTTTTTTTTTTACATATGCATCTACTTTTTTTTTTTTTCACCGTTGAAAATCATCTTTATTCGGTTGTTTAGCCTTTCTTCCCCACCCCCAAGAATACAAGCTCCTGCATCTACTTTTTGTAAAGTTTGGGATCATACTGGACTCATACTGCTTTATAACATGCTTTGTTTAGTTAGTATTACATCTTGGGTACTTTTTTATGTTCACCAAATGCTTCTGCATAAGATGTATTCTATGATCTTTCAGATTTTCCTCTTCTTCAGCTGAGCTTACCCACTTACATAGCTGTGTTACCATGAACAAACTATTTAACTTCAGTTTCCTCGTCTGTAAAGGGGGATTAATAACAGCGTCTGTCCCCAGGCTGTGTGAGGACTAAAAGAGACAGTACCCACCAGTCACTTAGATGGTGCCTTACATTAGTGCCCTGAGGCCTCACCTTCTGCCCCTAATTTGCTTGAGGGTCTGCCTCAAGGAGTGCAAACTTGGCTTTCTTCCAAAGGCACAGATTTCTGCTAAGACAAGACACAGAAACACCGGGAAGAGGTTGGTTGCTTCTCTCAAGACCCAGGCCTGCCGGCCGTGCCGCCTCACTGTGTGGAGGTGTCTTCACGTGTCCCCATCAGAGTCCAGGGAACATGATTCTCAGGGCCTGTACCACCCTGACCTCCACCCCCCTGGGGGTGAGAACCTCCCAAAGACATTAGCTTCACTTTGGCTTTTTTATTGGTTACCTCATCCCCACCCCTGCCCTCAATGTTAAGTATTTAACTAACTACATGGAGAAAATTAAACCTCAAGATCACCACAAATGCAAAGAACCCTCTGGCCATAAAACACCCTCACTATTTACAGCACCCAGATACCTCTGTTGAGCCATCTTCTTTTCACTCCTGTAATTTTGGTGCCACTTCCTCTTTCCAACTGGAGAATTATAACACTTCCCTTAGTGTGCCTGAGGTCAGGAAATATCCAGCTCTCTCAAAGATCCCGGGCCTGGGAAGGACACGAAAATTCACACTAGAAAGTGGCTGATTGGCGGGTTAGGGGCCCTTTGTCCACTGTTACCACTCTGGCTGACCCACTACTGCGAGGTCCGGCTGGCACTACTTGGCAGGATGTCAGCCCAGGCCTGGGGCTTCTCTCTTTGTCTGTCTCCTCCACACCCACGGGGGAGGAACAGTCCCTGGGGAGCTCGAAGCCCATGCCTGTCGGCAGCACTTGGCAGTTTTCAGTGCGCATTCCTGTGTGGTATTTCATCTGAGCCTCCCCGGAAGCCTGGGACTGAGTTGTCGGAAGGGCTGGGGAACAGCAGTTTGACCTGAGTCACGGACTCACCAGGCTTTTGCCCGTGGGCTGCCTATTGGCTGGGGGCTGGTTCCTCAGGGCTCTGGGAAGTGGGAAAAGATGGAGTTGTCAGCTGCTGGGGGATGCGAGAGATGCTGGTGAAGCTGGTGGAGCAGCCCCCAGCCTAACAGTCTCCTGAGGGCCCTATTACATCCCCCTGAGCCAGGGGACAGACACCTGGACCACACAGGCACTCACAGAGCCTGATGGCAGCTCCCCTTTACTGAGGATATGCTTACATGGATTTTCTTTTCATCTAAGCTCAAAATTATCCCATGCGGTAGGTGGGAGGTAGGTTTTATTTTCCCCATTTTACAGATGAGGAAACTGAGTCACAGAGAAGTTAAGTAAGTTTCATAAGGCCATACAGCTGGGAAGGGGTGAACCAGGAGCCAAAGCCCGACTCGTAAGCGCTGCAGGGTGGTTGACGGTGGAGAACATCTCAGCTCCTCCATCCTTATCACGGCAAGGAGGAGACTGCAGGGGAGAGGGGCTTCTCTTCAGCACGTGAGGCAGCCAAGTGTGCAGAGACAACACCTCGGTTTAGACCTGGGCTCTGCTTTCTTCTGGTGGCTTGGGTAAGCCACTTTAGCTTCTCTGAGTCTCAGTTTCCTCATGTGTAAAATGGGGATGATGACACCTTCCCTTTTGGGTTGTTGTGAGGATGTGGTCGAGGTCCTTAGCCCAGTGTCTGGCAAATAGTAGGTGCTCAGTAGTTGGCTTTGGCATCAGGGTCAGGGCTGCGGGTAGAACCTTCAAAGTCCTATCACGTGGGAGAGGCCCAGATTGATCACTCAAATCCACATGGAGACTTGGGGGGCCCTGGTTGGTGCTGCTGGCAGGGGTGGAGGGAGCTCAGGAAACCTCTAGTTAAGCTGTGTCTGATCCGTAGCTTCCTGTGGTTGGAGCCTGACTCAGACCTGTCACCTGGTTCCTGAGTCGGCCCGGGGTATTGCCTGTTTCCCTTCGGCAGGAAAATGGGGGCAGGGACGACAGGAAATAGTGGGAAGGATCTGTGAGGCCCAGGAGGAGAGGCGCGTTGACCGGAGCAGCCCCTCCTCCGTCCCAGCACTGCCAGGAGGGGCAGCAGCTGGTGTCAAGGGGGAAGAGTGGGTTTGGAAGTCAGATAGACTGGGTTCACATCATGACTTGTACGAGCCGTGGACCTTGGCCAAGTCACTTCCTCTCTCCGAACCTCAGTTTCCTCATCCATAAAATGAAGAAGGTACCACTTCCCTCGGCAGGTGGTTGGAGGGGTGAGCGAGTGAGTAGGTAACACAGTGCCTGGCCCTCAGGTGCTCACCAAACGGCCCTCCTGTCTCACCCTCGCTGCCTGGTGGTGTCCCCAGGTCTGCAGGCAGGCCCTGAAGTTCCTGACGCAGATCCGGGCCCAGCCCCTCATCAACCTGCAGCTGGTGAACGCGTCTCTGTACGAGCACGTGGAGCGGATGCACCTCATCGGTAGGAGCCGGGAACAGCTGAAGCTCCTGGGGGATTACCTGGGCCTGTGCCGAAGCGGAGCCCTGAAGGAGTTGAGCAAGAGGTGAGCACCCTGGGCATGCATGGACACACACACACACACACACACACACACACACACACAAAAATACACATACACACACAGGGTCAGTGCAAAAGCAGCTTCTTGGGAGAAATGCCAGGGCTGGGAGGAGAACTCCTTCCCTTTGCGTTTAGGAGTGGCTTTTATTTGTGCGTGTATTTGTTCATTCATTCGTTTGACAAATATTTACTGAGAACGTGCTCAGGGTCCATCACTGGGCTTGGGGCATGGGCCCCAGCGCTGAGCAAGGTGGACCTGGGTCCTGCCCTCTGGAAGGCATGGCAGGTGAGTAAGGCAGCAGCTACCACCAAGAGTGAGGGCTGGAGGAGAGAGTAGGACGCCCTGGAAGTCCTACTAGAGGGGCAGGGGATCTAACCCAGACTGGAGGAGGGCGGAGTGGGGAAGGCTTCCTGGAGGAACTGACATCCAGGGTGAGACCTGCCAAATGAGTGGGAAAGCGAGGAGACGCAGGAAAGACTGTTCCAGATAGAAGGAGTGATGTGCTCAGGCTGTGAGTGAAAGCCCCATGCGTGGAAAGAACAGGGAGAACTTTCGGGGGAGTGAGGAGGGAAGTAGGGATGTGGTGAGAGGAGGCTGGAGAGGTAAGAAGGGCTGTGTCGCCCTGGCTCCTCTGGTTCCCACTCGCCATTCACCCCATGGCGGCTTTGCTTTGCTGCTGTGGCAACATCCGTCCCCAAATCCTCGCCGGAGGACAGGGTTGCATGGGACCCTTAGGATGCCCTTCAAGAAGCTTCTTGGTACCCGGGGCCTGAGGGGGGCCTTCAGTGCTCAGTCGGGGGTGAGGGGTGACACCTTCTGTGGGGCTGTGCTATCCTGGGGCCCTAGGAGGGCAGACCTCAGGTGGATGAGCTGGTGCTTGCTGCCCAGTTGGGCTTCGTTGCTGGGTTTCTGAGGTCTTGGAGCAGCTCACAAGCCCCTCCACTTTCCCCCTGCAGCCACTCTTCCCGACAGGGCTGGCACAGAGACCACCTGTCTGACGGGCTCGCCTGCTCAGTCCTGGTCCCCGTGCTCCCAGAGCCGCTCCCGCTCGGCTCCTCAGGGCCAGGGCGGCGCAGGGAGAGACTGCTGCGGGGAGCCCTCTCCTAGGCAGGGAGCAGAGGCTGGCCCCTCACAGGCTCCCAGAGCAGCCGGCTGAGCCCTGGTCTCCCCCGCAGGGCCCAGAAGAGCAGAAAGCCCTTTGGGGGCCACCATGAGGGACCTAGAAGGCTGCTTCTGGGGAGGCTATTTCTGTCTCCATCATCAGCTGAGTGCCTGGGTCCCTACTCACTCCCATCCTTTCTGAGATTCCAGGGCCCAGGGCTCCAGAGTCTGCCCTCCTGCCCCCCTGTCCAGGGTGGTAGAAGCTCAGGTCAGGTGGGACCCTGTCACCCTCCCCAGTCCAGGGTTCTCTGCAGACCTGAGAAGACCAGGTGCCTGTAGGGTGCGTCCTGGGTGCTGGCCTCATTCACCCATCCCTGCCGTGCTGAGAGTGTTTGGTCAGCAGCCTTACTGGCCTGTCCGGGCTGCCCTGCCTGGGCACTGGGGACAGTCCTGCCTCTTTCTCTCTGGCCCTGCTGTTCCCATCCTTGGGCGGCAGCACTGCACACGGTGCTCCCAGCCTTTGAGAAAGCAAGGCCAGGCCTGTGGAAGTCCCATTTCAGAAGCAGCGTGGGGCGGGGGAAAGAGTTCAGGAGCAGCCTCCGCCTGGCCCCAGATCCGCTGTGTGACTCAGGGAAGTTGCTTCACTTCTCTGAGCTTCAGCTTTCTTGTCTGTAAAATGGGCCAGTGATCCCTGTGTTGACGTGGCCTACCAGAGTTGTGGTGAGGGCCACATGAGGGGCTCAATGTCTGGGGTGGGACAGGGACAGGTGCACAGATGGCCCTGGGTCAGGGCGGTCTGTGCCATGAAGAAGGAAGGAAGGGCCAGGGGAGCTCCCGGAGGAGGTGGCATCAGCTGAGGGTTTGTGAAGTTCGTTTCTTTTGTTCTTTTAAAAAGAAAAAGTGCTTTTCTTTTTCTTCTTTACAAAGATAGTATTCAAATAGTATGAAAGAGAGTCAAGCAGAAAGTTGGGATCCCCCTTCTCTAGTCTGGCCACCATCAGTTCTGTTAGATGCTCCAGACCCAACTTGGTCCTCACACAGGAGAACGGAGTTGCCACAACACAAACGGCATCACGTACGTAGTGAACTGGGGTTCAGCAAAAGAAGCAGAGGAGAAAGCGGAAGGGAGGGCCCGCTTTCCTGGCTAAGGGAACCCACGGCAAGGAGGCGGGGCAGGAGCATGGCTCGCCAGGGCCTTCGGGGGGCTCAGGGCAGTCAGATGGTGGGTCAGGGGCCAGACCTCGAAGGTCCCCTGTGCCACAGCAAAGGCGTCTGGATTTCATTCTGCTGGCAGTGGGGAGCTGTTGAGGGGTTTTGAGCAAGGGACGGTCACGTTCAGTCAGGAGTTTAGGAAAGACCAGTTTAGCAGCAGTGGGGCGTGGGTGCTGGTGTAGGAATTGGCCCAGGAGGTGAGGAGGCCTGGACTGAGTCGGCCAGAGTGAAGGGTGAGAGGACGGGAAGGGCTGAGGAGAAACAGGCAGGTTTTGGATGTGGGATCCCCTTTCCCTCAGGGGGCTGCCCTGGCGAAGGGGACTCCTCCCTGACTTCATCTACCCCAACAGTTGTACGGCCTCACTTGAGGGTGTGACAGACCCAGGGTAGGTGGCTCGTAGGGAAGGCCCTGGGCCTAGCTGGCCCCCTGGGCTTCCACGACTACGGGCAGAGGGCAGACGACAGAGAGGACTCTCCATCCAAATCAGCCCCACCCTTCCTGCCGGCTCAGGAACAGCCTGTGCACCCCGCACCCCCTGCATTTTCCTGGTGATAAACGGCAGCGTCCTGTTCCCAGAAAGCTGGAAGTTTACTGGGGAGACCAGCATGTTGAGCTGAGCGGACAGTGGCCGCATCCTCACCCCACGCAGCACAGCCTGGCCTGCCTGCCTGCCTGGTGGAACTTGCCGTCTTGGCCCCGGGTGGGGTCCCCCCTGGACCACAACTGAGGCCATGGGGTGGGCAAAGCCAAGCACCCACTCCAGATGCCGCGGGGCCTGGCACCTTCCTGCCCCCAGATGTCCAGAGCATCCTGGGGCAGGTTCCCACGCTTCCTCAGACTGGGAGAATTCTCCCCCCAACCCCAGTACCAACACGGACACACAGCAAGGTCAGACAAGTTTTTGTACCAGGGGAATTTCTGCAGGTGTTTCCTCTCCATCTCTCAGGATGTGACCCTTGGGATCTGTGCCATTGGTGAGGTGGAAACTAGAGCTGGGTTGGCAGCTGAGCCCTCATCCTCTGCCTCCCCCGCCCCCCGCCCTCCCCCACCTCTGAAATGGGATCTGCTGCACTCAGGACATGTCTCAGCTCCTCTCCCATAGCACTGAAACCAGATGCTTGAATGTCTGTCCCTCCACTAGACCAGGGGCTACAGGAAGGCAGAGGCCACGTCCTGTGCATTTCTGTCCCCAGCCCTGTCCCTGGCATGTAATGGTGGCAATAATGACAACAGCTAGCACCTACAGGCATTCACTGGGTGGAAAGGATGCAGGCTCTGGAGCCAGACTCCTGCGTTTGTTCACACTCCAGCTCCGCCACTTACTAGCTGTGTGACCACAGGCAAGTTATTTAACCTCTCTGGGCCTCCATTTCCTCTTGCAAAATGGGGGTTATAATAGTGTCAACCTCACAGGAGTCTTGTGAGAATTAAGTGAGTTAATATATATAAAGCTCTTAGTCTCGTTCCCGGTACCAAGCGTTAGCTTTCCTCATCATCCTCATCATTATTATTTTTTAAACAGATGTTTATTTTTTTATATCTTCAAATTAAAATTTTTGCAGCTTTATTGAGTATAACTGACAAAATTGTAAGACATTTAAAGTGTATGTTGTGATGATTTGACATATGATTACATTGTGAAAGGATTCCTCCCATCTGGTTAATTAACATATCCATCATCCTCACATATTTTATATATTTTTATGTATATACATGGTGTGTGTGTGTCTGAGAGAGAGAGAGACAGAGACAGAGAGAATATTTGAGTTCTACTCTTAGCAAATTTCAATTATACAGTGCAGTGTTATCAACTGAGGTTAATAATTATTCATTGTTTACTATGTATGAGGCACTGTGCCAGATGCTTTAAATAAATTATTTCATCCTCAGAACAGCTCTCTGTTTCAGGTGAGGAAACCTGAGGTTCAGAGAGGTTAAGTAACTTGCCCAAGGTCCCAACAGCTTGTCACCTGGAAGCCCAGATCCCAAGCCCAGGCGGCTGACTGCTCCGCCCAGGCGGGAGCTGTTTATGCCTGGTCAGCAGCGCTGAGGGAATGAAACCAAACCCAGGTTGGCCCGGGTTCCTTCTAAGGAATCTCTTGTGTTTTCTTTGAAGACTCAACCACAGGAATTATCTCTTGGAGTCTCCTCACAAGTACAGTGTCGCGGACCTCCAGCAGGTGAGAATGCCACCCCCCAGACCTCTCTAGAAGGACCTTATTCCTGGAGAAATCAGAAAGGGAGATGATGGGGTGGGGGAGAGTGCCTGCAGTCTACTGAGGCCAGACGGCCGTCTTCAGCTTTTTGGTAGCTCGGAACGGGTGTCCCGCCGTCCACACTTCCTGGGCAGTGGCTGAGCCCCCAGCGCCCCTGGGACAAGCAGGCACTGCAGCAAAGCCCAGGATCACAGGGCTCAGCCCCTTCCCTGCGTCTGGACTCCTCCCCGGCAGGGAGGACAGAGGGAGGGGTGAGGGTTTGGGACGTTCCTTTCCTCAAGGGAGGGTACAGTGGATTCCTCTGTGCGCAAGGGCTGCACGTGCTCAGTCTGATTCTGGGAGGTTTTCTCGCCCAAGTGGAAGGAAACTCCTCTTGGGGTAGGAGTTCTTCAGGCAGGGTGCCAGGAGCAGCAGCAGACCACGTCTTGCAGACGGCCTCAGGCTCGGCACAGCTGCTTAAGAGGCCCCGGCGGCCCGGGCTTGCCCTCCACAGATCGCGGACGGGGTGTATGAAGGATTCCTCAAGTCCCTGATCGAATTTGCCTCCCAGCACGTCTACCACTGCGACCTGTGCACCCAGCGCGGCTTCATCTGCCAGATCTGCCACCACCATGACATCATCTTCCCCTTTGAGTTTGACACCACAGTCAGGTATGCGGACCCTCAGCCAGCCACCCCGCCCCACCCCCATTCCCACCCGGCCCCCCGGAGTCCCCGGGCGGCAGGCCCGGTGCCCAGGGAGGGGGACCAGACGAGCCCTCACAGGACTCCCTGCCTCCACCGAGCCATCCATGTTTCTGGAGAAGAGGTGGCTGCTGCCTCTTTGGGTTGCGGTGGGAGGACCTCAGTTTTGTCCTTTATGAGCAGGTGGAGGAGGAGCTGGATGAGTTTCTGGCCTGGAGTGTTGGCACAGGCCGGGCATAAAGCGGGCACCTGGTGGGTGGTACCTGCCACTGCCTCTGCCCCTGTAACAATTGTTCTTGTCCCCAGTTATTGCTCATTATCAGAGGCCTCTAAATGGAAAAATTCATCCACCAAACCTCCATTCCAACCCATGTGGGAGTGGAAAACTGAACTGGTGGGAGCATTCATTCATTTTCAGTAGGTGTCCCCGGACCCGGATTTGACCTCTGAACAGACCTGGGGCTGAGTTCTTTAAACTGCAGAGTGTTTGAAACATAGGCAAGAAATCGTTCTGTGAGTCTCAGCAGTATTTATAAAAAGGGAAATAGAATAGAGAGTATGAGCGTGGGTTGCGGGGCTTAGGGGTAAGCACTGTGGCGAGAACCTTTTGTCCCGGAACAGAGAGGCAGTGCCATGTGCCATGGGTGGCAGGCCCCCGTCAGGAACACTGACCAGCCTCGAGCCCTGGGAGGCCCATCGGTCCCAGCAGTGCTTGCTGCTTTCTCCCAGGTGTGGCGAATGCAAGACCGTCTTCCACCAGAGCTGTCAGGCCGTGATGAAGAAGGGCTGCCCCCGCTGTGCCCGCCGGCGCAAGTACCAGGAACAGAGCACTCTCGCCTAACCCCATTTCCTGTCCCCACCGGGGACCCGGGGCTCAGCCATCCCAGCTGGGTTGGCCATCAGCCTGGGTCACGCTTTCAAGGTGTCACAGATGTCTCCCTTGTCAGGAAGACTCTCGGATGTGATCAGAGCATGAGCCTATGAGAGGGAGCCTTGGGAGCTCTTGATGACACCTCCTGCCCCCCACCCACCTGCTCCAGGAGGCCGGGACACCAGCAGATGCCCCTGTCTGAGGATGCGGGAGGAGAGGGGCTTTGCACTAATTGGCCCGGATCCCCTCACTGACACACCATCTCCATTAGGGCTGTTCAAACACTGTGGAAATAAGACTTGGGAAGCATTTTCAATTCCACATTCCTGATTAAAAGGCCTAGTTTTTTTAAGGTGGGTTTTTTCCCTTCATATTTCAACAGAAAATATTTTTTTATTCTTGACCCTCCACAAGTCACCCAAGAAATCCAGGCACTCTCACCCTGAGCAAATGTGCAGGAACTGCTCAGGCCAGGCCTGTAGGCGGGTGGCAGCTGGGTGGACAGGCCCCCTAGGACAGAGCCTGACAGCTGGCGGGTGCCTTTCCTTCCCCGTCACCGAGCGCTCGCTGCCGACAGCTCCTGTACAACGTGCCAAACCCCCGGGGGGCCAGGCAGGCTCAGTCCTGAGGACCGTGTGTTTCCTCTCCCTCTCCTCTCTGCTCCCCGCCCCCTCCTCACCTGAAAAGCCCATCACTTCCTCCATGTCAGAGCCCCTGGCTCTCCCATAGCCTGGGATCTTGGTCCCGCAGGAGGAGGGGAGTGACTCGGAACCAGCACTGTCAGCACTTTGAGCCTTCCTTGGTCCAGGGAAGGGTCGCCATCTAGCCCACCCCTCAGCCCCCCGCCCTCCTCACTCCTACCACTGACAAGCAGCCAGCCGGGCGGGGGACTGCTGCAGACGCAGGAATGCATCCCTGCCTGACTGACCCCCACCGGGACAGAGGTAGGCTGGGTCCCCACTGTGGAACAGTGACCCTCGTCCTTCCACGAAGAGTGTCAGCCCTGCTGCTGAGATGTGCAGGGACACGCAGGAGAAGCCACCCTCGTGGAAGGATGCTCAGCCTCAGTTTACAAAGCCATGAGAGTTCACAAAGCTTTGCTGGACTGGCCCAGGAGGGGCGCTGCCGAGAGACTGGAAAATTTCACTGGAGCACAATTGCCTTTTGAAGGGGTCTTGGGGTGGAGCCTGGAATTGTTTTCAAAGTGATATTTAGACCCTTGGGGTTGGGGGGTGAAATCTGGGCATGATTTCTCTGTTGCCTCCCCCCCCCCCCACCTCTCCTGGATCCAGCAGGCCCCCCTCAGCCCTGGGGTCTTCTGGCCATCCTATCTGCACTTAGCTTGGATTGGGGGCCTTAGGTGGAGATCCGCCTTCACTGTCAAGATACGAACCTACTCCCACCTCTCCCTTGGGCTGATTTGGCTGCTGAGTCACCTGCCCGGCCCTGTGGAGCTGGATAAATTGTGCAATAGAATCGAGGAGGTGGTAGGTGGATGGGGGAGGGGGCTGTCACACAGCTTCCCTATCCCCATCACGGAAGATGGTGCACACCTGTGCCCAGCGCACCAAAGAAAGTGGATCCTTACCCCCATCCCCACCCCCCATAGCCAGCATTAATGCTCCACCACAAACACAGCCTGATCAGAGCCGTAAGTGGTCCAGATCCCTGAGTGAGCCTGGGGTGGGCAGTGCCGCGTGAGCCCAGCCCTGTTTCCTCAGGCCTGTGAGTATATTCTGTATTCCAGAGGGTCCCTAGGAGGCAGCAGGAGTGAGGCCCTGGAGGAGCTCACTTTGGTCTGGCGGGGCCTGGCACGCCCCACTCCCCGCCCTCCCTGAGATCAGTAGCCTTAGAGCTGCCCCTCCCCCATACCAAAAAGCTGCTGATGCTTTCGGATGAGTTGACTTTTAACCCCCTCACCTCCAATGGGAAGCTGATGTGAACCTCGGTAGTGCCCACACTATTTTTAAAATTTCATTTTATGCAATAAACTTTCTAGTGAGGGGCCCTGGCCCTGAGAAGTGCTTTGCAATGTACCGAAGGAACTGCTGCGTGTGATTTTTGAATGATTTTGCAGTAAAGACCTGATCTTTCTAATCTGTGGTCTGGTTTCTGAATTTTTTTTTTTTTTAAGTAAGTAATGCGGTTATATAATTATTTATTTAGGCCGTGCCACCTGGCATGCAGGATCTTAGTTCCCCAGACCAGGGATCAAACCCAGGTCCCCTGCAGTGGAAGCGCAGAGTTTTAACCACTGGACCGCCAGGGAAGTCCCTGGTTTCTGAATCTTAATGCTGCCGCTGACTGAGGGAGACCACAGGCCCTCAGTTACCATCTGATAGCCGCCCCTGCTCTCTTGTCAGTCAAACCCTAGGCAACGGAGGGCAGGAGGAGAGTGGTTATTGGTAAACATTTGCAAGCAGGGGGCTTGTGTGCCAGGACTGGGCATGGAGAAGAGGGGAAGTAATTCTTCAGTCTACCCCCCCACCCTTGCCTCTCCTCGGAGTCAGCCCCCCTCCCCCACCGTGGGATAGGATTTCAGGGCCTTTGGGGAGGTTTACTTAACATACACTCATATAACTAATGAAGCTAATGCCTGAAATCCCACCGTGATGGCTTCTTTCCTGTTCCTTAAATGTCAAAGCACGGACTCCTGACACTGGAACATGTGAAACCATTTCCCACAGGGTTATCCAAGGCAAGAGAAGGGGCTCAGGAAGGAAAGGTTCGTGAGCAGGGCCCGATTCAGGGCTCATGGTTTTAGGGCTCAACATAGCCTTTACTTGGCTGCCAACTTTCCTCTGAAGTGCCAGAAGTCCCAGGGGTGGGGGGCGCCTGCAGGGGGAAGCCCGCCACTGCCCCTTGTAAAGACAGAAGAAGGAAACAGACTAATTCCCAGGGAAATCAGGTTGCAGGAAAATGGGGCTGAAAGATTCAGGTCTGCGGTTTCCTGTCCTTGAAGATGCCTCTCAGCCTTCGAGGGACCACTCACTCTCCGCCCATTGCATGAGCCCCAGCTTCGCTCAAGGGCAGGTAGTGGTGGGCTCCGAGGAAACCTGAGGGACCTGGTGCGAGGGCTAGAGGAGGCAGGCCCAGAGGAGGGCCAGGAGCACATGACCTGTGTGCTACCTTTGGACTCAATCCTCCATCCTTAGCAAGGTGTTTCTGAGAACACTTGTGTCTCCCTTCCCCCTCCTGCATAAAGAAGGATTGGGGGGGGGGAGTGTTTGGAGACCTCAATTCAACCCCAAAGAGGAGGACAGCTCACCTCATAATAAAATTAGTGGTAATAACGAATCTAATGTGTGTTCTTAGAATATGATCATAACAATACATTTGCTTAGTGCATCTCATTTAATCTTCACAACAATCCTATGAAGTAGGTGTTATTATGCCCAGTTTACAGGAAAGAAAACTGAGATGCAGAGATAAGGTGAGCATCTTGAGTTCAAGCCCCAGGAGCCTGCTCTGAGCTTATCCTAGGGACAGATTGGAGGAGGCCCTCCTCCCCCACAAGGATCAAGGCAAGGCGGTGGGGGAAAGGGTTGGAGTAGAGCAGTGGAGGGAAATCTGGCCAGAAGTTGGTGAGAAGGCCTCCTCCCCTCTCATCCCACCATCCTGGTTCTGCTGCCTCCACCTCCGGGAGACCGCCAGGTGTGGCCCAGGATCCCGGGAGGTGCAGGGGAAGGGGTGGCGCCTCTGCTCCTCGGGCGCTGGCCCGTCCCAGAGGGGACAGGAAGCCAGGACACCGGGGATTGTCTCTCGGAGCCGCAACCCCAGTCCGGGAGGAAGTTCTGCCGGGTGCTCTCCGCCGGTGCCTCCCTCGCTATATTGTTGAACAGGAAACAGGGCAGCGTGGGAGCAGGGCGGTGGAGGAGGGAGCGCCGGACGCCGAGCCCCCGCGCGGCTGCCAGAACAAGTGGAGGCAAGGCCAGCGATCGGACACCCCGAGGTGCCAGGGCAGGGCCGGACTGGGCGGGGGTGCTGATCTGGGGCGGGGAGGGGAACCGCAGGTGGCGGGTCCTCACCCGGGAGCATCGCGCGCCAGCCCCTTCGCACTGCGCTGGAGCCTGAGCTGCGCGGGCTCGGAAGGAGGGCCGCGCGGGACGGATCTTCCCCTCCCCCGGGAGGAGGTGGGAGGCGAAGGGCTGCCCTCCGTCCCGGGGCAGGAGGGGCGCAGGCCCAGGCCCCCAGCTTCGACCCAGGCGTTGGCGCCCCTGTGGCTCTTGTCTGTCTCCCGGGCAGTGGACGCAGTGCACCTCCTGGTGATGGGTCCGTCCTCGCGCTCCAGGGATCCTCCCCGCTCCCCCATCCCTTCCGTTCTCTTCGCTCCCCCAGGGTCGGGGAAGGAGCCGAGGGTTGGGTCCCCTCCCCACCCAGCCAGTGACCCTGAGCTCCGGGGAGCGTCCCTGCGGTGGGAACCCCGCTCCAAGTTTTTCCAGGCCCGGACGAGTTGCGTTCGGAAAGAGCCTGGGGAGGACGTAGATGGGACCGGAGCGGGTAGTGCCTGCAATCCGTACAGTTCAGGATGCAAATGGCCTTGCTCGGATTGGGAACGCCCCGGCAAGACTGCAAGCCTGGGTCGAGCAGTCCCTAAGCAGCGCGCCCGCGGGACGCAGAGGCTCGCGGACAACGAAATCTCGCGCGTAGGGGTGGGGCGGGGCAGGGTCGGGACCTACCCTCCCTTGGATCCGCTCGCGACCCTCCAGCGCCCCTTCGGTCGCAGCCCTCCCTGCCCCTGCCCCTCCCTCAGGCTTTCTCCTGCCCCGGGCCCCGCCCCCAAAGTCCCCACCGACCCAGCCAGACTTCTTCAGGCTCCTCCTCGCCCCTCCCAGACACAGCCGCTTTGGGAACTGAAGGCAGCCCTCTCCTTCTTTGCTCTCCTTGCCAGCTCCTGCTCCCCGAGGTCTCTCCAGCCTAGCTCTTTGAAGCCCCGCCCAAGGAGATGGCAGGGACCTAACCTGCATACATCCGCCGGCTCCGCCCAGCCAGCCCATGGGCTCCGTGAGGTCAGCCCTGCCGACGTGAGTGAGCGCGGGGGTCCAGCGGAAGGTGGTGAGAAGGGGTGTCCCCCTCTAGGGTTTGGTGGCTTAGCTCCCGTCAGCTCAAGGACCCCGCCTCCAGGGTCCAGTGTGCTTAGTGACTCAGTTTACACCCCTTCCCCATCCTGGAAAGCTTCAGAAAGAGGCGGAGCGCTAGACCAGACCAGACCTTGTGCCTTGGATCCCTCAGACTCAGCGAGAGGCCGAGCTCCCAGCTGCTGGTCCCAGGTCACCTTTGTGGGTCAGTAGGTGTGGTCGATGTAAAGGCTTGGAGGGACCAGCCACACAGGCAGGCTTACAACTGGGCTCTGACTCCCTCCCCCAACATACCAAGGGCCAGACTGAGCTGGCGTGGAGGGGGGCGTGCTGTGGTGATCACTCCAGGAGAGCTTTGGGGGCCCCTGGGTACACCGCACGGGTAGTCACTGTCACAAAGTGCATTCCCTAGGGGCCATTCTCATGGGGCAAGGTAGAGATCACAGGGCAGGGGGGCAGGCCGCAAGGCCGAGCCTCTCTCGGGAGGTGGAGATGGGAGCCAGAGAGCAGGGGGCGGTGCCGGTCGGTCTGGGCTGGCCGGGCTCCGGGTTCACGTCTGTGGCAAAGCCGCTGGGGAAGGAAAGAGCAACCGAGAGAACCGGTTCCCCCGGCCTTGGCAGTCGCGGCCCCTCACGCCAAGGCCCTTGGACTAAGCGGGGCAGGGACACTCCCAGAGTAGAGCAAAGCGGGGGCCGCTCCTGGAGCCCGCGCCCCAACCCTGTCCCCGCGGGCCTGGGGCGCACACGCCTGGGGAGCGGGGTGCCAAGGACGCGATTCCCTGAGGGCTGGAAGCGTCGGGGAGGGGTGGGACGGGGGTAATGGAATGGGCTATTCTTCCCACTTCACAGACGCGGAAACTGAGGCCCAGTCAACTTTTAGGCAAACGTGGTGTCGACTTTATCGCGGGCAATCACCCCCATCTCTTTGAGCCAAAGCTTCCCTGGCTGAAAAGCTGGACCAGTATTACCCACAATCTCCCCACCAAGGGATAGAATTTTACAATCAACGCAACAGAATGAAAGGGCTGTCTTAATTCCATCACTGAGTGTAAGAATGAGAACCTTAGAGATTATTTTATCCAACTCCCCCGTTTTAGAGACAGGAAAACTGAGGTCTGAACGTACACAAACGATTGTAGCTTCGGGACTCGAACCCAAGTTTTCCGTCTCCCTAGTGCGGTGCGCTTCCCGGCTCGGCGGCCCTGACCTCCGCGCCCCTCCTCCTCGTTGCCCACAGGGACACGCCGCGGCCGCGATGGCGGCGGACGTCGAGGGGGACGTGTACGTGCTGGTGGAGCATCCCTTCGAGTACACGGGCAAGGACGGGCGCCGCGTTGCCATCCAGCCCAACGAGCGCTACCGACTGCTGCGCCGCAGCACGGAGCACTGGTGGCACGTGCGCAGCGAGCCCGGCGGCCGCCCCTTCTACTTGCCGGCGCAGTACGTGCGCGAGCTGCCGGCCCTCGGCCACCCTGCCCCCGCCCCGCAGCCGCCCACGCGCCTTCCGGGACCCGCGGACTCCGAACCGGTCGCCTATGACTACCGCTTCGTGAGAGCGTCGGCGCCCGCCGGTCCCGACGGCGCGCCCGCCGAGGCCCGGGGGCGCGCGGGCTCCATGTGCGGCCTAGCTCGGCGCGGCGCAGCAACCCAGCGCCGAAGCCTGGCGCCCTGCCTGCCCTCCTGCCTGTACACGAGGCCCATGGCACCTGTGCGGCCCGCGCAGTCTTTGGACGACCTGGCCCGCACCGCCGCGCCCCCTGCCGGTCTCCTCGGGAGCGGGGGCAGCTTCAAGGCCTGCAGCGTGGCGGGCTCGTGGGTGTGCCCGCGGCCCCTGGCGCGCAGCAACTCCGAAAACGTCTACGAGGCCATCCAGGACGTGCGCGGCCAGCCGCTGGAGCAGCACCCGGAGCAGGTACGCCACGGGGAGCCGGGAGCGGGCAGACGGGCGGGAGTTACGGCCGCCGCGGGCGGCGGCGCTAGGAGACCCGCTCAGTCTTGCGTCGGGCTCCACGGAGCAGCAGTGTCCGCCGGCTTTGGACCACTCACGCCGAGCCTAACTTTCCTCAACCACGAAACGAGAGGGGTACAGGCTCACTCACGATCTCTTACCTGCAATTCCCAAATGTCAAAGCTCCCTGGAGCCCAAAGGGTTTTTGTAACTCAGCTGATCGCAAAATTTGACTTGAACCGATGTGCGGCCGTGGACGGCGTTAATTTATCCCATTTAGTGTGAACATTCAAGTTTTGCTGCAGAAGTGCAAATAAACCCGATTACAGGCTGCTGCCCAAGCCTTGCTGGGAGAGTTATGTCACCTGTGGCAGGTGTGTGCGCCGGTTATCCTTCTAAAATCCGAACCATTCCGAAACGTATCCGGAATGAAATAGGGGACTGTGGACCTGCCGCCGGCGGCTCTGCCTGCCTCGCCTTTCTCACATGAGCTTGGGCGTCGGAGGAGATAATGGATGTGAAAGTCAGGGGTCTGCTTCCTTTTTTGACTGGTTCCAACATTTTAGTTCCTTTTTTTGTTTGTTTGTTTGTTTGTTTGTATTTCGATGGTTTTGTTTCAGAAAGAAGTCCAGTTATCGCGAGGATGTTCTTTTTGCCTCAGAATCCAGTTACGTAAATTTGGGAAATTTTAAATTTTTATTTAAGTATCATTTAAAATAAGAGCACCTTTTTAAAACTCTTACATCCTCAGAATCCTTCGGCGGCCTGGACTTCTGCAAGTTTAGGGACTTTTCAGGGAGAGGTGGGGGGGTGAGGGGCACAGGCCCCCTCTGACATGTGCCACATCTGACAGCTGTGTAATTATGGGCAATCCACTTCCTCTCTCAGGGTCTCAGTTAGCGTTTAGATCAAGGGGGTAGGGGATGGATGACCCCTGAAACTTGTGAGTCTCTGATTTCCTTCTTTGGACCCAATATGATTACAATAAATATTGATGCCTGCCACGTGCAGGGACTGAGTCTGGGAAGAAAGAGGCACCATCCCCATCTGTGAGTTCCTGGGTCTTCCTTCCGCCCGGTCGCCCGGTCTCGTTATGGTGCAGTGTTCAGGATTTGAGGCAGAGACTCGAATTTGACTCTGCTGGGTCACCTGCCATCTCTTTTGACAAGCCGCTTCATTCCCCCGGCCACGATGCCCTCTTGTGTACATGCAGAACAATACCAAAGGATTCGAGGCGTTGAGAGCCTTAAACGAGGTGAAGCGTGGAAGTGCTTGGCACGTAGTAGGCGGTCAGCCAAGACTGGCTGAGGTCCCACTGGGTATCTTTTCCTCCGGGTGCACGCCACCTCTGCTAAGGTTTCAAGGGCCAAGCCGCCCCCTGGTGACCAGAGCGGAGAACAGCATGCGGTGGGTGGGGAAGGAGGTCGGGACACAGACCCGGAGCGGGGAGAGTTGCGGGGGCGGAGCGGGGGCGGAGCAGGAATGGGGCGAATCCTTCAGCCAAGCGCCTTTGCTAACCCACCAGACAGCTTCTCTGGAATACATGGCTGGATGCCAGCAGCCCTTCCCCGGCGCCCCTCCGTTTCCTGAGCAGGCTCTCGGCGGCGCGCTCTGGGGCCTCTCCACATTCTCTGTCCTTGTGATGGTGGGAATGTCTGTCTGGCCCTTGGAGGTGCACTCCTCGATCCTTGAGGTGGGGGACTGGCCTTGCTGTCTGAACCCCAGCACCTGGCATAGGGCCTGGCCCAGAGCCTTGCCGAATGTGTTGAAGAGGGACGGGGCTCTGCAGGTCTGCCCAAGGGGCTCCACCCATGAGCCCAGGACCAAGATGGGAGAAAGAGGGAGAGGAGACACCACCCCACCCCACTCCCCGCATCCTGGTACCTCCTGAGAAGAGAAATCACCCCAGGAGCCAGGGTCACTGCACCTTCTTCCTCTAGCTGCGGCAGCTGCAGTGGTGTATTAGGAGTATGTGGACACAGGTGATGATGGGGGTAGGGCTTGTACAGGGAGGAACTGGGGTGTCTCCCAGACACCTGGGTTTTGGCAGAGAGGCTCTGCCCAGTCCCACTTCTGGCCCTAATTCACTGTGTGACCTCAACAAGTCACTTAGCATCTCTGGTCCTGTTTCCTCCCCTGTGTAATGGGTATAATACCACTCTCCCTGTGACTGTGCTTTATTCAAGTGTCAGCTGTGGGCCTCCCTTGACACCCCATCCCTGACAAACTCCAGGGGTGGGCAGGTGGTTCCCTCCTGGGAAGGAAATCCCACCCTGCGCTCAGTTGTTCAAGGTAGCATTTAGAGAAGCAGTTTCCTGAAAGGTGAGCCTGCCTGTTTTCTCCTTGGAGGATGCAGGAGAAGCAAGTCCTGCCTTTCCCCTCCATTCACTACATGTGAATTGACTGAACACCTGCCAAGCACCAGGTGAGCCTTTGGATCTAAAGGTGACTGAGGCACAGCTGCAGCTCTGAGGGGTTCACTGTCTGGGACGGGAGATTGGGAGGAGGGGACAGATGCTTCAGTGCCTGGCACAGGCCACCTGTGATGGAGTTATACTCGGGGTGCATGGGCAGAGGTGGAGGTGCGGGAAGATGCGGCACCTTTGGGGCCTTACAGCTGGGGCTCAGGAATGGGGGTTTGGGGTCGGGGGTGGATGGTCTTGCCGAGCAGGGGCTCATGGGCTCTCGCCAGGAACTTGGACTTTATCCTGCAGCTGTTGGAAGGCTTTCAGCAGAGAAGGGAGGGGGATTGAGGAAAAACCCCTGTGTCTGGGCCTTGGAGAATGACGAGGACCTTCATGGTCTCCCAGGCACGCAGTGATAATGGGAGGTTTGGGAGGTAGACTCTGCGGGACCTGGTGGCTGATGGGTCGAGGGGGTGGGTGGGAAATCAGGAGGAACTCCAGTCTCCCAGTCTGCACACTGGGGCAGACAGTGGTGCTGTTCACAGCTGGGATAACCTGGGAGGAAGGGGTGGAGGAAAGACGTGGTGCCCACTTTGGCCCTGCCTGGTCCAGTAGGCAGTCGGATAGCTGGGGCTGCCGTCCAGGAGGAGACCTTCAGCCTGTGATGGCGGAGCCATGGGTGTGGAGAGAATGTGGACGTGGGGATAGGAGCACCTGAACAGCCTTGGGGCTACCGCATTTGGGTGACTGACAGAGGGAGGAGAGAGGAGCATAAGGGGAAAGACCAGTCAGGGAACAAGGAGTGCTGGCCCAGAAGCTGAGGGGAAGTGTCCAGAGAAAAAGGAAGTTAGATAAAGGCCATCGAACGTTTATCGGTAGTGGCCACCAGAAGGTCAGCGGCCACCTTATCAGAAGCTGGTCAAGGGGTCAAGGGGTTGCTGAAGGCAGAGAGCAAAGGATCAGAGAAATGAAGGTGAGGACACAGATAGCATGTAGACAACTCTCAGAAGCTTAGCAGGGAGGGAGACCCGTGTGGTCAGATGTGGGTGCAGATCTAGGGTGGAGACTCCCCCGAATCTCAGTGAAGGGGCAGGAAGAGGGGGAGGCTGAGGATGGTGAGGAGGTAGTTGAAGAGATGAGATCCCAGGAGAAAGGAGTGAGGGAGGGACCCAGAGCAGAGGGGAAGGGACCTGCTTCCTCTGAGAAGGAGCAAGGATGTGTGCATGGAGGTGACATGGGGTCATTGGGGGGGTAGGAACAGTGTCCACTTGATGGACCATTGGACAAGGGGAGATGGTGGTGAGGAGGACAGGACAATTGGCAGAGGCAGGGACTGTCCCTGCCAGAAGAGAAGAGCCTGCACCACGTGGGGCATTTCATAGCCTCGTCATTAACCATTCACTTGGCTAGGGAAGCACACAGTGATCATCTAGCATGTGCTGGCCACTGGGACACAAAGCATGGTAAGACATGACAGTCCCTGTCCCAAAGGGGCTAACGGTCCTGTGGGCTCTCAAAGACTCATCCTCCCAGCAGCCCGGAAGGCAGGCATGGGTACCCCCCCACGTTTGTCTCGAGTACAAACAGAGGTTCAAAGAGCTTTAGTGACTGGCCAAAGGTCACATGGCCAGGAGGTGGCTGCTTCCAGATCAGTTGCAGGCCTCCAGACCCCAAACCCCACCCTGACTACCAGGCTCAGTCTCAGCCAGGTGGCTTTCAGGCTTGGCCACCCTGTTCTCAGCAAGGACAGTACAAGCCCAAGGCAAACAAGTGTTCACTTTTGGGTACTATTTGGCGGCACCGCGCGGCTTGCGGGATCTTAGTTCCCTGACCAGGGATTGAACCCTGGGCCCCCGGCAGTGGAAGCGCGGAGTCCTAACCACTGGACCACCAGGGAATCCCCAAGTGTTCACTTTTCTGTGTGCTCCGTATGTGCCCAGCCATGGGCATGGGGGCACGGAGGAGGCAGGGATTCCAAACACTCCCCTTGAGAATGAGATGTCCCAGGAGGGGGCAGAAGCACACCCTTCTGAGGCGGGCGAGAGGGAGGCGGGAGGTGAGCTGGAGGACGGTACCCCCGCCAGCCACGCACACCCGCCGGGAGGCACCCGGGGAGCCCAGGGAAGCCTGGTGAGGAAGGGGCCTCTGAGACTCCTCCCCGGTGGCTGCTGCGGGGTCACCCCTGGGCGTCGGGCCGTCCTGACTCTGGGATTTCAGGGTGTGGTCACCATCGCTGCCCCAAGATGACTCAGAGGTGGGAAGGCCCAGGCCGGTCACCTGGACTGGAGCCCGCCCCAGCTGCCGGGGCATTGGCCCCAGGGAGGAAGGCGTTACAGCCCCCGGCCTCTGCAGCTGCTTATGCAAACAGCCCAGGAGGCACCGCACCTGAGCGTGTTCTGGACTGGAAGGAGCCCCAGGGCCCTCGTTCCTCCCTCCTCCTCTGCCAGGAACTGTGAGTGACCTTTCGCCTCCCAAGGAGTTGGGACCCTGGGGGGAGGAGGGGCGTGCCACAGCGGTTTTCCCACGCTCTCCCCGACTCCCCTCCTGGCCTTTCCCTGTACCCTAGAACCCACCCGGTGACCCCTGCTGCCAGGTGCCCCGCTCTCCTCTCCGGATCCCAGCCCTGGCACACACTCCCTGGGACAGACTCCAAGGGCAGACCCAGGCAGCTGTGATGGAGATAAGGGAACTGGCCTTGGGCTGACCCACCTGGATCCCCCTTTGGGACCAGCCAGGGGGCCTTCTAAAACGGGGGGCTGGTAAGAACAGGGGAGCAGAGGCCAAGCGAAGGACCTAATGAGTCCCCTTGTCCATACGCCCTCCTTCCAACAACTCAGCCCACCCCCACCCAGCAAGGGCAGCTGCCCTGGGGTGGCCCAGCTGCTTTCTTTACACCTGGCCTGAGCTTACCTTCCCCGTGGCTCACCTGCAGCCCCAGGCTGACCCGGGAGCCCCACTGCCCAGCCTATGACCTGGTTTGTGAAAGAGCAGGTTCTTGGGGAGCTCCCTCCCATCCTCACCCCACATTCCTGCCCACTGAGAGCCCCCCCCTGCCCACTGCTCCCAAGGTGGAAAGGAGCAACCTCCCACCCTGCAGACTGTTGTCACTGGGTGATTCCCCCGCTCTCACAGCCTGGGCCTCATTTCACTCGGTTCCCTTCAGCCCCCAGGCCTCCTGAGACAACCCCGCGGCAAGCCCACCTGCCTCCCCACTTCCTTCCTGGGCCCCGGCAGCTGGCCTCACTCTGTATCTATTTTCTCTGCCCTTCCTGGAGCTGTCGGTCCAACAGTGGGAGGGGTCGGGCAGTCGGTACTGAATGCCAGCTCCGATGGCCAGTCAATGCCAGGTCCTGGGCATGGGAAAGCCCATGATCATGACCGGAGGTAGCTGATGATCAGAACATGGTCAAGGTTCCACGGCAGAGTGTTGGGGAGATTTGGAGCTGGATCTAAGTGGAGCAGCGAGGGGATAGTTGATGTTGGTTGGTGGTGAGGGAAATGGGGCTCCCGGCGCTGGGTCCCGGGAAGGGGTGCTTGCTAAAATTCGGAGATTGTTTCCAAATTGAGGAAGGATTGTGGTGTTGAGGGGATTTCCAGAGCTACTGCCTAGGCAAGGTGAGGCCTGCAGGACCCTTTGTCCAGCCCAGGCTCTGGGCTCCATGGTGCCGCCCTGCATCCTCTCCTTGCCCTGCCTGGAGGTCCACCGTGAGCATGAAGGTGAGTGGGCCAGGACTCCATGTCTAGGCTCCGTGTCTGTCCTGGAGGCTGGGCCCACTTGGGCCCGAGAGAGGAAGCCCAGAAGGGCCCTGCCTCCAGACCCTGCCCGCCCTCTTCGCTCCTCATTATACACTGGAGTACTCCTCGCCTTGTCTGAACTTGTAAATTACTGTTTCCCTATAAAAATAGTTTAACCCCATTGCAAATATTTGGATAAAGGGGAGGGAGGGGGAACTTCAATCTAATGATTTAGGATTTGGGTTTCTCTCCATCCATTCTGCTTTCCTAGGCTTACATGTTGGGGAGTTTTGCAGGCATCCCAGTGTGCTGACAATTATGCTGTACTTTTTCACTTCCACGTTCCTTGATTCAGTAAATGGAAGGTGATGTTACCAGGCACTGAGAGACAATGAAAAATCAGAGGTGGTCCCTGCCCTCAGGTAGCTTACTGTCCAGGGGGAGAGATTGACAAGTAAATGACAGTTACAGTATTTTGTGGCGAATGCCACTGCACGGTGCTGTGGGGGGCACGTCCGAGAAGCCCCCCCTCCCGGGATCTCTCAGGCGAGAGGGAAATCTACAATCCTCCTGTCCAGGGAGGGGATGTCAGAGGTGAATCCTAACGGTTTCTACAATTCAGCCTCCTGCAAAACCTTCTGGACCTGGTGCTTTTGCAGTGACAGATTTTTTTTTTTCTTCTTCTCATCAATGGTAATTAGTCTTTTCAAGTTTTCCACTGGTTCTCTAGTTAATTTTGTCCTTTTCATATTTTACCAGGAAAGTATTCCTTTTTAAGGTTTCAAAGTTTTTCATAGACCTACAAAAACTGTATATATTTTCTGTTTAAGGGATGTAAGGGTCCATATGTATCAAATCAAGTTTATTGATTATATTATTCAAATGCATTTCCTTTGTATGCTTCTTTTTTTGTCTTTTGTTCTGATTCTGATAGAGGTTTATTAAATCTCCCACTCAAATTCTCTCTGTAAATTTATTCTTGTACTTTTTTTTTAAAATTTATTTGTTTTTGGCTGCGTTGGGTCTTCGTTGCTGCGCGCGGGCTTTGCTCTAGTTGCGGTGAGCGGGGGCTACTCTTCGTTGCGGTGCGCAGGTTTCTCATTGCGATGGCTTCTCTTGTTGCAGAGCATGGGCTCTAGGCTCGCGAGCTCAGTAGTTGTGGCTCACGGGCTCTAGAATGCAGGCTCAGTAGTTGTGGCGCACGGGCTTAGCTGCTCCGCAGCATGTGGGATCTTCCCGGACCAGGGCTCGAACCCGTGTCCCCTGCATTGGCAGGCGGATTCCTAACCACTGTGCCACCAGGGAAGCCCTCTTCTTGTACTCTTAATAGTTTTTGCTTTTTCTGTTTAACTATAAAGCTATTGGAAGCATACAGATTTTGACTGTCCTGTCATCACAAATCGTGCCTTTGTATCATTATGCCATGTCCCTTTTTATCCTGCTTAGTGCTTAAACCTGAAATTCCACCTTTCTGTTATTAGTATGGCCATGCTTCCTTTTTATTTCATTTTATTTTATTTTTTGCACTTGCTGGTCTCTGAGTATCCTTTTATTTTCAACCATTATCATTTTTCTTAAAAGTGTATTTCTTGTATATATCATATCACTGTTTTTTTTAAACCCAAGCTGTCTCTTAATGGGATAATTCAATCTGTTCACATTTCATTTAACAATTGATACACTGTCCTTGATTTTTTTTTTTGAAACTGAATTATTAGAACTGATGGACCAAGATTTTTTTTTTTTTTTTAAATGGAGGAGGGAGAAATTCAAATAGGAATTATTTATTTATTTTTGGCTGTGTTGGGTCTTTGTTTCTGTGCGAGGGCTTTCTCTAGTTGTGGCAAGCGGGGGTCACTCTTCATCGCGGTGCGCGGGCCTCTCACTATCGTGGCCTCTCTTGTTGCGGAGCACAGACCTCAGTAGTGCAGGCTCAGTAGTTGTGGCTCAAGGGCCCAGTTGCTCCGCGGCATGTGGGATCTTCTCAGACCAGGGCTCGAACCCGTGTCCCCTGCATTGGCAGGCAGATTCTCAACCACTGCGCCACCAGGGAAGCCCTACACTGTCCTTGATTTTATTACTAATGGTTTATTTTATTTTATTTTATTATTTATTTATTTATTTGGTTGCGCCAGGTCTTAGTTGCGGCACGCGGGGATCTTTGTTGCCACGCGGTGTCTTTAGTTGTTGCAGCATGCGGTCTCTTTTAGTTGCGGCATGCAGGATCTAGTTCCCTGACCAGGGATCAAACCCGGACCCCCTGCATTGGGAGCACGGAGTCTTAACCACTGGACCATCAGGGAAGTCCCACTAATGGTTTATTTTAGATTTATTGGTTTACCTTGTGGTTTTCTTTTCCCCTTCAGTCAGGTTGCTCTTGATTCCCTTTTTCTCTCCCTGTTAATCTGTTGTCCTGCTGCACTTTGCTCGTCATTAGTGGCTTCTGCTTTTCTCTGGGGTTCCGTATCCAGTGTGTTGTAGAGGATGTGTGTGATAAGGATTCTTTTTCTCAGCAACCCATCTGGAGCTCTCAGAGCCCTGTCAGTCTGTAGACTTGGGTCTTTTTTCAGCTTAGGAAAATCTTTTTGTTACATGATTATTGTTTCTTTTACTTTTTCCTTCCTTTGCATGTTAGCTCTCCTGGCTGGATCCCCCTGGTTTCTTATCTTTTCCCTCTTTACTTCCATCTCTATGTGCTTTTGCTCTGAGGTTTGAGACGTTTTTCTGCTTGATCTCCCAGGCCACACATTTGAATCTCAAGAGTGACTATCTTCTCCTTCAATTAGTAGTACAACAATATATTTTAAGTTCTAAAATAGTCCTTTTTTCCCTTCTTTTGTGCCTTACTTGAACCTCCTTAAGAGTTTTTATTTTTTGTTCACGTTGTAATTATATTTTCCAGCTCTCTATCTTTCGAATAGCCTCAAAGTGTTTTCGTTTTTGTTTTTTTAAACCAGGTAATATACTTACATGGTTTAAAAATAATCAAAGCAATATTAAAAAGTATATAGCAATAATTCTCACACACACCGTTGCTTCCATGCCCTGTTCTTCATCAGCTCAAAAGTCAGCACTTTTATTAATTCTTTTTCTATTCTTCCAGAGTTTCTTTATACAAACACAAACTGGTATCAATATATATTTGATTGTTTTCTGTCTCTCTTACACAAAGATAGTATGCAGGACACAGAGTCCTACATCTTGTTATTTTTTGCCTTTTTGATTTAACAGTGTATCTTGGAGATTGTACACAGAAAGTATCCTTCCTTATAGCTACATGGTTTCCCATTGTAGGTATGTATCATAATTCATTTTACCAGTCCACTGTTGATGGACACTTGGATTGTGTCCTATCTTTTGCTATTACAAACAACACTCTAATAAATAATGTTTTACACCTTTACAGGTAAATCGAGGATAAATCCCAGAAGTACAGTTGCTGGGTTGAAGGGTAAACAGTAGGTATTTGTTAGATGTTGCCGAATTGCTGTGGTTGGGGCTTATACCAATTTGCTCTCCCACCAATGCAAATGAGCACGACTATTTCTCCACAGCCTTGCCAACTGAGTGTCATCAAAATTTTGTTTTCTGCCAATCTGACAGTAAAATGTATTATCTTAAGGTAGCTTAAATTTGCATTTCTCTTTCCAGTGAGAATAAGCATCTTTTTACATATTTGAGGACTATTTGTTTCTCTTTCTCTGTGCATGGCCTGTTCCTATCCTTTGCCCATTTATCTATTGAATTATTGGTCTTTTTCTTGTTGATTTCCAGGAGGTCTTTCTGTAGGGAAAATTGCCCTTTGTCTATTACATGAGTTGTAATCCCTTGTCAAAGTTTGTCTTTTAACTTTGCTAATGGTAATTTTTGGCCACACAAATTTTCTTAAAATACATTTATGTAGTCAAATGTATAACTCACTTATTTTATGGCGTTTAGATTTAGAGTCTTTGTTACTAAGGCTTTCTTTTTTTTTTTTTTTCCTTTGGCTGCACTACGCAGCATATGGGATCTTAGTTCCCCAACAGGGATCGAACCCGCTCCCCCTGCATTGGAAGTGCGGAGTCTTAACCACTGGACCTCCAGGGAAATCCCACAAAGGCTTTTTTTTTCAAGAGAATTTTGCTTATATTTTCCTCTCTGAGTATTGTTGTTATGGCTTCACTTTTAACATCTGAATCTTTGATCCTTTGGGGGTATGTCTGAGTGGACAGAGTGAGATGTCGACTCACTTTTAATTACCTTTTTTTTCCAGATGGTCATCCAGTTGTCCCATCCCCCTTTACTGACAAGTTCTTCCTGCCATGATTTGTGATGGCGTCTTTAGCGTGTCCTGCGTCCCAATCGTACTGGGGTCTGATAGCAGTGGCCGGTTTGGTGGCTCTGTTTGTTCCATCTCTCTCCAGCCCCTGGGCTGTCAGAGGAGTGGAGTTTATTATGAGTCTTTGCTCATCAGGGCTGGGGGTGAGCTTGGTGGGGGGGTCCCTAGAGCAGCGGTGGTCTCTGCCAGTGTGAATTCTCCCTGCCTCCTCGGCAGGCCCAGCCTTAAGGACAGAGGGTGTTTAGCCCACCTGATTGGCTCCCCGTCAGCTCCTGGGGGCAAGGGGTCTGGACAAGTCTCCCCCGGCCTCACCCTAGGTGAAGTCCCGTGGCAGGGGCAGTCTACACCAGGGTCTCCCGGGTCCCAGCCTCTGTCTCAGGACCTCTCACCTGTGCCAGCCAGGTCCTGTCCACTCACCTGCACCAGCTCCCACTTGGTTTGGGCAGTAGAGGGTAGCAACTGGGAGAAGAAGAGAAGCAGGGCATGCTTAAGTTGCTATATTTCAGAATCCCTGGCCCCAGAACTATATCTTAAAGCGAGAGAAATTCCTTTGTCTATGACAGATTGGGAGTAGGGGAGAGCTGGAAGGGCCGGTCTGTTTCCAGATAAGAAATAATGAATACCTTGTGGAGTAGTAACACTGAGGATGAAGAATAGAAAAAAAAAAAAGTTTGAGGGTTTTTTTTCTTTCTATTATGAAATTTTTCAAACATACAAAAAAGAAAAAATAATACTGAAGTGAATATAATTATACGTATTAGCTAGATTCAACAGTTACTGTTTTCCATGTTTGTTCTATCTTTTTTGCCAAGAATAAAATTATAAAAGTTACAAATTCCAGAGTTCATTATATTTCACCCTTGAAAACTTCAGCATGCACCTCTTAAAAATGATCTTTTTCTCTATCACCATGATACCATTATTATATCTAACAAAACTAACATTAATGCCTTAATATCCTCTAACATCCAAGCCATAGTCAAATTTCCCCCATTATCCTAAGACAAGTCTCTCACAGCCGGTTCAAACCAGGATCCAATCCTATGCATTCATTGCATTTGGTTGTCTCTTAAATCTCCCTTGACAACCCCCTTCCTTTCCTTCTGCCCTGACACGGACTTGTTAAAGAGACCAGACCAGTTGTCCTGTAGAATGTCTGTTTTAGAGCTGAATGTTGGCTTCCTTGTGGTGATGTTCCCGTGCTCCTCTAAGCCTGGTGTTACCTGGGGACGGGTAAGTCTGAAAGGTTTCCGCAGGCTGGATCGCCAGGGCTCCGAGACAGGTGATACAAGGGAAGCAGGAATCAAGGATGATTCTAGGTTTCTGCCTGAGCAACAGAGGTGATGCTGAGATGGGGAGGAGGATGAAGATGAACTCGGTTTGTGCATCTTTTCAGTGTACCAAGGACATCCTGGGGCGGGGGGAGGGGGGCAGTTGGATTTCTCAACCTGGAGATACAGTTGCAAGTTGTTAACCTAATAAAACTGGTTGAGCTTTCCCAGGAAGGTAGAGTGAGAAACAGAGATGAGACACCAAGCACCCAGGAGATGGACAGAGGAAGGAGACAGACCAAGAGGCCACAGCCTGAGGCAGTCCAGGAGGGGGAGGATTATAAGGACTAAGGACCAGAGAGAAGTCAGGCCAGACCAGGACCACATTAGTCATTGAGGAGGTTGTGGGAGACCCGAGCAGGGGGCTGGGTATCTGGGCGAGATGGTGGGTGAATGCACTCCTTCAAGAAGTTGGCTCTGAAAAGGAGGAGGGGAGGGCTGGGTCCAGGCACACACTTTTTTTCTTTCCAAGATGGAGAGACCTTGAATTTGTTGAAATGCCAAAGGGACAAAGGCTGGAGAAGGGGCTGGAGATTAGAGGTGAGGCAGCTTCTGAGCAAATGAGAGTTAGTCGGGTTCCCGGGCCCGTTGGGGAGGTCGGCTTGGACAGGAGGACCCTGCACCCCCATCAGGGGAGAGAGAAGGAAAGGTGAGCACAGGGACAGATTCGCTTGAAGGGGTGGCAGAAGATGACCACCCGGTCACATTTTCCCACCTCCTGAGGTTGGCTCATAATCACAGCGTTTGCTGGCCAGCGGGGTCCTCAACAGACCATTTCTGATTCCTCCTGGCCCAGCAGCAGGAAACCTCTTGGGTGTCTGCCAGCCTTCCTCAGAGCACAGGGGGTGGTAAGTGGTGAAGGGGCTCCACCCCAGGCCTCACCCCACCAAGTAACCTGGAGATACAGTTGCAAGTTGTTAACCTAATAAAGCTGGTTGAGCTTTCCTAGCACAGTAGAGTGAGAAGCAGAGATGAGACACCAAGCACCCAGGAGATGGGCACCAAGAGGCTGGGAGCAGAGTCCAGAGCCAAGGGCACCCAACTGAAACCCAAAACCAGAAAAGCAGAAGTGCAACCCTGCTTTCTTCCCCATGTCCCCATGTGGGTGTGGGAACTCAGGTACCTGCTTGGCTCTTTTGTACCAACCAACCCTGTGAGGGGGGCAGAGAATGACAGCCCACGCTATGGATAAAGAAACTGAGGTCCAGAGATTCCAGGGGTTGCCCAGAGAGACACTGAGACAGAGTCTACACAAGAAGCCAGGTCTCTGGACTCTGGCTCCATTCTTTTTTCCCTTTAATTGAATGGAGCTTCTGCCCCAAACCCAGGAGAAGAACCTCACCTCAGGTCATTGTGTTTGGAGTCTCACACTAAGTGCCTCTCGGGGGCGGGGCCAGGCATGGCTCTGCACTGCGCGTTGGTGCAGCCTTCGCTCAGGGTTAGGGGTGGATACGGAGTGAGGCCTGGACTCTGTGCTGGAGAAGGTGTGCTCAGAGGAGGGACAGACGCCAGAACAGGGCAGTTCTGTACACGGCTAAGCCCCTGGGGACAAAGATCATGACTCATTCCCGCTCCCCCTCCACCCCAGCCCGGGTCGCACAGAGCAGGCTCAGAGGCAGCCGAGGAGTTCCTGTCCCCCCTCCCCCGGCCCCCCTTAGCCAGTCCCTAGGCTCAGTCACTGGTCTGTGGGCATTTCTTTTGCCTCTGGTCCCAGAGAGCTGATAGGATTTTCTGGTTGCACCTGCTCCTGGCCCGATACTTCTGTGAGAGTTTTGGAGAGATGGGTGATATGCAGCTGGCTTGTTGTGTCCCCTCCCCCCGCGTGTGCCTCTCGAGGCTTGAGGGTGTGGTGAGCGAGGAGGACCCTGCTGGGGAACCGCTGTGGTCACCACCTCCTCTCACCGGGGGAGGGGAAGCCCAGGCAGGAGGCCTGAGGAGCCAACCTCGGTGACCAGGACAGGCCAGAGCTGTGTGGGTGGGTTTTGCTTGGTCCCAGGCGTGGGGGCCAGGCCTCTTAGAGGGGAGGAGCAGTGGGCGGGGTGCTGGCTGCCTTTTCTGTGGTCCTAGCCATCCCCCCACTGTCACTCCTGGTCCCTGCCACAGGGAGACCCTGCTCCCCAGTTCCTCCCGCAGGGCAGTGCTGAGGGCCTAGGTTCCCGCACCTGTCCTCCTGTCTTCCCTCCCCACCCCAGCTCCTCCCTGGTGGCTCAGCTGCTCTGGAATTTACAGAGGTTCTTCCCTTCTCTGGGGCTTGGCTCCATCTCTCTTGGTGGCTGTGTGTGTGTGTGTGTGTGTGTGTGTGTGTGTGTGTGTGTGCCCTGGCCCTCAGGGTGGGGACAATGTGCTGTGCCATATGTGTGACAAGTGAGGACTCCAGGCCTCTCTGGGGCATTAGTCTTGCCCCTGGGCTGCTGGCTTCTGAGTTGGGGCACAGGGGATGGTAGTGAAGTGATACTAGAGCCCTGAAGGCAGAGTAGGGCATAGCCCTCAGACTTGCTCTGAATGGGGTCTCCCCAAGTGTTCCACACCCCAAATCTACACCATGCCTGGCTCGACTTGGGTGTCCCCGTCCTGAGCCCACAGTGGGTGCAGGGGAGGAGAGCCTGGGGGATGTGGGCCGGGAAGGAAGGAGAGCCAGGGCTGGGGGATGAGGGATTGCTGAAATGGGAGATGAGGGCCCTGGGATGCGAGGGGGAGGGGGAGGGTCAGAGCGTCCTGTTCAGCCACTGCGGGCGAGCCTGCGGGCTGCCGGGTGGTGGGCACTTAGGGCTGAGGAGGAAGCACCTCTGAGGGGGTTAATAAAGACAAGATGGACCCCAGAGGCTCGGAGGAGAGGCCGCAGCTTCTCATCCAGGACGTGCTGTGTCCTCTGTGAGCACCCACCTGGTGAGGGGGTGAAGAGAGGGGAGGCCAGAAGAAAGCTCTTAGGGTAGAGTGGGTTGGGGGGCTAGTCCCCATCCCCTTCTCTGGGTCCATGGAGGGCGGGGGAGGGGCCCAGGCGTACCTGCTCGTGTGTGTGGGCACGCAGGTGAGGGTGCACGCATGCGTCTTGGTGACCAAGGCTGGAGGAGGTGGACCCAGGCGGTCAGGCGGGTAGATTGTGGTGTGGCCAGAGTCCCTCCTGTCCTCCGCGTGGCTGGAGGGATCCAGACACCAGCTCCCTCTGATACCACATCTGCCCAGACCCCTTCCTCTTTGAGACATCCCCCCACATACAAGCTTCCTCTTTTCCATCACATCCTCCCTGGGCCTTGGAGGAGTTGATGGCCACTCATTGTCCTGTCTACACCAGCCCAGGCCCCAGCGCCCAGCTGCCCCCTCTGCCGGCCCCCGTCTGTGCAGCCCACCCCTCCCCCACCCACAGGCCCAGTGCCGTCCTCTGTGCGGCCTGCTCCACGTCTGTGTCTGGGCCTGGGATTCAGAACTCACTGGTAATCAGAGCACTGAGTGGGGTGGTCAGTGGTTTCCCTGGACATAAAACACCCCTGCCCCGAGGCACCCCTACCCGACTCCACCCCACCCTGTCTCAGGCGGCCTCCTTCTCAGGCAGCATTTCCGCAGCCCTGACAGGAAATGGGCTGGAGGCTCAGCCTCCCGCCATCTCAAGGCAACTTCTTGTTTCCCTGTTGCCCTGTACCAGCCCTGGGCTTGTGCCCCTTAGCTCCACCCCCAAAGCCTTCCCAGGGCTCCATCCCAGCAGCTCAGGGGCACAGGATGGTGGACATCATTGCCAAACTGACCAGGAGGCAGAGTCGGGGCCTGCGGGGACAGGTAGGGGACCCTGGCATCGGGGGGAGAGCTCAGCCTCTGATGGGGATGGCAGAGGGGGCTATGGGGTCAGGGGCTGCCAGTGGGCCTCCATCCTCTGGCCCCGCTGGGAGCTGAGGGAGCCTCATGGAGGTTGGGACTCCTCCCTTCTTTCCTCTTTCCTTCTCTGAGGCCCCGCCTGTCTGAGAGGGGCGGCATAGGGATGCTGAGAGGTGGTGACCTGCTTCAGGGCTGGGGGCGGGGAGGGGAGAGGCAGGCCTGTCACCTGCCTGTGGGCAAGGGGAGGGGACTGGTTTTGAGAGGGGCACGGGGGCAGCTGGGTGTGGTGACAGCCAGGCCCCTGTTGGCTCTGTTCTCCGGACTGAGGTGGGAGACCACTTTCTCTTTCCCACTCAGTGTCCCCTGTGTCTCTAACATGACTGGGATCTGGGGCCCAAGAGCCCCTGGTGCCCTAGTCAGACCCCTGTGTCTGCATCTAGTCTGGGCCTCCAGGAGTTGGGGGATGGGCGGCAGCCCTGCTCGAAGCGGGGAGAGCTCCTCCTTGAAGGCCTGAGGGCCTGGAGGGCCTGGCTTCACCACCTGGCTTCCAGGAGCCAGTCTGAGCCTGTCTGAGGCTCTGCCAGGAGAGGAAAGTACCTCTATCTCAGCACTGCGGGGGCTCTACAGAGAGTTCTAGAGTCTGAAAGGGCCTCGGGGCTACTTCAGTCCAGCTCTTTCCACAGCGCTGCAGCACCCCGAGCAGTGGTTCAACTCTGCTTGCCCACCTCAAACGAAGGCCCCTCACAACCTTCCAAAGCTGCCTGTGTCTCTGGGGCAGCTCCAATCCTTAGACTGTGCTTCCCTCCAAGGGGCATTGCCCTGCCCCCATTTGGCCTCTGATTTGCAGTCTGGAGCTCCCAGTGTAATTCTGTGTCTTCTCTTCCTGGTGACAGTCACGTGGGGGGCCTCAACTTCTACCTCCCAAATCTCCTCTATACCGGCTGGGGGTGTTCCTTGTACAAGATCCCGACCAGCCCGGGACTCCCTGTGGACTCAGAGGCAAGGCCAGCAGCCTGGCCACGTGGAAATCCCCACTCCCAAGAGCCTGTCTCCTTCCTTGGCACCCTTCCAGCCCCTGTCCCCAGGATGAGCAAGGCCACTACCTCAGTGGGTCCAGCTGGGGTGGGTAGGAGGTGTGTCCGGTCATCCACTTTCCTCCACCCGCTGCCTGCATCCTGTTCTCCCAAGGATTTCCCTGGTTCTTGTGCCTGAACTCTCATTTTCAGGAAATTCTTGCTCAAAGCTAACCCCAGTCTCTCCTGTAATATCGGGTGTGTTTGGTTTTTGTTTGTTACTGAAGTTTGGCATGGAATTGACTTGCGTACTCATGCAGTAAGTGTTTTCGTTTGTTTGCTTGTTTGTTTTGTTTGTTATAAAGCGTTTTTTAAAAATATATTTATTTATTTACTTGGCTGCGCCGGGTCTTATTTGCGGCATGTGGGATCTTTGCTGCGGCATGTGGGACCTTTTAGTTGCGGCATTCAGAATCCTTAGTTGCGTCATGTGGGCTCTTAGTTGTGGCATGCGGGATCTAGTTCCCTGACCAGGGGTCGAACCCGGGCCCCCTGCGTTGGGAGCACGGAGTCTTAACCACTGGACCACCAGGGAAGTCTCAGTAAGAGTTTTTGATGGATCGGCTGTGTGGCTCAGGGCATTGGACCATCTGCTGGGGGTCGACTATGGTCAGTTACATCATCCTGGGTCTTGATCTCAAGAAACTCTTGCCTTTTGGGGGCAGAGAAGTTAGGCAGATGGGTGGACAATGAACGGACCACCAAGGCAGAATGCCATCGGGCCCCAACAGAGCGACAAGCAGAGTGCCAGTGGAGGAGCAGGATTTGGACCAGCAGGGAATGCGGAGGGAGGGTGGTGGGTTTCCAGGCTGCAGGAACATCTGGAGCAAAGGCATAGGGGTAAGAAGATGCCTTTTGTGTTTGGGGGAGGGTCAGCAGACCAGTGTGGTTGGAATACAGGATGCCACCGGAGGGCTGTTGTGGACAGAGAGAAAGAAGTGGTGTGGAAGGTCCCATTTCAGCCACACAGGAGCTTGTGGTGCGAGGGAGAGGGGTGGACTGGTGTACGCAGCTCTTCCTGCCCCCTCCATGCCTGGGGCCTACCACACTGTCTAAAATGGCAACACCCCCTTCCATTTTTGTTTTCTTGTTAACAGCAGTCATCACTGAGGTGTGGTGCATTTCCCTATCACCCTGCTTAGTGCCCTCCTCACCCCACCACCATTTACACACATATGCACTAGAGTGTCAGCTCCGCCAGGGCAGATTTGTCCACGGCTGCATTTCCCAGTGCCTAGAACAGTGCCTGGCACAGAGCAGGCAAATCTTTGCTGGCCAAGTGAATGTTTTTGTAGGCGCCTGCCCAAGGCCCAGTGAGAGGCTGCCTTGAGTGGGAGGTGCTTCCCCTCTCGAGTAGTTTATAGCAGCAGTCCCCAAACTTTTGGGCACCAGGGACCGGTTTCATGGAAGACCGGGGTGGGGGGGAGGTGGGGGATGGTTCAGGCTGTAATGCCAGCTATGGGGAGTGGTGGGGAGCAGCAGATGAAGCTTCGCTTGCTCGCCCACCGCTCACCTCGGGCTGTGCGGCCCAGTTCCTAACAGGCTGGGAACCACTACCGGTCTGTGGCCAGGGGGTTGGGGACCCCTGGTTTATAGCTTAGTGAAGGTGTTACAGCAACAGAGGGACTTCTATGATTTTTTTTAATTAAATTTATTTATTTTTGGCTGCGTTGGGTCTTCGTTGCTGCACGCGGGCTTTCTCTAGCTGCGGCAAGCGGGGGCCACTCTTCGTTGCGGTGCGCAGGCTTCTCATTGCGGTGGCTTCTCTTGCTGCGGAGCACGGGCTCTAGGCACACAAGCTTCAGCAGTTGCAGCATGCAGGCCCTAGAGCACGCGGGCTTCAGTAGTTGTGTCACGTGGGCTCAGTAGTTGTGGCTCGCAGGCTCTAGAGCACAGGCTCGGTAGTTGTGGCACATGGGCTTAGTTGCTCCACGGCATGTGGGATCTTCCTGGACCAGGGCTCGATCCCGTGTCCTCTGCATTGGCAGGTGGATTCTTAACCACTGCGCCACCAGGGAAGTCCCTCTATGATTTTTAAAAAAAGATTTATTGCACAAAATTTTGATGCTGCAGAAGAGAAAAAAACTAAACAAGACCAAATCCAAGTCCTATAATTACACTACCCAGAGATGACCTCCATTAGCATTTTGGAGAGTTTCTAAAAACACAAAATTGGAATTGTGCTAAGTTTACATTTTGAAATCTGCTTTTCCCTTGTACCATTATGTATTCTTAGAAAACAGTATTAATCTCCTCGTGCTATTCTGCTGCCTGGGGTTTGATAGTGTCATTATTTATCTTTCTGGTGGGTGCTAGGCTGGGTGTGGTGGGCACACAGGAGAAATCTCGGGAGAGATCTTGAACCTGACACCTGAGCTGAGTCCTAAAGAAGGAATAGGAGTCAGCCAGGAGGGGCAGGTTGTGAAGGAGCAGAGGCCTGTAGCAGACACAGCAGAGAGGCTGGGGGCCTCCAGCAACCCGGTGCTACTGGAGCTTAAAGTTCAAGGCAAGGGTCAGGAGTGGCAGGAAATAGGGGGGAAGACAGGCAGGTGACGGAAGGCCTCTGGTGCCCTGGTAAGGGCTTAGAGTTTGCCCAGCAGGTAGCAGGAAGCCGTGAGGGTGTAAAGCATTACCAGGCTTATATTCTGTGTGACTGGACCCTCCAGCCCACCTCACTTTACTTTGGAGGGGGAAGTGGGGCTCACCTTTCTTTGCCCTCCTTCCTCCTTCCCATCTGGCTCTCTTTCTCTTGTCTGCAATTGATTCTGAGGCCTGCAAACCCTGTACTGGGGAAGTTCCAGCTCCAAATTTGGAACTGGAGGCAGTACTGGTTCCAGTTCAGAGCTTTCTTGGCAGAGGAGGAAGGAGGGCTGGGGGTTCTTCGTGGGGGCTGTAGAATGGAGCAGGGCCCTGCCCCCAGGTGTCCTGAAGCCTGGGGCGAGAAAGGACTGGGCCCAGGGCATTTCTCTGTTCCTGGGCAACCTTTGATTCACACCTGTGAGTGTGCAGCTGGAGAACTTCGTTATCGATATTTTACTACTGTTGATAAATAATTAATCTAATTGTCCCATGCATCTGGGGCACTTCATACTTTACAAGGCACTTTCAAGAACATTTCCTCATTCTCTCTTCACTACAATTTCCGGAGTGGGCAGGGCAGACATTTTGCTGCTGGGGGAACCGAGGCAGAGAGGTGCTGTGACTTGCTGAAAGTCGCCCAAGTGGCGAGTGCCCGAGTGGGGACGATGTGACCGCGGGGCTGCCCTGAAGGTCACGTCTCTTTCCTCCTGCCTCAGGTGGATGACCTCCCAGAGCCCGTGTACGCGAACGTAGAGAGGCAGCCTCGGGCCACGTCGCCTGGCGCCGCCGCAGCCCACTGCCCCGGCTCGGTTTGGGAGACGCACACGGACGCGGGCACCGGGCGCCCCTACTACTACAACCCGGACACGGGCGTGACCACCTGGGAGTCGCCCTTCGAGGCTGCCGAGGGCGCCGCCAGCCCGGCCACGTCTCCGGCTTCGGTGGGCAGCCACGAGAGCCTCGAGACCGAGTGGGGCCAGTACTGGGATGAGGAGAGCCGCAGGGTGTTCTTCTACAACCCGCTGACGGGCGAGACGGCCTGGGAGGACGAGTCCGAGGACCAGCCGGAGGACGAGCAGGAGATGCAGCCTGGCCTCAGCCCCGGCAGCCCCAGGGACCAGAGGGTGAGGGGCGGGGCCTCGTCTGAAAGGACGGGGCCTGGCCAGGGTGGGCGGGGCTGGCTCTGAGGGCCTCAGAGAGAGAGGAGTCGTGGTCATGGGTGGGCGGGGCTATCTCTGAGAGACTTTGACCCCGCCTCTGTCTCCCACAGCTCCGGGGAACTAGGGTGAGGGGGCGTGGCCTGGACCGAAAGGGCCGGGCCTCTGGGGTCACTGCTGGCTCTGAGAGCCTCTGACTCTTCTGCTCCCTGCAGCCCCCCACCCCTGAGACGGACTACCCCGAGTTGCTGACCAGTTACCCAGAGGAAGACTATTCCCCCGTGGGCTCCTTCGGTGAGCCCGGCCCCGCCTCTCCCTTGGTCACACCCCCAGGCTGGTCTTGCCACGTGAGCCAGGATGGGCAGACGCTGTACACTAACAACTTCACCCAGGAACAGGTAGGGGCAGTGGGCGGATGGTCCCAGACAGCCGCGGGGTCGCTCCCCTTAACACTCTAAACTGAGTTCCCGCGCGGGCTCCAAGTCAGCCCAAGACCGAATCACCCACACCTGCCCGTGTAAACTCTTTGGCGCTATGTTGGGCTCTGGTTGGAGGGAACCTTTTGCTCCCCCATCATGAGGTGAGCTAGGTCCCTGACCATCCCTCTCCCCACAGTGGATGAGGTTGGAGGACCAACACGGGAAGCCTTACTTCTACAATCCGGATGACGCCTCCGTTCAGTGGGAGCTGCCCCAGGTAACCAGGTGGGGAAGGGAGAGTGCCGGGGAGAGGAGGGGGGGTTATATATGACAGTGTCTTTCTCCCCAGGTCCCTGTCCCTGCCCCTCGAAGCATCCGCAAATCCAGCCAGGACAATGAGACCCCGGCCCAGGCCAGCCCACCTGAGGAGAAGGTAAGGGAGGGGGCATGTAGGACCTGGCAGGACCCCCACAGAAAAACTGGGGTGTTTCTGGAGGCTCTGGAGGCTGGGATTGGGTCTGGAGGCACGTCTCCACCATAGCCCCGAGCACTAGCCTGGGCTGAATGAACTTGGGTTCTGGGTCATCCCAGGCTCAGAGCTGGGCGAGGCTCGGAGCTGGAAGGAAGTCTCTCCTGCCGCTGCTCCTGCTGTGGGAGCAGGCACCCCACCAAGCGGCGGCCAGGTGCCGGCAAAGAGGGTTCAGTGGAGACTCAGGCCCAACCTGTGGGGAGTGGCTGGCTGAGAGGGAGGCTAGCCTCTCGCCGCCCCCCCCCTGCCCCCCCGTGGCTCCCCCCTTAACTGCCTCCTCCTTCCCCTTCTTTCTCTAAGATCAAGACCTTGGACAAGGCAGGCGTGCTCCATCGAACCAAGACGGTGGACAAAGGAAAGCGGCTCCGGTGAGAACCCGTCTGCCCCCAGACTCCACGGTGGGCCTTAACGATGACGTTCACTGAGCACTTCCCGTATGCCAGGCTCTTGTTAACCCTCATAGCGACTTTATGAGGTCCTGTGAGGACCCTGAGGCACTGAGGAAGTGACTTGCCCCAGGTCCCTTGGCTACCAGGTGTTAGCGCTGGGAGTCCACCCCTTACGGTTGGGTGCCCCAAGCTGTGTTCTTAAACTCTGCGCCCTGCTCCTGGGGGTGGGAGGGGGGCCTCAGCCCAGGACCAAACCCAAGCCCTGCCACCACTGCCCCGCCTAGGAAGAAGAACTGGAGTGCCTCCTGGACAGTGCTGGAGGGCGGCATCCTGACATTCTTCAAGGACTCGAAGACCTCGACTGCAGGTGGCCTGGTAAGGCCCAGGCGCCCAGCAGGGACCACCCCATCTGCTTCTGACTCCTGTGGGTCTTTACCGCATCAGGCTTGCCAAAGGCTAGGTCTGAGACCATGGAAGATGAGTGTCAAGGGAGCTGGGCCTTGGCAGGGGGTGATGAGAGCAGATCACCCCAGGACAAGCACTTCCAGCCACCTTGGGCGTGGGGACCAGTCCTTGAGGATGGACAGCTCCAGCCTGGTGGGCAGGGAGGCTGGGGACTGGACACACCCGCTCGCGGAGATGGGGCTGCACTCCTTTCTCCTTTCCTCTCCTAGGTGGGCAGGTAGCAAACAACCAGCCAGCCTGCAGGCTCCATGGTTAAGAAGTACCAGGATCTCTGGGTTCCAGGAACGCTTGGGCCCCCTGCCCCCAGAGCTGTGACCCCATTTTGTCCCTGAAGCCAAGGGAGCCTGGTAGATTGGAGCCAGGATGCTGTGACAGGCCCAAGCTGAGCTGAGGGTGCCCTGTAACCATGCTCCCTCCAACCCTTCTTCCCTTTCCCACAGAGGCAGCCTTCCAAGCTCTCCACCCCCGAGTACACGGTGGAGCTGAAGGGGGCCTCTCTCGCCTGGGCCCCCAAAGACAAATCCAGCAAGAAGAATGTGCTGGAGGTGAGTGGTGGGGTGGGGGAGGAGAAGGGGCTTACTGATGGCTTGGGACCCTCACTAAGCAAGCCCCAAAAAGGTGGACCTGGGGAGTTAGGGCTGGAATTCTCGGGGCTCAAAACCAAAACTGCCTCCACCTTGGGGATCCGTCCACAGTGTTTCCTGGCATCACAGATTCTGCAGCTCCCTCTCCAGGAGTGGAGTTCACTGGGGCCCTTGGTCCCAAGTAGGGGTCCTTGGGGAATGGAACTGTCGTGCCTAGAAGCGCAGTCCTCATCCCAGCTGCTTCGGCCTGAAACAGACAGGAGGCTCTGGGTCCCCAACTACTTACTCTGGTAGGCTGGGACACCTGCTCTAGCTGGTCAGAGCCCAGCTTCCAACTGGCAGTGAATAAACCAGGGTAGTGGACACATTTCTCAGGCTCTGCAGCAGGAAGAGAGAGGCCAGGTGGGGCCCAGGCAAGACCCTCCCAGGCCACTGTCCATGTGTTGTCTTCACCGTCTTCACTGTTGTGTTTCCCTTCACTGTCCGTGTGTTGTCTTGTTTTTAAACTACTCTTACCCTCACCTCAGTCCCCAAATGTTTTGAGGCAGCTCACCACAAAAATGTATATGGTGAGCTGGTAAAAGCCACTGAAAGCCAGGACCCACAAAACAAGTTAGAGGAAGAGGGCAGTGTGGAGAGAGATTAGGATGATGTACAGGTACTAAGGTTGTTGTTGCTGAAAAAAATCAGCTCCAGATTTCCTGGTTGCCAGAGTGAAAAGAGAACGGCAATCAGTTACATGGCTCTTATTATTGGGGTGGGGAGAAACCTTCCTAGATTTTGAGGAAAATCAGTTTCTAGTGTGCAGCTCCGTTCTAATTTAGTAAAGGGACTCTTGGGCTGCTTCAGCTAACATCTGATGAAAGCCCAGAAAGCATGACCTTCCATCTCAGCTCAGAAAAAGCAATTCTGCAAGGAGCTTGAGTGTGTCATTTAATGATAATTCACCCAGCTTCACTCAGTTCTAGAACCAGAGTATCCACAGAGCAGAGCTGGAAACCTGTTTTGTCTCATGAGCCACTCTGATCAGTAGGTCTGGAGCCTTCTCCAGGCTTAGCGCTGTAATCGACTAGCAATGTCTGCCGTGGACGTCAGATTGAGGAGGGACATCATATTTGCTAGGTATGTTCCTTCCTGATCTGGAGGGACATCCTTCAAACAGGGCTCTCTGAATGTCACCTCTCTGACCGGGCTTTTGATGAAAGTTTCAGAGTAGACGCTTCTGAGTTGTCTTTTCTGGCAAGGACTGGAAGGCAGATGGGGCTCTGCAGAGCTCCTCAAGCCGATGGGAAGGCTGACAGTCTTGAATGGAAATCCTGGAGCCCCCTGCTTCCCACTGGCTGGCAGCCATCCTTCCTCCACTCAGGGGTGACCTGTAGGTGACTGGATTTTTCTCAAGAGACCGCCCCAAATTCTATATCATTGAGGATGGCCGGTCTTTCTAGTCACCCCAGAGTCACAGAAAACTTCAGTAACAGTCCCCTGAGAATGGCTGGTTTGAGCTCGGCTTGCCTGTGCAGTCAACAGAATGAATGTCTTGAGCAGTATATTGATATGTAACTAGACAGATGTGCCTTCTGTATGAAACTCAAATATGAACTGATTATGTTTTGAGACAGCTGCCAGAAATAATGGCTATTGTTTTAGAGGCATTGTTAGGCCATTCTCTGGGATAACAGACAGTCAGTTTAGGTTAGCACGAGGTTGTGCTATCTGCCCACTGAAGATTCTCTAGTCTTTGCAGGAAGGGGGATGGGGTAGAACATGCAGGTTTGTTTGGTTTTGTCTTGGAAAGCATTTTAAGTAGCATTCAAGTCTGAGTTAAATAGGTAGACAGCCAAAACACAGCCCTCTCTGATTCTGGAAGTTTGTACCCTGTTGTCTGAGACAGTTTTTGCTGACTCTGACTCTCATTTGACCCAAAGCTGTGGCAACCAACCATTCCCATCAACCTTGAACGCTTGGTTCTCAGAGCCAGAGGTTGAGGAGAGATCCATCCAAGTTGCCTCACCTTGTTCTTTGTAGACTTTGTTAGGGAAACAGCAGTCAGCTGAAAAATAGCCCAGGCTGTTAATATCTGCTTGCTCCTCAATAGTATAAAATAGTGGCTTTGGGGTCTCCCACCGGGAGTTTCTTTCATTGACTTTTTTGCTGGCCTGTGCTCTGGGTAGGCCTGCCGTGTTCTGTGGCTCATACAGAGACAGGATGGGGCAGGGAAAAGCACACCAGACTGTTGACAGATGTGCAGATCTTCTGCACTCAGGTCCTTGCTCCATCATTCACTAGCTGTGTGTCTATGAGGAAGTTGCTTACACTCACTGTGCCTCAGTTTGCCCATCTGTAACACGGAGATGCTGTTACCTACCGCTTTAATGAGGTGAAATACCTTGGCTTGGGGTGAGGCCCTTGCTATATTAGGCTCTGAGTTCCTGGGGACAGGAACAGATCACCTCTACCTCTGTATCCCCCCTGGGACAGACCCAGCGAACCAGAGATGACTGAGTGATTTGTGTCCCACCAGCTGCGGAGCCGAGATGGCTCAGAGTACCTGATCCAGCATGACTCGGAGGCCATCATCAGCACCTGGCACAAGGCCATCGCCCAGGGCATCCAGGAGCTGGTAGGCAGAGCTGGGGACCGCCAAGGCTGGTGGGGAGGGGATGGGCAGCCATTATGCAGGGTAGCTGTGCCCACTGTGGGTGGGGCCCTCCACTCGGGCACTGGGAGCTCCATGGCACCGGTGGGTAAGTAGCCCTCTCTGCAGATGCAGATGGGCTGCTGAAGAAATAGCCTTTCTTAAGGAAGTGAATCCAGCCTCTGGGGTTGGCCGCACAGGAGGACCCTCCAGGTGGGCATATCCTAGAGGAGTGTCCCATTCCACACTGAGGCAAGAGAAAAGTAAATACTCTGCTAAACAGCCTCAGGCTGGAAAGACAGGCTGAAGCCAGAAGACAGAATAAAAGGATTGAAATGATTACTGTAGCATTGTTTTTTAAGTTCAATATATCAATTGCATAAGTAGAGATGGGGCAGGCCCGCTCTGACAGCTCTTCACCTGGAAACAACCTGAGGCTTTTTGATCCTTAATTCCCTATTAAGGGACTAGGCAACACCGGGTGCCCTGCTTGGCTGTATTAATAGAGGTAGGAATCCAGATCCAGGGAGGTGATGCCGGTGAGGTTGTTGGCAGCGCTCTGGCCCCAGCTCAAACTGCAAGCTCGAACTGGGAGCCACATACTGAGGAATACTGACCTACTGGAGTGTGTACAGAGGAGCTAAGGAAAATTATGGGGGAAGTGGACCAGGAACGGGGAGGTGGGTAGGGGTAGTCAGGATAAGAAAAGGTGGGGGAGAACAGGATGACTGTCTCCAACACCTGGAGGGCTCCATGCAGCCAAGGGAGGTGAGCTTCTGGGGTTCTTTGGTGGAGGTGAAGGGGGTTGACCTGGATAAGGAAACAGCAAACTCTCTGCCTGGGGGTCTCCAGTCCAGGCCTGCTGGGAGGGCACTTCGGGTCCCTCACCCCATCCCAGAAGGACCCGCAGCTGGCCCAAGGCTCTGCCTCTCTGAGGCTGTGTGATTCTAGTCCGCAGACCTGCCCCCCGAGGAGGAAAGTGAGAGCAGCAGCGTGGACTTTGGGTCGAGTGAGCGCCTAGGAAGCTGGCGGGAGGATGAGGCACGGCCTGGTGCAGGTGTGCTTGGGGGTGAGGCTGGTGGAGGGGGTGGGCATCCTTTGGGCGGGGTGGGGGCGGGGTGGTGACGACCAGGCTAGGGCTGCCAGTGGTCCCCGGCGCCACCGACTGACCCAGCCCTCGCATTCCCATTCCCTTTGGGCAGCCGTGCCCACCCCGGGGCCCGGAGGTCTGGAGAGCGACCTGAGCAGGGTCCGGCACAAGCTCCGCAAGTTCCTGCTGAGGCGGCCCACGCTGCAGTCACTGCGGGAGAAGGGCTACATCAGAGGTACAGGAGGGACCCGGAGAGCTGGGCACCGGTGGCGCAGGGGCGAGGCGACGCTGACGAGCCTTTCCCCCAGACCAGGTGTTCGGCTGCGCGCTGGCCGTGCTGTGTGAGCGCGAGAGGAGCCAGGTGCCGCGCTTCGTGCAGCAGTGCATCCGCACCGTCGAGGCCCGGGGTACGTACGCGCGCCGGCCGGCTGGGCCTGGCATTCCGGGAGCCTGAAGGCCTCCTTCCAGGACCCCAGACGGAACCCCCGGGGAGCGCAGGGTCGAGGGGGAAAGAACGGGAGTTCCTGAGCAGGAATCATAGCAGGGGCTTTAGCGCCATCCCACCGAACCCGCGGTCAGCGCCTCCCTCCGCTCCAGGGCTGGACATCGACGGTCTATACCGCATCAGTGGAAACCTGGCCACCATCCAGAAGTTGCGCTATAAGGTGGACCACGGTGAGGCCCGTCCCCTGTCCCTGCCCCAGGCCCGAAGGCGCAAAGGGATGCTGACCTCCTCTTCCTCCCCTCCCCGCTTTCCGCAGATGAACGCCTGGACCTGGACGACGGACGCTGGGAGGACGTCCACGTAATCACCGGCGCCCTGAAGCTCTTCTTTCGAGAGCTGCCCGAGCCCCTCTTCCCCTTCTCGCACTTCCCCCAGTTCATCGCGGCCATCAGTGAGCGCCTGGGGGAAGTGGGGCGGATGGAGTAGGGGTGGGGCTGGGCTGCCTCAGGCACCCCTCTGGCTGGGACCGCCCCCGCAAAATACTGGAAGTCAGCCCCCTCTGTTTCCCTCCCTCTCCTCTCTCTGCCTCTGACCCTTCCCCTGCCCAGAGCTGCAGGACCAGGCCCAGCGCAGCCGCTGTGTTCGGAACCTGGTGCGCTCGCTGCCCGCCCCCAACCACGACACGCTGCGGCTGCTCTTCCAGCACCTGTGCAGGTGAGCCGGGGAGCCGCACGGGAATGGGGAGGCGGGCCTGATAGGACCCTCCCCCGCACGCCTCCCCCCAGCTCTGGGCCCTGATTCCACCCCACCCCCACCGCAGGGTGATCGAGCACGGAGAACAGAACCGCATGTCCGTGCAGAGCGTGGCCATAGTGTTCGGGCCCACGCTGCTGCGGCCCGAGACAGAGGAAACCAGCATGCCCATGACCATGGTGTTCCAGAACCAGGTGGTGGAGCTCATCCTGCAGCAGTGCTCAGACGTCTTCCCGCCGCACTGACCGCGGGCCCGCACCCCTACCCCCGCTGCTGGCGCTGCGGACCTGGGAGTGGGGGCGGCGACAGTGGTCCTGCATAGAAGCGGGGCGGCTGGAAGCCACGCGGCTGGACTCTATCTCTGAGACCCTCCGCCTCCCACCAGTCCGCAGGCCGGTGCGAGTTCTGCACCTCTCGGTTCTGAGGGTATGGTGACCCCTGGTGGGAAGTGCGCAAAATGTGATTTTTTTTTTTTTTTTTTTTTTTTCTCTGATTTGGCCTGTTTGGGGGTTAATTGGGCTCTGTTCTTTATCATAGCGCCACCTACTGTGCGTGTGCGAGAATGAGGGGTGGGGGGAGAGTTTTCTGGGATGGCCGCTGTTGCGAGGAGGAATTTGGCCGAAGGGCTTCCTGGCTTCGTCAGGCCTGCACCTGGTGGAGGCCTTCAGGGAGACCCTGTGGGTCCCCGGCCCCGTGCATGGCACTGTGCCCATCATGAAGCAGCAATCGACAACCTCCCTGCTGCGGAAACAGGACTGAGCCGGGCCTCCAGCGGGCAACTGAAGCTGCCTTTCCCCAGGCCTCTGGACTGAAGCTCCTGCCAGGCCCAATCACTGGCTGGCTGTAGACCCTCTTCATTGACTTTCCTGTTGGGGTTCTGGGCCTCTGCCCTCCCTGATCCACTTGTGCTCTGTGCAAGGGTTCTTCCTGGTCACTAAATGTGCACCCTGCACCTGCCACTTGACATGCACCATTTCTACTAGTAATCCCATCTTGCAGATGAGGAAACTGAGGCGTACAAAGGCAAAGTGCCTTGTTCAGGGTCTGGTGGGTGATCTGACTCCCCAGCTCAGGCTCCTCTCACACCAGAGCACAGCCTCCTGTGAGGGTGAAATCAATCCTTTCAGCTACCCCTCAACCCCAGCATGGCCTTATGGTAAAGCAGGGAAACTAAGCTGAGTGGGTTCTGTCTGGGCCTGGGGAGGTCCCTGAAGGCAAAGAGGGAATCTGCCCCAGCTGTTCTTCTCTGCGGGGAGGGGAAATAGCCCTGGCAGGAGCTCCTAGCCCCTCTCAGTGCCTTGGCTGTCAGGTATGCCTCCCTGGTGCCCACCTTGAGAGGGAGAGGCCTGATGGGTAGGGGGAAGGAGGGCACATCCTCAGAAAAGGAAGCGTGAACCCTGGGGTCATCAGCCCCCCTTCCCTTCTTGTACACAAACCACCTCAGTATATGGGTCTCAGCACCCTGCCCCACCTACCCGTTCATGTGTTCAAACAATAATAGCTAATATTTATTGACATTTGCACCATACCAAGCATTTTACTTGGATTATCTCATTTGTTTCTCACAGCCAATATTTATTATCTGCTCTTCTGTGCCAGGCACTGTGTTCTGGGGCAGGGGTACCGCACATTGCCTCCCTGGTGGAGCTTATGGTTGGGCGGGCAGGGCTGACCGAAGCCCACCCCTAATGCCAGAGGGGCTGGGGCAAGAGTACAAGTGGAGGCCTCATACCATACGTCAACATATCGTAAAGCTATAAATCAAGCTAACAAGCGTTCAATAAAATGTGTTCTATTCTCCTACTTTGACAAATATCTTTCATAATGACCTGGGAGGCCAGGGTTTTTTTGGTTTTTTGTTTTGCCTTGCCATGTGGCTCGTGGGAGCTTAGTGCCCCAACCAGGGATCGAACCTGCGCCCTCGGCAGTGAAAGCAAGGAGTCCTAACCACTGGACCGCCAGGGAATCCCTGAAGGCCAGGTTCTAACATAAACTTCTTTGACTCTTCCGAATTCCATGCCCAGATGGCTGGCATGAGAAGAGCTGGCTCTGCTCTCAGCCACACCCACCATATCTTCCCACCCTCAGAGCATCCTGGCCCAAGGGGAGGTGCACACAGGTGGACACAGCAGTGCAAACTGCTGCCCCTTGGTCACCTCACATGGTCCACCCTCTGAGGGAATGGGCCTGGGGTCCCACCTGTCAGGAGCATGGTCTAAAGGGATGGGCCTGGGCTCCAAGGGGGCCTCAAAGATTCCTCATCCTGGGGGGGAGAGGCACAGACAGAGAAGGTCCAGAGCTAAAGTGGGACCCATGGCAGGGCAGAGACCCTTCTCACAGGTCTAAGGGCGGAACTGGATGGATATTAAACACCCAACTACTTGGTTAACCATGTTGGTACAGGAGCTGAGAAAAGCGCAGGGTGCTCTGAAGGTGTGTCACTGGGGTGTGACTGTCCCCCAGGGGGCCAAGATGTCTCTGCTGAAGCCACATTTGAGCCAAGCACTAAAGAATGAGGAGGAGTCAACAAGGTGAGGAATTAAGGGAAAGGTGTCTAGTCAGAGGGAACAGCATGTGCAAAGTCTCTGAGGCAAGAAGGCTTGTGGGGAGAACAAAATCTGAGCGAAGACCATCGTGACTGGAGCCCAGAAAGCCAGCAGGCCTGGGTGGGAGGTGATGCTGGAGAGGCTGACAGGGGGCAGAGTGCACGGGGCCTTGTGGACCACGACGAATGGGGACCTGTGGCGGGACAGTGGCAGGAGGATCCTTGGGCAGGAAGGTCTTGGGAAGTGTCAGCTCCCCACCCCACCCCAAGCTTTTGACCCTGCCAAGAGCTTGGTGGGCAGCAAGTAATGTGGGCAGCTGCAGGCACGGAAGTCCCAGGATCATCACATACTATCACCAGGAGGAGCTTCAGAAATCACCTACTGCCAAAGAGTAAACTCCTGGAGAGACAAGCTGTAACTCACCTGAGGTCACACGGCAGGTTGGCAGCAGAGCCTGCCCAGAGCTTCATGCACACAGTCTGAGCACCTACAGTGAGCCCCACCAGAAGGTTGAGCTCAGCCATAAACCCTCAACTGCGAGCACAGTGTATGGTGAGCACTGCAGGTGCACAGTGAATACGTTTGGGGTGAATTGGATTTTGTCTGGAGGCACAAAGATACATAGAAAGAGTATATATATACTCACATATAGAGAAAGAGTATCTGCCCTCTTGAAGTGCCATCTGGTTGGGGGATAGACAGAAATAAGTGACACAGTTGATAAGGGCTGTCACAGGGGGGCCTCTCCCCAAGCCTCTGTCCCCCTCCCAGCAGATACCCCAGGTCCTCCGACAGCCAGGCATCTGCCCTGATGCTGCCCTAGAAAAGGCTTCCGGTGTCCACCTGGTTGCTAAGTCCCGTGGACGCGCCCAGCCCTCATGTGAGTGGACTCGTGAACTGCCTGCCTGTCATCCTCCTAGACAAGCTGTCCTTTGCTCACAGCAACATGGGTCTTTGCCCAGCCTGTAAATGGTGATGCCCCGGCCCACTGCTCTCTCCTCTCCACCCTCCCTGATGGCGCTCATCCGTTCCACTCTGGGGACTGTCATCAAGCCTGCATGTGCATCACTCAGATCTCTGTCACCAGCCTGAACCGCTCGCTTCCGAGTTCCAAGTGCAAATGTCCACCTGCACGGGTGGCTGCCAGGCACCCCAAGTGCAACCTGCCTAAAACAAAACTGAAGCCACCCCTCCCCCTATTTCAGGGCAGCCTCCAAGTCCCTATCTTCTACCCCGTAAAGATTTCCTGGGTCTGCCTCTCCCACCCCTGCTCAGCCTCTCATCTGGATGGACTCCTCCACTTCCAGTTCCATCGTCCACTTAGCAGCCATCTGACCATGGCACTCTGGTGTGTGGCCTCTGAGGCCCTCCCCAGCCACGCCTCCCACCTCTCTGCACACCAGCTGTGCCCATGCCTGTAGCTCCCAGCACACTCCAGAATGTTCCTTGCCTGCATGCCTTTGGGCCCACAGTCCCCTGTCTTCCTCCCTTTCTCCTGGCTAATTCTTCCTTCTCCTCTCAGCCTCAGCTCACACCTGCCCCAACACCCCTCCTCAGATCTCTGACACGTGCCTCTCTGCCTCATCACACTTGCCTCGCTGTAACGTAATTGTGCTTTCATAGCCTTCTCTTCCCCACTAGGCTAAGGGCTACATGTCTTCCACGTTCATCCATGTAGTCCATGGAGGTACGTCATTCACTCTTATGGCCAAATAGCATGCCATTGTATGGATATGCCACATTTTTTTATCCATTCACTAATTGATGGACATTTGGATTGTTTCCACTTTGGGGCTGTTATGAATAACGCTGTTGTGAACATTCAGGTGCGAGTTTTTATTGGAAATACGGTCTTAGTCAGCATGGGCCTCTATAACAAAATAACATAGACTGGGTAGCTTCAACAACAGAAATTATTTCTCACAGTTCTGGAGACTGGAAGTCTGAGATCAGTGTGCCAGCAGAGTGGGGTTGTGGTGAGGGCTCTCTTCCTGGCTTGCAGATGGCTGCCTTCTTGCTGTGACCTCACACGGCACGGGGGGGAGAGAGAGAGCTCATCTCTTCCTCTTCTTTTCTTTTTTTGTTTTTAAGAGTAAAAATTATTTATTCATTCATTCATCAACATTTTGGGGGGTAAACTTAACAATAGTCAAACACTGACTACCATTCGCCAGTTTCATTTTAAGGGGAAAGTGAATAAGAAATCTTGAAAATTCATTCTGGTTATCCTTTGCTGCACTTTAAAAATGGGGACCAACCAGCTCATTATAATGCCTCACCCAACATCGTGGAAGCCTGAAAGCTTACTTTGCATTGTCTGAAAACATAATTTATTTCAGCTTTTGTTTCCCGGAGCTCCAGAGCAGCCTTTTTTCCAAGACTGATCCCCACAGATGTATTTGTGATACCCAGGAGGACACCAGCATACCTGCAGAAACATTTTCATAAAGGTTTATTACTGTGTTACACATGTAAGTAGCTTCTGTCAATAGATAGCTATACCACTCCCAAGCTGTATTTTTGTGAAATTTTATGTCTAAATGAAATGTCTTACTGAAATAAGACTAAGTATTTAGCTGGTGAAAAACTTGCCTTTCAATGCTTAATTAGCCCTCTAACTCATATAGAGGAACACAGCCATTGAAATGATCCCTTTTATAAAAGTGATATAGAAAAGTCCTAAGATACGATTTTCATACATGACTGTATCTAGACAGGAAGCTTGATGTGTCTTAAAATTTTTTAAGTTAAAAAAGTTTATTTCCTGATTTAAAAATTTACATGATTGTTAAAAATTTTTTTAAAAGAGAAAAACAATAAAAACAAAACAAAACAAAACTGAGGCCCAGCAGTGTTAAGGGAAGGGTACTTTGTCCTCTTGGCGACCAGAGCATCAGAGGTGGAAGAGCACCCCCTCAGGCCAGTACAGGAGGGGATGCACTGGGATTAACAAGTGAGTCTCCCCAGGTAGAATCAGGGCTGTGAGGTCCAGCCCCCTGTGCCCTCCAGGAGAGAATATTCTTTTTCTGTCGCCAGCCTCAGAGGAGGGCTTGGTATACTAAAGGAGTTGGCACTTTTCCTTCCATGGACTTCATCCTCTGTGGCCCACCAGGTGCCACAAGATAGAGATAAACAGGTAGGTGGAGGCTTCCCTGGTGGCACAGTGGTTAAGAATCCGCCTGCCAATGCAGGGGACACGGGTTTGAGCCCTGGTCCGGGAAGATCCCACATGCCGCGGAGCAACTAAGCCCCGTGCACCACAACTATTGAGCCTGCCCTCTAGAGCCTGAGAGCCACAACTACTGAGCCCAGGTGCCACAACTACTGAAGCCCGCGTGCCTAGAGCCCATGCTGCACAACAAGAGAAGCCACCGCAATGAGAAGCCCGCGCACCACAACGAAGAGCAGCCCTTGCTCGCCACAACTTGAGAAAGCCCGCGCACAGCAACAAAGACCCAACACAGTCAAAAATAAATAAATACATAAATAAATAAATTTATAAAAAAAACAAAAACAAAAGGTAGGTGATATGGCCAGGTATGCTTTTTCTTTTCATAAGCTTTTTATTTTGAAAGAATTATTGACTCACAGGAAGTCACATGAATAGTACCAAGAGGTCCCGTGTACCCATCACCTAGCTTCCCCCAGTGGTGACAACTTACATAACTTTAGTGTTACGAAAACCAGAAAAGTGATTGACATTAGACACAACTAGACTACAGACCTCACTCAATTTCACCATTTTGGGCATGCACTTATTTTTTTGTATGTCTTTGTGTATAATTCTATGACATTTTATTACATGTATAGATTCATATAACCACCACCACAATCAAGATACAGAACTGTTCCATCACCTTAAAAGAAGTCCCTTCTGCTGCCCTTTTATAGCCACACGCTCCCTCCCCTTCCTTAAGGCCTGGCAATCTTGTCAGTTCTCCATCTCTATAATTGTGTCATTTCAAGAATGTTATATAATGGAATCATAAAGTATGTAACCTTTTGAGGTTGGCTTTTTGCACTCAGCATAATGCCCTGAAGAGCCATTTAAGTCGTTGCGAGTACGGATAGTTCATTACTTGTTATCACTGAGTAGTATTCCACCGATACGTTTTAAAGAGATTCTCCCAGCTGTGGGTGGAGGAGGGAGGGAGGGAGACCAATTAGGAAGCTGCTGGAGTCCAGGTAAACATCACAAGCCAGACCTGCGTCCTGACGGGGCTCCTCATCACTTCCTGCCCCTGAAACTGGCCCTCGATGTGTTCCAGCCACATGGGTCAGGGTCGGCAGCAGAGAGGAGGGATCGGGGCTGTTGAAGCAGAGCTGGCAGTAGGGGGCGCCAGAGGTCTTTCGCCCAAAGGGCGATTCCCAACCCTGAACACCAGGGAGGATTTGCTGGCGCTTTGGGCCGCTGTGGGCGTGCGCCAAGAGAACCTAGAGTCTTGTGCCCCTCCAGCCCTCAGCCCCCAAGTTTCAGTGCAGCCCTGAGTTCCAAGGCTGGGGGATGAGGCTGATGACCCGTAGTGGGGGAGGAGGCAAGGTGAGGCCTGGACTAGGAGGAGGTGCGGAGGGAGAGAGCTCTGGCCCTTCGTCAGCCCGGGGCTCTCCATCAGGAGGTGGCTCGGAGCTCAGGCCCCCGGGCTGGACCTTGGCACCTCCCGCCCCATCCACCCTTCTCCATCCCTGACAGATGCCCTCAGTTCTCCGTCCACTCTTCCGAGAACGCTCCCAAGACCCTGGAGCGCCCCATACTCTACCCGGCTCTCACATGCCTCTCTGAAAGATGCCTTCCAGCACGTGCCCACCCCTTCTCCCGGGGCTTCTCCAGGGCGCTCCGGGCTGTGTGGAGCGCGCAGAGTGGACACTGGCTGCGCAGCGTGCGGGCGCCTCCTAACCGCTGGGGGCTGGGAAGAGAAGGGGCGTTGCCAGGGGCTCTGGCTCCCGTGGGCTTGGTGGAACTGTGCCGAGTGGCAGGCACTCTCCTCGAAATCTGCACTGGCGCCATCACCTTCTGAACTGAGCCCACTGTCTCGGCATGATCTTAAGCCTGTCCCAGGCTTCTGGTCCTCTGGCTTGCTCCACCCCTCCTGTGCTTGTGGATCCTGGCTGCCAGAACTCACCAAGCAGCTTTCCACCTCCTCGCCCTTGCTCAGGCTGGTCCTTCTCTGTCAAGGCCCTTGCCCCCATTGTCTAGCTCCGTGCCCACCCCTCCAGGAAGCCTAACGCATAGTAGGTTCAAAAAGTGGGAGTTCCCATCCTCTGCGGTCCCACGACATACATCAACTGTGCTTCCATAATAGAATCTTTCTCATGCAGCCTTGCCTAATCATTTGTAGTTCACACAACTTCCTCCCTCAGAGACTTCACATTCATCTCTGATTCCCCAGAGCCTGGCACTCAGAAGGCACCAAGTAAAGTTTGATTGAATAAATGAATGAATGCATCAGTTGAAAGATCTTTGAAACCCTCTTCCTGTGGCCCACTTCCACCCTCCTCCTCCCCTGATGACTCCTCCGTGGTTTACTTTGAGGGTGTTCCTTCCCCTGCTGCCTCTAAACGCTGGCATTCCACCCTCCCCTCTGCACAGTTCACTCTGTCCCTCTCCCTGGGCAAGCTCACTCACACTGACAGCTTTAACTGCTGCGCTGACTCCAGCAGGCCCCCAATCCACCCCACGGCCCAGAGCCCTGAGCCACGTGCACACTTTGCTGGTCCTTATCTGTCTTTCCCACCGTCCATCTTTCCCATGAACGTTAAGCTCCATCAGAGCAGAAATCTTATCTGTCTGATCCACTGCTGTACCCCTGGCACCCATACGTGTTCAGTGAATATTTGTGAAATGAATAAAAAAACGGAGACTCTCCCTGTGAGGTCCTGCAAACAGTTCAAATTCAACGCATTCCAGATAGATTTCACCACCTCCTCCCTCCCATGATTTGCTTCTCCAGTCTTTGCTCTCCCCCTCCTCCCAGTCCTCCGACTTAGAAATCCCACAGTCACCCAGACATCTTCTTTTTCTCTCTTAACACATCAATCAGTCACTACGTTGCCCAGATTCTACCTCCTGTCTTTCCAGTCCCCACACTCACCCCCAGTCCCTGGCTCACCCCTGGTTTAGACCCTTGACACTTACCACCTGGACTTCTTCAACTTCTCCTAACTTAGGTTCCTCACCTCTATTTTTGTTTTTTTATTCACGTTGTTAGCTGAACGATTTTTCTAAAACATCAGTTTCATTATGTCAACCCCTTAGTTTAAACCCCTTCGTTAAAACCCTCCTTGCATCCACATCTCCTAACTGTTGTGCAGACCTCACACAGTGGGTGGCATAATTATAGGAGGCTCAAGGACAAAGGGTACACTGGGGTGATAATTAACATGGAGCTGCAAAATGAGAAAATTATAACTTTTCTAATGTTTTCCAACCTTCTGAAGACATCAAGGAGAAAGTCTCCGTGTGCTGCTAGAATGTCTTTAACACCTCTTTTTCACTTGCTAATCTCTTAACAGGATTCTATCCATTCTGCCAGCCATGAGATATTTAGCTAGAATGTAATAACATGGTCTTATTTTTATTTTATGTATTTTGCCTACTATCTATGACATGTGATATTGGTTTTTTAGTTATAGTAGCAATGGCCCATAAAATAAATTTATTTGGGAAAAGATATTGTAAATCATATATCCATCAAAGGACTAACATCCAGTATATATAAAGAACTCTTACTTATCAGTAAGAAAAAAGGAATAGAAATTAAAAATCAAATAGAAAAATGAGCAAAAGACTTAAACACTTCAAAAAAAAAGACCATATATAAGTGACCAATGAACAGATGAAAAGTGCTCAACTACATTAGTCATCAGAGAAGTATGAATTAAAATCACAGTTTGATATCCCTGTACATGCACCAGGACTAAAATGAAAAAGATTTTCAGTATCAAATGTTGGCAGGACTGTGGAGTAATTGGAACTCTGACTCACTGGTAGTGAGGATGTAATTTATGACAACTACTTTGGGAAATTGGCCATATCCACTCATGTTGGGCATTTCCATACTACCCTCTGACCCAGGAATTCAACTTCTGGGTATGATCCCAACACATATGGGTACATGTGTTCACCAAGAGTCGTGCACAAGAATGCTCATAGCAGCTTTACTCATAATAGCCAGAAACTGAAAACAAGCTACATGTCAGCAGTAGAATGGAGAAATAACATTCTGGTATATACACATAATGAAATATTGTATAAAAGTGAGAATGAATAAATTAAACTACACAAATGTTGAGCCAGACACATAAAAAGAACAGCCTTTATGGTTCCATTTATATGAAGTTCAAAAGCAAACAAAACTAATCTATGCTGTTACAAGTCAGGGAGTGGTTACCTGCGGGGCTATGTCTGGCAGGTGGCACAAGGCCCGCTGCTGAGGGCTCATAATATTCTGTTATTGACCTAGGTGAAAAATTGCTTTTTTTAACATGAGTGAAAGTTAACTTTGTGTACTTCTTCATATGTGTTGTACGTCAAGAAAAAATTACTTAAATTTAAGTTTTTAAAAAGTGAAACATTTAAAGACAAGCATTTAGGGAAGGATAAATGAGGAGGTTGGGATTAACATACACACACTGCTATGTATAAAATAGATAACCAGCAAGGACCTACCTATAGCACAGGGAACTATATTGAATATTTTGTAATAACCTATAAGGGAAAAGAATCTGAAAAAAAATATTTATGTATAACTGAATCACTTTGCTGTACACCTGAAACTAACACAACATTGTAAATCAATTAAGAAATTTAAAAATAAAGAAAAATTTTAAAAAATAAAGACAAGCATTCAGACAATGAAAGTCTGAGGACATGACAGGTCTCTTGAAGATGGAGTGCAAATGGCCGGCGTTCAGGGAACTCTGCTCTCAGGACTCAAGTCCAAATGGTCATACCTGGCTCCTCTGGTCCTGCATCATGTCATGGGGCAGTTCAGCGTGGTGGTTAGGAGCACAGATTTGGGAACCTGACGAACCTGAGTTGGAACCTGAGCTCTGCCACTGGCTGTGGGACTTCAGACAAGTTACCTAGCCTCTCTGGGCATCAGCTTCTTCATCTATAAATCACCCATGTCCCTTGCATTGGCAGGCGGATTCTTAACCACTGCGCCACCAGGGAAGCTCAATAAAGTATTTTTAATTTAAGGTATGTACATTTTTTAAATTTTATTTATTTATTTGTTTATTTATTTATGGCTGTGTTAGGTCTTCGTTTCTGTGCGAGGGCTTTCTCTAGTTGTGGCAAGCGGGGGCCACTCTTCATCGCGGTGCGCGGGCCTCTCACTATCGCGGCCTCTCTTGTTGCGGAGCGCAGGCTCAGTAATTGTGGCTCACGGTCCCAGTCGCTCTGCGGCATGTGGGATCTTCCCAGACCAGGGCTCGAACCCGTGTCCCCTGCATTGGCAGGCAGATTCTCAACCACTGCGCCACCAGGGAAGCCCGAGGTATGTACATTTTTTTTAGACATAATGCTATTGCACACTTAATAGGCTACAGTACAGGATAAACATAAATTTATATGCACTGGGAAACCAAAAACTTTGCGTGACCCCTTTTATCGAGACATTTGCTTTATTGTGGTGGTGTGGAACTGAATCTGTAATATCTCCAAGGTGTACCTATACATGGTTTATTATTCCTTTAGTGGTTGGCACCTTCTTATAGGAGGAGTCTCTCGATACATATTTGCCGAATGAAAGAATGATTATAACTTCAAATGATTCTAACTTCTCTGCAGTTTCCTGGTGGGGTGGGGCGGGAGCTGGTTCCCTTTGCGTGCCTGTAAGAGCATCAGACACTCAGCCCCGTGTTAGGGACCTCATCCATCTCTGTGGAGAATGGGTACCACAAGATGCGTTGTGGGTGAGTGCTTATCACCATGACGTCAGCCTCAAAGGTTAGGGATGTCCCCAAGTCATCCCTGTTCCCTTTACCACCTTATATGGATAGGTCACCCACGAGAGTGACTCCAACTTCTACTTAACCTCTTGGTAGCCTAACAGGTTCCCTAAGCCAGGCACTTGCTGATTGAGACAATGACACTTAGTTTTCAACTTTTACAAGTTGTTGTGCAGGACGGGGAGGAGAGTAACTGAATGGGGCAACTCATTCAGATGTGACTTCACACGTGATCGAGTCCATGGCTCCCTTGGCGGTTTAGTAAATCGGGACATATTCCCTCGGCCAGACCCCCATTTGAAACCTGAGCAGCCCTCCAAGATCTGGTGACAACGGTCATGCCGCCTTCACCCCACCACCTGCACCCCATGCTCTCCCCAAACATGCGGCCACTTACACTGTACCCTGCCGGCCCCTCAGCCCAGAGCATCGTGCCTCACCTTTTCAGCGTCTGAAATTCAACTCAAAGGTACAGTTATCACCAAGTACCAGATCTGTCGGGATAAGAGATGGAAAAGACAGGAATCCCAGCCATCCTATCTCCTAAGTGGAGACAGATACAGACAGAAATTCACAGAAGAGGGTGGTGAGTGCAGTGGGGGAGGGGTACAGGGGGCCAGAGAAGAGGCATCAGATTTGGGGAGGGGTGGCTGGGGAAGGGGAAGGCTTCCCAGAGGAGGTTGATGTGTTGGTTGCTGATCAGTTTGCTTTCTGTCCCACTAGAATGTAAGCTCCACGAGGGCAGGGACCTCACACCTTGTCCTCAGCTGCTTTTCCAATGCCTGAAAGTCGGGGACAGTGGCAGGCATAGAGCAGGTGTTCCAGGAGTATCGGTGAGGGAATCGGGCAAGAGCTGAGCTAAGATGTGCGGGATGAGTGAAAGCTGGCCTTTCTTCAGGATTTCTAGGAGGGGGGTATATTGTGAACAAAGGGCTGGAGGTGGGAAGGGCAGGACGTGTGAGGGGAGTGAGATGCAGCTGGGGTGGGAAGGGGCAGAGACCGGCGAGGGATGAGGCTGGAGAGACAGGCATGGCGGAGAGGGCCAGACAGAGCCCCCGCCTCCCCCACCTCCTCTCTCTGATGAGTTCCCTCTGCCCCTGGCACTTCATCTGCACTTCCTCTGCACCCTAAATCCTGCCTCGTGTTGCATGAGTTCATTCATCAGCACTTACTGAGCACCTAGTTCGTGCCAGGTATGGTGCAGGAGCAAAATACCCACCATGTGCAGCATGAGCCAGTTTCCCGAGTGATGGCCCAGCCAGGATCACAGCTCATCCTCACAGCAACGCTGGAGAGAGGGACCCCTCCATCCATCCCTCCATTCATACACTCCACAAATATATGTTGACAGCTTAGCATGTGCCAGTTGCCAAGAATGTAAGTCGAGCAAGACCCCTCATCAGGGTGTGGCGGAGAGTAAATTTGTACACAAACCAGCAGGGTAATGTTAGGTGATGATAAGTTCTGTGAAAGACATGGCAAACAGGGTGACGTGACCAGGAGTGACTGGCGGGGCTGCGCTGGATGCGTGTGCGGAAGGCTCTCAGAGAAGGTGACATCTGAGAAGTTACCAGCCGTGAAAAGAGCAGGGCAGGCCGAGTGCACAGCAAGTGCAAAGGTGCTGAGGTGGGACAGTGCCGGGGGCATTGGAGGCGCAGAAGGAAGGCACTCTGCGTAGCTGGAGAACTGGAATATTCGATGAGGGTGAAGTGGAGAGTGAAAGGGATGAGACAGAGGAGGAAGCCAGCAGCCAGATTAGAAAAGGTTTGTAGACGTTGGATTAATTCTGCAGTGAGATGTGAGTCCATCGAAAGGTTTTAAGGAAGTGAGCTGATGTATTCTGAGTGATGCTTGAACAAGACCACGGGGCTAAGCTGGAGGCGACAGAGGTGGGAGACCAGCAACGATGGACGGTCTGTGTGTGGGGTAAAACAGGCAGAACCCACTGCAGGAAGCCTTGGTTTCTCTTCCAAACCTGCTTCTCCCCATCTGTCCCATCTCAGAAAAGTGGCCCCACGGCATACCCCACTGCTCCAGCCCGAAATTTCCAAGTCCTTCCTGCACATCCTTTCTTCCTTTCACCCTCCGCACAGGTTCAGTTCTGTCCGTGTTCACACCAGGAGAATAGAACCGTCTCCAGGCCAGGCCAGTGCCCATCCGAGGGGCTGCACCCAGGCAGCCTGGCTGTGGGACTGGCTCAGCAGCTTCCTGCTTCTCTGGGGAGAAAGTGGAGAGTAGGCTTCAGCCACAGGGAGGCTCCAGCAGGCATGGACGATGAAGGGAGGAGGGAACGGGAGTTGGGGTCGCTGCGAGAGAATAATCAAAATGGTAGACCATGGACTCCAAGGTGGTAGAGACAGAAGGGAAAGGTCAGGGGTGACGGCCAGTGAGAAAGTGGGAGAGTCCCTGGTTGGGGGTTTTAGACGGTGCTGGCCCGAGAGAAAGTGAGCTGGGAGGATGAGAGGTGTGGTCAGGGTGGAGACTTGGGGACCACACTGCCGGCAATGAGGACGAGGTCAAGGGGTGACTCTGGAAGTGGGCAGCTGGCGGAGTGGAGAGTGATGGCTGGAGGCCAGGAGGTCAGGGTGCTGAGGACCATCTGTGTGGATGTGGGAGTCACTGGGAACCAGGCCAGGCTGGGTGACAGGCATCGGGTCCCCCAGGGTGTTGGGGGTGGCTGGGAGGTGGTGGACGCCAGCACTGGCAGAGGCATGGCTGGTACAGCTGCAGTTGGTGTGTGTTCAGAGGGGCCAGGGGGTTGAAGGAGGAATGGTCTGGAAACTATAGGGAGAGAGGAGGACACACCCCTACACACACTTCCTGGCCCTGAGATGCCTCCTTTTGCAAGGACTGCTGGGAAGTCTCCACCCTGACCAGGAGGTTGGGGGGACACCCTGAGAACCCCGAGGCCCCCAGGAAGGGCTGTAAAAGGGTTGAGACAGAGGCCCGGACACGGAGATGGGCCAGGCTGAGGCCACCCTGGGTGAACTTCCCAACTAGCTGGAGTAGAAGGACAAACAGGCCAGCCGGGCAGGCCGGATGGGGACGGAGAGGGTGGAGGCCATGGGTCGTGGCGGCAGAGGGCGCTGTGGAGGAAGGAAGGTCCCAAAGAGGGCGAGAAGTTAACTAGCTTGTAGCCCAGGTTAACTATCCATTCTTTTGTAGAACTGCCTTGAACCCCCAAAACTGCCAGAACTGTGGCTTCTACCACTGGTCTTGCCAGGCCAGCAGTACTGGTCTTCCCCAGACCCCTTCCTCCTTCCCTCACTCTGGGGAGAGGGGTTCCTCCTGGCCTGGGGCCCCGAGGCTGGGCAGACCCAGGTGAAAGTAGCTGAGGGACACAGGGAGGACAGGTCCCATCTCCTCACCGCTGCTCCTTTGCAGATAATCTCCGTGGGCACCAGAGAGGCACAGAAACTGCTCTTCAACCGTGAGGGGGTTTGGTGGGGAACCTGGGGTGCCAGATTAGCCACCAGGTCCCCTGGTCACCCTGCTGTGTTTGCTGTGGAGAAAGCAGCTGCCTCTCAGAGGCCATGGCTACCTTATCCGTGTGTGTAGGGGGACCCCTTTGACACTACTGCCGCCTTTGTCTTGACAGGTCCACATGGAACTCCTGCTCTGGGAGGGAAATGAGAAGAAATTGGGCCTGTGAGCCACCATCTTGGCTGTCACAGAGCAGTAATCCTTACAGTGTATGGAGGGAGGCTGGGATTTCACAGACCAACAAGTGATCAGTGTGCCACAGCTAGGATGTGGGTACACATGGGGCTCTGGGAGCCCCCAGAAGGTGCCTCATCTGCTTGGAGTGTCAGAAGCACACAGGTTGGGAGTATTCGTGGAGCCTGGGCCAAGGGGGGGTCAGGAAACCTGAATCTGCCTTTCTGGTCAGAGGGAACCCAACCGATGTCCTGGTGACAACTGATAACGGTAACAGTCCCAGCAATTGTCCCTTGAGCGTTAGTGACCTGCCAGGCATGAGCACTCGTCCATCCTCTCAAGTCACCCACCAACACCCGCAATGGGTAAGTCCCGTCATGGCGCCCATTTCACAGAGGAGGGAGCAGGACCTAGTCTGCAGCTGGTCTGGCCTCACAGTGACAGACACGCCATCCATGCATCCATTCATTTACTTATTCAGTGAATGTTTATTGAGCACCTCCTAACAGTGCCAGGCACTGTTGTAAGTGCTGGAGATGCTGCAGATTACAACACAGGTAAACTCCTGTGAGCCCCTGCTTTCATAGAGAGAGAGCTAAGTAAGGAACAAAGAAATAAAGGAAACCGAGATTTGAGAGCTGGTGTGGTTTAACAGCCCAGACCAACGGTCCCTTCCAACCTGCTGATCATGAGCACGCTCTGCCTGGGCTGGAGCCCACAGGGAGGAGGGTGCTAGCTTAAGAGCTGGGAGCAGCACCCAGAGCCAGTATCTCTAATTGTGAGTCCGGGGTGGGGGGGCGGTTCTCTCCCCTTGAACCCATTCATCTCTGGAGACCCTTGACATTGAGTTTCCGAGCTGTAAGCCCAGATTTGGGGCCAGTCAAGGTTCCACCTGTTAGGGGGTCCTGACTGAGGAGCTCCCAGCATCCCTGGCAGACACCTCTGGCTCATTCTTCTCTCTCTAAATGCAGCTCCCCTCACTGTCTGCAGTTGATACTGGTCAGCACAGACCTTGGCTGTGACTGTTGGCCAGACACCTATACATGGTCCGGACTTCTTCACAACATGGCAGCCTTGCACTGTTTACACGGCAGCTCGGGTCTCCAAAGGGGAGTATCCCTGGAGAACTTGAAGGAAGCTGCATTGTCCTTAAGACCTAGCCTTGGAAGTCACATCACATCACATCACTTCTGCCATACCCTATTGTCACCATACTCTGTAAGTCTGGCTCTCCTCCAAGGGGAGGAGGCGTAGACCCCACTTCTTGATGGCCAGAGAATTTGTGGACACGTTTTAGAACTGCCACATACAGCTAGGAGTAGTGGCACCAGAAGGTGAATTTGGGATGTCTGATGGCAGAGTCTACACATTAGGCCATAGGACCTCACATGACTCCAGGCTGCCAAGAAAGAAAGAGAAGGGGCTTCACGAAGGCAGTAGATGTGGGCTTGGAGAGGAGACAGAGAGGAGTGACGCTAAGAAGGTGAAAGTTCTGTCCTGTCTACCTGCAGACATCCCAGCCCAGAGGATCAGGGACTGCTGGGCCGGTTGGATGGTTCCGGGGGCTCGGGGAGCCCCTTCTCCAGGGCAGGGGGCCTGAATCAGTACCTAGCACTGGGGAGAAAAGGGAGATGGGCTTCCTGCACTCAGTGAGCCTGGAACGGTCACGGGCCAAACTCCTCAGGGTTTTTTTAAGGAGCTGGTGAGGGAGCATTAGGGATGTCAGATCCCGCTGCCCAGATTGTAGTCACCACCATGAAATTTGGGAAGTGAAACTTATTCAAGGTCAACTTTCTCATCTGTTGTGTGAGGTTGGCTTTCAGTGGCTCCCCCGCTTGGAGCAGCAGGCAAAGGGCTGGGACCTGAAATGCACCGAAACTTGCCTGGGGGATGTGGGAGAAGGGGGGCCACAGCACCCAGGTGACCCCCGCGGGCATTCCCAGTTGGAGGCAGCGCAGTAAACTCACAGGGCCCTTTTCCTCTGACACCACAGTGGAGGGCGGGGGGTGGGGACAGGGGGTGGGTTCTGGCCTGACTGGGAGTCAGCCTGGGTTTTGGTGGCAGCTCCACCAGGAAAGATCTGTGTGACCTTCAGAAGTCACTTCCCTCTCGAGCGCTCAGTTTCCTCATCCATCAAATGTCAGGTCAGTTGATCTTTAAGACGCTCTCCTCTGGTGACATCACAAGCTGATTCTCCAGCCTCCACAGACCTTATTCACCACAAACCTGTTCTCTTAGCCCCCAGCCAGAGCCTGATGACTGGACAAACACACAGGAAGAAGACGTGCCTAAAGATAAGGACCTGGATTCAGCCCAGATCCACTTTGATCTCAGACTGGGTCCTCAGCTAAACCTGCCACCTCCCAACCTGCTGGGAAGATGGGGAGAGAGCGTGGATGGTCTAGGGTGTGTCCATCCGTGGGTCCCCTGCAGGAGCACGGATGGACACGTCAACCCTCCTTCCCCGGGGATCAAGAGCATCCTAGCTAAGCCCTTCTCCATTAGCACCACCATCCAGCCACCCACCAGGCAGGACACTGAGGGAAGAGATGGAAAAGTGTGAGGCTTGGGCACCCATCCCTGACCAGCTCAGGCCCCCACCACAGACAGTCCCTGCAGCTAGGACTCCTCAGGGCTTATCGCAATGGTTATTAATCATTTTGGGCAATTGGTATTTAATATTCATCTTCCTTGCCAGACTGGAAGTTCCATGAGGACCAAGTCTGGTTTGATACTTTATCCCCAAAGCTTGGAACTGTGACTTGCATATAGTAGGTGCCCAATAAATAAAGTGAATGATTGAATGAATGAATACTTTTGAAGAGCTTTTAACCTAGTAAGGAAGATTAGGCACATACAAATGCTATGATAAAAAGCCTTTCATAGTATTTATATATATATATGTGTGTGTGTGTAACTGAATCACTTTGCTGTACAGCAGAAATTACCACAACATTGTAAATCAACTATACTTCAATAAATTTTTTAAAAAGCCTTCCATGTCGTTCAACATTTATTATTAATATACTAGCTAACATATAGGTGAAAGTTGCCAGATTCAGCAAATAAAAATACAGGACACCCAGTTACATTTGAATTTCAGGTAAACAGCGAATGATTTTTTAGCATAAGTATGTCCCACGCAATATGGGTGTCCTGCATTTTATCTGGCAGTCCTTCACAAGACAACTCTCCAGTCCTCACGCCAACCCTACGGGATGGGTATTATTATTATATTCCTTTACGGAGGGAACTGAGGCACAGAAGGGATGAGTAACCTGCATGAGGTCACATAGCCAAAAAGTGACCAAACCAAAGCTAGGTCCTGATTAGTTGGAGCCTTGTGTCAGCCTGCTTAGTCTCTCTACTCTCTTGCTTCCCAACAAGTGCCCATAAGTGGTGGGCACTGGGACCCAACAGGGGAAGGTCCTTTGCCAAGTCGGACAGTAGGTTTTTGTTGGATGGACAAGAAAAGTTTTCCAGAGGAGGGACAGAAGGGGTGGGGGACAGAGACGGTGGCAGACTCTTGCAGGGACAGCATCTGGGAGAGACACCACCTCAGGCTTAGACCCACCAGCCCATGCCCAGCTCTGACTGACCACTCTGAGCCTTGACCCTGTTCAGTAAAATGGGCAAAGCACAGATCCACAGTCTCTTATCTAAAATCCTAGGGGCCAGATGGGTTTTGGAATTCAGAATTTTTCAGATTTTAGAAAGGAGGTTCAGCATGAAATGTGCATTATATATAGCACCTCCAGGGGACCTGGGGCAGCATCCTGTAATCAGACATGTACATTTCTGTAGCCAAACGTCTGAGCATCTACATTCAGCGCGATAAAGACTATAACTTAGTTTCACGTCAGTTCAGCAGGTTTTGCCATCCATTTGGTTTTCAGGCATTTTTGGGCTCTGGAATTGGGGATAAGGGAGTGTGGATCCGTTCTCTCCAAGGCCGGTGGGTCGCTGCACAGAGAGGGCGCTTGTCCCCAGGCTTCCCTGCCCTCCTTCCCCCGCCTGCTGGGGACCGGGGAGGAGAGGGGGCTGGTTGGAGCGGAGGCGTCTAAGGAGTTTCCAAAGAGGAAAACCAACGGCTGCGGGGCCCCAGGACGAGGCCGGGCGTTCCCTGGCTGCCTGGGCCGTGAGTCACCGGGCCGCAGCAGGCAGCTCGAAGGAATGTGGCCCGGCCAATCGCCTGGCAGGGGGTGGGCGGCGGGCAGGCGAGGGCACGGCTGGGCTGCCGGTGACTAAGCAAGACCCTCCCTGCGGGCCCCTGCCGGACCCCCAGCGTCTGGCAGCTACCCTGCAAGGGGCGGGGAGGACGCGCCCCCTTGGACCCGGCTCGGTGCCCCCCCCACTCCTTCCGGCAGGCAAACGCGTCCCGGGAGGCCCAAGGGCTGCGCAGGGACCTTCGAAGGGGATGTGGGGAGAAATAGTACAACTTACATTTCTATTCACTTATATTTCATACTTTTACATTTTAATTTACTTTTTTTTCTTCAAATAAGTTGTACAAGTCACATGCTTTAGAAATGTAAATATACAAGGATCCCCCAAGAGATCATCTGTACACCCGTATAGCAACATTATTCACAATAGCCAAAAGATGGAAACCAAGGCACCCGTGGAAGGATGAATGGATAAACAAAATGTGGTATATACAGACAATGGAATCTTATTCAGCCTTAAAAAGCAAGGAAATTCTGACACATGCTACAGCATGGATGAACCTTGAAGGCATTATGCGAATGGATAGAAACCAGGGACAAAAAGGCAGAGACTGTATGATTCCACTTATATAATGTACCTAGGGTGGCCAAATTCGCAGAGACAGCAAGTAGAATGGTGGTTGCCAGGGGCTGGGGGAGTTACTGATTAATGGGTACAGGGCTTCAGTTTTGCAAGATAAGAAGAGTTCTGGAGATGGATGGTGGTGATGGTTGCACAACAGTATGAATGTACTTAATGCCATAGAACCGGACACTTAAAAACGGTTAAGATGGTAAATTTTGTGTTATGTGTATTTTGCCACAATTAAAAACAAAAAGAGGAAGAAACATGTAGAGGTACAAAAGTCACTCTCGCACTCCTGCCCAGCAGCCGTCCAATTCCTTCAACCAAAAAAACCCTAATGTTTTTAGTTTTTGTGTGTCCTTCCAAAGAGAGTCTGTGCATATACAAGATAATCCATATATACATGTCTATGTATAAACATTATATGTATAAAAATAAATATAAATATGTATGAAAGTATGTATATGCACACCTTTTATTTTTTTCCACATTTTTATTGAGATATAGTTGACGTACAATATTATATAAGTTACAGGTGTACAACATAGTGATTTACAATTTTTAAAGGTTATACTCCATTCATAGTTATTATAAAATATTGGCTCTATTTCCTGTGTTGTACAATAGATCCTTGTATCTTATTTATTTTATACAAAATAGTTTGTATCTCTTAATCCTCTGCCCCTATCTTGCCCTTCCTTGCTTCCCTCTCCCCACTGGTAACCACTAGTTTGTTCTCTGTATCTGTGAGTCTGTTTCTTTTTTGTTATATTCACTAGTTTGTTTTATTTTTTAGATTCCACATATAAGTGATATCATACAGTGTTTGTCTTTCTCTGTCTGACTTATTCCACTGAGTATAATACCCTCCCAGTCCATCCATGTTGTTGCAAATGGCAAAATTTCGTTCTTTTTTATGGCTGAGTAATATTCCATTGTGTATACATACCACATCTTCTTTATCCATTTATTTGCTGATGGACACGTAGGTTGCTTCCATACCTGGGCAATTGTAAATAATGCTGCTATGAACACTGGGGTGCATGTATCTTTTCAAATTAGTGTTTTGGGGTTTTTTGGATATATACCCAGGAGTGGAATTGCTGGGTCATATGGTAGTTCTATTTTTAGTTTTTTGAGAAAACTCCATACTGTTTTCCATAGTAGCACACCTTTTCTTTTTTAAAAAATGCAAACAGCAGCATACTCTGTACCTTGATTTTTCCATTTAAAATACATCTTGCATGCAAACTGTTATATACAGAATGGATAAACAACAAGGTCCTACTGTGTAGCAGAGGGAACTATATTCAATATTCTGTGATAAACCATAATGGAAAAGAATATTTTATTTTTATTTATTTTTAAAATTTATTTATTTATTTTTGGCTGAGCTGGGTCTTCGTTGCTGCACGTGGGCTTTTTCTAGTTGCGGCGAGTGGGGGCTACTCTTCGTTGCGGTGCGTGGGCTTCTCATTGCAGTGGCTTCTCTTGTGGAGCACGGGCTCTAGGCGTGGGGGTTCAGTAGTTGTGGCTCGCGGGCTCTAGAGCTCAGGCTCAGTAGTTGTGGCGCATGGGCTTAGTTGCTCCATGGCATGTGGGATCTTCCCAGACCAGGGATCAAACCCCTGTCCCCTGCGTTGGCAAGTGGATTCTTAATCACTGCGCCACCAGGGAAGTCCCGAAAAGAATATTTTAAAACAGAATAAATAGATATGGATAACTGAATCACTTTGCCATACAGCAGAAATTAACACAACATATATTTCAATTAAAAATTTTTTAAAATATTTCGATGCCTAAAGAATGTCCTCTTTTTTTAAAAAACAGCTATATTGAGATACAATTTACATAAAAATTCATCCATTGTAAGTATACTGTTTGATGATTTTTACTAAGCTTATAGAGTTGTGCAACTTTGACCACAATCCAGTTTTAGAATATTTCCATCATCCCCAAAGTTCCTTCGGGTCATTTACAGCTTAACCCTCACTCCCACCCCTAGTCCAGCCAACTGCTGATCTGCTTCCTGTCTCTAGGGATTTGCTTTCTCTGGAAATTTCATATAAATGGAATCATAGGATATGTAGTCTTTTGTGTCTAGCTTCTTTCACTGAGCATAATGTCCTTGAGGTTCATCCAAGTTTCAGCATGTTTAATTAGTTTGTTCCTGAGTAATAGCCATTGTATGGATATTTCACATTTTGTTTATCCATTCACCAGTTGATGGATATTAGGATGTTTCCAGGTTTTTCTATTATGAATAATGCTGCTTACAAACACATACAAGTCCTTGTGTGGACATATGTTTTTATTCCTCTTTGGCTGAAACCTAGGAGGATTGCTGAGTTGTGTGGTAAGTTTATGCTTAACTTTTTAAGAAACTGCTAAGCTGTTTTTCCAAAGTGACACACCATTTTACATTTCCATCAGTGATGGATGAAGGTTACAATTTCTCCACATCCTTGACAACACTTGCTATTATTTGTCTTTTTGAAGAAGGTCATGGTAGAAGATGTGAAGGGTTACCTCATGTGGTTTTTTAATTTTGTTTTGGTTTTTGGGTTTTTTTTAAATAATTGACTTTTTTTTTTTGGCTGTGTCAGGTCTTAGTGCACTGCAGGATTTTCATTGAGGCATGCGGGATCTTTCCTTGTGGCCCAGGCTTCTCTCTAGTTGCGGTGTGCGGGTTTCTTTTTCTCTCTCTCTAGTTGTGGTGCACAGGCTCCAGGGCACGTGGGCTCTGTAGTTGTGGTACGCGGGGTCTAGTTGAGGTGTGCAAGCTCAGTAGCTGTGGCACATGGCCTTAGCTGCCCTGCGGCATGTGGGATCTCAGTTCCCTGACCAGGGATCTAACCCGCGTCCCCTGCATTGTAAGGCTGATTCTTTACCACTGGACCACCAGGGAAGTCCCCCTCATGTGGTTTTTAACTTGCATTTCCCTAATGTTAAATGAAATTGAGCACTTTCATATGCTGATTGGCCATTCATATCTCTTTATTTATTTATTTATTTATTTATTTATTTATTTATTTATGGCTGTGTTGGGTCTTCGCTTCTGTGCGAGGGCTTTCTCTAGTTGCGGCGAGCGGGGGCCACTCTTCATCGCGGTGCGCGGGCCTCTCACTGTCGCGGCCTCTCTTGTTGCGGAGCACAGGCTCCAGACGCGCAGGCTCAGCAGTTGTGACTCACGGGCCCAGCTGCTCCGTGGCATGTGGGATCTTCCCAGACCAGGGCTCGAACCCGTGTCCCCTGCATTGGCAGGCAGATTCCCAACCACTGCGCCACCTGGGAAGGCCCATATCTCTTTTTTTAATGAAATGTCCATTCAAATCTTTTGTTCATTTTTCAATTTAGTTACCTTATTATTGAGTTGTAAGAACTTATTCTTACATTCTTAGTAATCCGTTGTACGGATGAGCCATAATTTGTTTGTTTCCTATTGATAGTGCTTTAAATTTTTCATTTTATGTATATTTTATAGTGGGCATAATATATTAGTGTAATAGTATATATCACTGACATAAATAACTAAACAAATACATTTTGGGGATAGATCTTCAAATTATTTTACTGAGAAGGGAGCAGTAAAGCTTGGTGACCCCTGGCTTGAGCCTTCATCCCCCTTCTGCCCCCCCACCAGCCCCACCCCATCCTTCAGGCCTATTCCAGCCATCCTGAGATTTGTAGAAATCCTGTGAAAAGCTTGCTCCTCTGGCAGCCCTGGGACCCCAAAGAGCCTGACCGGTATCCCCTAACCAATGGGGTAAACGAGGCTCCGAGGGTGACCACCTGGAGCGTATGGGCACAGTCTGACTTTCCAGGGCCCTCTGCCATGACCCAGGGCCCACGCTTCCCTTAATTTGGGGATCTCCAGGAAGGATGACCCAGTGATATTCATGTTGGGGTTCCCTGAGCCCAGCAGGGCAAGGAGAGTTCAAAGTCCAGGAACGTGGTCTGGGGCTGGGGCTGCCCTTGGCCCCTGTGCTCTGTCCCGGCCTCCCTTCCCCCGCATCTGCTCAGCCTGATGACACGGCCTCACGCACAGGCTCAGCTCAGAGTGCTCCAAGGGACGGGACTCTGCTGGTCATTTCCTTCCTCCTTGATTGGTTCTTTCATCTCCTTCATCAACTTCATCATCATCATTGTCACCATTTATTGCAGACCCTGTGCCTGTATGTGACATACAGGATCCCATTTAATCCTCCCGTCAATCTTGTGAGATGGAGCTTATTCGTTCCGTTTTGCAGAAAAGGAAACGGAGGCTCAGGGAGGTTACATGACTTGTCCCTAGGGACAAAGGAGGAATTCAAACACAGGTTTGACCAACTCCAAATCCCACCTTTGACTGGATGCTGGAGAGCCTGAGGGTCCCCACAGACCCTGCCCAGCCTCCGGCTCAGCCTACAGGGTGGGAGAGGGGAGGTTAAGCCCAGAGTAGGGGGGATGTCAGGGATACTCAAGCCTTCTGTACTTTGGCAGGAGAAAGCTAAACTCTGTAATCACACTTTGTGCTTTCACTTTCCTTCTGTCTCTCAGTAAGCATTTCTACTGGAAAACTCCAGCCCTGTCTGAGCTGAACTGAAGGGAGAGGGACCTGTGGGCACCAAGGGCAGCCCAGGGTGGAAGGGGCAGGAGTGGAGCAGAGGGTCAGGGCCCCCGTGGCTGATGCTTTCAGCTCCCAGGAGCTCAGATCTGATGACCCCAGCCTTGGCTCCTGAACCATCCATGAATGCCTCCCAAATTCAATCCACACCCCTTAGCCTGGCACTCAAAGCCTTTCCCTCATCCAGCTTCAGTTCTTGCTCCTCTCTGTGCTTGCCTTCAGGAATTTGCTCGCATTGTCCCCTCTGCCCAGAATGTCTTTTCCTCCCCTTCCCCCCAGATCCAACACTCAAACTCTGGTTGTCCTTCAAGGCCCAGCCTAGATGCATCCTCCTCCATGACGCCTTCCTTGATCCCCTTAACTACAAATGACATCTCCCTCTCTGAATTCCCACAGCCCTTGGTTCATACCTCTCTGAGGGCATATTCCATCATCCTACCAGCAGTATTGATTGTTATCCTACTCAGCATCTGTCTTCCTTCAGATCATAACACCCTAATCTTCCTTGGGAAATCATGTATCCCCCAACTTCAATCGTGTGGTCCAGAAAAAGCTGACTTCACCCCCAGGATCCAGGGAGGAGCCAGAGCATTTCATCTTCTCTAACCACCCTCATCCCCACCACCGACCAGTACAGAGATTGGTTCAGGGATGGGCCTGTGACCCAGTCAGAGTCAGTTAAACAAGGGCTTTTCTGGTGTGACCAGGGAGTAGACAGATTCTTTCAGGTGAGACTGATTATCACAGGATATGGTCCTAAGAGTGTGAGCATCTCCAGGAATGAAGCCAAGACAGAGAAGAGCAGAGCCATGCAGATTTCATGTAACATGTTATAAGGACCTGGATCCAGCCAAGCCTGAAGCTGCAATCCCTTCAGACATGAGGACAAAATATTCCCTTTTTTTTTTTTTTTTTTTTTCTTTAGTTAATTTATCTATTTAATTTTGGCTGTGTTGGGTCTTCGTTTCTGTGCGAGAGCTTTCTCTAGTTGCGGCAAGCGGGGGCCACTCTTCTTCGCGGTGCGCGGGCCTCTCACTGTCGTGGCCTCTCTTGTTGCGGAGCACAGGCTCCAGACGCGCAGGCTCAGTAGTTGTGGCTCACGGGCCTAGTCGCTCCGCGGCATGTGGGATCTTCCCAGACCAGGGCTTGAACCCGTGTCCTCTGCATTAGCAGGCAGATTCTCAACCACTGTGCCACCAGGGAAGCCCCAAAATATTCCCTTTTTGAGATTGGTTCAGTTTGGATAACTCAAAGCATGGGCTTAGGGCACTAGCTAACTTAGGGGACCAACAGAGGAAGAAAGGAAAAGATTTCAGCTTTGATAAACGTATTTAGAATTTTGCAATCAGAAAATCTAAAGAGTCAATGTTAATTTTGGCATACACACACACCACACACGTATTCCAAAAAATAACACTTTAGAAAATAACATTTGAAAAGGAATTACTTTCAGAAGTGAGAAGCACACAGTCTTTTCTCTCTAGAGGTCATATTACTTGCAACCGAAAAATCCCAGACTGATTTACTCCCTGTGCTCTGGTTTTCTGTAGCTAATGTCCTATTTGAGCCTATGGGATGGAAGTTCCTGGAAGGCAGGGGCGAGGACCTCTTGCCTTTGTGCTCTCACAGCACCAAACACAGGGCCAGGCCTACAGAGATGCTCAGAGATGAGTGTTTGAGAACTGCCTGGATGAGGAGTGAACACTCTCACTGTCCCGGCTGTCTCCACTCCAGCCAGGAGCCAGCCCAATGCCCTGAAGCCCCCACTTTCTCCCCAGGTATGAACTAAAAGCAGGCAGCCCTGCCCTGAGCTTCCTGCCCGCCACACCCAGCCAGTTGTTCCCGGTGAGTAGGGGCCAGAAGACGGTGATTGCCCTGATTGCAAGAGCTCTGCATCCCCAGGGATACATCTGAAAGACAATGTGAGGCTCAGAGAAACTTCCAGGCACTTTGGCCAGCATCTGGAGGGCAGCCAGTGGTGTCTGGGCCTTTGCTTCTGGAAGCCATCTGCTGGGGGTGGAGACAGGGGCACTGTGCCAAAGATGAGCAGCTTTGGAAACCAGCAACAGGGAGAAGCCTGATGCCAGGCAGAGGAGGAACCAGAGCAAGAGGCCAGGCCTGGGGGTCCCTGCTGCTCAGGGGGCTCAGGAAGACCCTCAGTATTCTCCCATCTGCTTCTGGAAGCTTGTCTTTGGGCAGTCATTCTTACTCTGGGCACAATACAGTTCACAAAACAAAGTATCTTAGGGACACTATGTTGTCAATAGAAAACGGGGTGAAACAGTGATATATTTGGTGTCCTGTCTGGTGTACTAGTCAGGAGAGGCTATGACATGCTGCGGTAACCAATTAATCTCCAAATCTCAGTGGCTTAACACAACAGAGGCGTATTTCTGGTACACACGAAGCAGCTGCAGGTAGGACAGCTGTCTTTTGTACGACAACCAGTGATCCAGGCTGCTTCCTCCTAGTGGCTCCTCCATTTCAAGCTATGGCCGCTATAGTCACCACTAAAGGAAAAGAGAGAACAGGAGGGTCAGACACCAGGACTTAATGCCTTGGTCTAGAAATGACACGCATCACTTCCATTCACAGCCTGTTGATCAGAGTTAGTCACATGGCCCCAACCTGACTGCAAGGAAGGCTGGGAAGTGTGGAGGAGCACATGGCTATTCAATGAGCATCAGGTGCCTCTGCCTCGCTGGGTGTCCCAGGAGACAGAGGCACAGAGGAATTCACAGACTGTGAAGTTGTTTACTTAGGTTTCAGCCCAACTGTTCTATTCACTAGCTATGTGACCTTAGGAAAGTTCATTTCTCTGAGCTTTGCTTTCCTTGTCTACAAAATGGGGATAAAATAAGAGTCCTTGCCTCATTAGATCGTTGGGAAGATCAATAGACAAGTCTTAGTGCTTCGCTATGCCTGGCACACGGTAAGCACTAATGAATGACACTACTTGGGGGGAATTCCCTGGCAGTCCAGTGGTTAGGACTCAGCGCTTTCACTCCCGTGGGCCCAGGTTCGATTCCTGGTCAGGGAATTAAGGTCCCACAAGCCTCGTGGCATGGCCTAAACAAACAAACAAACAAATAAGTAAGTAAATGACACTATTTAATTAGTCTCCTTTTGTTTAGAAAAATTTGAAGATGCCCAACATATGATGATTGAAAAATATAAAAAATATAGCTGAGACGTCATCAAAGCTTGCATCAGGCCTGACACCTCCCTTTCCCCAGCTGGCCCCTTTCTCCACTCAGTCCAGGGTCCCCATGCTCTCCTTCGCTCCCCTCTAGAAGAACCTATAAGGACCTATAGGGTGTGAGAATTCTGCCCCCTTTCCCAGGGGTACGCATATCTGAAGCCTCAATGTTGGTTGCGGGCAGAAAGTCTTGGTCTTCAGTTGAAGGAATTCCAAACCTTAGGAGCAGGTGAGAAAGGGGGAGATGTGCCCCTAAATGTTGCTCCTGCTCATGTTTATGGCAAACAGGGTCCCCAGAGAATGGAAGACTTCAGTGTGGATATTAAAGTCCCTGAAAAGCTTCGTGGAGGAGGTCAGATATAGGCAAGTGTCTTAGAAACAGGGGGACCTTGGGGTAGCTGAGTGAGGTGGAAAGCAACGTCAGAGACAGAGGAAGCTGTGAGGAACCCAGCTTGGGGATGGGGTGGGGGACAACCCTTCACATACAAACAGCCCTCTACAGTTTACAAAGCAAGGTCACAAAACTGGTTAAAATGCAGTGGGACTCAGTGGCAGGGCCAGCAAAATTCAAGCTCTCCCAGTGTCACTTTGTCACCGGGAAACAGCTGCGGAGCCAGGGACCACATTTCCCAGGCTCCCTTGCATCTAAATGTGGCCCCATGACAAATTCTTGCCAATAGAATCAAGGCTTTTGAGAAGCGGTTATGCCTCTTTCCTTCCAACTAGATGGGTGCCAAGGATGACAGCTAGACCAGGGGATGGTAGAGCCTCAAATATGCAAAAATCCTGGTCTCTAAATCGCCGCGTGGAAGAAATGCAAACTAGGAACAGTTGCTATAAACTGGTGCACGAGTGAGAAAGAAACATACTATCTGTGGGGGGTTACTTGTTACAGCAACTAGCACTGTCTTAAAGCATGGTAAGTATACCTTTCTTTGAAGGGGGTTTGGGAGCATTGTGGGGAGTACAGAGGGGTGACAGTCCCCTCCTCAGCACTGCCACTGTCCCCCCACCAACAGCTCTTTTGCCTTGCAACAGGGCAGCTCCCGTGCCTTCCTCTCCTCCCTTCCTCCCCTCCCACGCCCTTCCCCATGAAACAGACAAGACCCAGGATGGGTGGAGTTTGGGCTTGCCCAGTTTTCTCCTCAAAAATCGTTCCTCAGAGCGTGAGTTGGAAGTTTTGGCCCTTGTGAGAGGTTTGGGCAGCTGACTCTGTAACTGGGTGGGGCGAGATGAAGAAACGGGGCTGGAAAATCCATCGAGGGTGGCAGTCAGTGGGGGCCCTGGGAAAGCCAGCCCAGGAGTTCGGCTATCTTGAGCAGATTAAATCCCAGGTATTTCAGCCTCTCTCTCCTCCCTGCAGGCTGGGCCAGCAAAGGACCAGAGGCTGTGGCAGCTTCTCATAGAGTGGGCAGAATATGCCACCTATACCACTGACGCCAGCTTACCTGTCCACAGAGGACCACACTCATCCCAGGCCATGGTGGCAGCAGCCCCACCAGAGGGCTAGTTGAATGATGTGGCCCAGAAGGTTGGGGAGGAGGGACACGAGAGCACTTTCCCAAGGCCCCTTGGCACTTCCCTGCCTTCCCTTCCCAGGAGGGTGTTAAGGAAGAACATCCCTTCTCAGGAACAGGATAGAGAAAGGAAGTCAGTCTTGCACACTATATTGTGCCTCTTTCTCCCTCCCATCACATGGCCACAATATTCTTAACCTTCCTAGACCCTCTACAATTGCCTGTAAATAAATGGCACCTCCCCACTCCCACTTCCCAAACCTAGGATCTCCTGATGGGCTGTCTTTTCTGTCACTGTTCTGGCATTCAGCTCTGCTGCCAACAATAGAAAATGAAATTTGAAAATTTTCCATTTGCAATAACATTTTTTAAAACAACATGAAATACTTAGGAAAAAAGTTCACAAATTATGTGTAAGACCTCTGCACTGAAGACTACAAAGTATCCCTGAGAGAAATTCCAGAAGACCTAAAGAAATGGAGAGATATGTTCATGGATTGGAAGACTCAATATTTTTGTGATGTCAGTTCTCTCCAAAACGATTTTTAGATGCAACTCAATTTCAATCATAATCCCAGCAGACCCTTTTGTAGAAATTGACATGTTGATTCTAAAATTTTTATGGAAATGCAAAGGATCTAGAAATCCAAAGCACCGTGAAAAAGAAGAACAAAATGGAGAATTTATCCTACCTGTCATCATGACTTATAAGGCTACAGTAATTGAGATATTGCAGCACTGTCATAAGGATAAATGACAATGGAATAGAAGAGAAACCAGAAATAAACCCACAATTAAACAGTCATTTGATTTTTTCATAAAGTCACCAAAGCAGGGACTTCCCTGGTTGCGCAGTGGTTAAGAATCCCCCTGCCAATGTAGATAACACGGGTTCGAGCCCTGGTCCAGGAAGATCCCACATGCCGCGGAGCAACTAAGCCTGTGCACCACAACTACTGAGCCTGTGCTATAGAGCCTGCGAACTACAACTACTGAAGCCCACGTGCCACAACTACTGAAGCCCGTGCACCTAGAGCCCATGCTCCACAACAAGAGAAGCCACTGCAATGAGAGGCCCATGCGCTGCAACGAAGAGTAGCCCCTGCTCACCGCAACTAGAGAAAGCCTGCGCACAGCAACGAAGACCCAACACAGCCAAAATTAAATAAAAAATAAAATAAAATAAATTTATTTTTTAAATAAATGAATAAATAAAGACACCAAAGCAATCCAAAGGGAAAAGGGAAGTCTTTTCAACGAATGATGTTAGACCAACTGAAAATTCATATAGAAAAAAATAAACTTCATTCCCTCCCTCACAAAAGTTGATTTGAGATGAATCACAGACCTCAGTCAAAAGCTGAAATTCTAGAAGAAAATATAGGAGAATATCTTTGGGACTTGGAGGTAGGCAAAGTATCTTAAAATAGATCATAGAAAGAAATAACTATTTTTAAAAAGATTGAAAAATTAGACTTCATAAAAATTAAAAAATTCTGTTCATCAAAATACACTATTAGGTGGGCTTCCCTGGTGGCGCAGTGGTTAAGAATCCACCTGCCAATGCAGGGACCAGGGTTTTGATCCCTCGTCCAGGAAGATCCCACATGCCATGGAGCAACTAAGCCTGTGCACCACAACTACTGAGCCTGCACTCTAGAGCCCACGAGCCACAACTACTGAGCCCACACACCACAACTACTGAAGCCCGCGCACCTAGCGCCTGTGCTCCACAACAAGAGAAGCCACTGCAATGAGAAGCCCACGCACCACAATGAAGAGTAGCCTCCGCTCACCACAACTAAAGAAAGCCTGCATGCAGCAATGAAGACCCAACACAGCCAAAAATAAATAAATAAAATAACAAACAAATTTATTTTAAAAATACACTATTAGGTGTAGTATAGACAAGCCTTAGGTTGTGAGAAAATATTTGCAAAATATATCTGACAAAGGACTTGTATGCAGAATATATAAATAATCCCTACAACTCAATAATAATAAATAAGAAGAACCCAATGTTTTAAATAGACAAAAGATTTAAATAAAAACTTCACAAAGGAAGATATACAGATGGCCAAGAAGCACATGAAAAACTGCTTAACATCATTAATCATCAGGAAAATACAAAATAAAACCCACAACAAGACACCAATATACACCTACCAGAACAACTAAAATTAAAGACCGACAAGATCAAATGTTGGCAAAGATGTGGAGCAATCAGAACTCTCATACATTGTTGGTAAGAATGTAAAATGGGGGCTTCCCTGGTGGTGCAGTGGTTGAGAATCCGCCTGCCAATGCAGGGGACACGGGTTCGAGCCCTGGTCTGGGAAGATCCCACATGCTGCGGAGCAGCTGGGCCCGTGAGCCACAATTACTGAGTGTGCGCGTCTGGAGCCTGTGCTCCGCAACAAGAGAGGCCTTGATGGTGAGAGGCCCGCGCACCGCGATGAAGAGTGGCCCCCGCTCGCCACAACTAGAGAAAGCCCTCGCACAGAAACGAAGACCCAACACAGCCATAAATATATAAAATAAATTTTAAAAAAAACCACTTTGGATAAAGATCTGGTAGTTTCTTAAAACAAAAGCCACCTATGATCCAGCAATTTCACTTCTAGCTACTTACCTAAGAGAAAGGACAGTATATGTCCTCAAAAAGACTCATACAAGAATGTTCATAGCCACTTTATTCATAATCTCTAAAAACTAGAAACAGCTCCAGTGACTATCAACAGAAGAATAAATAATTCTTCTGGTATAATCATACAATGGGACATTACTTAGCAATAAAAAGGAATTAACTACCAATACATGCAACATCATGAATGAATCGCCCATTATGCCAAGAGAAAAAAATTAGACACAGAAGAGTACATGTAGTATGATTTGATTTCTATGAAGTCCTAGAACAGGCAAAACGAATCTATGGTGAAAATATCGGAATAGTGGCTGCCTGGGTCGGGGGAGGAAGGGACTGACTAGGAAGGAGCATGGGGGACCTCCTGAGGTGATGGTAATGTACTATACATTTTAAAAATTTTTTTATTTATTATTTATTTTTGGCTGTGTTGGTTCTTCATTTCTGTGTGAGGACTTTCTCTAGTTGCGGCAAGCGGGGGCCACTCTTCATCACGGTGCTCGGGCCTCTCACTATCGTGGCCTCTCTTGTTGTGGAGCAGAGGCTCCAGACGCGCAGGCTCAGTAGTTGTGGCTCACGGGCCTAGTTGCTCCACGGCATGTGGGATCTTCCCAGACCAGGGCTCGAACCCGTGTCCCCTGCATTGGCAGGCAGACTCCCAACCACTGCGCCACCAGGGAAGCCCTATGTACTATATCTTGATGGAGGTTTGAATTATATAGGTACAGGCACCTGTCAAAATTCACCTAATGTATAATTAAGATCTGTGCCTTTCTTGTATGTAAATTGTACCTGAACAGGATAAACAAATATTGAACTTTAGTTAATTATATACCTCCAGAAGAGTTTAGGGGTAAAATATGCTAATGTCTGCAATTTTCTTTGAAATGGTTCAAAAATTCTTTTTGTTTGGTTTTTTTTTTAGTTTTTTGTTTTTGTTTTTGTTTTTGTTTTGCCACACTGTGTGGCTTACAGGATCTTAGTTCCCTGACCAGGGATTGAACCCAGGCCTTTGGCAGTGAAAGCACTGAGTCCTAACCACTGGATCTCCAGGGAATTCCCTCAAAGATTTTTTTAAATGGAGGTATAGGTGAATGGATGGGTGGGTGGGTGGATGGATGGATGGATGGGGAAAGAAAGAGAGATGCATAGACATGTGATTAAGCAGAACAAAATCTTAATTGTAGAACCTCAGTGGTAGGTATGTGAGTGCTCAAATGCAATTCTTTTTTAAATTTTCTGTATGTTTGAAATTTTTCATAATAAAATGTTTTGGAAAAAAGGGCAAAACAAACAAATCTTCATCAACACAGTCTGGACTAATTTCTCTCCTTCTATGAGACCCTTGAGACTATCCCATCAGGCCCCACACACTTGTTCACATCGCTCGCTGCAAGTCATTGTTGATCCCTCGTCACTCAGACACTCATTCCAAGCTACCCAATCCCTCTCCTTCCCTTTCCAAACCCTCCCCCTGGGCTCTCTGGAACTCCCACTCTACCTCTTCTGGAAATTTCCCCTACCTCCTGACCCTAATGGAAACCAAGCTCTCCCCTGAGACACTGCCTCCTGCTCAAGAGGAAGCTATTTTTTCTCTCATATTCCAAGTACCTCAGAGCCGGGGGTGGGGCAGGTGTTTTTCTTACTCCCCACAGCTCCTTCAAAGTCATTTCTCTTCCTTCCTCCATTAAAAACTCTAGTTCCTTCGAAGTCCGCACCAACTGGCTAAACCTCCATGCCGCCTCCTGACCAGCCTCCTAATTCACTGGGAACTTTCGCTCCAGGCACGGTCCGCGCGTCACTCCCACACCCCGTCGATATTCTTGTGACCTCGCCGTCCACAGGGATGACTTTTCAAGATGCTGGCCTCTCAGTTACTTGACCTCCTCACCTCCAAAGCTATTTTCCTTCACACCATCTCAGCCACCCATTGCCCTAGAACGTGCTAGACTTTGTCCCACCCTCAGATAGCATCCCCCTTCCCTCCAGCTCTCTCTCTCACTGCACCAGTGCTCCAACATCTCCAATCCAATCACCCCATCATTTTTCCCCACAGCCTCCTTTCTTATTTCCTTCCTTTCTTCCCACCAAAATATCCTGTCTCCTTTTCCTGCTTTAGTTTTCCCTGTAGCATTTACTACCTTCTAACATCAGTAAAACCTACTTATTCATTTTATTAGTTGACTCCACCCAGGAGAATGTATGAGCCATGAGGTGTTGTCGTCTGTTTAATCACTGCTGTAACCTAGAACAGTGCTATGACACCCAGTAGGTGCTCAGTAAATGCTTGTAAAAAGAAAGGAAAAAATAAAGAAATAAAGAGGGCCAAGGGGGAGACAGCTTCAATTAGAAAATAGAAGCAATCCCTCAGGAGCACCCTCACCTTCCCATGTCCCCATCTGTACCATGTTCTCCTACTCCTTGTGACAACTGGAAGAGCATCCCTGCTCCTCTCCAAGACCATTCCCTCCACATGGGCTCTAGATGCCATCTCTTCTCACCTTCTCAAGAACCGGACTCCTGAGCTGTTCTACCCCCTCTGCCATCTCTAAATTCTCCTTCTGAATGAGATTATTTCACTTGCCTCTACTGTCTCCCATCTCTTCAAATTCATCTTTTGACCTCATATGCACATCCAACTTCTGTGCCATTCATTTCTTTGCTCCTTCTGCCTCAATTCCCATTCATTCTCAACCCAGTTCAGCAGCCATCTCAGCCCAGGAAGTGAAGCTTGGGATGGGAAATCATGTGCCAGGACAAAATGGAAAAACATAAAAGAGCCTGGGTTCCCAGTGACTCTGAGGAAAGACGGTACCAGCCCTGGAGTACCCCCCTCCAGGCTTCTATTTTTTTTTTTAATTTTTTTTGGCTGTGTTGGGTCTTCGTTGCTGCCTGCAGGCTTTCTCTAGTTGCAGCGAGCGGGGGCTACTCTTCATTGCAGTGCTCGGCCTTCTCATTGTGGTGGCTTCTCTTGTTGCAGAGCACGGGCTCTAGGCACGTGGGCTTCAGTAGTTGCAGCACACGACCTCAGTAGTTGTGGCTCGCGGGCTTAGTTTCTCCGCAGCATGTGGGATCTTCCCGGACCAGGGCTCAAACCCATGTTCCCTGCATTGGCAGGCGGATTCTTAACAACTGCGCCACCAGGGAAGTCCCTCCAGGCTTCTATTTAGTGTGAGCGAAATAAATTCTGTCTTGTTTAAGCCATTGGTATTTTGGGTTTTTCTCTTGTATCAACGAAGTGAATCCTAAATGATAGGTCTTATCTCTCCTATGATTCTGCGAAAAATGGAAGGCAATGGCTATATTTCTTTTCTTCAAAGTGCTCTGCAGAACGTAGATTCTAAATAAATGCTTCTTGGGGTAAATGAGATCTGGAAAATTAGGCAGAGGCATCAAAACAGAGGACCACGTGTAGCACCAGCCTAGGGTTTGCAACCAGGGTTCCTCTGCTAGGTCCACAAGTTTGTGGTCAAGGGGGGTGTTGAGCGAGGCAAGGGAAAACATACTGAGGAAGTAAGAGGAAGCGAGAGGCTGAAAGTAATGAATGATTCATACTCGGTTTCGTTCTGTTTGTGTCTAAGCTGATGAACTTTATCAGTCAGAGGGTGCAATGAAGTTCCACTTCTAGGTTTCTTTTCTTTCTGTAACAGCTTTATTGAGATATAATTCACATACCATACTATTCACCCATTTAGAGTGTACAACTCAGTGGTTTTCAGTATATTCACAGACTTGTGCAACCATCACCACAGTCAATTTTAGAATATTTTCATCACCTCAAAAAGAAACCCCATACCCTTTAGCCGTTGTTCCCCATTCCTCCACCCCACCCCAACCCTAAGCAACAACTAATCTATTTTCTGTCTCTATAGATTTGCTTATCCTGGACATTTCATATAAATGGGATCATACAATATGTGACATTTTGTGTCTGGCTCCCTTCCCTTAGCATAATGTTTTCAAGGTTCATCCATCTTGTAGCATCAATCAGTACTTCATTCCTTTTTATTGCTGAATAATATTCCATTGTAAAGTCCATTGTATGGATATGCCACATTTTATTTATCCATTCATTAGTTGACGGACATTGGGTTGTTTCCACTTTGGGGTTATTATGAATAATACTTCTATGAACATTCATTCGAGTTTTTGTGTGAATGTATGTTTTTAATTCTCTTGGGTACATACCTAGAAGTGGAATTGCTGGATCATATGGTAACCCTGTGTTTAACCTTTTGAGGAACTCACCCCTCTGGCCTACAGCTGCTTGTGCTTGTGCTGCCCCCAGTCAGAGGTCTGTCGGGGCCTCCATTAGGGTTAGATGAGTTTTCAGTTGTTTTCCAAAGTGGCTGCACCATCTGTGTTCCCACCAGAAGTGTATTTCTCCACATCCTCACCAACAGTTGTTATTATCTATTGTTGTTGTTGTTAGTATCCTAATGGGTGAGAAGTAGTGTCTCATTATGGCTTTGATTTGCATTTATTTCCCTTAAGACTATGATGTTGAGCAGATTTTCATGTGTTTACTGACCATTTGTATATCTTTTGGGGGGAAATGTCTATTCAGATCGTTTGCCTATTTTTTTCTCCCATTCTATGGGTTGTCTTTCACTTTCTTGATGGTATCCTTTAAAGCACAAAAGTTTTTAATTTTGATGAAGTCCAATTTATCTATTTTTTTCTTTTGTTGCTCGTGCTTTTGTGCCGTATTTAAGAAACCAGTGCCTAAGCTGGGGTCACGAAGATTTATCCCTGTACTATGTTCTAAGAGATTTACAGTTTTAACTCTTACATTTAGGCCTTTGATCCATTTTTAATTCATTCTTATATATTGTGTGAGGTAGGGATCCAACTTCATTCTTTTATATGTGGATATCCATTTGTTCCAGCACCACTTATTGAAATTCTTTCCCCATTGAATTGCTTTATCCATGCCAAAAATCAATTGACCATAAATGTGAGGGTTTATTTCTGGACTCTCCATTCTATTCCATTGATCTCTATATCTATCTTTATGCCAGTACCACACTGTCTTTATTATGTAGCTTTGTAGTAAGTTTTGAAATTTGGAAGGGCAAGTTCTTCAACATTGTTCGTTTTCTAAATAGCTTTGAGTTCTGAATCCCTTGAATCTTCATATGAATTTTAGAATCAATTTCTGCAAATAAGACAGCTGAGACTTCAGTAAGAACTGCATTGAATCTAAAAAATAAATTTATCATCTCAACAGTATTAAGTCCTCTAATCCACAAATATGGGATATCTTTTCTTTTATTAAAGAAGCTAGATCTTCTTTAACATCTTTCAGCAATGTTTTGTAGTTTTCAGGAGTATAAAGTTTCACTTCTTTTGTTAAGTTTATTCCTAAGTATTTTATTCTTTTTTATGCTATTGTAAATGGAATTATTTTCTTTATTTTCACATTGTTCATTACAAGTGTATAGAAGTACAACTGATTTTTGTATTCTGAAATCTTTTTGTACTTGCTTATTAGTTCTAATAGTTTTTTAGTGGATTCCTTAGGATTTTCTATATAAAAGATCATGGTATCTGAGAATATAGATATTTTACTCCTTCTTTTCCAATATGGATGCCTTTTATTTCATTTTCTTCCCTAATTGCCCTGGCTAGAACCTCCAATTCTATGGGGTTTTTTTTTTTTTTCAAATATAGTTTATTTATCTATTTATGTTATTTATTTATTTTATTTTTGGCTGCGTTGGGTCTTTGTTGCTGCGCACGGGCTTTCTCTAGTTGCGGCAAGCGGGGTCTACTCTTCATTGCAGTGCGCAGGCTTCTCATTGAGGTGGCTTCTCTTGTTGCGGAGCACGGGCTCTAGGCGCGCGGGCTTCAGTAGTTGCAGCACGCAGCCTCAGTAGTTGTGACTCTAGGGTTTAGTTGCTCTGCAGCATGTGGGATCTTCCCAGACCAGGGCTCGAACCCCTGTCCCCTGCATTGGCAGGCTATTCTTAACCACTGCACCACCAGGGAAGTACCTCTCTGGGGGTTTTTTAAACAGCTTTATTGAGGTATAATTGATGTACAAAAAAGGGCAGATATTTAATGCATACAATTTGGACACATTTGATGAATTCCATACACCCATGAAACCATCACTACAGTCAAGGTAATAAATCTCCAAAAAGTTCCCTCTTGTCCCTTTGTTTTGTCTTGTTTTTTGTGGTAAGAACACTGATCATGAAAGAAATCTACCTTCTTAACAAAGATGTTAAGTGCACAATACAGTATTCTTAACTGTAGGCACCACGTTGTACAGCAGATCTCTAGAACTTAGTCATCTTGCATAACTGAAACTTTATGCCCATTGAACAACAGCTCCCTATTTTCCCCTCCCTCAGCCCCTGGCAACCACCATTCTACACTTTGCTGAGTACAGTATTGAATAGAAAAGGCAAGAGTGATCATCCTTTTGTTCCTAATCTTAGAGGGAAACCATTCAGTCTTTCACCATTAAAAAACCTACTGTGGGGTTTTTGTAGATGTCTTTTATCAAGTTGAGGAAGTTCTTTACTATTCCTAGTTTGAGTGTTTTTATCACGAAGAGGTGTTGGATTTTGTCAAATGCTTTTTCTGTATGCTTTGAGATAATCATATGGTTTGGGTCTTTAATTCTGTCAATATGATATATTATGAATAGATTTGTTAAACCAACCTTGCACTTCTGGGGTAAATCCCACTTTGTCATGGTGTGTAATCCTTTTGATACGTTGCTGGATTTGGTTTGCTAGTACTTGGTTGAGGATTTTTTCATGTATATTCATGATATATATTGGTCTGCAGTTTTCTCTTCTTGCGGTGTCTTTGCCTGGTTTTGTTATTAGGGCAATACTAGCCTCATAGAATGAGTTGGAAGTGTCTAGGTTTCTTTTTCACTCATGTTTTGGTCAAGCTTATCTCTTGATCTTTACAACATTCTGAGAAAAAAGCCAAGGCCTGGGAAGATTTATCTGGGGTTCTCAAGTTGAGCATGCATCACGATCAACTGGGAGCTTGTTCAAAGCAGTTTCCTGGGTCCCGGCTCCATATACTCTGACTCAGAAACTTTGCAGCAAGACTGGTGACCCTGTATTTCTAACAAGCACTCCCCAAGAGATTCTGAGATAAGTCTTTCTCATTTCACTTTAAAAAACACTGATAGACTTGCCCAAGCCGACCCAGTTAGTAGCCTCAGAGGATGGGCTAAGAAAGTATTGTTTCTTCATATAGGAGTCTCAGAGGCTTCAGTGTGCTCATGTCCCTCATGAATATCTAAAGGGGAAGCTAAAGTAAGCACTGTTTCCCAGACTTATTTGTCCACAAAATCTTTTATTTGTGGAGGACTGGTGTTCCACAGAGCATAGTCTGGGAAACACTGCCCCCAGAATTATTCAAACGTCCCTCTGAACTTTCATGGGACTTTGTTCTAAGCACTCACCCCTTTGGCCTGCAGCTGCTTATATATGTGTGGCTGTGTCAGACATCTGTCCAGGCCTCAGTTAGGGTTGGATAAGTTAGGCATTTGCCTCAAGAGCAAAATTTCAGGAAGTGCCAAGAAACTCAATTATCAAGATAAATTATTATTTGGAGGATGGGTCAACCAGATAGCCCATCAGGCAGCCAATGGGATAAAGGAGGGTATAGTAGTGTAAAGGGAGCTTAATGATTACTGTGTGTGGGACCAAGAGCCACGGTCTGTCCAGGCAGGGTCAAGTCCTGGAGCAGTGGGATGGTTGAGCCAGGTCTGTTGTTTGTCTCCCCCATGGACTGCGACCCTCTCCAGAGTAGGGGCGGGTCTTTCTCACCTCTGAACCCCCAGTCTGAATCCACAGTGCCTGGAGCACAGACTGGTTCCACTCCCTCACGGGAATAATGCCACATTGTCTTACCTCCCAACTCCTACTTGAGCCTCTAACCCACTGCTGGACACAAGGAGACTCAGCCAATTCATATTTTGAAGTGATTGAATGGATTTCATCTAGAAAGCTTCCCCAGAGTATCTGAGCCGTCTGCATGATGGTGCCTTGCTTTGGATGTGCTCCCAAATCTGAATTGGGGAGAGGGGGGCTGGGTGCCAGAGAATTTCTGGGAAAAGTCTGTCCTTTCCCAAATACCCTTCCTCTCTGTGTCCAACAGCGCTTGACCTCAAATGTGCAAGCTCTAACATTTGTAAAAGTTGGGCTGATTGGGCTGCCGCTAGATGTTTGTGATTTGTGCAGTCATCATGGCCTGATTGGGCTCTGTGACTAGGAGGCCCTCAGCCCTGACCTTGGAAAACAATCTGAAAGCCAAGAGTGGTTGCCCAGGGGTACCATCCTGGGCCCACCCTTCAGGCTGGTTCCAGGGCATTTCCCTGCCTCAACCCTACTCATTCTTTGCCTCATTAAAACTGCTTTAGGGGCTTCCCTGGTGGCGCAGTGGTTAAGAATCTGCCTGCCAATGCAGGAGACACGGGCTTGAGCCCTGGTCCGGGAAGATCCCACATGCCGCGGAGCAGCTAAGCCCATGCGCCACAACTACAGAGCCTGCGCTCTAGAGCCCGCGAGTCACAACTACTGAAACCCGCACACCTAGAGCCCATGCAAAAGCCACCACAATGTGAAGCCCGTGCACCGCAATGAACAGCAGCCCCCGCTAGCTGCAACTAGAGAAAAGCCCGCGCGCAGCAACGAGGACCCGACGCAAGTAAAAATTGATTAGTTAATTAATTTTAAAAAAACAAAAAACTGCTTTATAGGCCTAAAATCTCATCGATTAATTGGGCAACAAGGAATAAGAACAGGGTTCCCTTTAAATAACTTGTGTAAAAATTATTACAGTGGCTCCATGTTGACCTGCTCAAGAGAGGAAACTTGTTCACTCTCTTAGGCAACATCTAACTGTAAATAAGCCTCCAGCTGATTATAGAAGATTCTCGTCTATGCCATAAAAAGCTGATCCCCCATGACCTCTACTTATCAACACCTCATAAGTTTACTATGGGTTGCTTCATAACCTCACGGGTACAGTGATGTCTTCTGGGAACCAAGCTTTATAGTAACTCGATTGTGTTAAATAAACTTCAGGGAGACTTCCCTGGTGGTGCAGTGGTTGGGAGTCCTCCTGCGAATGCAGGGAACACAGGTTCGAGCCCTGGTCCAGGAAGATCCCACACACCGCGGAGCAACTAAGCCTGCGAGCCACAACTACTGAGCCCACATGACACAACTACTGAAGCCCACGTGCCTAGAGCCGTGCTCCACAAGAAGAGAAGCCACCACAATGAGAAGCCCCTGCCCTGCAATGAAGAGTAGCCCCTGCTCGACGCAACTAGAGAAAGCCCGCATGCAGCAACGAAGAGCCAATGCAGCCAAAAATAAATAAATTTTTAAAATAAAATAAAATAAGAAATAAATAAATAAATAAAAATTTCAGGAAGCAGGGCAAGCTAGAGTCCAGGGAATCTGTGTGGATGAGCAGGGTTTAGGATGGTTGGAAAGCTGGTTCTTAGGGATTGTGGAATTGGCCCTGGCTCTAGGATGATGGCTTTCAAAGGAATGTCATCTCACAGAGGGGTTACTGAGACCCCGGTTGAGGGAAAGGAGTGACTTGTCTATATTTACATGGTGGCAAAGCTGAGGTTAAGACGTGGGTCTCCAGACACCAGACCCTCTCTCTCCTTTCCCTTCCAACTCCCAGGGCCCAGCCCCTCTGCTCTAATCCCCTTCCTGCTAGGAAAGCAGAAAAGAATCTGACAGCTGACTGAGAGCATGTGTAGGAAAGAAATTCAGCCATTTTCTCTCCTCAATTCGTCCTCTGCATTTTAAGCCATTACTTTTTATTGTGCCGTGAAAGTCTTTGCGCTGTGTCAAATGAACTTCAGGCAGGTGGGAAGAAGGCAGTGTAGAGGTAGGAGGCCACTGAAGTCACACCTGGGGTAAGGCAGCAGGTCTCACCCTTGGCTGCCTGGTAGAATCACCTGGGGCCATTGTAAAAGTCCCAATGTCCAGGCCACGTCCCAGATCAATTACATCAGAATTCTCTGGAGCTGAGCTCAGGCATTAGGATTTTTTTTTAACTCCCCTTTGATTCTAACATATAGCCAAGTTTGGGAACCACAACAGTAACGCCATTCTAAATCCAATGAAGCCAACGTCGGAGTGGAACAGCTGTGGTGGATGTTCACCACTGATGTAGACAAAGTCAGTGGGCCCTGGGCCCTCACCCTCACCCACCCCTGTCTCCAGAGAGACTCCCCATCATAGCAGCCTGCTCCGCTTGCATTTGTTCAGTGCGTGCTCTGCCCCAACAGGCGTTCTGTTAAGTGCTTTATGTGCGTTGCCTCACTTTCCCCACAGTTGCCCGGTGATCCAGGTGCGATTATTACCCACACTTTGAAGATGACAAACCTGAGGCTGGCTGAGATGGCACATGAACCCAGGTCTGTGTGACTCCTAAGCTTATCTTCCAGTAAATAGTTGTTGAAGTCATTATTCTATGGATTAATACTATACGCTTAGACATAATAATGGCGTCAAGAAATATTTCCCATGTGCCTCTTGTGGGCTGGGCACTGAGCTGGCGCTGGGTATAGAGTGGTGAGCAGGACCGGACAAGTCCTGGCCCTCGGGGAGCTTACGAGCCAGTGGGGCAGATGCACTCAATTTAAAAGACTCTACGCCAACACTCATGCCCATAAACATTTCCAGATGCTGAAGGCTGTGAAGAAGGCCACCTGGAGGCTGGAATGGGGAGTAAGGGTGGGCCTGTGTCAGCCAGAGGGAGAGGAAGTGAGATGTGGAGAAGAAGCCAGCTGGTTCCAGCGGGCAGGGGGCATGGTCCTGCTGGGCTGGGGAGGGGTACAAGCCAGAGGGGTCCCTGAGGGTTTCAGGCAGAACAGTGACAGGATCAGATCTGGGTCATTAAGAGACCACCCCCAGCAAACGGATTCCCCTTCCATTTCAAAACCGATTAGCTGGGTGACCTGTCCTCCCCACCCCTACCCTCTTCCTCCTCTGGCAAAGGAAGGGCAAGACCAGTGATATCTCAGGCCACCAAGCCACGGAGTCCATGGGTAAAGGGCTGAGGAGCACATTTGTCATCCGGCCCCAGCTCAGATTCTTAGGAAATACCAAAATAACGAGAGACCAACGTGGCCTAATTCAGCTAGAAGAGCTGGGAGGTTTTAATTAGAAACATCACAGAAATAAAAACCTTAATCCAAACCATCCCCACCAGCTGGAAATTCAGTCTCTCTTTCAAGGTCTTTAAAAAGAGTTTGCTTTACACTACACAGTGATAAGTTTTTGTACTTAAACAATATTTATGAGCTGGGAATTCTTCTTCGTCCTGGGGCTAAGACTTCTTTAATGAAATCTAACATGAATACCAGCTTTTCAATATATTTCTATTTGTGAAATTACGTATATTTGAAGATAAGAAATTATTGTCCAATAAAAAGTTAAAAAATTAAAGATGACTCTGGAGCTCTAACATAAAGGAGTGGCCGTTCTCTTAAGCCACTTTCTTCCCTGGGTCCTGTACCCAGTAGGTGCCTAAATATGTTGCTACTAAGGACACAGCGAGTAAAGAGGAGCAGGAGCACGGAAAGGAGGGAGGGAGGGGTGTGTCTGGAGCAGCACAGCAAGAAGCTGGTCCTGGCCCAGGCCCCGAGCAGGGCAAAGACAAAAGTCCAGATCCTCAGGGACCCCGCGGGGGACAGCAAGAGACATGTTACATCTATGAACCCCCTGTCAACACATCCCAGCAAGGTCCTGAGCCCTTCCACAGTCACTCCAATCCTTGACACCTCCTTGGTCACAAGAACCAACACACACACATACACACACTGGTTGCCATGAACATCTTGGGGTGTCAGGTTTAACAGAGTCAACTGAGGTCAGGGTTGACAGATCTAAACTCTTGTCCCAGCTCTGTCCCTGCCAGCTGTGTGACCTTAGACAAGGTACCTAACCTCTCTGTTGGTCAGTATCCTCTCTGGGAAAATGGGAGGAATAAACACATAAGACATTCTTCGTGGGGTTGTTGTGAGGACTGATGGGGTTATGGGGTGAAGTGGTTTGTGAGCTGGACCCACACGATTCATTAGATTCATTGTTACCTTGGGTCTGACTCTGAAGCAGGGGTCAAAGAGGGACAGACAGGAAAGGAGGGAGAAGTTAAAGAGGTTGGAACTCTGGGACTGTCCCCAAACCCCAAGGCCAGGCACCTTGCAGCTGCTGTGGTCTCCCCCTGGGCTCTGAAATTCACAGACACTGTGAAAACAGCGGGGGGGCCTCCTCCGAGCAGGTCCTGGGCAGACACTTTTCACAAGATCAGATGTTCTCATGGCCCCATTCTACAGAAGAGGAAACTGAGGCTCAGCGAGGTTCTATTTCTAGGCTGAGCCAGGCATTCCCCTCTAATGTCTGAGTGCTAATCCCTGTGTCACGGGGCCATGTGTGGGGAGCACAGCTTCTGCAGAACAGGAAAGCACTAGAAGTTTCCCCCACGGAGCTGCCTTATCTTTTAGGCACAGGGCCCACAGTACTTTCAGGGGCCCATGCAAATGTTTTCATTTTAATTTATTTTAAAATCAAAAGATAAATTGAATAAAATAATGAATATATAATCATGAATCCAGCTTGGATTATATTCATCTTTATACCGATACAGTTGTATCATATACTTTTTAGTATTTTTTATGAAGGAAGGGGCCCACAAAGGCAAAAGTCATAAGTGGCCCTGGTGCCCCATAATTATGTCCCCACCTGGGAGAGGAAGGTCAGGAGCTCCTCCTCCTGACACCCCACCTTCCCGCATGTTCCTGGTCCCTGGGGGCACTCAGCAAGGCCAGGCCAGAGCAAGCCCAGCCTATTAAGCCCAGCCCCTCAGCGAGGCGGCGGGGTCCAAGCCACCCTGGCTTGGGCTGCAGAGCGCCAACCCCACACGCTGTCCCATGTCCTGTCCCCAGCACCATCACAGTGTCCTCCAGCCCAGGGCTGAGGAAGGGTGTGTTCCGATTCCTGGCAGAGCCCAGCTTCCTGTTTTTCTTCAAGTAGACGAGGTCAGGCTGCTGCTGGAAAGGGACACAGGGACCAGTTATGGGCCAGCAGATCCCGGCCGCGCTGATGGGCTCGGCAGCTGAGGGAGGAGGGGCCGGCAGGCAGGCACACTGGGCCCCAGGACCCAGAGGGGGCCCTCTCTTCCTGACACCCCCTTGGACCCCCCACAGACCTCTGCAAGGCCTCCTCGTCCTCTCTGACTTCCTGGGCTTCAATTTGCTCATCTGCGAAACAGACAGGGAGGTTCTGCAGTGCCTGCCCGCCTGCTAAGAGGATCCAAGTCAGGCTGAGATGGGAGCAGAAAGGGCTTTGTCAACCGTAAAGACCCCATTGGCCATCCGCACAGTAGGGCTAGTGACCAGGAGGTGCAGTGTAACAGCGTCTATTTATTGCCTCTCTGCCCCTTGTGGGGTCTGTCCCTGTGCAATTTCATCTCCACAAAGACCCTATGAGGATGGACCTACTATTCCTATTTTCTGATGGAGGAAAGTGAGCCTAAGTGCCTCTACTCTGGCCTCGGGGGCAGGAAATGACTGACGTCAAGCTGTGCCCACACCACAGTCTCCTCACTCCTCACACAGTCGGTGTGGGTTGTGGGAACTGAGAACTGGTAAATCCAGGTCTCCTTCTGGCTGGTGGATTTCGGGGCCCTGATCATGGTGGCTGAGGAATTACGGGGTGGGGAAGGTAAGATGCTTCACTAGCCGGTGCCTACAGACACCAGGGATTTACACAGTCAGTTCGTAGCCTTCAGCCTCAACCCGCCTGAATCCCCATCCATTCAACACTATTCATCGAGTGCCAGCTGTGTGCCAGGTGCACGCCCTCCTCCTCAGGATGCCCTGTTGGGACTTCTACACCCTCCCGCCTCCGGGGAGTGGAGACAGACTCTGAGTTCAAATTCCAGCACTGCCACTTACAAGCCATAAGGCTTTGGGCAAGTTTCATAACCCAGCTTTGCCTCCTCCCCTGTAAAATGGGGATGATAATCGTGCTGACCTCACAGGGCTATTATGTGGATTAAGGCATCAATGTGTTAAATTCATGTCACATGTTGTCATCGGCATCCTCCCTCCCTCCTTCCATTTCAACCTCCTTTCCTCGCTTGGCCTCACTTCTTTCTTCCACTTGCTCTGCCCACTGCTCTCTTTGGATTACCCCTCCCTCGTCTCTTCCAGGGCCTTTCCTGACATCAGGAGAGACATCCAGGAAAAGAAAACACAGGCCAAGAGTACACAAGGCCAAGGACAAGGTAGGATGCGGTCACATGAAAGAGGAGGGCTCCATGCTGCAAAGGGCCTTCCCTCCCACTGAGCCCTCTGGGGTCCAAGAGGAAGGATCCATGGGGCCGTTCGTGACGCTCACTCTCAGCCAGCAGCTGAAGGTCCAGAAGGGAGGACAAGAGGTAGCTGGGTCACATGGAGACTGGCTTTACATCTGGGTGACCCTGAGCGTGTACAAGAAATGGGGGTCAGGGGGACAGGGCCTCCCACCTCCAGCAAAAGCAAACCCAAGGCAGGACTTGTGGGATGCTCAAGGATTTGTGAGATGCAGAAGACTAAAACAAGAGTTTAGTGGCCGGTACCATGGGTAGGCATTCAAGAACTATTTGTTGAATGGATAAATGACTCCATGTGGGAGTGGGGTAGGGTGTGTTGGAAACAGGAGCAGAAGGAAGATGGGGACCAATAAGGGTACCAACAGTCACATCTGCCATGCAGAATGTGGACCAAGATGGCAGCTCACAGGGTAATACCAGTAGCTAACCCTGGAGAAGCACTTCCTGTGTGCCCCAAGCACACAGGAAGTGTGTTCTAAATGTCTTACCCATAGTTCTGTTATCATCACCTCTGTCTTACAGACAAGGAAACTGAGGCACAGAGAAATCAAGAAGCTGGCTCGAGGTTACACGAACACAGGCACTCTGACCTCAGTGGCCGTGTCGCTAACCACTGTGCCCTCCTGCCTCTCAATTTACTCTGGAGAGGGAATAGCTTCAAATTTCAGGTAATGTGCTGATTTTCCAGATCAAGTATCGTGTTTGTGGCTTTCCTAAAGTTTGTTTAGTTCATATGCTCTACTTGAGGCTCCTTCAGTTGTCTTATTTTTTTGTTCACATTGTTACCTGTCTTTTCAGCAGCTCCATACTGTTGGCCATCTTGGCTCAAAATCAAAACAATGTCAGCAGTTAGGAAAGAGGTGGAGATGGAGAAAGGGAATAGTCTGGAGCTCTGTTTTGGAGGTCACAGTCAGAGGACTTCCTGATAGTTTGGATGTGGGGGTGAGAATAAAAATTACACCCTTCTCGCTGCAAATCAAGTGATACAGCGCATGTGAAGTGAATGATATAATGCATGCAAAAGCCACAAATGATCCCCTAAAGCAAGGGAAACAGATGAAGGAAAGGAGGAGAGCTAGCAATGAAGAGGTTGCAGACTGAACCAGCCCTGATGTTGTTCCTGTTGCCTGGAGCTTCATGCCATCCTGCACTGATACAGGGTTCCAGCTGAAACATCCAGCAGGTGCTCCTGCTGTGGGCACCCGACACAGCCTGGGTTACACCTATTGCCCGGACATGGTTGTCATCATGCCCCTGTGGCAGATGCTGTGAGGCACCATCCAAATCCCCAGCTGTTGGGTTGGCTACCCAAGCTGCCTTCAGCTGTCAGCCCTCTTTGGGCGTTGCCTCAGCTAAAGGAAACAGCCTCCCCCGAGGTCACACCTCCTTCCAGAGGCCACAAGTATCCAGTGACTGCTCGTTGTTACACAAGATGTTATACAAGCCAGGCCCCCGGCCCCAGCTGGAGATGATAGTGAAGGGCCATCTTAGCTCTGGGCTCCCCGTGGGGTTAGCTGAGACCTTCACTCAGACTGTGTCACATCTCAACTTCTCCCTCTGCCCAGTCTGGCTTCTGTCCCTTCCTTTCCACGTGTATTGATCCCAAAAGTACTCCTAATAATCTTTCTGCACGCAAATCCCACTCCGACCTCCCACCCTCATCTTAAAATCTGCTTCCTGGGGAACTTAACCTGCAACGATCATTTTTACTCTCAATAGTGTCCTAGTTAGAATACTAAACGGCACGGTCACCCTAGCTCCATGAGACCTACCAGGTCACAGCACTTGTCACAGCTCATTGCAATGACTTATTTAGTGACACTAGACTGGGAGCCCCCTGAGGCAGGCAATGTGGAGGTCTCATTCCCAATCATGCAGAACCCAGTGCTTGTCACAGCAGTGCTGAATAAATATTTGTTGAATGGATGGATTAAGCACCTTATCTGAGAGTTTAGAGACCAGACGAGCTGGAGGGTGGGGGGGGCGGGGGGGGGAGGAGGAGGAGGAGGAGGAGGAAGCTGCCCTGAGCCCCTAAAATGCAAAGTAGCAGCAAGACACATGCATCTACCACCGTCCTCCCCAGTCTGCCTTTGCTCCTCCTGGCTTTATTGCCGCCTCCCAACAACATCCCATCCCTGACTATAGTTCTTCTTGTTTATGGCTTCATTCATTTGTTCATTCATTCATTCATTCATGGAATACCTGCGGAGCCCTCCCTGTGTGCCAGGCCCAGGGCAGGACACTGGGATACAGAGGTGAATACAACCAGCCCTCTGTCCTCCAGGAGCTCACAGGTCAGAGGAAGAGACAGATGTGGGAAGGGCTCTTGTGATATAGTATGAGAAGGCAATAGTATACCAAGGCTACCCTTGATTTTTATTTTAGCAAGATTTCACTTGCACTAATGTTGGGCGGAGGGAGGAAAAAGGATCCTTGGGTTTGTCTGCAAGCCCAGGAATGGCTCTGATCCCAATTGTACCCATCCCTAAGAACTGGCCCCGACCCCGACCCCACTACTGCTCCCACTCCCTCCTCCTCCCGCCTCCTCCTGAAATCCATCAGTCCTGCAGCCCAGGCCAGGTTAGGTGCCTTCCAAGATGACAAGTACCGAATCCTAAAAATGGCCCTGGGGTCACATTTCCCTTCCTGGGTAGAGGTCATGTTGTAAAGCTGGCCTTCTAGAGACAATGGCCTCAGATTGGTGGCCTGCTCCAGACCAGGTGGGCAGAGAGCTGGATCCTGGGTGGGAAGAGAACCTGTCTTGTAGACTTGCCCCACACCTTACACAGCAGGCAGCCACCCACCCTCGTGGATGAGGTTCTTGGGAGACCCAGGTCAGCTCCTGGAGGAAACCTGGAACCGGTCTGCAGAACGGGCAGTGCCCAGGAGAGCCGCCAGGCCAAGCTACCTCTCCACCCGCCCTCTCGCTTCCCATTCTCATCTCCTGTTAGTCAGAGGGGCCTTGGCAGCTGAGGGAAACTCATACACAAAGCAGAATTCCAGGAACTCCAGGCTGAGCAGACTCCTGGCTGTTTTCTCAGTTCCTTTTTGCTTTTCTTAAAGGTCTCTGGTGCCGGAGCTCAGCCCCATGACCTTCCAGGCAGAATCCTGGTTGATGGTCTCCATGCTGCCTCCCTCCTTCCCCCACAATTACACTTCTCTTCGGAGGCTTCTGAGAATCCTAGAAGGTCACACTGCTGGAAAGGACCGTATATAGATAGCGAAAGAGGAAGCTGAGAGGCTCCAGCCTAAGGAGGCAGCCTCCATCTAGCTGGTTCCCACCTGTCAGGCTGCATCTCCCCAGGGTCCCCAGCCTCCAGAAATGCCGCCACTAATTAGGTACCAAGAGGTATGGAGCACTGGAACAATAACACCTTCACACTTGTATGCCTGACCCTTTCTACAGGTGATGAAATAAAAAGGTGGAACAGAAAAGGGTACGGGGGTTGTTGATAACATACAAAGCCCAGGATATGAAAGGAAAAGGCAGAGAGCTCCCCATCCCACCAAGCAGAACAGGGGGAGATGCAGATTTTTTCCAGAAGGATGAAGACTACCTGGAGGGACTGCTAAATGGAGTGTCTGAGTGCCAAGTGATGGGAAGATTGAGTAGAGGTAACTCCAGGCAAAAAAGAGGATGATCTGAATTGCTTTGGAGTTTTTAGGAAGAGACGTTTCTAGCCTGTGATTCATCCTGTGATTTTGATGACGCAACAGTTTTCGATAAGTGTATATATGTGCATTACAACCCCCTTCCCCTCCCCTATCCTCACTCCTCCTTCTTTGGGGCCACAGAGGGGAACTCTGGGTAGGAGGGACTCATCCTGCCTTCACATGAAATGTCTATGCATTTATTTATTCATTTCTTTCTTCAGCAAAGATTTTCAAGCACCTATTCCAGACCCTGATAAAACAATTGTAATCAAGGTAGATGCAGTGTCTGCTCTCATGGAGTGTACAGTCCAATGGGGACAATGAAATGATTCCACAATAGTGTGGAGTAAAGTGCTATGTGGGCAGAAAAAAGTGAGAAAGCTAAGGAACACAGATGAGGGACCCCTCAGTGAGACCTGTGTGAGGGAGGAAGTCAAGTCTCCTCCCTCATGACAATGGGTTAAACAAATGACAATGCTTCAGACTCAGAGACTAATTGCCTCCAAGATCACACATCTAGTGACAGTCACCAACTGAATCTCATCTCTATAAACTGACTTTGACTCCTAACTCTGCCACTTTCTAGCGAAGTGCTCTTGGGTAAGTTACTCAACTTCTCTGTGCCTCAGTTTCTCCGTCTGTTAAATCGGGATAATAAGAAACCTGCCTCATTAGGCTGTTTGGAAAAAGTAAATGTATTAGTACAGCAATTCTTGTTTTTTAAAATTTATTTTTTATTGAAGTATAGTTGAATTACAATGTGGTGTTAGTTATTGCTGTACCGCAGGTGACTCGGTTACATATATATATATATTCTTTTTCATACTCTTTTCCATTATGGCTTAGCACAGGATATTGAATATAGTTCCCTGTGCTATACAGTAGGACCTTGTTGTTGTTGTTGTTTTCTAATTTATTTATTTTATTTTTGGCTGCGTTGGGTCTTCGTTGCTGCACGCGGGCTTTCTCCAGTTGCAGCGAGCAGGGACTACTCTTCGTTGCGGTGCGCGGGCTTCGCATTGCGGTGGCTTCTCTTGTTGCGGAGCACGGGCTCTAGGTGCGTGGGCTTCAGTAGTTGTGGCGCATGAGCTTAGTTGTTCCGTGGCATGTGGGATCCTTCCAGACCGGGGCTTGAACCCGTGTCCCCTGCATTGGCAGGCGGATTCTTAACCACTGCTCCACCAGGGAAGCCTGACCTTGTTGTTTATCCATTCTACATATACCAGTTTGCATCTGCTAACCCCAAACTCCCACTCCAACACTCTCCCACCCCACTCCCCCTTGGCAACCACCAGTCTAATCACTATGTCCCTGATTCAGTACAGCAGCTTTTAAAGTGTGGTCCAGGGACCCTTGGAAGTCCTCAGGATTTTGTCTGGGGGTCCAAAAGGTAAAAACTATTTTCATAGTAATAGTAAAATATTATTTACCTTCATTGCTCTCCAGTGTTTTCCAGAGACCATATGATGTGTGACATCACAACAGATTGAATGCAGAAGATGTGTGAATCAAACTGTCTTTGATTGAACTAGACTTTACAGGGAATTGCAAAAATATTAAAAAAAAAAAAGTCACCCTCTTCACTAAATATTGTTTATTTTGGAAAATAACAGTTATTTTTGCAAAGAATGTTATTTATACTGACATGCAATGGGTTTGTTATTAGTATTTTTTTTTTTTTTAACTTATTTATTTATTTATGGCTGTGTTTGGTCTTCGTTTCTGTGTGAGGGCTTTCTCTAGTTGCGGCAAGTTGGGGGGCCACTCTTCATCGCGGTGCGCGGGCCTCTCATTATCACGGCCTCTCTTGTTGCAGAGCACAGGCTCCAGACGCGCAGGCTCAGTAATTGTGGCTCACGGGCCTAGCTGCTCCGCGGCATGTGGGATGTGGGATCTTCCCAGACCAGGGCTCGAACCCGTGTCCCCTGCATTGGCAGGCAGATTCTCAACCACTGCGCCACCAGGGAAGCCCTGTTATTAGTATTTTTAATGGATGCATAGTTTAACTTTTTCTCAATTTTAATTTCTAATATCTTAAATATTGATAAATATCCCAGCAGGGTGCTGGAGTCAGCTTGCACTGGCTTGGGAAAGTTGATTGTGCACATCTCTCCCCAATTCACATTCGGTTATGTCAGGGGGAATCTTAAAATGGGTCACAGTAGAAGTATTTACACCATGGGAATTGGCAAATGCTACACATCAGAATTTTTCTCCCAGAGAACCAGTTATTAAGCATCACACCACCAGATATAATCCACAGAAATAAAAGCTCTTTGGGAAAAAAAAAAAAAAAAAAAAAAGCTCTTTGGGGGTTTTCAAGAATTTTTGAGGCAGCCAGAAAAGTTTGAGAACCATTGAGTTAAGTACTCACAAAATACTTAAATCAATGCCTAGTATGAGGTAGGTCCTCAGTAATTAATTATCAATAATTAATCTCCACCAGATTTCAAAGTTCAAGGATGTAGTCATTAATGGAGGGCCTTATTTTTTGTTTTTCATTTTCCAAGTCCCCAGATGCTCCTTGCTCTCACCCCCAACCTCACCCCTCCATTCGACTGTGGCCCCTCTTAGCTCCCACCAGAAAGTTTCTCTGCTCCAGGGCCTTGAGGCACCATCCACCCTCTGACCATAGCCAGCAACCTCTGCCAGAGGCTTTCTACCACCTACTCGGCATAAAGAGCCCATTTGTGAAAGGTACTCTTGTTTACACTTGCAACCACCCAGCTAATTGTGTCTTTAGCTAACAAGCTGTGGGTGATTACGGGCCCACTGGTGGCTGTGGGGATTGTTCAGAAGGTTCTGGCTTTGAGATCTCCTCAAAGGCCTACTTGGGTTGGTTGTTTCATCATGTTATATTTTAAGAGCATTATCGAGCAAGCCTCAACCAGATTAAGAAAATCTGACTAAGGGTGCTGCATGAACACCCCTGGCAGAGGCGTTTCCAAATATCTCCAGGGACGGCAATGACATAGAGGCTGGGGCATCTGGGGAACCCAAGTGGAAGAGATTCTGTGAGAGAATGCAAATTGGAACAGTTCAACCAAAAAACAAAACAAAACAAAACAAAAAAACCCTTTCATGACCAGAAGCTCAGTGCAATTTAAGCATAAGAATTACCAAGCAAATAGTAAATGACAAACAAATAACCTGCCTAGGAAGAAATACGGATGCAAGTCCATTTCAACACCAAAGATGAGTGAGGATACAAAAATAAACACCAAATACAGTAGAAAGAGCCTCACCTTTTCTCCTTGCTTTGTTTCCATCAGTGATTTCCCAACCTCAGTCATTTGAATAATACCTTTGCGGGTTTTGCGGGTTTTTTCCACCCCCGAATTCCCACCTATGTTATTATTTACTTAGCTTTCTTCTCTAAATTGACTCACCTTTTTTTTTTAACTTAAATTATTTTGAAAGGAACTTTCATATTTTGATTGTAGATGGAAAATCTATGTAAAACTATATCCAATAAAAACCAAACATTGTTATTATACTCTAGCTAGGCTCTGGCCAAAGACTCTAATCCGAGACCAACACTCTGTCTTGAAGAGATTAGCAAGTATTAGAGAAAGATAATATTAAAGACATATTGGCACTAGTGAGACTTTCTCACCCAAGTGAGATTCTTCTTGACATCATTAGAAGGATTGAAAGAAAGTGTGACCCACTTCTAGGAATTTATCCTGTAGCTTTCTCCACTATAGATTGTCAGCTCCATGATGCAAGGACTGGGCCTGTTGTGCTCACTACTCTGCACACACACACACACACACACACACACACACACACGCACACACACACCATGCCTAGAGCTGGCCTGGTGCATAGTAAGTGCTCAATAACATTTGTGGAATGCATGGATGAATTAATATGCAAAATGAAATAGGTACAAAGATATTTACTGCAACAATTCTTATAGTAGGAAATGGGTTGGAAACAGGTAACTCCATCAATAGGGGACCAGGTAAATTACATACCAGACATACAATGGGGTAGAATGAAGCATGTACAATGTGGAACTCACTGATATGTAAAGTGAAATAAAGTACAGAGCTGTTGTGTATAGCATGCTTCCGTTACTTTTTTTTTATATATATATAAATTTATTTATTTTTGGCTGTGTTGGGTCTTTGTTGATGCACACAGGCTTTCTCTAGTTGCAGCAAGTGGGGGCCACTCTTTGTTGCAGTGGGCAGGCTTCTCATTGTGGTGGCTTCTCTTGTTGTGGAGCATGGGCTCTAGGCATGTGGGCTTCAGTAGTTGTGGCACGCAGGCTCAGTAGTTGTGGCTCGCGGGCTCTAGAGCACAGGCTCAGTAGTTGTGATACACGGGCTTAGTTGCTCCACGGCATGTGGGATCTTCCCGGACAAGGGCTCAGACCCATGTCCCCTGCATTGGCAGGCGGATTCTTAACCACTGCACCACCAGGGAAGTCCACTTCCGTTACTTTTTAAAAAAGAGGCTACCTGAATTTATGTGTTTGTAGATGCATGAAACACATCTGGAAAAATACATAAGAAACTATATTTTTGAATGGTTGCTTCAAAAGAGGGAAACCTGGGGCCAGAGGTGGGAGAAGCACACTCTTTTGAAATTTGTACAAAGTGCACACATCAACTATTCAAGGAATAGACAAACCTGGAGGACTGGAGGTTTGAAAAACGAACTGGAGGACTTCTCCAGTGGCACAGTGGTTAAGAATCCGCCTGCCAATGCAGTGGACACGGGTTCGAGCCCTGGTCCAGGAAAATCCCACATGCCAAGGAGCAACTAAGCCCGCAAGCCACAACTACTGAGCCTGCGCTCTAGAGCCCTCGAGCCGCAACTACTGAGTCCACGTGCCACAACTACTGAAGGAACCGTCAGGGACTCAAAGCCCATCTAGCTTTCTGCTCTGCCATCAGAGGATGAAGTTTTCATGCTTATGCTCAAACACTGGCTGCTATACCTCCTGGCAGTGGGTCTACATTCTAGACTAAAGAAGGATAATAAGACAAAGGACAAAAGACAAAGGGTATGTGCCAGCTGGGTTGGTCCTCTTTAGCAAGTTTTCCCAGAAGCCCCACCCAGAGACTTCCATGTACATCTCACTGGCCAGAATTTTGTCACATGGCCATCCTAGCTTCAAGGGAGTCCAGGAAGCATTTAAAAAGGAGCAGGTCACCATTATGAACAAAATTAGAATTTCAATCTTAAAGAAGGAAAGGCAGGAGAACTCGTGAGTGAAAGATATTATTTTAAACTGATAGTAGTTATCAGTAGGCATAGTTTATCCACCCTGGTAGATACGGGAAGGGAAGGCAGGGAAGGTGTATTTTATTCATTTTTCTATCTTTCACACTTCTAGCATAGAGTTGAAATTGAACAAGGGCCATATTTGGGGGAACAGTGGGGGAATAAGATTAGATACCTAAGCTGGAGCCTGGGAAGCCACTAGGAACAGGTTTGAAGCGTTGGACAATGAGGAGCCACAACAGGTTCTTGATCTGAGGAATGTTTTTTGAGCCAGTTCAGTTCAACACACATTTAGTGAATACCAACTCCTCATACGGTGATTAAAAGCTGCCCTTAAGGTGCTGTCTGTTAAGAGAGATGAGGCAGACAATTACCTGGGAAATATGGTGCGTGGAGAGGAAGCATTTCACCGGGGCCTTGAGGGATGGGTGTGATTTGACAGGCAGAGGCAGGAGAAGTTGCATTGCAGTCTGCAGGAAAGCCTGTGGTCTGGACGCACAAGACGTGGCATGGTTTGGGGCGATGGTAAGGGTGTCTGCCAGGAAGTTGTGAAAATTACGAGCCAAAAAGGTAAGTGGGGGCTGGACTGTGAGGACCTTGAGAGCCAGAGAACAAGCGTGTACTTTATCAGTAGGCAATGGGCAAGCACTGAAAGTTTTGAGCAAGGGAGTGTCAGACAGACAGTAGGAAGGATCGGAATGGAAATGACAGGAAGCAAGAGGAAACGGTGGGACATCACAGGGGCACTGGCAGAAAGAGGAGCCAAAGGGAGGCCACAGACTCAAAGGGCGTTATGGAGGCAGAATCAGTGTGGCTCGGGGTGAGTCGGTGAGAGAAGGAGAGGACACTCCTGGGGTTGGTGGTGACGTCACTAACAGAAGGAGACGGACGAGGCACAGGTTTGGGGGACTACGTAGAGGTAGAGGTGACAGGCGACTGGCTAGAAGGTGGAAATGCTCTACGGGCCCCTGGAAATTCCGGTTTGGAGCTCAGGATCGAGGTCAGAGCTGAAGGTGTTCATTTGGAAGTGAACAGTCAAGAAGGACAATTGATGGGGCCAGATGTACTTCAGCTACAATATGTCCAAAGCCGATACTCCTCTTCTTCCCAGAACCTGTCTCCTCCAATGGGTCCTGACCTCAGCAGTATCAGCCCAGACTCGCCGTTCCCACCCTCGGTCCACGCCCTACCAGCTGACTTCTTTTCTCAATTCTGAATCTCTCCATATTTTGCTAGACTGTCCTGGCTCCGCATCCCCTTGCACTGCCCGAGTCCAGCCCCCATTGTCTCTCACCTGGTTTACTACAAAGCCCCCCAACTAGCCTGCTAGATTGTAACCTGCTCCACCACCCCAACCCTTTCACACTGCAGACAGAGAAACGTCTCTAAAATTGTGTTCTACGGACTTGAGGACACGGGGGGGGGGGGGGGGGCGGGAAAGGGAAGCTAGGAAGAAGTGAGAGAGTAGCATCAACATATATACACTACCAAATGTAAAATGGATGGCTAGTGGGAAGCTGCTGCATCGCACAGGGAGATCAGCTCGGTGCTTTGTGACCACCTAGAGGGGTGGGATAGGGAGGGTGGGAGGGAGGCTCAAGAGGAAGGGGATATGGGGATATATGTATACATATAGCTGATTCACTTTGTTGTACAGCAGAAACTAACACACCATCGTAAAGCAATTATACTCCAATAAAGATGAAAAAAAATTTTTTTTAATGAAATTGTGTTCTAGAAATGTTGTCTTTTCCCCAGCCCAGCCTACTAAGTATATAAGGCCCTCTGCAATCCAGATCGAAGCCTTCGGGGCCAGCCTGAGGCTCTCTCTCTCCCCGCATACCTTGCATTCCACACCCAAGTCCACAATGTGCCTTGACATGCCCCTTGTCTCCATGCCTGTGCACATGTTATTCCTTCCACCTGAATGTTCTTCCCAGCACATTCACCTGGCTCACTGCTAGCATACCTGGCAGCAATCGGCTCAAAGGTCACCTCCTCCAGGCAGCCTTCTTTGATCTCTTCTATGTGTTCTTACCTCACCCAGGACTTCCTTCTGTCGTCCACATTGTATTGCAACTTTGTCCATCTCCTCTTTGAGGGCGGGGGCCTCATGATTCATTCATCTCTCACTGTCACCAGGGGCCTACTCAAGTGTCTGGCACACACCAGGTGCTCAATTAATGTTTGTCGAATGATTAAGTGAAGTTAGGAATGGATGAGAACTCCAAAGGAGAAAGTGCAGAGAAGTGGGGGGCTTAGGACTGAAACTTGGGGTGTGCCTCAATCTTTAAGAATGGGAGAAAGAGGGAATGCCAGGGAACTAAGATCCCACAAGCCGCGCAGCACGGCCAAAAAAAAAAAAAAAAAACTGGAGAAAGAAACAGAAAGTACAGTATCCGTGAAGTCTCAGGAGGAGAATGGGCAAAAAAATACCACTGACCTTTTTACTGTCTCCATACTTTTGCCTTTTCCAGAATGTCATATAGTTGGAATCATACAGTATGGAATCTTTTCATATTGTCTTCTTTCCCTTAGTAATACGCATATAAGTCTTTTAAGTAATATGCATTTAAGTCTTTTCATGTTGGATAGCTCATTCCGTTTTAGCGCTGAATAGTATTTCATTGGTTGGATGTATCACAATTTATTTATTTATTACTATGGAGATAGTAAAAATATCAGTGGCTGCCAGGGTTTGGGGTGGTGGGGTGGGAGGAGGGAGGAATGAACATACAGAGCACAGAGGATTTTTAGGGCAGTGAACATACTCTGTATGATATTATAATAATGAATACATGTCATCATACACTTGTCCAAACCCACAGACTGTATTATAGACTGTACAACAGCAAAAGTGAACCCTAATGTAAACTGTGGACTTCGGGTGATTACAACGTGTCAATGTAGGTTCATCGACTGTTAACAAAGGTACCACTCTGGTGTGTGATGCTGATAGTGGGGAGGCTATGCGTGTGCGGGGGCAGGGGGTAGATGGCAAATCTCTGCACCTTCTACTCAATTTTGCTGGGAACCTCATGCTCTAAAAAATTAGTCTTTTTAAAATGTCAGTGATTGCTGGGAACATTTTCTCCTCCAATTCCCCTTCACCTTGCAGGTCTCAGCTTAGTTCCTCAGGGAAGCCTTCTCTGAGCCCCCTCCACTAAGTCAGTCCCCCCTCATCCTCTCCCATCCCATCCTGGTAGTGGTCCTGGGCTGTTGCCCTCCCGTCTGGTCCTCACCTTCTCTGTTCTGCACTGCAGGTGACTGACCCCTGCAGGCTCCGGACCAATGAGAGGCTCTGGCAGGAGACCAGAGGGTGGAACGTGGAAGGAAAGGAGAATCTTCGTCCGGCTCAGTCCTGAGCGGTATCTATGGAAGTGGATTGTATCTCCTCTGTGGTTCCAACTTCTTCCAAGTGACCCTGGCCCTCCACCACTGATTACACTGTTTTCCCCCCAACCCAGGACTAATAGTGGATTCCTGGTTACCTTGCCATCTCCTCCTGGGCTTCTCAGCTCTTCCAACCTCTGTGTAACCAATTCCTTGTATGAAATTCCATGTTTAAAAACTCGGAATGAGTTCTGTTTCCCTGGTTGGGCCCTGCGTGATACAGTACACTCTGTCCATCCTCTCAACATCCTCAACACTAGAATGATTTCGGTCCTCATCTGTAGTCACTTTTCAAGGTCTGCCCACCCTTGGGAAGGGTGTTCCCTAAGGGCAGGGCAGGGACTGGTCTGGAGGTCCCGCACTCCCTCCCCAGGGCCTGGCACAGTAGGTGCCCGGAGCATCACATCTGTAGCTGGCTGCATATGAGAGCCAAGACAAGGTCATCTGACTCGGAGGCGGTTAGTGGGGTGTCCATGGAGAGAAGGGATAGTGGGCCAAAAACAGACTGCCGGGGTTACACACAAGTGGGAGATGAAGCAGACACCAGGAGTACCAAGAAGTTTGGGAGCTGAGAGGGGAAAGAAGGCTGGGGCAATAGTGTAGGGGAGAGCCAAGACAGAGGAAGGGTTTTTTTTTCTTTACTGGTCTGTTTTTCGGCTGGGGAGACTCGATAACATTTGGAGGTTGAGAAGAAAAAGCTAAAGGTGAGGAATTGAAAGGCGAGAGATGTGGAGACACTGGGGCTAGAACACATGACCTAAGTGGTCTCTTAGGAGGATTAAATCCACCAGAAGGGTTGAGAATGATGTTGAGAGGAGACTGGAGGCAGGGAGGTGAGTTAGGAGGGGATAACCCATCAGGAAGTGAGAAGAATTTGAGTCAAGCCTTAACCCAGGGCTCCCTAAGAAGCCTAAGAAGGCTCCAAGGTCAGGAGGGGTCTCGGGTACGCCCAGGAGATGACCTCTTGGTAAGGTCATTTTTGCCCAGTGCTCCAGAGACCCCCACCCAGGCAGCTCTGTCCTTTGTGGAGATGAACATCTCTCTCCTCAGCCACGTCACCAGGGCTCCTCCTATTGTCCCACAGCTCTGTGGCTCGCCATGCCCCCTTCTATCCCCCCTTGTGAAGCAGAATTAGTGAGAGTCAATCAAGATCCAGAATCTGCATGCAATGGTGTGCTGGTAAATGCTGAACAACCAGCTTGCTGGTAGGTAGCCCTGGTTTATATTGTTTGCTAATTTCTGTGGTGTAAATACTCCCATCATGTCTGATTTCAAGCAACATGAGTTCCTGGCGGCAGGATAGGAAGAGAGCCCCAGCACACCACTGCCTGCACCCATTCCCTCTCCTGCTTCCCTAGTCCCACCGATACCTCTGGACTGGGTGGCAGCAATGGGGCAGGTCCAAGCCTGGGAGGGCAGCAACAGCACTACAGCTGCAGCCTCGGCCAGGCCCCTGATGGAGAAAGAAAGCTGCTTCTCCTTCAGGAACATCCATTCCCACCCCCCAGTCCTCTCTGATCTCAGCCTCACATCCGAGTTCTTCTCAAGCATAACTTCAGGATCTCCCAGCAAAGTGGGGCCTAAGACCCACAGACACAGAGATGATTCACTAGCTAATTTCCCACTAGACATCACTGGACACCGTGAACTGTGCTGACCAAGGCAATAAAAACCAGAATATAATTGCCTTTCTTCCAAAGCAAACAGAAAAGGAGAAATGATCCAAGAATGGCATTCTCTCACTGATTCACAGAATTCACTCACTCTTCATCACTCTTCTACAGAAGTGATTGGGCAATTTGCTCCTTGAAGCCCACAGTCTCTTTGCAGAGTCCTGCACGCAGGAGAGCAGGGGCTCTGGGTCACACCTGGTTTAAATCCCAGATCTTCTATTACAGTGAAGTGACCTTGGGCAAGTTACTTTTCTCTGAGCCTCAGTTTCCTCATCTGTGAAGTGGGGATGATAATAATAGTTATTATTCTATGAGGTTAGACTGCAAAGTTTCTCAACTGGGGGCAGTTTTGCTCCCTTTGGGACATCTGTCAAGGTCTGAAGACATTTTTTTTGTTGTCACAACTGGGTGTAGGAGGGCGGTGTTACTGGCATCAAGTGGGCAGAGGCCAGGAATGCTCTTAAACATCTTATAATATATATGATAGCCTCCCCACAACAAAGAATTATCCAATCCAAAATGTCAGTGGTGCCAGGTTGGGAAACCCTAGACAGGAGTGAATATTTAGCGAGGTTATTATGCATACAAAGCACTTAGAAATATCTGGTTTATTTTTTATAAGCTCTCAAAAAACAGAAGCTGCTATTCTTCTTGGAAGAGCATAGTCTTGCCCTTCCATTTCCGGACTTGAACCATGGGAGTGGGATGCAGAAATCCTTGACTGCTGAGAACCCAGCTCACTGCTCCAGGTGTGAGTCATCCCATAAATAGCAATTTATTTTACTTAAAGCAGAGCTGAGGCTGCACGACTGACTCAGGGCTAGAAGCCTTCCCAGGTTGTCGTGACTTAACTAGCTGGGCTGGAAGGAAGTAATTTTACCCTGAAGCTCTCCTTCCAGAAGATGCCAGCATTTCAAGGCTCAGAAGTGCTCAGTGCTCACTTGCAGTGGGTGTCATGTTGTTTCTTACCTCACATCACACACAGTTGGGCTTGGAAAGGCCTGGGGAAAGTAGCTGAAACCAGGAGTCCCAAATCTTGTCCTCATTAGTCTGTAGAGGTTTGTTCCTCTCCTGCAACCTGATGTGAAATTCCTTCTTGCGAGTTGCAACTATGGGTCAACAGGTTCACTCTCTCCCAGTAATACACATTAGTGTTAGTGGATAGATTTAAAGACAGATAGTCTTGATAGGGTGGGTGGGTCATCGCAGGACCGAGAGACGTGTCGAGGGAAGCTGGGTAAAGTACATGGGCACTGGGTGTCATAAAGAAGGAATGGTGAAAGAGGGAGAAGGCAAAGGCAGGCCAGGGAATGTCTGCAGACTCTGGCCCTGTGCCCACATCTTTCCTGAGAAGCGGTGTGCCCAGAGGCAAACAGGTGGTGGAAGAGGCAAGCCCTGCATCCAGGCTTGCTGATACTGACCTGTAACCCACCATCTGGCCAAGCTCCACCTCTCCCTGAGTCACTGAAATGAAAACCCTGTGGTTGGAAGCAGCTTTAAGGGCCCCCAGCTTCTTTCTTACCCATCATCTCCCACGCCAGTCAGTAGCAGAGCGAGTTTATGCAACAGAGACTGTCCAGCTCCAAAGTATGGGCTATCTCTGGACCATGACCACAAACGCTTTAGTGGCCAGGCAAATGACATAGGTTAAGTGGTTGGGTGTAAGACAACAGGGGCTGGGGCTGTGAGGAACTGCAGGCTCTGCTCGAAGGCATTCAAATTCAATTAAAAAAAAACATTGGGCCAGCCAAACAAAACTTATCTATGGCCTGAGTGAGTGGGTGAGGCCTCTAGATGGTTCAGTTTTCTGCCTAAATGGTCTTCCGTATCCCCTGACAACCAAGATGTCTGTTGGATGCAGATCTCCAGAAACAGACTTCAAGCTATGAACCACTGTCTGCAAAGTGGTCCTGAGCAGGTCTTTGCTCCAACACTTCCAGAGATAGGGTGATCCTTACTGTCCCAGACAGCCTTGAATGGGGCCTGCTTACCCGTACCACTAGAGCCACTTACCACACCTGCCTGTTGTAGACCACTTATTGGGGTGGGGTGCCCACGTAGGGGCATATCTTTTATTTTGCAAACTTTTTTTAAGCGTGGAAATATTTTCTTTATTATAAATAAAATACAAGCTCACTGTGGAAACACTGGAAAATATGGAAAAGCAAAAGTTAGAAAAGAAAAAATATCCATACCTCCCTTAAGCACCTCCCCTACCCCTTCCCCAACGCCCACCCCCACCCCCCATTCAGAGAGAAGCATTGTTGACACCTTGGTGCATATCCAGACTCCGAGTCCTTTTTTTAAATAAGTAAAGCTCTAGTCTTCTTTCTGGCTCCATAACCTGTAAACCCAGCGAGGAGCTGCTTCACGCAGCGCTCACACCACGTTGCTTCTCTGGCTGTGGAAAGGGATTGCACCACGCCAGCCACACGCTCTCACCAGACCTGGGTTTCAAAACACAGGTCTGACCTGCGTAGGCCTTTAGCCCCCCAACCTTCTCGAGGGCAGGCACTAGAACCTACCCTATCCTCAGAGACTCTACAGCACTAGGCTCACAGCAAGTGCTCAATTAAGTGTTTCTAAATACACACCCCTGCCCCGCCCCGCTCCCTCCACAACCAACACACCTGCCTCAGCCGCCACGGCCTGGAGCAAAGAGGAAACACACCCAAAGCCTGGAGCGAGAGCACGCCTCGCCGTCTCCTAGGTAACCAGGTCCTAGGCTGGGGAGGGCCCACGCATGCGCACGCTCACCCTTTCTTCCCGTAACCTCCAGAAGAAAGCAACCCGAAAGATTGCCAGAAGCCGAGCGCGCATGTGTGGTTACACCAACACCCCTACCGCCTCCGCCTTCTGTGGATCAGTCTGCCCAGCAATCTCTTCTCTATAAACACTGTCCGGAAATAGTGCCCATTCCTGGAAACGAGGCCTCGTTAACCAATCGTTGCTTGGGGCGGTAGGCCAGAACTGGCTGGGACGCGCTGTCTCATTGGTTAGACTGGAGGAGTGGGCGGGGCCAAGGGTCTAGGTGAGGCCAAAGCAAGGAGGCGCGAAGCGAGGCAAATTTGCTGCCGCCGGCGGAGGCGTGGCCCCGGGGGCGGCCGGGAAGGCGGTGAGGGGGCGGGGCCCGAGGCGGGGCGGGGCGACCGTGGGCCCTGAGAGCAGCGGTCGGCGACCGGCGGCAGGAGATCGTGGACGAAGGGAGCGCGACACTCGCTGGTGGGGAGATCGGCGCTCGGCCGGTAGGTGACTGGAGCGAGTCCCGGGGCGAGGGGCAGAGGGGATGGGTCGCTCCTCAACCCGGGGCCGGGCTGCGGCCTGGCCCGCCGCCACGGAATGGTGGGGGTCGGCGGCGCGGCCGGGGGACCCACTCGCGCGCGGGCCCTCGGCCCTGGCGGCCGGCCGCCGGCGCTCTCTCACTCACGCTGCCAGGGCCACGGTCTCACGCCGTGCTCAACCAGCACACCCACAGGCCACACGCTCGCCCGAAGCGCGCGCAGGGACGCCTTGCTTCCCCTTCTCCAACATCCTTGTTTCTCTGCGCCAAGCTGCCCCACCGCCAGGCCTGCCCCTCCTGCTCTGTTCCCTGGATGCCCCCCAGGATGAGGGCTCACCTCGGCACCGGGCAGAAGGTGCCTAACGCCCAGGTGCGCCGGGTCCGTGAGCCCTCCCACCTGTCCGGGCAGTGAAACTCTCAGGCCTTTCCTGGGAAGTTCTGGGGTCACACCCCGAGCCTGGGAGAAGAGGCAGAACCTGCCCTTGGCACCCAGCGGGGCAGTGCAGGCTACTCGCAGCATCCTCTTTCTCTCCCTGACCCCTCTGTAATTCTTCTGTCCATTCCACTCAGGACTTTATCTGTCAGCTCAGATAAAATATCCCATCTTGGAAGCCCATCGTGGCCCTGGCAGCCTGCAGCCACCGGCACCAGGCAGAAGGAGGCCACTTGTGAAGTACAGAGAGTCCCACCTGCCCGGGAACCTCCTCGGTGCTGGATAACTTCAGAAAAAGCCGTTTTTTCCTAATTGAAGTTAAAATATTGCTCTCGGTCCTAAGGGTGGACTAGGGGATGAATGGAGAAAAGAGACAGAAATCAGTGGTGTAAATGGTAAAATTATTATTTTTTAACTGGGGGACAGTGAGTACCTGTCCCTTGATTAAGAACTTGAAAAGCAAATGAAGTTAAATGATGAGAGATGGGGCCTAATACAGAATAGAAGTCTGAAGTTTATTCCAGGAAAAATGTTGAAAACCCCTTGACTAGAAACATGGTCTTTCTGAAAGAGTAGAGGGAGATAGTATCTTAACATTAGTGATGTGTTTTTTACTTAGTATCTTCATACTTGTAACCTCCTTTTCCCTTCAGATGTCCATGTGATAAGATAGTTAGTATTGTCCTGCTTTAGAGGTGAGGCACCTGAGGCAGGTGTGTGTTTGTCGGGGGCGGGGATGTAAATAGATCTTGCCTAATGCCTCATAGCTAGGACTCAGGGTGAAGACTTGAACCTGGGCCACTGGAGTCTTTCCCAGGCTCCTTCCCCTGGACCAGGACCACATTTATGGGACTTAAGATGCAGGACAGAGGGAGAAGTGTTTGCTGGGGTATTTATGCTTTTAACATGAGAGAACAGGTGCTTGTGTTACAAAGTGTTTGGATTTACTCTTGGTGTTTTTTAAGTGATGTCAAAGACAGTTCCTTTGGTGCAGCAATGCCAGACATCTGAGATTTTCAGACACCTTGAGGACATCCTCGTTTATTTTGAAGGGTGTGGTGAACTTCTCAGAAGGCCTCAAAGTAAAAGTACTAGTCTCTGACTTCAATTTTAGAAATATATACCCAGGTATATGTTCCAGCACTTTTGTGAAATCAGACAGCAGTAAGCCGCCAAGCTTTAGGTCACCTTCTGACTGTTTTCAGAGTCTAAGGAGTAGTTAGTTCTGAAGGGGGTTTTTCGCCCCTGGTATTGTCAGTTAGAGTTTGCGGGAGCGGCACCACAGAGACCCTGCCAAATGAGCCTTCATCTATTAAACAAAAATGTCTGGTTGGCCATTTCGCCTCAACAGACGGAGGTTTGGTTCCTCATTTTGGTTCTCCTGTTGAACACTGACTCCATTGTGATCTGCTTGGAGTGTTTGTATATCACTTAATGTTGAGAAGCAGGCCTGCCCTGATTGGTTGTCCAACTCCAGGCAGCTGTTGTGATTTTGTTTGGTGCGGGGTAACCGTTCATCCTGACCAGGGTCTGGTGAGAGATCTGTAGATATGCAAAAGAGGTAAAGCCCGATCCAGGGTTGTTTTCCTCATTGTTGGCACCCTCTTAAGAGTGTCCTATCACTTTGGCCTGCAAAGTCACTTTTAATTTCCTATTTTTTTTCCTGTCTCGATGGACAGCACATGAGCTTTCCTAACAGGCCTGCCTGCCTTGATGAAGAGCTGAGAGATTAATGTTGGTTGACCTGACACATGTTTTTTCTGGGAGAGTAATTAAGAAATCTTAAGGGCTTCCCTGGTGGCGCAGTGGTTGAGAATCTGCCTGCTAATTCAGGGGACACGGGTTCAAGCCCTGGTCTGGGAGGATCCCACATGCCACGGAGCAACTGGGCCCGTGAGCCACAGCTACTGAGCCTGCGCGTCTGGAGCCTATGCTCCGCAACAAGAGAGGCCACGATAGTGAGAGGCCCATGCACCGCGATGAAGAGTGGCCCCCGCTTGCCGCAACTAGAGAAAGCCCTAGCACAGAAACGAAGACCCAACATAGCAATCAATCAATCAATCAATCAATAAATCTTTAAAAAAAAAAGAAAGCAATCTTAAAACCAAATTCAGTCCTAAATCAAAAGTGTAAGTCAGCTTGATACACACATAGACAGCATCTTTTGTACCAATGGCTTCCATCATCTCAGAGGTGTTTTTTTTTTCCTGGCAAAAGGTTAAAATGCAACTAAAATTCTGCTTTCATGATTAATAAGTCACTACCGCAGTTGTGTCTGATGCTTCCTGTTTGCCCCATTTTAGTATTTCAGTTAAACTGGAAACATCTGAGCCTTATGGGCACTTTTGATGGCACCAACGTGAAATTGGCGGGAAGGGGGACAGTTCCCTGTCAGTGGATTTAGGGAGCTTTAAGGATAAGCCAGCCTCTCTGGCCGCTGCACGCCTGAGATCCTTCAGCAGGAGAAGGAATGGGGGTTGAGCACCTTCAAGGGGTAGGTGAGCGTTTAGAGTGATGCACGTGTGAAGGCTTTGCATTTGCTTGGCGATGCTGACTGAAATGTTGAAAGCAGTAGATGAGAAGTGGAAGGCCAAACATAGGGCAGATTGTGTGGTAGAACATTTCAGTTGAGCTGAGCGAGACACTGAAGTATGTTGGATTTGGGGTCTTCAGTTCTGGCCTTGTCTTACTGCCTGAGTGACAATGCAGAGAAAAGTCACTTTTTCTCAGCAGCCTGTGCACCCTTCTTTGTACTCTATCAATAGTTTAAAAGATCCCCTTCCTGTGGTTGCCAAGGTGGGGGGGGCGGGGTTGGATTGGGAGTCTGGGATGAGAAGATGCAAGCTATTACATATAGAATGGATAAACAACAAGGTCCTACTGTATAGCACAGGGAACTATATTCAATATCCTGTGATAAACCATAATGGAAAAGAATATGAAAAAGAATATATATATATGTATAACTGAATCACTTTTCTATACACCAGAAATTAACACATTGTAAATCAACTATACTTCAATTAAAAAAAAAAAAAAGATCCCCTTGCCCTTGCTATTTTATACCCTTTAATCTCTTATCCTCCTGATATAAATCCCTTGAAATTATATGGCATCCAGAGTAATGGTACTTAGTGGCTATTTTCTGTATTTTCTCACAATACTCCCGTAAAGAAAGGCAGGGACAAAGATCAGGAATGTGAGGCCTAGTAAGGAGAAATAAAGGGGATGAGATTACTCAGGAAATCAGTGTCATGCCTAGAAGCTAAACCCACGTTTCTTGATATCTAGTTCACTGCCTCTTCTACTAACTTACTCATGAAAGGGTAAGTTGTTTTCTTTTTTTTTTTTTTCCAAAACAGGTCAGTTTTGAATATAACTAAACCAGGGTAGCTGCTTTATTTATCTATTTATGTTAACAAGTATTAATTAATAAGTGTTAGCAATTAATTATTAGTTGATATTGATTATCCATAATAATTATTAACAAAAGTCTAAAAGATGAATAGAGCATCCTCTGGGCGAGTCTGCTTATCCCCGTTTTACAGATGCAGAAATTAAAGCAGAGTGGTCAAGTGATTTGCCTGGAGCGGTAGAGCAAGTCCACGGCATCTTCGTATCCAACTTGGGGGTTTAGGCTGTCGGGTCAGGTCCAGGTCTGCCACTGTCTGCCTGTGTGACCTCAGGCAAATCACTTCACTTCTCTAAGCATTGGGTGCCTCGTCTGTAAATACTTCATGGTGTTGTTTTGAGTAGAAAAGGAGAGAATGTACGTAAAGTGCTGAGCTCGGTGCCTGGCACAGAATAAGCCATAGGACACAATGGCTATAACTGCTGATGGTGGTTGTAGTAGTAATCGCAGTACTAGTAGTTGCCGATTACCACTTTGACTAGACCTGTTTTCTGTAAGATGACGTCAGGAAGGGTCACACTGCCTGATAAGGGCAGTCATTTTCTCAGCAGGACCTCCCGGGGGACATTTCTTCTGTCTAGAGGGTTTAGCTGTCAGGTTTTCCCTGTCTTACACTAAATACTGCCCTTACCACCCTCCAAACGAGTCTAAAAAAGCTCCAGCTCTGCCTGGTCAGAGTTGGCGAGCCTAACCCTTGGCCACCCTCGGCCCTCCCAGGACTCTGGCAAGAGGCAGAGCTGAGCCTTTCTAGGGCCGTCCTGTGTCCCCCGTGCAGCAAAGTGGGTCCCAGCCTTAACTCTGGAGGGGAAAAAAAGGAAAACACTGTGTAGAATATAAGTCAGCAAGGACTCATTCTTCTCTGTTTGGGAGACCAGGAGGGAAACCTGGGTTCTGTGGGGCAAGGTTCCCACCACCATGTGGCAGCCTCAGCTCACTACGCTTTGTCGCCTTATTGCCAGTCTGGGGGCCCTGGATCCGCAGTCAGGGACTTGCAGATTTCCCTTTAAATCACCCAAGAAAAAAACCAGTTTCACATTATATTTTAAATTCTTTTTTTTCCCCTTCTTAATACAAAACAAAAATACAGGCTCCCACCAGGCTGACGTTGCCTTTAAATAACATTTTGTTTTCTCTTGGGGAAGCTTCCTTCGTGGCCAAAGAGTCATTTCTAAAGTGAACCTAGTTTTTAGAAAAAATAGATCACCGGATGTCAAGCCTCGTGTGGAGCTCGGTTCAGATGAAAATGAAACCAGCAGATCTGGAGTGGCAGCTCCACACTTCACTTCAGGCTGCAGGTGAGAGGCAGAGTGTGTCTGGGCCCGGCTTGGTAACTGGTCGGCCCCACAGGGTGCATTTGATAGGCGCCTTAGTCATTTTCCAGGCAGCTTTGCTTAGGTGAGCAGAGCACTTTCTCTGGAAGGTGAGTCACCCTTGCAGGGGTGTAGGTGACAGGCGATTTATTCCCCAGCTCAGTCGCAGAGGAAGTCTTGAACAGACCTTGTTGAGAAGCCCTTTGCCAAAGGTCATGTTCATTTCGGTCCAAGGACTTTGGAGGCAGGGGTAAGGAAGCAAACCGAAGGCTCCCGGGGCTTGCGGACTGACAGAGAGATGGATCCCCCGGCAGGGGGTTCATGTGGACCCGGCACAGAGCCCAGATCAGCAGTGTCACTGCACTCTTGAGTCCAGCCACCTTGAGAGTGGAAAATGGCCCACTTCCAGTGAGAGTCAACAAAGAAGCAGGAGGGGAGCTTTGGCTCTAGGGAGCTGGGAAACCCCTTGGCAAAAAGCAGAGAGATACATACCATACTTTGGTGTGAAAGGCCTTTTGGGGAACCCTTTTCTACCTGCCTTCCTTTTCGCCACCTGAGTTGGAGGCTCTGAAGAGCTCCAGTGATTAGGAAGGCTAGATTCAACCCTGGCTTTCAGGAAACTGGAATTCTGAGCCTGCCACACTTCTGGAACCAGTGTTTGGACTCAGAAAGAAGCAGCAGGGCTTCCCTGGTGGCTCAGCGGTTAAGAATCTGCCTGCCAACTCAGGGAACACGGGTTCGAGCCCTGGTCTGGGAAGATCCCACATGCCACGGAGCAACTAAGCCCGTGTGCCACAACTACTGAGCCTGTGCTCTAGAGTCTGCGAACTACAACTACTGAGCCCACGTGCCCCAACTACTGAAGCCCGTGCGCCTAGAGCCCGTGCTCCGCAACAAGAGAAGCCACCGCAATGAGAAACCCACGCACCCCAACGAAGAGTAGCCCCCACTCGCCGCAACTAGAGAAAAGCCCACGCGCAGCAATGAAGACCCAACACAGCCAAAAATAAAATAAATTAATTTATTTAAAAAGAAAAGAAAGAAGCGGCAGAGGGAACTCCTGAGCCATCTCTTCCACCCGGTTTCTGGATGCTGTGCCTTCTGACCTTCTTACCACTAAAGCCGTGACCAGGTGTCCTTCAAGGCAAAAAGTTTGTTCAGACTCTGTGTTCTAGACCAGTGCAGTTGGTGTTGAACTTGACTGCTGAGGGTCAAGGACCTCTCTAAGCAATGTCCAGATCACACCACCAGGTGGGCTTGACTTTATTGAAGCCACAGGGGAAGAGCTAGTATTACCTTGTTTCCTTTATCTGTTGCAGGCTCCCCTCCAGCCCCCCCTACCCACACCTCATCCATCTGGACTAGCCAGCAGTCACTTTGGGTGGGCATGGCTAAGTGACCTTAGGCCTGAACCACTCTGTCAAGAAAGAGCTATTTGAGTTATAGCCTGGAAGTGATCATAACCGTTTGCGTGCTCTGTTTTACAAACGAGAAAATGGTGACCCCAAGAAGCTGAGTTGCCCAAGGTTACATGGCTAGTTAATTGCAGAATCTGAACTAAGGTCCAGGCTCTCTGCACTGTGCTGTGCTGCTCCTTGAACAAAAGAACTACTCCTGGAGTAGGAATTGTATTTTTTTAACTAGCTCCTCCTTCATATCCACACCCAATCCCATCACTCCCGGCCTTTCTTCAAGCTTTGCCAGACCTGGGGAGGGTGGAGCCAAAGCGGCAGCTGCTCTGAGTCTAAGAAAAAGTAAACAGAAAGCTATTTATTTGACACTCTCTTGTACCATGAGGTTCGTGTAACCAAAAGGAGGTGAAGGTTGATAAGAAAATACAATTCTGGGCAGGGTTACCCGGAAGTCTCAAAGGTTGCCTACACCTGTAGGTCACTGTCCTACCTCACCAGGCAGTATCTTACCCAAAGTGGGTCTTCAGTAGCTATGAATGATTGATTGTGAGGCTACAAACCCACTGGGCACCATGAAGCTCCTCTGCATCTTTCTCCTGTTGTGTTACCTGTGGTGTGCAGGTAGCCAGAAGACCCAGAGTAGTTGGGCGTCATTCCCTCGGGATCCGTCCAGCTCCTCTCAGTGAAGAGGCTCTTTCTCGTGGGCAAAGCTCGATGTCACATCTAGATGGTGGCCTCCATAAGTGCAAAGAGCTGTTGTATCTGAGATCCACCACCCACCTTCTGCTGACTGCGACATTTCCTTTTATCAGAACAGAATTAGTCCTGGTCAATACTAGGGATAGGTGGGAGGCTTGGGAGGAAGGGGGCTTTGCCAGCCTCAAATGAGGATGCTATTGCCAATTAAGATTAGAAATGGAGGGACTTCCCTGATGGCACAGTGGTTAAGAATCCTCCTGCCGATGCAGGAGACACGGGTTCGAGCCCTAGTCCAGGAAGATCCCACATGCCGCGGAGCAGTTAAGCCCATGCACCACAACTACTGAGCCCGCGCTCTAGAGCCCGCGAGCCACAACTGCTGAGCCCGTGTGCCACAACTACTGAAGCCCGCACGCCTAGAGCCCGTGCTCCGCAACAAGGGAAGCCACCACAATGAGAAGCCCTCCCACCGCAACGAAGAGTAGCCCCTGCTCACCACGACTAGAGAAAGCCTGCACACAGCAATGAAGACCCAGCGCAGCCAAAAATAAAATTTTTTAAAAATAATAATAAAAATATAAATAAAGAGTCTGCCTTCCAGAGATCCTCTGCGAACATTCCCTGTCATACCACAGGTCCCAAACCCTTTCCTTCCTTCCTGGGGGAGGACAAGAATGTGACCCTGTGTTGAAAGGGACATGTCCTCAAGCTGCTCACTCAGGCCAGTCTGTCAAAGGATGTGTAGGGCAGCATCTGAAACGAGGCCATGATCAGGGTGCCACTGCCAAAGGGCAGAGCTGGACTGTGTACTTCCTTCCATTTACCCCCATACATTGGAAGCCTTCTGTGGAAAGCCAAGTTGTTTGGGTTTCTTGTTTATTCTGAAGTTCCTCAAACTAGTTCCTCAATTTCAGGACCAGTCACCAATAACTACAATGAATTTGACACCTCTTCCCTTCCAAAGAGGCTGAGCCCGTCTTTCTCCATCTCCGAAAACAGGTAGACCCTGCTTGAAGCCAGTCCCACCTGTGAAAAGCAGAGTTACCAACCAACAGAGGAGGGAAGTGGTTGTGTTGCAGCAGGATTGACCATAGCCCAGGGAACTGCTCCTTGCTCAGAATCCAATCCGAAAAGTTAAATAAGGAGAAGTTTTTCACAAGCAGACCTTGCTTGCAATGATGACCTCAAGGCTTGGCAAGATCCAGAAGTGCATTTTGACTCATCAAAGAAAGCTGGTTGTGTTTGGCACGACTTTAGTGTTGAGGGCAGTTAGTGGCACTATAATCTTTGGAAACTGATCGTTATTGAGTGGTACACACTGCAGCCCCCACTTAATCAGAATATTCAGTTACACAGAATACCCCAACCTACAGATTTCAGTGACCCTATGAAATTTTTATATATAACATACATTAAAAATTCCTTGCTGTGTATTGTAGAAAATGAAGTGGTTGAGGTTTTTCTCAATACTACCCTGCCCCCCATTCTCCTGAGTAACTGCCTCTGTGGATCAGTGATGCCCCAGTGGCATCTTTTCTATATGCTATTGGCTCTCCTCATGCAAAGGATTTGAAAGTTGAATTGAAAATGTCGTTGTAATACTTTTCTTTTAAAGTTTATACAATGCCCTATATCAGGGCCTGGAGACAAAGTAATAACCATATTTATGAATTTAGTAACTGATGCTCAACGCTTTGCTATTAAAAACAAAAAAAACAGTAAAATAGGCTCAAGAAGCCTGGAGCCAGGCTTTATAAAATGAATGGTGAATTTGAACTTTGTCATACTGTTGGTCCCTGGGATGGGTCCAGCTGTGCTGGGCATGGGTGGGCTAAGGAACACAGGCCTGCCACATGCTTGGAGTCTTTGATCCCCATTGCCATTTTAAAGTTGCTTTTTCCAAAACTTAGGCTGGCTGTATTTATGCTTCCTAATTGAGATGCTTCCTCCTGGGTCAGTCCCTGGGTTTCTCACTAACAAACCTTTGGCTTGTGGCAGCTTCTGCATTGGGGTCCCAATTTTTAAAGCTTGAATCATTTGAAAATGGATTCAGTGTCATGGTTAAGAGTATGGACTTTGACATAAAAGAGTCCCACGTGCAAATCCTGCTTCTGCCACTTCCTTGCAGTGTGACCATGGGAAAATTACTTGACCTACTGAGCCTCAATTTATTCCTCCATATAAGGGGAATGATACTAGAGTTATTGTGAGGATTCAAGAAGTAATACATAGCAAACATTGCCTAATGTACCTAATACATAGCAAACAATAATAGCTGTTATTATTATTTTTATTATTATTGACAACCAGCATGTAATTCTGTGTATACATATAGCAGCAGGTTGTTGAAAACACCCAAAGATCTCCACAGGACAACTGATTTCGGCTCTAGGTGCCGAGGAGTTCTGGGTCCTTGTCCATTGTGCACTGGTGGGTCATTCTTGAGTCCATTCAGAGCTGAGGCACTGCCAGGAGAGAGAGGCTGGATGGCGTGTGCAGAATGCTCTTCAAAGAACAACCCCCTCGGGAATTCCCTGGCGGTCCAGTGGTTAGGGCTCTGTGCTTCCACTGCGGGGGACACGGGTTCGAGCCCTGCTCAGGTAACTAAGATCCTGCATGCAAGGTGAAGCCAAAAAAAAACCCAAACAAACAAAGAACACCCCTGTCATGGGTGGTCCTTTTCCTGCTGGCCGCTTCTGCCTCCCTGCTCTTGGGATGCTCCCCTCCTCCTTTGACAGTGCCTGTTGCAGACTTTCCTTCCAACACTAGGGCTGCTGGCTGGTGGGTTTCAGCTCTGCACAGGCGAGGACTGTCAAACAACTGGCAATTCCAGTCCCGGAAAGAACTGCTCATCTTGTAACAGCTTCCCTCTCACTGGAGGTTCTGCTAATGTTTCTAGAGCATCCCCTGTGTGCCAGGCATTCTGTTGGGCATTTAAACATTGTTTCTTGTATTTAATTGTCCTGTAAAATCCTGTTATGTACGTTTGAGGATCCTTATTTAACAGATGAGATACCTGAGTCTCAGATTAAGAGATCTGCCCATGGTTACACACCAGAATGTTAAGACTAAGATTCAAACTCAGATCTTTTGATGCCAAGACCATCCTGTTAAGTAGCTGGATGGCCATCCCTCAGGATCATTGAGTGCTATGTTGGAATAAATGACGTCCAGGGCCCTTCTGATCCCAAGGTCATTTTGAGATTCCTTGATCATCTATTTATCCATCCACCCATTTGCACCAACTAGATTATAAGCACCTTGAGGGCAAGTATAGTCTTTATAGCAAATAACTAGTGTAGTGTTTGTTAACCACCTGTCCTTAACTGATGGATGCTGCCTACTTCCCTGACACATAGAAACAGGAGAGAAGAAAGGGCCACTAACCCACTAAGAAAAGGGTTACCCAGGAATTCTGATCCCAGCAATTTACCACCTAGAGTTACTTGTAAGAGTGCACAGAGAGGGAATTCCCTGGTGGTCCAGTGGTTAGGACTCTGCACTTTCACTGCCGAGCACATGGGTTCAATCCCTGGTCAGGGAACTAAGATCCCACAAGCCGCAAGCCACGCGGCACGGCCGAAAAAAAAAAAAAAGAAAAGAAAAGTGCACAAAGAAGTGAATAAAAGTGTTGTTTTGCAATATTACTTACAAGAATAAAAAATGGAAACAATTTGAAAATCCACCCATAGAAGAAAAAGTGGGAAAATGATAGTACATCTGTACCATAAAATCTTATGGAACCATTAAAAAGAATGAGATAGATCTACATACACTGAAATGGAACAGTATTCATAATTTATTGTTAAGTGAAAGAAGCAACATGTAGAATATTATGTATGTATAATCCTATGTTTATTTTAAAAATAGTCCCAAACTCTATGTTCGTATATGTACAGTAATGGAACTAGAGGGGTTTACACCAAACCTGTTTCTTTTTTTTTTTTTTTAATTTTATTTATTTATTATTATTATTTTTTTGGTTGTGTTGGGTCTTCGTTTCTGCGTGAGGGCTTTCTCTAGTTGCGGCGAGCGGGGGCCACTCTTCATCGCAGTGCGCGGGCCTCTCACTGTCGCGGCCTCTCTTGTTGCGGAGCACAGGCTCCAGACGCGCAGGCTCAGTGGTTGTGGCTCACGGGCCCAGTTGCTCCGCGGCATGTGGGATCTTCCCAGACCAGGGCTCGAACCCGTGTCCCCTGCATTGGCAGGCAGATTCTCAACCACTGCGCCACTAGGGAAGCCCACCAAACCTGTTTCTAACATTGCAGGGAGAAGGGAATGGTGCAGGGATCTTTTTTTTAATATATACACTTTTTGTATTGTTTAATTTTTTATAATGAACAAGTATTATATTTGTATTTGAAAACAAAATAAAGATTTTTTTTTCTTTTTTTTTTTTTTAAAAAGCAGCATCAGATATACAAGGAAGCAGCTTCAGATACACTAGCCTGAAACCCTTGCCTCTTTCAGGTTCCCCGGGTTGGGACCAGCCCTCAGATCCTACCCCTTGACATCAGCAGCCACGGAGGGGCCAGTGGTTTTCTCTCAGGTCCAGTTCTGCTGTTTCCCACTCTTTATGGGGCCACTTGTGCCCACGAGCATGTCTTACCCAGCATCTTCACCGCTGCATACACTTGTCATTGGATGGTTATAAAGTAAAAGCAGGGAAGCACTGGCCATCAGAGTTGAGGACGGCTGGCGCAGCGATCGCTGAGCACCTTCCTGCTTCTTGAGTCACAACGGATGAAACTCACAGTCCCCCGGGGAAAACTAGAAAGAGAGTGAAATGAAAACCAAAACCAGGAGGGACAAGCTTACCCATCTCCAGCTTCTGTTTTAGCGGCCCTGCTGCCAGAACTCACTGAACAGCCCCCGAGTTTCTGGCAAGGTTTCCTGTGTGTGTGGTGTGTGTGTGCGGGGTGAGGAAGCAGTCATCACGTATTTATGAAGCCCCGGTCACAGATGTGGACCAGACACCTCCTAAATTCTCATCCCATACCAAGAGACCTTATTTTAGTTATAGCTTGTTTTCACCATAAAAGTAATAACCCGCAGAGAACATCTCTGGAGGAATATGTAAGAAACTGGTAATGGGGATCCCCTCAGAAGAATGGGGGAGCGGTGGGAAGGACTTATATTTCTCATTGTTTATCCTTTCTGTATTTTATTTTTACCACTTGGAAACATCTGTTGAAGAATGAAGACTGGGGAAAGTAGTACTTGCTCACTGCAAAAAATGTGGAAAAATTAGAAAAGTATAAAGAATATTACCACCACCAAGGGAGAACCATTGCTGCATGTCTGTGCTAGGTGTCTGCATTTTTATAAATGTTGATAAAATATACAGACACATGCTAGGTGGGATCATACCTTAGATATAATTCTGTATCCTTTTTCTTTTAACATTGTATCCCATACGCATTTTTCCATATAGTTAAATATTATTTGTAAGCATTTTTAATGGATGTACCATGACTTATTTAATAATTATCCTCCCCATGTAATTAGACATTTTTGTTTCAGTGTTTTACTATCATAAAAATACACTGAACATCTTTGTACATCTTTTCCCATATTTCTATCTGCTCCATACCTCCTAGATTGCAATTATGGAGTTGTGCGCACAAGAAATGGCTATCTTCCCTTGGTATATGATGATTTATCACATTTAGAGTTCTTTCACCTACATTATCTTATTTAACGAGTAAAGGGAGTGAGGGTGAGGAGAGTAAGGAGACCAGGTGCTATCGGCGGGGACTTCCTGGAGGTGGAAGGCCTGAGCTTCGCCTGGGAAGGACAAGCAGGATGTGCAGCACGGCCCACACAAGGACAAAGCGCACACGGAGACCTGTAGATCTGAGTAGCCAGCGGGGTGTGGAGAGATCAGACTGGCCAGAGCCAAACCCTGTGTTTAGGGAAACAGTGGTAAGACAGATTATGGACCACAGAGTTGGGACCAGGCCCATAAGCAGTGCACAGCCAACAGATGTCTTTGAGCTTGAGGTTATCTTAAGGACATAATGATTTAAGATTAGCTTGGCCTCATTGTGAGATGGGAGGGGTCAGGGAGAAGCTGGAAGTGGGTAAGGCCTGTGCTAATAGAATAGTGAGGTGACTTTGTGTCTTAAACATTTGAAAGGGCCTGTAGACAGCGGTGTTCCTGCACATGTGGGGCTAGTTAACCTTTTTTTTTTTTTAACATCTTTATTGGAGTATAATTGCTTTACAATGTTGTGTTAGTTTCTGCTGTATAACAAAGTGAATCAGCTATACATATACATATATCCCCATATCTCCTCCCTCTTGTGTCTCCCTCCCACCCTCCCTATCCCACCCCTCTAGGTGGTCACAGAGCATCGAGCTGATCTCCCTGTGCTATGCGGCTGCTTCCCACTAGCTATATTTTGCATTTGGTAGTGTATATATGTCCATGCCACTCTCTCACTTCATCCCAGCTTCCCCTTCCCCCTCCCCATGTCCTCAAGTCCATTCTCTACATCTGCGTCTTTATTCCTGTCCTGCCCCTAGGTTCATCAGAACCATTTTCTTTTTTTTAGATTCCACATATATGTGTTAGCATATGGTATTTGTTTTTCTCTTTCTGACTTACTTCACTCTGTATGACAGACAGGGCTGGTTAACCTTGATGTGTGGTGGGAATTAGGGATGGTCATAAATTTTATTCCATACATTTCATCTACCTGGCAGTTTGACCTATGGAATTGGCAGTGAGATTGAGTTTTGTGGGCGTGACAGGTTTCTTTTTCATAACTGGCCTGTAAGATTTTAATGATTAATGTATTACATTCACATTTCATATCCTCTTTAATGGGAAATGCTTACGCAGGAATTGCTCTCCTGGGAAGCAGGCCTCAAGCTGGCGAGGAGGCAGGTGTTGAGATTCCTCCAGCTGCGTTTCACTCAGAGTGCTCCTTCCTCCGATGTCTGTTTCTAGGTCCAAATGCCCACTCGGTCTCTCTGCCGAAGGGGAAATTAGCAAGCCTTCCAGAGGCCTGTAACTTGTGATTTTATCAGCCCAGGCTGGGCAGGTGGTGGAGAGTTCTGTCCCAATGGCAGGATTTTCATTTAATGCCCAGCATCCACCATCTGCCCTTAGGCTGTAGGTTCCTCCATCTGGAACTCTGCCCCTGAATTAGACGCCTCTCGCTCTTCTGAGAATTTCACCCCTGGGGGTGTATCAGGACCGAGCACAGTTCCATGATCTGGTACCTGAACTCCACAGGCAACCTCATCTCCTGCAGCTCTCGACAAGCTTTGCTCACCAACAACTTCAAGCTGTTTGTGATTCCTACATAGACTTACCCCTGTTCCTTAACTTTTGCCATCCCCTCTACTTGGAATACCCTCTCCTTTTTTCTTGGGAACTTCTCACTCACCCCTTGAGACTCAGCCCAGGTGTCACCTGCTTTAAGAAACCTTTCCTGATCCCCACCAGGCTGGGCTAGCTGTCCCTCCATGTGTTCCCACTGCATCTGCTATGTGTCTGTGCCTGTCATTGCATCGCTGTGTGGTAAGAGACTACTTGTCTCTTTCCCCAGTAGACTGTAAGCTCCTCAATGGGCTGCTGCATCTTCTTCCTCAGTGTACACCCAGTGCTCAGCAAAGCCCCTATACCCAGCAGACCAATACATGTTCAAAGAATGCTGTGTTATAAGATCCTGCAGTTCTCTGCAGTGTGACAGGACACTCCGAAGGCAAGAGCTTACTCATCCAGAAAGCCTCAACCTGCCACAAGTCTCTGGATTTAGAGGCTCCTTATTGCGTGCATATAAGTGATTGTTATATCTTTTTGTCTTAAGTGTTTGGTCTGATATTAATATTAAATGTTTTTGGTTAGTATAGGCCTGGCATATCTCTTTGCATCCTTTGTTCTCAATCTTTCTGTATAATTTTGTTTGGTCTCTTTTAGTTAGTATCTAGAGGGATCTTTTAAAATCCTGATTGTCTGACTTGAAAACTTAATGTTTTAAAGTGCTTTAAACTAATTTTTTTTTTGAGATTTTTAAATTTCTTTATTTTTGCTATTTTCCCAAAGGCTTGTATAATGTAGAAACCATCCTATATATTTGATAGAAAAATATAAAACTACTGGATTGTTTACTATTTTTGACTTATAAAAATGATGATTGCATATTGTTCAATCTAAAAGTTTCCTCATTTAATCACATATAATTTTGGTCTGTTTGAGAAATACTTTCCATTGATTTGTTTGTTTCATCTATCTGTTCTTGAACATTTTCTATTTGGCGAAATGTTCATGGCTATCAAATGTAGTTTTTGTTTTTAGTGGTAAAATGAACAAGTTATTTCTGTTTCTCTTTTATATTATAAAATAATTTTTTAAAATGTAGACCATATGTGCTTATGTAGATTAAATTCTTTTTTTTAATAGATCTTTATTGGAGTATAATTGCTTCACAATACTGTTAGTTTCTGTTTTACACCGAAGTGGATCAGCCATATGCATACATATGTCCCCATTTCCCCTCCCTCTTGAGCCTCCCTCCCATCGTCCCTATCCCACCCCTCTAGGTCATTGCAAAGCACCAAACTGATCTCCCTGTGCTATGCTGCTGCTTCCCACTAGCTAACTATTTACATTCGGCGGTGTATATATGTTGATGCTACTCTCACTTCGCCCCAGCTTCCCCCTCCCACCCTCTGTCCTCAGATCCATTCTCTATGTCTACATCTTTATTCCTGCCCTGCAACTAGGTTCATCAGTACCATTTTCCTTTTTTTTAGACTCCATATATATGCATTAGCATACGGTATTTGTTTTTCTCTTTCTGACTAACTTCACTCTGTGTGACAGACTCTAGGTCCATCCACCTCACTACAAATAACTCAATTTCATTTCTTTTTATGGCTGAGTAATATTCCATTGTATATATGTGCCACATCTTCTTTATGCATTCATCTGTCGATGGACATTTAGGTTGGTTCCATGTCTAGGCTATTGTAAATAGTGCTGCAGTGAACATTGTTGTACATGTCTCTTTTTGAATTATGGTTTTCTCAGGGTGAAACTAATTTTTTTACATTCAATTGTTAATTAAATTGACCAACATATCGTATCGATTCCTATGCCTACCATTGTTTCTTGCATCCCATTTCTTCTCTGGTTTACTTTTCTGCTTGCCAAAGCACAACCTTCAGTGCTTCTTTCCCTGAAGATAGTACCATCTTTCCTGGAGCTCTTGTCGCTGTGTTTGTGTATTGTGTGGATTTTTTTTAATTGTATTAAGAAAATGAAATGACCTGTTAAAACTAATCAAGTGAAAAATGGTAACATCCCAGGAACATGTACCGGAGTAACTCCACTAGAAGTCTGACCAATTTATTGCTGATCCAGCCCTTACTGATGAGACCCCTCATTTTTAGTTCTTGTCCTTCCTGCCTACACAGGCTAAGAAATTATTACCAACAGTGGGCAGATTCTGCGGGTAAAATAGGGGTAGTAATATGCACATGGGTAGTAATATTGCTCAGTTCCTGAAGTTCCAGGTAACTTTGCCAACAAGCTTTTATCCTAGAAAGGAACTAAGGATCCTTGGGTCCCAGGGGAAAGGGCCAGGAGTGTCCTGCCTTTAGCCCTAACCCCATGTTAGATGCTCTAGTTGTATAAATTGGGCCTTATTAGTTTCTGCAGGCAGTTTACCTCTCAGAACCTTAGTTTCTTCATCTGTAAAAATATTACCAACCTTGCAGTGTTGCTGTGAGGTTCATCAATAACATGGATAAAGCCCCTAGCACATGCCCAACACACAGAAGATGTTTAATGAATGGTAGTGACTATGACAGTCCCTGGCACTTAGGAGACTGTCATTTAATACCTGTTGAGTGAATGCAGGAGCCTACCGGAAAAGGTTTCATTGAGGAGATAGGTTATAAAGGATAGGTGAGATCTGGACAGATAGTAATAAAGGAAGAAGACACTCTTTACAGGGAACAGGATGAGCAGAGGAAGAGAATCAGGCTCACCCATTGCTGCCCTGCTCAGGGAAGTGAAAGGAGCAGTGTGGCTGGAACAGAGGCTGAGGGTAGGGGCTTGGGGAGGGTAGGCAGGGCAGAAAAGGGAGCTGGGATTGAGAACGCATGGGGATCTCCATGTCCGCCTGGCCAGATGGCCGTTTTGCCTGGCCAGCTCACTCTGCCCGGCACTTGCCCTTGGTTCCCCTTCCTGCATACCCCTTGTTCTTGATAGGCAGAGGCTGGCCCATTGTGGCCTAGTAGCCAGGCAAGCTGAAGGCTTAAAAGAGGAAGCATCAGAATGAGATTGGTTTTCAACTAATATCTTATTAAGGAAGTTGAGTTATTCTACTTCTGCTATTTGTCCCCTCTGGGCATTCAGAGAAGGACAAGTTTTTATTTCCAGATGAAATATCATGAGAGGGATTTGCCCTGGTCTGCCCTGGCCCCTCAGTGGACATTTTCAAGATGGCCCTATATTTCTCTTTGATATACAGCGAACCAAGGCTCAAAGTGTTGAGTGCCTTAGGTAAGGCTTGACACCTTGGCTGTATGATGCTGAAACAAAGAAGTCCCATTGTCTCAGTGAGGGCGTTTATCAGCTTCTATTGGCCAGGCAAGCTGATTGGCATTTCATGTACTCTACCTCCTTCAGCCCTCAAAACAACTCTGAAGAAGCTATGAGAAGAAACTCAGTGGCCTGCTCAAGGTTTAGCATGAAGGCTGGGGAGGCAGCAGTGCACGTTCAGCCCCACCTCTGCAACTTGTCCCTGTGTGACTGTTTTGGCAGGCTCCTGAACTTCTCTAAGCCTCAGTTTTCACATCTGAAATTGACATTAATAATGGCGGTGCTTAGTAAATACTGACAATTATCATTCTGAATTGGAGTCATCCAGCCCTCAAATAATCCTGACAAATCAGTGGCATTTGGGAAACTAGAAGGAATCTCAAAAGGTTTCCTAGGCCACTAGTTTTTGGACTCTTTTCCTTGGAGACCTAGGATTCTGGGGAGGTCCGTGGTGGATGAAGGGAAGCTGAGTATGTGTGGCCCTTGCCCACCTTCTTCAGCAGAGCAGCTGTTTCTAATGTGAATTACATAGCAGTTGCACGTTTCTCGCTCTTTTATATTGTGGGGGTTGAGGTGGATTTCATTTAATAAAAATGGTCCTGCTGCTTTTTAAAAAAAGCTTCCAAGGCTTGACCTCGTATCTCCTGGTTCCTAATCTAGTGTTTTTACTGACCTTACTAAAACAGGGAACTGAAATATGATACATTTTAGGAAGGTTGTCATCAAAATTTTAAACATGATTCTTGTACCTTCCAGTTAATCAAGCACTCATTTAGTCTAAACCCCATTCCTGTCCCAGAATCCTAGGAACAGAAATTTTGCTGTCAGAGAAAGCATTGCTACCATAGCCTTAGACAAGAACTGTCTAATAGAACTTTCTGCAGTGATGGAAATGTTCTCTGTGTGCACCGTCATATATGGTAGCTAGTGTAACTGAGGAACTGATTTTTAAATTTTATTTAAAATGAATTGATTTAAATGTAAATAGCCATGTGGCTAGTGGCTGCCATATTGGACAGTGCCGCCTTACAGTATAGAGCAGGGGTCAGATGGCAGTCCCTGGCCTCTGGGCATGAGAATCATCCAGAGAACTTGTCAAAAGTACAGATTCTGGGCCTAATGCCCAGTGACTGATTCAGTAGACCTAGGGCGAGTGCATTTGAGACGGTTATTCTAACTTGCAGTCAGGTAGGAAGGCACTACATTAGTGAGCTTTCCCTCGGCGTAAAAATATGGAACCAGAACAAGCATTTTGCCCTGGCCTTGATTTTCTGGGGAGACTAGAGCAACTTTCTGAGGAATGTCAGACCCTTGGAGAATGTGATGAAAGCTATGGACCTCTTCCCTGGAAAAATACAAAAATAGTTTCTAGGGCTCCCAGACCTCCCTGAAGCCATCCGTGAACCCACATTAAGAACACCTCAACTTGGACAGAAGATCTTTACTAGCTGCTGAGGGATTTGAGCTTGAGCCCAGGAGCCTTGTGACACGCAGGCATGTCACACAGATATGCCCAAGGGTTAATCTGGTACCATCCCACTCATTCCTACCCCCGGATCCCTCCAGGGGGTCATGGAGGCACCACAGAAGAGAGAACAGGCAGTGTATGTGGATCAGGCCCTGAAAGAATACTGAATTAGTTCTGCCCCTTTCCTTTCCCCTTGTGTTTTCATAGCCTTGTGGGTGAGCTGAGAGGGTGTGGCTATTGTCACTGCTCATGTCCTCAGCTCTGACACAGAGAGCAGAGGGAAGAATGCATCTGGGGCCTGAGTGGAGCTGTGGAGAGAGTCCAGCTGAGTAATGGATCAGGATTTTGACTTGCCTTCAAAGGCAGAGACACAACGGGCTCCCACTTAGTCCTCACTTCCCACAAGCTGCAGGAGTGAGAGAGAAGGGGCAAAGCTGCGGGGCTCTGGGCTGGGGCAACGAGCCAGGGACCAACGCCCAGAGCTGGGCAGGCCACCCAATCAGCAGCCCCAGGCTTAGTGCAGAACCCCATTTTTTGTAGATCAGAACCCATGTAGAAGTGGAGAAGAGTGAGGAAGCAAGCGTGTGTATGTGTCGGAGAGCTGCTGTCAGGCCAAAGTGTCCTGAAAATAGCCTCTTGAACTTGGAGACTGTCGGTGAGGGTCTGAGTCATGGTCATGTGGCACAGGAAAGCCAGACACAGGAGAAGCTGTACAGCTCCCGGGCCGAGATTTCGTGCCCCTGGGAGGTGAGGGTCAGCCTGTTTTCCCCATGCCCTTCACAGGTTCAGCTGCCAGCTGCTGGGTTAGCTTCTCAGGCCGCCTTGTTCCTCTCTCTGCCTGCTAGGCTGCCGGATGAGTCATCAGGGAACTACAAGGAGGAGGCCCCAAGCTCGGCTGCCTCAGCCTCGGCTTCTCTGGGACAAGGGCGCCTGGAGTGCTCCTGGAGGGAGGATCAGGGCCCCTGGCCAGCTGCCTACCTAGCCACCAAGGTGAAAGGGCAGCTTCTGGGGGAGGGGTTGCCCCACAGCCTGTCTGGAGGAGCTCCAGCTCAGGATGAGCCACGTCAGGCAGGACAGGCCACTTGAGCCTGAGTGCAGCTCTATAGACCTCTAAACATCTGGGTTTAAGATGTTGGGTTTAAGATCTTGCCCTCGGAGCAAGATTGACTGCTGGCCTCATTTCTCTCACCGTCAGATGAAACTCTCTCTTCATCCCCGATGCTCAGCATCACGCTTTGATTCCCTCATGCAGCCAGCGCCGGCTGTTTCATCTATGCCCCACTCTGCTGTACACCGGCAACACCACCTCTGACCCTCAGAAGCCTTCTGCCCAGGGAGGACCACGACTTTCCTCCTTGTGTTTGCCTGCAGCCCAGGGGACTGGGGAGTGGGCAGCACAGCCCACTAGGTCCGGCCCCGCACTGCCCCACACAGGCTGGGTGATCTGGGGCAAGTCTCCACCTAATCAGGCCTGCGTTTCTTCAAGTAAAAATGAGGAGAGGGACTTCCCTGGTGGTCCAGCGGTTAAGTCTCCGTGCTCCCAATGCAGGGTCAGGGAACTAGATCCCACATGCATGCCACAACTAAAGGAGCCCGCATGCTGCAACTAAGACCCAGTGCAGCCAAATAAACAAAAAAATTTTTTTAAATGAGGAGATTAAAGCAATGTCCCTGTAGGCACGCTTCTAATACTATTAGGTTTGGAGGGCTTGGGGTCTGTTTTTAAGATCTCATTTCCCTTATAAAGAGGCTGAGAGAGGTGGGCCCTACTCTAGGCCCTGGATCAAGTCCTTTTTGGAGATGGAAGGGGCTGTGGAAGTGTGGGGTGGGATGACAGTATGGTTACAAGTAAAACAGCCTGCCTTGGAGGGCTTTCACCTAACTGAAGTCAGAACACCCCTTAGACTTCTTAAGGTCATCAAGAAACAATGAGGCCACCCATTCAGCCTCCTGAGCATCCGGCCTGCAGGACCACACCCAGGCATCCAGGCTGAAAGCTGGAGCTGCTGAGTTCAAAGCTAGAAGGCCCTTGAAGGCACCCCACACACCCACACCCCAGTCAAGCTGACTCAGCCTTTCGTAGCCACTGTGGTGAGACAGATGCAGTAGGAAGGAGGTTTCAGCCTAGTGTTTCCCAGCACCCCACTGTCTCTTGTAAGCTTCCAGCCTGATCCGGCAGAAGGTCAGAGGTGTTGGAGGGTCGGCTTCCCACGGTCTGCCTTTCTCGCGCAAGAGCAGATGGAGGAGTGATCCGGGATGAATGGAGCTACCGCAGGGAAGACCGCATCTGTTAGTAACAGCCTTAGGACCAGGCTGCCATCAGAGAGCACTTATTAAAGGCCTGTCTGCAGTTGATGCCTCCTCAGGCTTTGTCTCAAGCAGGTCACGACCCAGAAGGGCCCTGCCCTTGGGAGTCCACAGCCCCAGTCTTTAAAAAGTTTCCCAAATGGTAACAATCTCAGGGCGGTGCCATTCTCTTTCATGACAACTCTAGCCCACGTGCTGTTTGCACAGATTGTCACAACAGTGGGCTCTCTCTCCCTTCTGGCTTTGTGGGAACGCAGAGCTGGTAGAGATGGAGCCCAGAGCGAGGTGACTTCTTGTGCTTTGTCCTCATATTTCTAGAGGTGTCGGTTGGTGTGCTGGGCTCTAATATAAATTCCACTACTAATGTTGCCTGAAAGAAAAATGATACTTAGGAGAGGTTTTCAGCAAATGAGTTTGGACATTACAGAAGGAAGCATGTCAGTTCCTTCTGGAGAGCCACAAACAGATGCATCTTGTGAAAGGAGCCAAGTGCTGGTATTGCCATTTGCATGCTGGTTTTTCAATTTGCAAGATTTCATTTGTGTGTATGTATGTAATGTTTATATAAATATACACACAAATCTATATATATATGCACACACACATATGGATGCCTATGTACACACACGCATGCACACACACATATACATACATATATCTACCTCTAGCTAGGGAACAAAACAAAACCTTGGTTCTCTCCACTTGGAGAAAAGCCATCATGGATGGTGCAGGCATGTCCTCTACGAAGCAAGGCTTATGCGGAATCAGTGATGTGACTGATGGTTTTGGAGTATGGGATCCACCACCCTGTTCTGGGGAAGCAAAGTTCACCACAAAACAAACAACAGAAAAAGATTCAGCCATTATTTATAAAGGCAAGAAAGAACCAACCCAGATGTTGGTCCACGTCTCTCCTGGAGGAGGCGGGCTGGAGTTCCCCTTGTGGGGTGGAGAGAGGGGCCATTTACGGTGGAGGGACCAGTAGGGCTGGGGGGCTCACCCCACGTGGAACAATGGTGAGGTTGCCATTTGGAACATTTGGAGGATAGCTACGTGTGGCATGAGGAGGTAGAGACCCTTTGCCCCCTGCTTTTCTCCTCCCACCCAAGCCTGACCTGGGCGCCGCGGGGTCTGGGGGGGTGACCTGCTCTGTGTGTGTTCTCTCACAGGGTGAGCGTGAGCCTGGGAGATGGCAGTGATGGAAATGGCCTGCCCAGGCGCCCCCGGCTCCGCGGTCGGGCAGCAGAAGGAGTTCGCCAAAGCCAAGGAGAAGACACAGGCAACGGAGACGAAGCAGAGCTCCGTCCACAAGCTCGAGGCCGTGGAGAAGAGCCCCATGTTCTGCGGGAAGTGGGAGATCCTGAACGACGTGATTACCAAAGGCACAGCCAAGGAAGGCTCCGAGGGCGGGCCGGCCGCCATCTCCATTATCGCCCAGGCCGAATGTAAGGAGCCCTGGGCTGGGAGTGTTGGCAGAGAGGGCAGGTGGGGAGCCTGCAGGTGGGTGCAGCGCTTGTGCAAGGGTGGTTGGGCACCGATGGGGCTGGGCTCAGGGTCCCCCTGTGGAAGAGGGAAGTCAGGGTGACCACCATAGAAGACTTGCAAGACACACCTGGGAATTAAGCCAAGGATCAGTGTGAAGTGGGAGCTTGAACAGTGCAGGGGAGTGAAGCACAAGAAGGGAGAAGTGGCAGACAGAGGCCTTGCTCATGACCAGAGCAGGGGAAGGGAGCTGGGAGACAGGAATGCCTGGGCTCCAAGGTCCTGGGGACTCTCTGCAGGACCATCAGGCAGGCCTTCTGCTGGGACCTTGGGCAGCCTGAGCATCTCTGGAGAGGCCCAGGCAGGAAAGGCCAGGTCTCCCGGAAAGCCTCTCTGGGCCCTGGGACCTAGGCCCTTCACCTCCTTCCACGCCGGTGCTTGCCGCCCCCCACCCCCCCAAAGAATGAACGCCTGCCCTTGGGCCTGCAGGGCCGATGCAGGGTCCACGGGCCATCCTGGGCTGATCCTTTCCGCTTCCACTCGCAATACCTCAAGATGGCTCGGAACAGTGGCTGCCACCAGAGCCTGAGAAACTCCCAGGGGCGTGAGGAGGGCCAGGAATCCCCTCTCTACCCCACACCTACCCTCCACCCCAGGAGGTTTCCTGGGGTGGAGCCTGGCGAGACCTACAGCTCATAATGGTATTTTCTCACATACACACATCCTTCCCCTCATCTTCCGCTCCCTTCTGGCTGGCCTTTGACGAGAGATGAGAGAATAAAAATTAAAGTGGAGTGAGTGACATAGTAACGATAGTACTGCACACACGCACGCGCACACACGCGTTATATGTAATAGTGTATATTTGTTGAGCTGTCACTGTGTGCCAGGCACCGAGTTGAGTGTTTTATAGATCATCTCACTTACACCTCACAGTACGTGAAGTGAGGTGGGCACCCTATGATCCCATATTGTAGGCATGCCCTGGGCCTTGACCCTCAGGCTGGGAGGGAGGGGTGAGGCTGCCAGTGATAGGAGGTGAGCCTCCAGGCGGAAGGGGTCTGGGAAGGAGGAGTGGCCCGGGAGGGTATCTGCAAAGTGCCTCTCTCCTAAGTGCTGAATTCCTGTTCTTTCTCTCTCCTTTCTGCTCATCCAACCCCTTTGCCTTTACTTAAAAGGTGAGAATAGCCAAGAGTTCAGCCCCACCTTTTCAGAACGGATCTTCATCGCTGGCTCGAAACAGTACAGGTAAGGAGGTCAGCTTGAGTGGGGTGGCAGGGAGCTGCCGCGGGGGCGTCCCCACCCCAGCTGCTTGCTCAGGCCGCTCCCAAGTGACCCCTGGCTCCTTCCTTCAGCACCTGTGGTTCGGCTCTTGGAACCCACCCAGGCTTCCTCGCTGAGCTGCTCTTGCAGCCAAATAAGCTTTTCAAAAGCTTTTCACAGCGTGTGGGTGACTGCCTCTGGGTCACCTCAGGGTCACATCAGCTTGACGTTTTATTTTTATTCTCCTCCTCGGAGTCCTTGCTGCTCCCCTCGGTTCCCATCGGTAGGGAGGGTGCTGGGAACAGGAGGCACTTTGCCGCTGGTGCGTGACCACGAGTGCAGGCCCAGAGAAGCCGCTCTAACTCGGGGAGAAACCTGCTGTGTCTTTCCTTCTGTGAGACACACCCAAGGAGGGATGAGGGCTTGGAAACAGGCAGGGACAGACTTGCAGCTGGTGGCCCTGTAGAAAGGAGGCCAAGTGAGGCTCGGTCTGTTCCCAGCCTCCCCAGCCCCAAAGAAGATTTTTGGCAGCTGGAGGTTGAACCTGGAAACGGTTCCTCCCCTACTACCAGGTGGACTTCTTTATCGTTGGAATTTGGGAACTGCTAGCGGGAAAGTGACCAACCTCAGCTGTCCCTGCTTCGGAGGCAACAGAAGCCAACTCAGTTAGAGCCGAGAATGCCTGCCGTGGGCTGTGGCCCTCTGAGCCACATGCCCCCCTCCCGGGACCTCTCAAGGGCAAGCCCCCCCTTGGAGAGCAAGGAGAGAACCATGTCTCCCCCTCCACACCAGAAGAGCAGTGTGCACCCTCACTTTAGTAATAACCACTGTTGATCGGAAGCTTGCCGTGGGGCAGGGCACCGAGGCAGGCTTTTTAAATGAGCTATTTCATATTTCATTTAAACCCCATCTTCGCCCTGCCTGGCAGGAAACACCACCTCCATTTTATCAGTGAGGAGCCTAAAGGTCTTTGGGGCTTGGGAACTTTCCCACTTTCACCCAAGTCCTGACCAAGCTGGGATTTGACCTTGGGTCTGTATGACTCCAGCCGCAGCTACCTGAGCCGTTCTGTCTCCCTGCCCCCTCACACTCAGAATGCGTGTCTGTGTCCCCTTGCTGACAGCCAGTCCGAGAGTCTTGATCAAATCCCCAATAATGTGGCCCACTCGACCGAGGGCAAGATGGCCCGCGTGTGTTGGAAGGGGAAGCGTCGCAGCAAAGCCCGGAGGAAACGCAAGAAGAAGAGCTCCAAGTCCCTGGCTCAGGCAGGAGTGGCCTTGGCCAGACCCCTCCCCAGAACCCCTGAGCAGGAGAGCTGCACGGTCCCGGTGCAGGTGAGACCCGCCCCTACGCCCAGACCCCTGTGCCGGGCACCCCCTGGGCTCACAGGCCATCGGAACAGCACCTGTGCCTTGGCCCCAGCTCCGCATCCTAACAGCTGTGTTTCCCCCGCAGGAGGATGAGTCTCCGCTAGGCACCCCGTATGTTAGAAACACCCCCCAGTTCTCCAAGCCTCTGAAGGAGCCAGGCCTTGGCCATCTCTGGTTTAAGAAACTCGGGGAGGGCCTGCGGCCAGCGCTGCCTCGACCGGAACTCCACAAACTGATCAGCCCCCTGCAGTGCCTAAACCACGTGTGGAAACTCCACCACCCCCAGGACGTAGGCCCCCTGCCCCAGCCCGCTCACCCCTTCCCCTACAGCAGACGGCCCCACCCCTTCCCGTTCCACCCTCTCCAGCCCTGGAAACCTCACCCCTTAGAGTCCTTCTTCCTAGGCAAACTGGCAAACTGTGTAGACAGCCAGCGGCCCCTGCCCGGCCCTCCCCTGGGCAGACTGGCCTGTGTAGACGGCCAGAAGCCCCTGCCTGGCCCACATGTGAAGCCCAGCCGCCCATCTCATGGCTCGAGTGACAAGCTGTCCGTGGAGGAGTACCTGGTGCACGCCCTGCAAGGCAGCGTGAGCTCCGGCCAGGCCCACGGCCTGGCCAGCCTGGCCAAGACCTGGTTGGTGGGGGGCTCCAAGCCACGGGAGCCCGGCCCTGAAACCGAGGACAGTGAGGGGGTCCTGCTTATCGAGGCGAGTAGTCCCCAAACACACGTACACCTACCACCGCCTCCCCCTCCACCTCCACCTCCAGGGCCGTCCACCTTCACTACCCCCCTTCCCTTCCCCTTTTCCTCTAGTTCTCTGCCTGGATCACTGTGTAATGTTATGTGATTTTCCCAAACTTAGATCTCTGGGTGTTATCCCGTCCATCTCTGACACTATCCCTTGTCCCCCGCCCCTCTTCACTGTCCTTCCCTTTCCTCTGCCACTTAGCTCCTGAGTCATTTTTTCTCATGGTCAAGGCGGTTGACAATTTCGTTTCTGTCCCACAATCACAAGTCTGGGGAGGAGGTTTCTTCATCGCAAGGATCGGCTTGCCTCAGCCCGTGAAGCTCTCCTTTGCCTTCGCCTGACTCCTGCAACCCCCTCTCTGGGTCCGTCCCCACACCCCGACCCCGAGCCCTGCCTCAGACCTGCTGGTATTCTTGGATGTGAGGGCTCAGCCCAGCAGCCTGGCAAGGGCCACCAGTTGGAGAGCCTTCCTCACTGTAACCCTTCGTCCCTCCACTGCCCTGGCCACTGAAACCGGCCTCTGTCTCCCGCCAACCCCAGAAACTCAAGCCGGTGGATTATGAGTACCGAGAGGACGTCCACTGGGCCACGCGCCAGCCCTGCCTGGGCAGAGGCTCCTTCGGAGAGGTCCACAGGATGGAGGACAAGCAAACTGGCTTCCAGTGTGCCGTCAAAAAGGTATGCCAGGCTCCGGGGCTGAGGAGGGAAGGCGGGCAGGAGGCCTGTCGCGTTCCCTCTTCTTCCTTTCAAGGTTAGCACAGGGAGGCCATGGGTCTGACTCGTTAACAGCGTCTGGCTACCCTGGCTGCCCTGGGTCAGCTGGAGCTGGAAGGGGACAGTCCAGGTCACGTGTCCCCGCCTGGGCACCGCACTTGGTGCGCGTGTATGTGAGAGGGAGCATGAGAGTGTGCACGCAGCCTGGACCACTCCTGATGCCAGGCCCCTAGGGCAAGTCAAAACCTGGAAGATGGTTGGATTGTCATGAAATTCATGTTGAGCTGAAACCCCTAAACTACATAGTGGACCAGCAGGTAATAGCAAGAGCATAGCCTCCACCTAACAGGTGCCTCCCGAAGGAGGCCGTGCACCTTGGGAGTCAGATCTGACTTGAGTTTGGGCTCTGCTTCCTGTCGGCCGGAGGTACTAGGTCCTGCGAGATGGACGTTATGAGGAAATGAGACTTAGTGAGAAGCCCCAGGCTTGTCCGACTGTAGAGTTTGGCTTTGAACCTCTCTTCGGGAAGGGACAGGGGAGGAAGACTCATGCTTCTAGGATTTTGGTTAGACGCAGAGGCCTGAGTCACCTCTCCCACTCCCTCGTCTCACTGATGTTAGAACTGGAGACCAGAGAGGGTCTGCACCTTGCCCACAGCTGCACAGCTGGGCCTGGAACTGAGGCCTCCTTCTGTCAGATCACACTGCCCAGGCCTAGCAGTCCTTGAGGGTGTCAGCCCTGCTCTCCTTCAGATACCATTTCTCCTCCTCTTCCCTCACCTTGACTAGAAGCCACCTTGTCCTTGACCCCAACTCAGCCTGAGGGCTAGCACCAAGGACTTCCTAAGGTGGAAATCAGAAACATTTCCATGGGCCATTTCCTTGGCCCTTGGGCAGCGTGAAATAAGCTAATTCAAAGATGGACCTTGTTTTCAAATGGCTTTTGTCAAGGACACTCTGATCCCCAAAAGGAAAGGGGCCAAATAGCCAGCCCAGGTGGGTCCATCCCACTCAGGCCCCACACAGAGTAGACACTGCTGCTGCCACTGTCTTGGGTGCCTGTGACTTTAAGGGGCAATGGTACAGATTGTGTTGTGAGTAAACCTGGCTTCCCTGGCTTGTGTGTGACCAGGTGTTAGAGTTCTAGAGTTTGGGCCTCGGGGTGATGGGATGAGAGAGGGGACTATCCGTAGGTATTACCCCAAGCTTCAGACATACTGTGTCAAATAAGCCAGCTCCACCCCTGCCCACCCCCACCGGCCAAAACACGTGCTTAGTTCTTGCCAGCACGGGTCATCTTTCGCTGGGATGCCAAGGCCACGTGCCTGACCTCCTCAGCTGCAGTCCCCTCCCCAGGCCACCGGAGAAGGCTCAGCTGTTCCTCCTGAGAGGCGGGTGGGAGGAGGGCAAGAGAGTGTGAAGTGTCCTGGAGATGAGCGCCCATGCTGGGGAGCTTAGTCACCGGGCTCCTCAGCTGTTCCCCTGCTGAGGTTCTCAGAGTCCCAGGCAACAAGGTAAACAACCCTAATATAGTAGAAGAGGACAGAGACTCCATTTCTCACCTCCCCAAGGCAGTCGGACAAGCTCCAAGCACAAGGCACGGACTTGCCAGCCCCCAGAGCTGCTGCCCCAGCCCACCAGAGCCAGCGCTTCTCAGAACTCCGCCTCCCCCATCCAGGATCTTAGTGGGCTTGGCTTTTGGCAGCCCACACAGCTGCCTTTGGTCGGGCAGACCACCCCTCCTTTCTCTCCAGGGCAGCGGGGTAGGGAAGGCAGTAGTGTCCTTTAGCGTTTTCAGCTGGAAGATCTCAGACACAGTTCCCTGCTAGGGGGTAGGGGTGGAGGGTGGGGACCAAGGATCAGAGGTCAAGCCGCGCAGGGGGTCAGAGCAAGTCTGCACACCCTCTGACGCTCCCTAGGGAGGATCCAGGATGTGGAGTATCATGTGGTGACATCAGCACCCCATTGGTCCTCCTTCTAGAACATTCACGGCCCCAGGTCAGATGTTGATTGGTCACAAGTCCAGGGCTTAATGTAGGGTTTGGGGGGGGGGTGCGGTTTAGGGTTTTGTTTGAGCTTACTTTTAATTTCAAATTAATAGAGGCTCGTTGTAAAAGAATGATACCCAAAAAGCAAAAGTCTCTCTGTTGCCCAGTCCCCTTCTGAGGTAACCAGCCTTAGACATAAATCTTTTTTAGACTTGTTACGCATATATAAACATGTAGTTGTTTCTTTTATTGAAATGAGATTGCACTCATTTGTTGTTCTGTACCATGTTTTTTCATGTGATGGTGTATCATGGATAGATTTCCTTATTGGTACATATACATTTGTCCAGTGCTTTTTAACAGCCAGTGTATAAGTTCTTAACCTAGTCAGTGGATGAATTCATAAGATCCATGAATTCCTGGAACTTTATTCTAAAGTGTGTATGTGTGTGGCACGTGTGGACACACACACATTTTTTATTTATTAGATTTTCAAAGGGGTCTGTGGCTCAAAGAGGGTTAAGAACTGTTCATTTGAGAACATCTGGCTCGAGCATGGAGTTCTGGGAGCCTCCTTTTGCCTCTTCCCTGATCTGGGGTAGTGTGGCCTTGGCCAAGTCCAGCCAGCTGTTGTTACCAAGCACCTGTTCTGTGCCAGGCGCTGTGCCAGGGAGACAGAGGTGTGGAATCCACACGCCTGACCTGAAGGAGCTCAGACTGTAATGGGGGGTGGACACTTACATGGTGTAAAGGTGGTAGAAGCAGCCATCAGCCGGGGACATGGTGAAATCAGCCGGGACAAGTGTTGAGAAGGAAATCAGAACAAGGACCGAGGGGAGCATATCTCGATGGTGATGACGAAATAAGGCGGCAAGCTATGTGCCCAATACTGTGTTAGTCACCTTCACATATTTATGTTCCTGGGATCTTTAAAAGAACTTATTAGAGTTTCTGTTACTCCCTTTTTTACTGATGAAATAAAATGGATACGAATACTAAAGAAAACAAGAAGGAAAGTTTCAAGAAGGAAAAAGCGATCCGCAGTGTAAAGCGTGCAGGCAGTTAAGCAGAGGGAAGTGGCTTGTGGATTTGGCAGTTAGGTGATTGTTGACCATGTTTCCACCTGGGTAGGCGCGTGCCTGAACGTAGGTAAAAACGTCCCGGATGTCAAAGCTAATACACCTGGAAGGGCCTTCAGCGAGGTGGGGTAGCTGGGAGCTCTGGAGACAGGCTTCCCCCACCAAAATCCCAGCTTTGCTACTTTATATCCAGTGACCTTGAGCAGATTACTGGTCCAGTTTTCAGCTTCCTTGTCTGTAAAATGAGATAATCTCACCTCCTAGGCTATCGTAAGACGTAAACGACTAATGCTTATAAAGTGCTGAGCACAGTACCTGGCACGTGTTAAGTGGGCATTAAATATTAGTCCTCATTAACATCCTCATCAGAGTCCAGCCCTCACTTGACAGACGAGGACACTCAAGTCCAGGGAGGAGAGGTGGCCAGACGGGCAGCTGGCCTGGTCCAGAAGGCCGTCCTTTCTCCCTTGGGACCGCCCTTTCAGCCTGCTCTCCCTGGGGCTGGCCCAGACTTCTAACGCACCTTGTGTTTTGAGGTGTCCCTTCCAACCCCCTCTGATCTGGGTGGTTGGGAAGGGTTTTAATATTCCTGGGACACTCCAGAGGACTTATGGATTTCTTCAAAGTTAAAGCCGAGGCTCCCAGACTTTCTTGGTTCACAGCCCTTAATGTCTCAGTCATTTTTTCAAGGTGCTCCAGGCCAAAACAAGTACTGACCAGTTCCATTTATTAAATAATTGGGTCAAATAATAAGTCTTTATCCTAATAACCTAGTAGCCATTTGAATAACAACACACATAAATTGAGAGATAAATTTTGTTCTTAAACAAACGTAATTACTAACGGGATGCATGCCTTGTTGGGCAGGCACAACTTCTCCAACTTAGAAATCACTGGACACCGTCACTTTCATTTCCTGCTCCACATTATCCCCTTATCCCCCTGAAGTACCTTTTTGTCACAACAACCTCCAAAAACCTAGCTTCATAAAGATATATCATCAAAAGAATGCAGTTCGATCATTGAAACTGAACTGTCTCACGCTAGTAGTTTGTGTGGTGTCCCCAGATGTCAATCGTTGCTGTTTCCCTCAAATGCAAAAAATACCCTGTAACCCCCTTCCAAGTTCTCTGCAGTGCCCCAGGGCGCTTCACCCCACAGTTTGGGAGCAGTAGGATTAAAGACATTTGCTAATACAAGTCCGGTTGGTGAATTAGTTCCAACTCAGTTTCAGAGCTGGAAACACTGACAGAGAGTCAAAGTTCATGTGAGTTGATTAACCAAACCAGATATTCTGCAGGTAACCAGAAGAGGGACATTTTCCACTGACAGGCTAAAATCCAAAAGCTACACAAGTCAGCAGGTCTCGGAAGAAAACTGCCAGGCCCTGACTGACGGCTTCCAGGCTAGTTTTGTTACCACTCATGCCCCCTGGTGGCACTTCTCAGGGCTAACATGAGAACCAGCTGCAGCCGGAAAGGACAAGTCTCTCTATTAGGAAGTGTAAGCATTTAGTAAGCTGCGCTTATTTGAGCTGGAGGGAGGAGGTGGGGAGCTGGCATTTCCTGAGCACCCACTAGTTGCCAGGCCCGGTGCTGGTTATCACCCCTCCAGATCCCCACTCTACCCTGGAGCAGATGCCACTGTCCCCACCGTTCACATGTGGAGCCACATAGCTTGGGGGAAGTGATCTACCTTTGGAAATGGCCAAGCCAGGGTCTCAGCCCAGGATGTTTGTATCCAAGGCCTATTTCTTCCCTCCATGTCATGCTGGTCCCTGCAGAAAGGAGTGGGGGGTCCCTGGCCTGCCAGTCCCCTGCAGGAGGGGCCTTGGCCAAACCCCTCCCCATAGGAAAATCCTCTCCTATGCCCAGATCCTGGGGAAACAGCTGCAAACAGAATAAACAAGCACTGCCCCATCTATGTGGACATTTTAGCCCTCAGGGGAAAAGGCAAATAATTATGAGCAAATAATAAGTGCTGAGAAGGATGCTGAGGACCCAGGGGCACTTGACAGAGCCAGAATCTTGGCCGCATCAACTCTGGCTACAGAAGCCCAGCATCTTAAGAGTAGAAGTGGTTGTTGATACACAAAAGGTCCCATGACCTAGAAACTGTCCAGACATTTGGGCTGGGGAAAAGAAAGTTCTGTGTTTGGCAGATCTCTGAGGGTGGGCAGCATGCCAGGGGCCTGGATAAGGATTGTAGTTTTTGTGACTATATTTCCATAGGCATCAGCACTGCAGAACTCTAATCAAGTACTAGGCGTTGACCCCGACCCCCAGGGGGCACAGTTTAGTCTCTAAGGGTCCAGTAGGCCCACCAGGGCCCCTGCCTGGCCTCAGAATCGTCACCGGGAACATCAGCGGTCTCTGTGCAGGGAGCTTCAAGGGTCCTGACAGGATGCCAGGGAACCAGCCCTGGTCCGTCACCCTGACTCACACCCACCTCTGGGCCCTTCCAGGTGCGAGTTGAAGTGTTTCGGGCTGAGGAGTTGATGGCATGTGCGGGATTGACCTCCCCCAGAATCGTCCCTTTGTATGGAGCTGTGAAGGAAGGTCCTTGGGTCAACATCTTCATGGAGCTGCTAGAAGGTAAGGAGCCAGCTGCCACTCCTTCTCCCTCCAAATTCAGAGCCAAGGGTTTCCCCGAGTCTTGCCCAGGTTGACCCTTGTCCCCAGTCAATCCGTTTTTAATCTCTTGACCCTGTGACATCGGCAAGAAAGGACTGCTTTCTACCACCTGCCCTTCGAAGGTACTTGCCCTTGGCTGGCTTGCAGGCCTGGAAAAGCCCCATGTAAAGACTGGCCATTGGTCTCCTAGGTGGCTCGCTGGGCCAGCTCATAAAGCAGAGGGGCTGTCTGCCGGAGGACCGGGCCCTTTATTACCTGGGCCAGGCTCTGGAAGGGCTGGAATACCTCCATACCCGAAGGATTCTACATGGAGATGTGAAAGGTAAGGCTCAGGGCGCCCGTGGCCCTGGTCCCCTTGGGGCTCCTTCCTCGCCCCACCCTGCCTGGTTTCCTCCCAGGTCTTCTGGGCCTGCTCCAGTAGGAAGGGGAAGTGTGTTCTCCCAGCCCTCAGCCTGGCACTGTAGTTTCCAGTGGGTGATGCCCACAGAGAACAGTAGATCAAGCTCCTACCACACTGGTGACCACTGGGGGAGGGTGGGGACAGCAGAGCTGAGTGGCACTGTCCCCTCACCCTCAGTGATCCTGCCTGCTGCCTGCATCCAGGCTGAACTGATTCCCTCCTCCCTCCCTCCATGACTAATGAAAGTAATCAGAAGCAGCAGCTGCCATGCAGGGTCAGCCAGAAAATCGCCTCGCCGGAGGTGCAGATTGGGCCGGGGCCCTTGGTGACTCACCTGTTCCTCTTCTTCCCGGGGGTGGCCTGGCAGCCGACAACGTGCTCCTGTCCAGCGATGGGAGCCACGCAGCCCTCTGCGACTTTGGCCATGCTGTGTGCCTTCAACCCGATGGCCTGGGGAAGTCTTTGCTCACAGGTATGCCCCTCCCCGCCACCGCTCCCCACAACGGTAATAGCCAGTAGCCTTTGCTACGCATTAGCCATGCGCCTTCTCCTGTACTTTCCTTAATGGCAATCAGAGATGTGAGCACTTTAGGTCCACCAAGATACTTCAGTCCCACAGCAACCCTAGGTTATCATGAGGCTTTTGTTGTTAGGCTTAAATGCAATAATGCATGTCAGATGCTTGTTTCTGATGTTCCTGTTATACAGAGGAGGGAACAGAAAGGCTGGGTGCCTCGCCCGAGGTCCCCAGGTCTCCTACCTCAGAGCCCCCAGAGCTCCACCCCTCTTGTCCAGCCTTTTCTGGGGAGCCGTGCTCCCAGCCTGCGACCTCAGCCCTCCTGTGCCTCTGAGAGCACAGTCTCTGAAAGCAAAATGGGAAGGCTGACCAAGGGGCTGGGGCTCAGTAGCTGAAGAAATCCCTGTTTTTAACTTACATTCTTCTGATTATCAAAATAATCCATACCCACTGTAAAATATTTGGCAACTACAGTGTTAAGTGGTATGGAACGGGAGGAAAAAAGAATTCTCACCATTCCTCTTGCCCAGAGAGATAATCGTGAATATTTTAGATAATTCCCTCCAGGTCTTTTTTTTTTCCGTACATAGTTAAGGCCATTATAACACAATTTTGTGCCCTGCTTTTTTTTTTATTTATAGCATTAGCATAAAATTATTTCATTTTGACCAAAGGAAAAACAGTCTTTTAGAAGTGATTCTTTGTTGTTAAAGGACTGTTGGTAATTCTGAAGATGTAAATTGAACATGGACACCTGCCCTCCACTTTGAAAGAACTGTAGTGTTTTCTTCTTATTACAAAAATATCTTTTCTAATATCTTTTGCAGAAAGTAAAGCTAAGCAAAAATAAAAAATACAAACCACCAGAAAAAAATACTGTTCACATCTGGCATCAATCTTTCTAGTCTTTTATGCATATAAGTTTTCTTTTTCCTTTTTTCTTTTTTTTAACCTACATTTTAGGAACATCATACCACTAATCAGTCTTCTACAACCAAATTTCCAGTGTCTAGGCCCCTCCCCCTTTTTGGAAAGCACTTTAAGGGTTTGGTCCACAGGGCAGAGCCCGTGTTTTGGATGATATATTCTTTGTCCTAGTGCCCAGGACAATCCCCGACTTGGCTCAGCCCCAGCAAGTTTGATTTGGAGGCTTTATCTCTATTTAAAGTACTCTGAGACAGTCAGGGTGTTTCAGGAATTGACTCGGGTGGTCATTGCCGAGGCGTTTGCCCATCAGAGTTCACAGTTGCCTTTTCTGTCTCTCCTCACCTTCTCAGGGGACTACATCCCCGGTACAGAGACCCACATGGCGCCAGAGGTGGTGATGGGCAAGCCCTGTGATGCCAAGGTGGACATCTGGAGCAGCTGTTGCATGATGCTGCACATGCTCAATGGCTGTCACCCTTGGACCCAGTACTTCCGAGGGCCGCTGTGCCTCAAGGTCCGTGACAGCACCTGGGACAGCCAGCAGGGCCACAGGGCCCAGGCCACAGGCTTGATGTGGCCTCCCATTTTGGCCGCTCTTCAGTGGCAGATGGGAGCAAGCAGAGGCCTCATCCTAAATGTGGGATCCTGACTAAAATACTTGGCTACTCGAATCTGAGGGTCCAAGGGCAGATCCTAGGTGAGGGGTCTTCTTGGGTTCATGGTTCAGGGCTCTCTTGCGTCCACATCCCGGGCCACCTCTGCCTGCCTCCTGACAGGCTGGGCCTGGGGGTCATGGGTGCCTCACTCCCTGGCTCTGTGCTGTCCTACCTTTTCTTGGAAAAGTCCCAGCCCTCACTGTAGCCCAGGCCACTCTAGTCCTTGCGACCGACCCCAGCACAGCAGGGCAGGGGAGAGTGGGGAGGAGCAAGAACAGAAAGCTGGGGGCCAGGAAGTGACGGGGAGGCAGGCCTCATATGTTGCCTTTTGACCCCCAGATTGCCAGCGAGCCTCCACCTGTGAGGGAGATCCCGCCCTCCTGTGCCCCCCTCACAGCCCAGGCCATCCAGGAGGGGCTCAGGAAAGAGCCTGTCCACCGAGCGTCTGCAGCGGAGCTGGGGGGGAAGGTCAACCTGGCGCTGCAGCATGGTAAGAGCCCCATGCTGGCTACAGGGGGCGAGAGAGGTGGCGGGGTCGTGTAGTGGCTAAGAGCAAGGTACTCAGCCTCTCAGAGCCTTGGTTTCCCCATCTAGAGCATGGGCATGACACCAACCTCAGGCTTGTTAGGAAGACTGAGGTCACGTGAGTCAAAGTGCTTAGTACTGTGCCTTGTATTGTGCTTAGTACTGTGTCTTGATGCAGAGGCTGTGCTCAGAGATGGGGCAAGGGGTTACAACATATAAAGGGAGGCTTGAACTCATTAGTATCAGAGAATGTGAAATAAAGCCAGGTATCACTTTCTAGCCATTTGTGTGGGGAAAATCAGGAAGTTGGTGTCACACCAAGTGTTGGTGGGGATGAGGGACAGTGGCCTTTAGGCTCTGCTGGAGAGCACCTGGCAGCACTCTGGCAGACGTCTGTAGACCCAGGACCCGGGACCCAGCACCCCGCTCCAGGGCGCACCGCCAAAGAAACTCTGCCCAGGTCCATGAGGGGACACGCCTGCGGATGCACGCTACAGTGTCGTTCGTGGGAGGGGAGTCAGGTGCAGTCAGGTGTCCCTCCCTGGGAGCTTGGAGAGGCCAAAGGTGGGGGTGGGGGGTGGGGGACACTCCACGCAGCGCTCACGGCAGTTAAAGCAACTCAGTGCTCATGGGGCAACCGGCTGGATCTTCAGGCCACAGTGCTGGCTGCAAAGAGGACCAACAGAGAGAGGCCTAGAACACAGTGCCTTTCTGTAAATTAAAAATTGATAAATAGGGCTTCCCTGGTGGCGCAGTGGTTAAGAATCCGCCTGCCAATGCGGGGGATGCAGGTTCGAGCCCTGGGCCGGGAAGATCCCACATGCCGCGGAGCAGCTAGACCCATGCGCCACAACTACTGAGCCTGCGCTCTAGAGCCCGCGAGCCACAACGGCTGAGCCCGCGTGCCACAACTACTAAAGCCCGCGCGCCTAGAGCCTGTGTTCCACAACAAGAGAAGCCACTGCAATGAGAAGCCTGCGCACCACGACGGAGCGTAGCCCCCGCTCGCCACAACTACAGAAAGTCCACGCACAGCAACAAAGACCCAACGCAGCCAAAAATAAAATAAATGTATTAAAAAAAATTGATAAATAAAAACAACACATGCTTTGCAAGAATTCGATCAAACCCAAAATGACATGTTGAACATAAGAGAACATCAGCCGGGGGCGGAGTAGGGGGTGGCAAGGGAGAGACAGTGGTTATGGGAACGAAAGGGAATAAGTAAAACAGAAGAGAGACTGCATAGCCCCCCGACGTCAAACATAGATGGTAGTTGTAATGGCCCTGGGGCTGAATTGCCCCCCACTCCAGAGGTAAGGTGTCTTCAGGAAGCACTGACTATCGGGAAGGGAGGGGTAAGAGAGACGGAGGGTCAGCGAGGCCCATTCGCCTGGGAACTCTGTGTTGGCATTACCCCAGAGCTATTTTTAAATCTTCTCTTTACTATTAATATTAACAAAGTCCTTCTCTGGAGCCAATTCTGTAATTTTTAAATTTGCAGTTGTTACCTAGGAGGAAAATGGAATAAAAGAAATACTGTCCTAGTCCCGTCATCGGGGCCATCTTATGGAAGAGGCCTCCTCTGGAGACCACGCACTGCCCTCCAAAGCCATGTCCTGGCCGGGCAAAAGGTCACCCTCACTGCCCGCTTCTGGCCCTCTTCTGCTCAGGAAAGGCCACCTGGCCTGGCCCATTTCCACCTCACCACATGTGCTCTCTGTTTTGTAGTGGGAGGTCTGAGGAGCCCTTGGAGGGGAGAGTACAAAGAACCAAGACATCCGCCGCCACTCCAAGCCCACCCACCGCCAAGCCAAGGGCACCCTCACCAGACCCTACGTGCCCCACCAGTGGAGCTCTCGCCAGGGGAGCTCTCTCCAGAGGCCCCAGGGCCCCAGCCAGCTGAGGACGCAGCAGGCGGGGCCCCTAAGCTCCAGCCTCCTCCACCCCCGGAGCCCCCAGAGCAGAACAAGTCTCCCAGCCTGCACTGGGGCAAAGAAGAGTCCGGGACGTGGGAACCACTGGCTCTGTCCTCCCTAGATACGGCCCCAGCCAAGAACTCCAGCTCACCAGAGCGGAAGGCAACCTTCCCCGAGCAAGAGCTGCAACAGCTGGAAATAGGTACGGGCAGCCACGGCCTCCAGGCCCCTGAGCACGGGCCTGGGCCCTGCAGCAAGGCCTGGGCTTCGTCCTCTTCCCCAGGGTCAGCAGTCTGTGCAGAAGAAGGCCGACGGCACAGCCAGACCCTCCCAGTCTTTCACAGCCGTCTTCTGCCTTTCTCTGCAGAATTATTTCTGAACAGCCTGTCGCAGCCATTTTCTCTGGAGGAACAGGAGCAAATCCTCTCATGCCTCAGCGTCGACAGCCTCTCCCTGTCAGATGACAGTGAGAAGGTGAGTCGGCCGTGGACCAGGAGCCGGGGCACAGGGCAGGTGGCTTTGTGTCCGGCCAGTGAAGGGACCGTGTGCAAGTAGTGGGTAAAGGGCGGGTGACAGGATTGCCCGTTCCTTCTGGGTGGGGTCCTCACTGGGGCAGGGGTCCTGGTTTCTCAGAATGAGACGGTCCATCTCCAACACACCTGGGAATTAGGGACTGGTTTGGCTACTAGGATAGTGAGGGGAAAGGCTTGGCTTTGGTCCCCATAGAATTACTGTTCACCCTCCTCCAGCCCAAGGGCCCCTCAGGAACTCAGTCCTGTGCTGAGCCCCAGTGCTCAGGAGAGCCACGCTCCAGCCTAGGACATGGGCACTTCCTCGCCAAATCAGGCCAAGGCCAGAGATGGTTCCCTGAGCCCAGGAGCCTGAGTCTGTGCCCACTCTTGTTTCAGAACCCGTCCAGGGCCTCTCAGAGCTCGCGGGACACCCTGAGTTCCGGCGTGCACTCGTGGGGCAGCCAGGCGGAGGCCCGCAGCTCCAGCTGGAACATGGTGCTGGCCCGGGGGCGGCCCACCGACATGCCAAGCTATTTCAACGGTACAGTCACCTGATCCGCCTGGGACTGGGGAGTCTGAGAGTGGGGCACAGTGGGGAAGGGAGAGGAAGGCACCTGGCACCCAGAATTTGAGGTACCTGGCCATTAAGTTGGTTTAGAGTAAAGGCCCTGATCACCCAGAGCCTTTCCTCATGGGGCAGTCGAGGACCATTGCCCCTTGTGAGCAGCTGATAGAGTCCCAGAAGGCCTCTAGCTTGGAGCAGAGAGCAGTCTTTCCTGGCCTGGAGTCCAAAAACTGAGCAATTAATGTCTTCTAAAGAGAAAAGGAAGAACAGGACCCATGAGCGTTTTAATCAAGAACTCAGCAATAGGGGCTTCCCTCGTGGCGCAGTGGTTAAGAATCCACCTGCCAGTGCAGGGGACGCAGGTTTGAGCCCTGGTCCGGGAAGATCCCCCATGCCACAGAGCAACAAAGCCCGTGCGCCACAACTACTGAGCCTGAGCTCTAGAGCCCGTGAGCCACAACTACTGAAGCCCGCGCGCCTAGAGCCCGTGCTCCGCAACAAGAGAAGCCACCGCAATGAGAAGCCTGTGCACCGCAACAAAGAGTAGCCTCTGCTCTCCACAACTAGAGAAAGCCCGCGCACAGCTACAAAGACCCAACACAGCCAAAAATAAATAAATATTTAAAAAAAAAAAAAAAACTCAGCAGTAGGTTTGCTGAGATCCTCCTCTGACATTTGAAGTCAGAAGATGAGAAGGACAACATATGTAGAACTCTGTTTTCAAGCGTGGTTGCAGAGGTCATGTTGTGATTTTGATAGAATGAGGGTTTCATCAGCTCACGGTTCCCTGGGGACAGTGAGACTCATGGCATCAAGCCCCCATGCCTGGCCAGAGGCCGCTCCACCTCAGGGACTTACAATCTAAGTTGCCCACAATCTAATTTAAGAATCTTTGTGTCCAGTTCCTTTCTGCTTTGTAAGTTGAAATACTACTTTCCCACAGGAGCCAACCTTAGATCTTTGCACTGTGCAGGCCAAATTCCTGGTGTTGACAGGAAATGGCCAGTAAGAGCTAGCAGGGGTATAACATTACAGCCACTCCATCCTCAATGTCATCTCTGCAGCTTCCCCACAGCCACCTTGCTTCCCCCTACATAGGGCGCCTTAGGGAGCTAGCAGCCACTCTCCTGATGGTCACCTTACCTGCCTTCTAGGTGTGAAAGTCCAAATACAGTCTCTCAATGGCGAACACCTGCACATCCGGGAATTCCACCGGGTCAAGGTGGGAGACATCGCAACTGGCATCAGCAGCCAGGTAAGGGGGCAGGTACACACTTAGGGGCAGAGCCCCACAACCCAGTGCACCTAGCCCAGTCATCCAGGAAGGAGGCTTTTGAATAAGTAGAAATGGCCCCAGAGGGAATAGTTGGCCCCAGATGTCCCCCGGGGTCCCAGGGCAAGACTGGCCGTGGTGATTGAAGGGTCCTCAGGATCCACACTTGGGCCAGGTGAGATTCTCCAAGTGTTCCAGAATGAAAGGCAGATGATACCTCAGGGCTGCCTACTCGGCTGGAGGGAGGTGTCTGCCAGCACGGCAGGAGACCATCAGCACCGCACTTCTAGGAACCTTCCGTGCCCCTTGCCATTCTCAAGCCCATTGGTTTGCTCTGCCCCTAGATCCCAGCCTCAGCCTTCAGCTTGGTGACCAAGGACGGGCAGCCCGTGCGCTACGACATGGAGGTGCCAGACTCGGGCATCGACCTGCAGTGCACCCTGGCCCCTGATGGCAGCTTCGCCTGGAGCTGGAGGGTCAAGCACGGCCAGCTGGAGAACAGGCCCTAACCAGCCTTCCACCACTGGCTCCACTCGGCCAGAAGCGACCTTCCTTCTTGGTGCTCAATGCTGCCCCTGAGACACAGGCTCAGCCTGCCTGCTCCCAGGGGTCTGCCAGCCCGTGGCTCAGCGGTGGGACCAGGGGCTGGCAGCAGTAAGGTGGGGCTAGCAGAACACCTCCCAGGATCTCCCACCTGTGCCCTGCCTGAGCCCACATGAGGAGGAGGAGGAAGGCAGGAGGCCTCTTCCCATGGGGAACAAAGAGGGTCTTCTCTGCCTTGGTCCTGACAAGCTGGCCTGACCCATTCGGATCAGTGACCACTTGCTGGCAGTCAGGGGAGAGTGGCTTCCGGCCCAGGTCCCAGAGAGGTGGGCGAGCCCCTCCCTCGGCTTCCAGGAGGGTATGAGCATCTAATGACCTACCCCCAGGCCCAGTACAGGACGGGGGCAGCAGGTGTGCCTACCCTTGGGTTAATGGAGGGGGCCCTCTGGCCCCCTTGGCCGGCCTTGCCTGGCCATCAGCCCCCCTTCTATCTCTAGGTGCTTTTCAGACCAGGTCAGGGAGGGAGGAATGCCTGACACTGGGGGTCTCCCTGGGAGAAAACACCACACTTCTCAGGGAGCCGCAACCCAGGCCCTGAGCTGAGCTCAGCTTCAGCCAAGGACCAGAGAAGGCGTTCAAGTGACATGGTTCTCAGTCCCTAAGCACATGCCCCTTTGCTGCTGGCCACCAGTCTTCCCCAGAGCAGCAGGCCCTGAGCCCCAGCCGCAGGCCCAGCACCGCCCCTGCCCAGCTGGCACTCGGCTCCCTCATCTGTAGTAGTGAAGGGTGACATGAGACCTACCTGACGGGAACGGTCTGAGGACAGAGCACGATAGACTCCAGAGAAGGCAGCAGACGCAGGCGCTACTGTTACCCAGGCCACGGCTCTCAACATCCTCACATGAGCTTCCCGAGACACTCACTGATCCTGCTGCCCCTGGTCTCGGGGGCACTGCCAGCTGCACTTTGCACTCTGATGACCTCAAGCACTTTCATGGCTGCCCTCCAGGAGGGCAGGCCAGCGGTCCTGCATGAGCACAAGCAGGCCAGGAGATGGGGTGAAGGGACTCAGCTCTTGACCCTTCTCCATGCATGTGACCCCTCAAACCTCCTTCGGGTTTCTTTAAGGTGAGCACCCCCTACCATCACCCCAGCCCAGCCTCTTCTTTCCGGGGGAGCTGATCAGCACTCATGTAGCATTAATCAACTGTGAATTGTTGCGGGGTGAGGGGATGTCCCCTGAGATTCCATCTGGGGAGAAGCTCATCCCCACATTTTGCCATGGTGGCCTCTGCCCAGCTCTCCACATTGAGCCATGCTGCTCCCCAGGGAGAGACCCCCAGCCCCCCGTACGTGAAGAACTGCAGCCTTGGTCCTGCAGAGTTGAGACGTTAGAGAACTCCTCCTGAGCAATAAAGTTTGCAGTAATGATAAGTGTGTTTAGGCCACAGTTGTCTCCACTCACGCCTGCCTGTGTGCTGAACCTCACATCCTAACAGCAGCCTCCTTGTGCCTTCTTGGTGGGATCTTGTCAAGTCTTGCCCCGTAGGCAAGGACTGTTTTCAGCCCTTGAATGGGGCTGCTTTTCCCACCACTCCTCCCAGTTGGTGCTTCCAGTTCCGCCTCTGAGCTATCCATTCAGACCAGTTAGGCAAGATCCCCCACCTGGTGACAGCAGGGAAGTCCCTGGCAGAACGCTGCCAGGCTGAGGGGAGGAGGAGGAGGATGTCGAGGCCTCAGCACTGACCCAGCAGGGATAGGTGGGGGCAGACCACATGCCCAGAACAAAGACATGCCCCCCCTCCCCCCCACTCTTCTGTCCCTGAGGTCTGGCTTCCCAGGAACTGAACTGGGAGTGAGCCTGCGCTCCCAGCCCTTCCAGCCACCCAAGTGTCTGCAGGTGATCAGAGATGACTTTCCCAAAGTCGGTTCCCTGGTGGTGGGAGAGGACCTGTCTGAGGATGGGTGCCACCAGCACACAGGGTGCCTTATCTAATCTGGCTCTACACCCCAAAGCTGTGCCCCAGTGTGTGTGCACTGGACACATGTGCACAGCTTGGGGTAAAGGTGGCAGGTTCAGCAGGTTCTTGGAGGGTCCTGGGCGCACGGAAGGGGCAGCGGCCTTGTGCCAGTGTGCCCAGGGCAGGTGCGAAGTTCAGCCTAGCAGACCCCAGGCTTACAGGTCGCCGCCCTCCACTGCTCTGGGCCTGCTGCAGAGAGCAGAGCCGCCCCGTGTCTCCGGGAGAGGGGCTCCGGCTGCGGGGCGAGGTGGGGCAGCCCAATCCAGAAGATGCCCCCCAACCGCCAAGCCCACCCACGCGCCGGGATCGTGAGCGCTGTTCCCTGCCCGCGGGGTTCGTGGCAGGGATGTCACAGAGGCGGCGACATCACAGACGCCGGCGCCCCCGGCATCTCCACCGCCCTCCACAGCCCGCCACCAAAGAGCGCACTGGAGGCGGAGGGGCAGCAGCCACCAGCCCGCTCCCCGCCTTCCCGACGGAGCCTCGGTCAGCATGGGGGTGACAGGTGGGAGCGGGCGGGCGCGCGGCGAGGCGGGGCCGGGCGCGGAGGGAGGGCCGGGGCGGGAAAAGTGAAAGTGAGGGGCGGGGCGCCGGGGGCGGGGATCGGCCAGGGCCCCTGCCGGGCGCCTGAAAGGAAGGTCGACCCCAGCCAAAACCCTCGTGATCCCCGCGAGGATGAGGGGCGGTGCTACCCTGACCACCACACCCACCCAGCGTTGGCCCTGCGCGGTGCACAAGCGTGTGTGTACACACGTGCACACCGAGGGGTGGAGGCCGCAGACCCGGCGGGTTCTTGGAGGGCTTCAGGGTACCCAGAAAGAGCAGTGGCCCTGTGCCCAGAAACGACACATGAATTATCCCAAACTGCCGAGAACCACCCCCAAATCAAATCAAGTTGTTCCTGGTTGATGCTTGGAGCTTTTGCAGGGAAAAGCAATCTGCTTCAACAGATGTTTACTGAGCGCATCCGTTGTGCTTTGCACTCTTCTGTGTACCAACGAGCAAAGATGTTTGCCCCTCAGGGCCCTGGATCTCCCAGGTTTCTAATAATGGGGGCTCAGATCCCTCCCACCCCCGAAATGGAGGCTTTCTTCTCAGGACCTTGTCTCCCAGGAGGACATGGGCCAGCCTTCAAAACGTGCCAAGAACCAACTACCAGAGAGCAGCTTCCCCCCCCCCCGCCCCCACCCCGTCCCAAATGCCTAAGGCAAACAAATTGATGCAGACAACTTAAATCACTCCTGCAACATTTATTGCACCCCCTTCAGGACTTACTCTTTTTTTTCTTTTTCTTTTTTCTTTTTTTTTTTCTCTCAGCAGAGAACAGTATTTTATTTTATAAATTTACTTATACATTTATTTATTTATTTATTTATGGCTACGTTGGATCTTCATTGCTGTGCGTGGGCTTTCAGTGAGCAGGAGCTACTCTTCTTTGGGGCGCGCGGGCTTCTCATTGCAGTGGCTTCTCTTTGTTCTGGAGCGTGGGCTCTAGATGCATGGGCTTCAGTAGTTGTGACACGCATGCTCAGTAGTTGTGGCTCCCGGGCTCAGTTGCTCCACGGCATGTGGTATCTTCCCAGACCAGGGCTCAAACCCGTGTCCCCTGCACTGGCAGGCAGATTCTCAACCACTGCACCACCAGGGAAGTCCTATTTTATTTTTTAATTGTATAGTTGATTTACAATGTCATATTAGTTTCAGGTGTACAGCACAGTAGTTGTTATATATATATATTTTTCAGATCCTTTTCCCTTATAGGCTATTACAAAATGTTGAGTATACTTCCCTGTGCTATACAGTGAGTCCTTGTTGGTTATCTATTTTAATATATAGTAGTGTGTATATGTTATCCCTACCCCCCTGCCCCCGCTTTCCCTTTGGTAACCATAAGTTTGTTTTCCGTGCCTGTGAGTCTCTTTCTATTTTGTAAATAAGTTCGTTTGTATCTTTTCTTTTTTTTAGATTCTACATATAAGTGATATCATATGATATTTGTCTTTCTTTGTCTCTCTCACTTCACTTAGTATGATAATCTCTAGGTCCATCCATGTTGCTGCAAATGGCATTATTTCAGCCTTTTTAATGGCTGAGTAATATTCCATTATGTATATATATACCACTTCTTCTTTATCCATTCATCTGTCCATGGATATTTAGGTTGCTTCAATGCCTTGGCTATTGTAAATAGTGCTGCAATGAACATTGGGGTGCATGTATCTTTTTGAATTAGAGTTTTCTCCAGATATATGCCCAGGAGTGGGATTGCAGGATCATATGGTAACTCTATTTTTAGTTTTTTAAGGAACCTCCATACTGTTCTCCATAGTGGTTGTACCAATTTACATTCCCACCAACAGTATAGGAGGGTTTCTTTTTCTCCACACCCTCGCTAGCATTTATTATTTGTAAGGGCTTAGTCTTGTGCTAGGCCGAGTCTGATGAGTTAACTAAAAATTAAAATGTAGGTTGGACAGCTAGGTTTATCACTGAGATGACGACAATGGAGATTTGAGCTGTCAGGCATGAGTAGGATTTTGTCAGGAGAGAGACTTTCTGCATATCAGAAATAGCATGTGCAAAGGCACTGGGGCACAAAAGACCCTACCATGCTCCAGGGTGTCTTGGGCTTGGGGCAAGGCAAGGAACTGGATACCAGGAGATGAAAAAAGAAGGCAGAGGTCAGACCATGCAGGATCTTTGAGGCCACCCTAGAGTCTGGACATGAGCAGAGGCAGGGGTGATGCAGCAGGCTCACTCTGCAGTCATTGAGATGCCCAGGTTGGAGTGGGGATGGGGGTGGGGGGACATGGTTCAGTGGTCCATCTAGAGGCCTAAAGAAATTTCAGACAGCACAATGGTTAGCACCACAGGGTTTGGAGCCAGTTCGATTTGTGTTCAAGTCATGGTACTGCTCTTAAGAGCTGTGTGACTTGTGCAAGCTTCCTCATCTGTAAGAGGAGAGTCGTGGCCACCTGTGCATAGAGTGGCTCTGAGGATTAAATGTGTGCAAAGCACTCAGAACTGAGTTTTGAGGGGTAGTGAGTCCTGGGTTTGTGTTGACTTTGGTGTCGGAAGAGAAGGTCAGCAACAGCGGTGGTGGGAAGGTCAGAAGCTGGGGAAGTGAGAAGGTCACAAATGACCCAGGTCTCTAATTGGGGTGATAGGATGAAGGATGAATCAGGCAGAGAAGATTATCGAGAGATGAGAGATTGGAAAGGAAGACAGGTCAGACATGCAGAACCGTGTTGGCCAGGCTAGAGTCTGGACACCAGGGTGTGAGGTTGAGGTCAGAAATGGGGGATAAACCACAGGGTTTGGCAGGGTGAGAGGGATAAGGAAACCATTTTTTTGCACAGACTTTTGTTGAGCATCCACGTTATGTCTGACTCTCTGTGTGGAGGATCAGAGATTCAAAGTGAGCAACCCACGCACCCGACCCACCTCTAATTGAGGGTCAGCAAGAAGCTGTGTGCTTAGATAGAAGTCCACAGGGGTGGGGTGGGGGCAATTGGACGAGGAGTCCCTAGCTCAGCACCTCGAGGTAGAGTCTGGAAGGTCTTCAGGAAGAGGTGAATCCTGAGCAACGTCACAATAGGAAACAGGGGAATTCCAGGCTTTGACAAGGAATCCGTAGTGTTTTGGACAAGGTGAAGTTGAGGCCCCCTGAGGGAGAAATGTGTAATCAGTGATTGCAGTTTGAGTCTAGAACTCAGGAGAAGTGAGAGTAAGAAATAGAGATTGGAGGGTCTCCTGCGGTCACAGCCACAGGCTTGAAAGCTCCAAGGGGGCAGAGACTGTGTATGTTCATCACTATCTCCTCCTCCCCTAGCACAGTGCCTGGCCAGTAGCTGGGGCTCAACATTTTCTTTTAACTTTATCAGAGAAATATATGCATGTGGTTAAATAGTACTGAAGAGCTTATTCAGTGATGAGAAACAAGAATCCCCTATACCACACACCCCCAGCCTCACTCCTCAGAGCAACCACTCTTGTTTCATGTGAACAGTTTTTCTGCCTAGTTCCCTTCTTATCTCTCTACAAGCTCACAGGCTTTTTCTTGGTTTATCAGCTCTAGACATTACCACTTTCTTGCTCTAATGGCACCACCCTCCCCCATCCTCCCAACTTCAATTGTTTTTAGATATGCTGATAACCTTTGTAAATTTAATATACTTATATCTTTATTTTTTTTATCAACTTTAGAGAATATCTTTTGACACCACACATAGTAAGATGAAGTTTTTAGTGACCCTACCTTTCCCTTCAGCTTTCCTCCCTGCCTTACACCTCCCAAAGCCTCTAACCTGTATTTTTTTTTTAATATCAAGGTTGGTAACATTCATATTGTCCCATAACCATAATTATGTTTTCCAGATTTTGTTTATATATTGATTCTAAAAGTTGAAAGTTAATAAACAGGATTTACCTTATTGTGACTACATAACAACTGTTCACTGCAGGACCAGAAAAGGTAACACAACTACCTTTTCTTTCTCATGCAGCTTTTTGTTTTTCCTGGAGTTTTTAGTGGCCTTTTCCTTGTACTCTTTGCTTTTATTATAGTCTTTGTTTTCTTCAACCTCTACATCTAGCCAACTACCTTGTCAGGTCTTCTTTATTTCAGAGACCTACTGCCCAGGATCCTCTATTCTCCTGCACCAATGTGTACTGGTTGTAGGCCTCTATACAGTTAACATCTGGGACTTAGCTTCTTTCCGGGGATGGACACACTATTTCATTTCTGACTCTCTTGTTTTACACCTTTATTTTGCTTTAGCACAGCCTCAAATAACTTCCCCCCCAAAAAAAAAAGAGGAGGTATATTTTCTGAGTTTTCCATGACTGAAATGATAGTTGGGCTGGATATAAAATTCTAGGTTAAAAACCATTTTCCTCAGAAATTTTAAAGACAACCTTTGTTGCTAACTCTGCTGCCAATATGATTCTCCTCCCCTTGTAGGTGACTTGTTTTTCCACTTAGAAACAATTAGGAATCCTTTGTTCTTGGTGCAATGAACTTTTACAGCAAAGATCTTTTGACATCTGTAGTGCTGGGCATTCAGTGAACCCTTTTAAGCCAATGACATCCTTCAGCTCAGGGAAATATTGATTTCTCTTTTCTTCTCCATGTTCTCCATTCTTTCTGAATCCCCTTTCTATAACCCAGAATTAGATTTCCTTTTAACTTTATTTTATTTATTTATTTTTGGCTGCATTGGGTCTTCATTGCTGCGCGTGGGCTTTCTCTAGGTGCGATGAGTGGGGGGCTGCTCTTCGTTGCGGTGTGCGGGCTTCTCATTGCAGTGGCTTCTCTTGTTGTGGAGAACAGGCTCTAGGCACGTGGGCTTCAGTAGTTGTGGCTCGCGGGCTCTAGAGCGCAGGCTCAGTAGTTGTGGCACACAGGCTTAGTTGCTCTGCGGCATGTGGGATCTTCCCGGACCAGGGCTCAAGCCCATGTCCCCTGCATTGGCAGGCAGATTCCTAACCACTGTGCCACCAGGGAAGCCCTAGATTTCCTTTTGATCCTTTTCTCTCACATTGTCTTGATATTTTGGTTCTACTTTCTAGAAATATTCTCTGTATTTTATTTTCCAATTCTATTTGCCAAAAAGCTCTTTCTTTTCTTAATTCTTTTAAAATAGTATCCTGTTCTTGTTTTCTGGATGCAATATATTGTTGAATATCTTCATTTCTGAATCTCTGAAGATGATTAGAGTTTTTAAGTTTCCTCAAGTTTCTCAAATTACCTCTGGTACTCTGGAGTGCTTTTTTCTCTTGGTCTGTCACTCCTATGTTAGCAGTTTTCTCAAATGCCTGGTGATGCTTGGTTGTTCATGTGTAATAGTGAAATCATAAAAAGCTGTTTGGGAACCTATGACTTCAGGAGCGTATTGCCTGGCAGATGTCACTTTAGGGTGACCAGACAGGAATCAGACATATCTCTGGCTGGTTCAAGAAGACCAACAAAATTGATAAATCTCCAGCCAAAATGAACAAGAAAAAAAGAAAGACAAAAATTACTAGCATGAGGAATGAAAGAGGTGACATCACTACAGATTCTGTAGATATGAAAAAGATAACAAGGGAATATTAGGAACAAATTGTGCCAATAAATTTGACAACTTAGGTGAAATGGATAAATTCCTTTAAAAAAAATTACACACTCCAAAAGCTGACTCAAGAAAAATAGATATTCTGGGGATGGATAGTGTTGGTTGCACAACAATGTGAATGTACTTAATGCCACTGAACTGTATACTTAAAAATAGTTTTAAAAGGGCAATTTATGTTATATATATTTTACCACAGTAAAAAAGAAGAAATAGATAGGCTAAATAGCCCTGTATCTATTTTTGAAAGTTGAATTTGTAATTAAAAATCTTCACACAAGGAAAGTCCAGGCCCAGGTCCACAAGCTTCATTTGTGATTTCTACCAAACATAAGAAGAAATAATATCAATTTTACACAAACTGTTTCAGAAAATTGAAGAGGGGTTACTTCTCAACTCATTCTATGAGGCCAGCATATCAAAACCTAACAAAGACATAATAAGAAAAGAAAATTACACACCAATATACCTCGTGAACATGTATGTGAAAATCCTTTTTGAAAGTTAGCAAATCAAATTCAGCGATGTATAAAAAGATAGTACATCATGATCAAATGAGATTTATCCCAGGAATGCAAGATTGAGTTAACATCTAAAAAAATCAATTTAGGGCTTCCCTGGTGGTGCAGTGGTTAAGAATCCGCCTGCCAATGCAGGGGACATGGGTTCAAGCCCTGGTCCGGGAAGACCCCACATGCCACGGAACAACTAAGCCCATGCGCCACAACTACTGAGCCCATGTGCCACAACTACTGAAGCCCACAAGCCTAGAGCCTGTGCTCCGCAACAAGAGAAGCCACTGCAATGAGAAGCCCACGCACCACAACAAAGAGTAGCCCCCACTCACCACAACTAGAGAAAGCCCGCGTGCAGCAATGAAGACCCAACGCAGCCATAAATAAATAAAAAAATAAATTTTTTTAAAAAATCAATTTATTTCACCATAAACAAATTATAAAAGAATTATTAACAGAATAATATGTAACATATGTTAACATAATATATGCTATATATAACTTACATAATATATTAACAGAATATAAAAGAAAAACCATATGATAATCTCAATAAATTCAGAAAAAGCATCAGATAAAATCCAACATCCCTTCCTATTTAAAAATTAAGTAAACTAGGAATAGAAGGGAACTTCCTCAACCTGACAAAGGGCATCTATGAGAAAAATTATAACATTATACCTCATGGTGAAATACTGAATGTTTTCCCCCTAAGCTCAGGAGCAAAGCAAGGATGTCCACTCTCAATTCTCTTCAACATTTTACTGGAGATTATTCTCAGTGCAATAAGGCAAGAAAAGAAAATTAGAGACATCCAAGGTGGGAACGAAGAAGTAAGACTGTGTTGAGTCACGAACATTATTGTTTACATAGAAAACCCTATGGAGGGCTTCCCTGGTGGTACAGTGGTTAAGAATCCGCCCGCCAATGCAGGGGACACGGGTTTGAGCCCTGGTCCAGGAAGATCCCACATGCCACAGAGCAACTAAGCCCGTGCGCCACAACTACTGAGCCTGTGCTCTAGAGCCCACGAGCCACAGCTACTGAGCCCGCATGTCACAACTACTGAAGCCCCACGCCTAGAGCCCGTGCTCCGCAACAAGAGAAGCCCGCACACCGCAATGAAGAGTAGCCCCCGCTCACCACAACTAGAGAAATGCCGGGCGCAGCAACGAGGACACAACACAGCCAAAAATAAATAAATAAAATAAATAAAAATTAAAAAAAAAAAAAAAGAAAACCCTATGGAATCTAAAAAAAGTTACTAGAACTAATAAGATTTTAGGATGGTTACAGGATACAAGATCAATACATTTCTATATAATAGCAACCCACAATTGGAAATTGAAATGATTTCATGCACTACAGAATGTCACTTGAATCCCTAATAGAACATCCCCAAGTTGGGTACAGAGGCCCCAAGTTGGGTACAGAGGCCCCAAGTTGAATCAACCTCAGACTTTTGCTTCCATCCCCCAGTGCTGCAATGAGGTTTACACCATAATAATTTCTCCCCTTCTATCCATATTCAGTTGCTGTTTATGGAAGGGTTAAGGCTGCAGGTGTTGATTAAATTTCCCAGGGAAACTTTGTAAAGCAAGCAAAAGAAGGCTCTGAGGTCAGAAGCCTGAGGAATAGCAGCACTTGGGGCAGATAGAATTGCAGAGGAAGAGAGACGTGGGGAGAAAGCCAAGGGATGGTCGAAGGAAGCATGGTGGCCAAGGAGGTGATGGGTTCTGAAGAGACCACTGAGCCCACCACTGTGAGCCTGTCCCTGGTGTACTCTTAGCCCAGCACTCTGGATCCCAGGCCCAGGCTGAACATGGAGGAAGCCAAATCCCAGGAACAGCACCAGCCATGCAAGGACACTCTCCAGCACACTCTAATCCTTCTGGTCTAACCCTGGGAGCAATTCTTCTCAGCCAGAGCCAAGGCTGTCACTTCCTGCCACACTCCAGGCTCGTAGGGACCCAGCTTGCCCATTGCCATGATGACCCCACCATCAACTTCTATCCAGTACGCTGGGGAGCAGAGAACAGGACAGCCTGGTGGCCCCTATCCCCAAAAGATGAAAAAGAAGCTTCTGCAATAAAAGATACAAGCTTCCAGGAAGGGGACTGGGGCTCCCTCCCCAAGGGAGTCAGTCTCTCCTGCAGAGGATGATTGGAGCTCATAAATAACCAGATGGGTGTCAGCATCACCTCAAACCAAGCACCTGGGGTGAGAACTCTGGCCCAGAGTTGGAGATAAATGACCCAAGGGTGTGATGGTGTGAGAAGCCAGGGGAAGAGAGGACAGATTTCAGGGCAGGAGAGGCCAGGGTTAGAGTGAGTGGCAAATCTGAAGCCTGGCCAGAGAGAGTGGAGAAAGGGGGCAGAGGGGGCAGGAATGGAGAAAGGTGAAGTTCATCTGGGGTGTGATGGGGAACCCCACACAGTTGTAGGCTCCAGGGTAGGACGGCATGTGGGACAGGGGAGTAAAGAGTTTCTTGAGTGAAATCTGCATTCAGGTCCTGACTTCCTGAATGATCAGCTGAGGGACTTTGGGCAAATGAACGTCTTCTCATTTTTTGTGTTGAATCAATGAGCTAAAGCATATAAAGTGCGCCACACAATACCTGGGCTAGAAGCCCTCAATGAACGGAAGTGACCACTGTTAGTATTCGCCCTAATGGAGGACAGTGATGGATCACGGAAGGTGGAGGGAGCAGACGTGGAGGATAGGGCTGGTGACCCTGGCAAGGGAGGGAGAGGAGATGAGGGGCAGGATGGGCGAGGGGATGGCACATGGGCTTAGGTGAGGGACAGGGAGGGAGGGGGTGGCTGGAGCAGAGCCACCAGCCCGGGCTCCAGAACCCCTCAGGGACTGTCCCCGCCCTCACCTCCTTCTCCCTGCCAGGTGCCAATGGATTTCCCTGCTGTGACAAGGAGTCGGTGGACATTGTCGATACACAGTGAGAACTAGTCCCCCCCATCATCGTAGGACCTCTCCCCAACCCTCCAAGATCACCAACCCTCACTGGCTGCCATGGCTGTGAAGTTTTCATGTGTACTCACCCAGGATCTCCCTCTATCTTGCCCGTTTCCAAAATCTCCCCAAGGGCAGTATCCAGGCCAAAAGGCAGCAGGGGCTGGGCGTACTATCCTCCTCTGCTTCTGCCCCCAGCCCCTGACGTTGGAGGAGGACTGAGGGGTGGTGGGGCACACCCAAGACATGGATGGGACCTGACCCCTTAGAGCTGCATTTCTCTGAGGACAGAGCTGTCCAAGGGAAGGGTGGGCAGTTGCCTAAAGACGGAGAGGGGTCACAGTGGCTGAGCGCTGAGGGCAACGGCCAAGATGACAGCAAAATACCAACAAGAACCAAGGGCACCCTCCACATACACCCCTGCATTTCAGATCTGCCAAGCTGAGAGCGGGCAGGTCCCGGAGAGGGCGTTGCTCTGGGCTTTTCCCTCTGTGGGGAGCCGCTTTCAAGGGCGCTGGCTCACTGGAATGCTGGATTAAAATGAAGATTCCTGGGCCTCACCTCCAACCAACTGTATCCCTCTTTGCGGGTGGCGGGGGGCAACTTGGCCAGCTCTCTAGGCGCTTCCTGAACTCACTGAAGTTTGAGAATGAGTCTGGAATTCTTGGTGGGAGTGGGCACAGACAGGGGAGTGAGCTGAGGGCATCTTGCCAGCTCGTGTACAAGGCAGGGGGCCTTAAGGGCTCCAGACACCGTCCCCTGAAGCCACCCCGTGGAGCCCTGTCACCCACTCTGTCTCCTTCTGTCTTAGGGGTGGCATAAACCAAAACCAGTTCCAACCAATACAAGAGGAAGATGACATGGAGGTAATAATGGGCAGCATCACCTCTTATGGGGAGGTGGGAGTCCAGGGGCAGGGCTCTTTAGGGCCCGTCTTCTCTAAAGCCCGACCAGCCCCTACCCTGGACAATTCTGGGACCCTAGCACCAGGCCAGTGTCGGCACGAGCGCGCACACCCGCCCTCACCAGCTGCCCACACCGCCTCCCTGCCCTAGGCAGGTCACTTGGAAGAGGCAAGTGTGGGAAAGGAAGTGAGAAGAAGCACGAGGGGGGCAGGGCAGGGAATGGGTGACGGGGAGGACTTTGGGGGGCAGGCGCCTCCTCAGCTTTCTGTTGAAACCTTTCAGCTGGAGAAAGAATTGCTAGAGCTGGAGCCCCCAGACAAAGAAGTCCTGCGCCTAGACCCAGAACTGGAGCCGGAACGGAAGCCCAAGCCTTTCCCGCAGCCAGAGATGCGCCCGCTTCTCATGCTCAAGCCCGAGGCCAAGCTGGACACAGAGCCCAAGCTGAAGGTGGTTAACTTGGAACCCTTCAGTGAAGACCCTGAGCCACAGGGGCATAAGACAGAGTCACTCCACCCCTACATGGAAGGGCTAACGCAGCAGGACATCAGCCGATGGAGTATGAGGTCAAACTCCAGCTACCTGAGTACCACAGAGGAGGACCCGGTGTCCACCGACCACCGCTCCCTCTGTGTGCAGACCTCCAAACACCTCTTCTGGGCAGACAAGTTCGTCCAGGCCTCAGAACACAGCCTGCAACAGGCTATCAGCATGCAGCCCATCAAGGAGAGCACAAAAGAGACCGCCTGCCACCCAGACCAGCCGTCGGCCCCCAAGGACACTGTGTGCTCCAAGAAGCAGAGCCAGGCCCCCAGTGCCCAGCCAGCTCTTCCAGACAAAGTCTCCCAGCAGCCGCCAAGCCCCCAGCCGTCCCCCTCCCCACAAACCATCAGCCTGGCAGAGCTGATCAACGTCACATCTTCCCTGGCCATGGCCTCCTCCAGCAGGATGGACTTGCCCAATTTGGGGCATGTGATCAAAGCCCCACTCCAGATGGCCATGACGCCTTCCACAGAGCCCACTGTGGATCACACTGCCCAGCCCACCGTGGAAGAGTCAGAGCAGGAAAACCTCACTAAGGATGTGCTAGAGAAGCCACCAGAGGAACCACTAGAAGCCAGGGAGCCGCAGGATGCTTCAAAGCAGGAAGACAAGCACTTCCCTCACCCTTACCTTGACTTCAGCAAGCCAGGGTTCAAGAGGGCCACCATTGAAGGGGAAGTGAAGTTTCTCCAGCCCCCAAACATGTCCCCTCAGCCGCAAGGAGCTGGGAAAGAGTAAGTGAGGCTGGCCCAAAGCTCCCCCAGGAGGGGGCTGTGTTATGATGTGCAGGTGGCCCCATTCCTCACACAGCCAGGTGGGGGTGGGGACAGTGGAATGAGGGACTGGCTGGGGGATGGGTGGGCTGTGATGTCTCAACCTCAGTGACCTCATAAAGGCTGCTGGAAACAAGGTTACGGTGGGCTGAGGCGCAGTGCCAAGGCCAGGGCTGGAGGCCTGGGAACCATGGAGGGTAAGCGCTCCAGGGCAGGGGCAAGGTCCTGGGTTCAAAGAGGGAACTAGAATGTCGTCCTAGCGTCAGGAGACTTCTCACCCAGAGTATAGACAGCCTCACCCTCACTGGAAATGCTCAGGCTAGTGTCTTCCCTACTGAGAACCCGATGGCCCCAGCCCTGGGCCCAGGACACCTCCATCAAGCCAGGAATGAGGAAACGGGGCTTCCCAGCACCCCGTGCTTCCTGGTGTTGAATGAACACAACAGAACACCAGCCGCCCATCAGCTTGGCAGGAAGAGGCCCTCTTAGCCCCAGGGCCTTCCTCGGAGAGGCCTCTGGGCTCACCCCTCTCTTTTGACCTTCCCACCAAAGCCCAAGTGACACTCTCTCTTTTGCATTGCAGTTCGGGAGGGAGTCCATTATTGCTGAAAATCCATTTTAAGCTGTCGTCCCCCACTTCCCCAGAGAAGACTAGACAACACCAGTAAAGCCTCCATTGCTGGCCCCCGGCTCAGACTTTTTGTGCAAATGCTCCTGGACCAGTGAACTCCTCTGGCTGCGGCATCCTGGTCTCGATTTTTTTAGGGATGCCACCCCCACTGTAGCTACCCCAGCAGCCCCTGCCCCCTGAGGGCTCTGCCAGCCCTGTTTTGTGCCTGCTCACTCCCCATGGCTGGTCCCACTTCCCCTGCACCTAGCCGGACCTCCCAGCCAGCAGCAGACTCATGACTAGGGCAGGCCTCAGTGGTGCCCTTTCTGGGGCTTCTGTTTCTTAGATGTAAAAGGGGGCATGTTGGGATCGCCTGAGGCGAGAGCCTGCTGGGGGTGGGGCTGGGCAGGTGAGAAGTCTTCTGGAAGGAGTTCTTCCTGCTTCTCTCCATGGGGAAGGCCTGGCATGGGAAAGGGGTGGTGTCCAGGGCTTGAAGGAGGGCAAGAATGAAGCTAAAGGATTGGTCCTCCAGGGGCCACCGCCTTGAGTCCGAGGTACCTCCAGCGTAGGGGAGAGCCCGTGTGTAATGATGCACTTCTGCATGCAACCCAGACACACACACACACACACACACACACACACCCCAGCAGCTGACCAGCATGTTACACATACAGATAGTCACATGACATAACCACATGCAGACCGAGGAAGTATGTTCCACACATGCCGTGCACACAGGCACACACAAACACAGTACCTGTGACCCAGACACATGCACACAAACGCACAAGCCTCCCCACGGCGGGGGAGGACAGGCAATGTGGAGAAGCTTCTGGAAGAGGAGATGGCAGCAAAGGAGGGAAGAGAACTTGGAGTGTGGGGATGGACATGGGCAGGAAGAGGGAAGTTGAGGAGGAAGAGAAGGGGAGGCAGCACCAAGGCTTGGGACCTGGTGAGCCTTGAGACCTACTCTGGGCCAAGGCTCCCCGTGCAGTGAAAGCTCCACCTTGCAGATCCTCAGAATCCTGCCCTGCCTTGAGACGGGGCTGAGGAGGCAGGTGCCCAGGGCCTGGGAGAATGGGATTAGGAAGGGGTGAGCAGTTAAGAATGGGCCAGGGCCAGAGAAGGGGGCAGGAGGCTGGAAAGAAGGATGAAGAAGAGACCCAGAGGTGAGTGTCTGGGGAGGAGCTGGGCCAGAATGGTCATCTGGATGTTGGGATGCCTCTTCCCAGAGTATTTTGTTAATGTGGTTTGTAGGTTTGCATCATTTGGAGGAAGGGCGTCTTCCCTCCCGGGGGTCCTGGGGTAAGGTGGGCCACAGCCCCAACTTGGCTAGATCCCACCCTCCCACGCCTTGACTTGGGGCCTCTGGGGCCTGCTTCTCCCCTGGGTCTCAGCCATCCTGTTAGCTTCCAAGTGGAGTCACAAATGTACATGCCTTAAGGGAGGCAGAAATGCAAAAGACGAAAACTGCAGGTTCCCCAGCAGAGAGGAGCAGGCCAGTGGTGAGGGAGAAGGGCACCCCTGCCAAAAGTTGTTAGGGTCCACCCCAAAGCCAGCCTGGGGACTGCGGACCTGGGACATTGGACCAGCCTCCGAGCCTGTGACTGCCTTTCAGGCAGCAGAGGATGGAAGACCAAGATATCACCATCGGCAAAGAGAACGTCCAGGTGACGAGGGCAGGGGGAAGGTCCGCCACTCCTCCAAACTACTGCCCCAGGAATCCCCCAGGGAGAGGACTTTGGGTGCAGGCTGGCGGGGGCGGGGCAGGTCCTGGGAGGGGAAGCTGTGCACCCACAGGTCTGGTCTCAGGTCCCCTGGAGTCTGAGCACTCAAGTGGGCTGGGCCCCTCGGTCCTGTCTTCTTCCCGCCTCCAAGGCCTCCACAGAAGCCTCAAAGACTGCTCGCACGAGACCCAGGAGAGGAGCAGGCCGGGAGGACGCAGGGGAGGAGGCCGCAGCAGCGCGTACCCTGCTGACCCAGACAGAAGCAGCAGCGGCCACAGCCACGGGCTGAGCAGCCCTCCCAGGGCGCGAGGGAGTTCAAGGGCCTTGCAGCCACCCGTATAGTACAGACAGGCCCAAGCGCTGGGTCTGAGAAGTGAGGGCAGGGACTGAGGCCAGGCCTGGGGTGCTGGGTTTGGGGAAAGGCCTGCCTGGCCCTGGCATCTCTCTGCAGCAGGTACAAAAGCCTTTCCAGCTTCCTTCCCGCGAGGCGGCTTTGCAGACAAGAACCTGCTACCCCTGACACCCGGGCAACTGGCAGGTGAGGGCCTCAGGGCTGGGAGCAGGGAGGAAAACTAGGGGGTGCTCTGAGCAGAATACAATGGAGTTGCCTGCCCAGAGGCTGGGGACACAGTGAGAAGCCAGTGATTGTGTTGTAACCTCTCCATGCCAGCCTAATTTGCTCATCTCTGCAATCCCAGGGCTTGTTGCTGTGTGTGTGTGTGTGTGTGTGTGTGTGTGTGTGTGTGAGTGAAGGGGAAGGAGGGATGGGATTGGTGGATAGCAAGGTATTTGGATGGTGGATGGACAGATGGTGGATGGATGAACAGGATGAAAGGAAGAAGGGAAACTGGGAGAAAGGATGGAAAAAAAGAATCTGAGGTCCCTGCCCCACTGGGGTTTGGAGCTGTGGGAGTAGGGATGGAAGGAATCATTTCCACATTTGGGGGCCCCAATGTCCCTGCAAAGATCATGCCCTGATACTGGTAGGGGCCCCTCGAAGCAGAATCATTCTATTCATCATCAATAATTTTCAGTGCCTACTACAAGCCAGGTGCCAGCAGGGCTCCTGGAGCCTCTGGGCATCGTAGCTCCAGAGCCAGACTGCCCGAGTCCAAAGCCCAGCATTGCCCCTACTGGTGGTGTGGCCTTGGACATGAGTTATTTTGTTGTTTGTTTTTGTTGTTGTTTGGGTTTTTTTTTCATAGGATCGCTAGAATGATTTAATATTTATAGATCCTTAGAATTGCAACAGATATACAGTAACATAGGGGTTAGCAAGCTACAAGTCTTGGACCAGGTCCAGCATTTGGCCTCTTTTTGTACTGCCTGTGAACTGAGAATGGTCATTACATTTTTTTTATGTTACATATATTTTATCTATTTTTTTAACATCTTTATTGGAGTATAATTGCTTTACAATGTTGTGTTCATTTCTGCTGTACAACAAAGTTAATCAGCTATATGTACACATAAAAAATATGGAACGGGGCTTCCCTGGTGGCACAGTGGTTGGGAATCTGCCTGCCAATGCAGGGGACACGGGTTCGTGCCCTGGTCTGGGAAGATCCCACATGCCGCGGAGCGACTAGGCCCGTGAGCCGCAGTTGCTGAGCCTGCGCGTCTGGAGCCTGTGCTCCACAACAAGTGAGGCCGCGACGGTGAGAGGCCCGCGCACCGCGATGAAGAGTGGCCCCCGCTTGCCGCAACTAGAGAAAGCCCTCGCACAGAAACGAAGATCCAACACAGCCATAAATAAATAAATGAATAAAATTTTAAAAAATATATATGGAACGCTTCATGAATTTGCGTGTCATCCTTGCACAGGGGCCATGCTAATCTTCTCTGTATCATTCCAATTTTAGTGTATGTGCTGCCGAAGCAAGCATGTTGTCGTTTTTAAAATATTTATTTATTTATTTGGCTGCACCGGGTCTTAGTCGCGGCACGCGGGATCTTCGTTGCCACGTGCGGGAATCTTCACTGCAGCATGCGGGATCTTTAGTTGCTGCACGCAGGATCTAGTTCCCTGACCAGGGATCGAACCTGGGCCCTGAGTTCAGTTTTTGGACATGAGAATTGAACGGACACTTAACAAGTGCCAAAACACAGCAGCCACTGTTCTCCATTAAGTTATAATGCACGGGGGGTTGGTGAACCCAAGTCCTCAGTCCCATCTGAGCTAGAGTGGGTGAATCTCAGGGTTCCTGTGCCTGTGGTTCACCTTGCACACCTGCTCCCCTCCCCACCCTCAGCGTTCCAGGATGTCTTCAAACTGTTCAGCTCCAGCCCGACAGGCACCATGGACATGCGCAGCAGAAAGCTGCCCAGTGCCATGTGGGTGTCCAGCTGAGCCCGCAGGAGATGTGTGAGGTTCTGCGGCAGGCAGACTTGGATGGTGGGTGACCCTGTCCCTGCCCTCCTCTCCTCTCCCACCTCTAGCCCTGAAGAACGCCTCCCTTGCCCACAAAATCCTGGGCCTGGTCCTATTCTAAAGTCCCCTCTTCCAGGAAGCCTGCCCTGAACAACACACCTATCCCGGAGCCCCTAAACATTCCTGCTGTGATAATCATCCTGACTTGGGGCTCCCAAGGGCAAGGGCTATTTCTCCCCCACTCAACCTGGGACAACGCTTGGCCAGAGGCAGGACTGGATGCTCTATGCCTCGAACTGCTGGCAAGCCCCTAACGCATATGCAGAGTAGGGCTTTGGCAGGGGGTAGGCACCTACAGTCCCCACTCCTTTCTCTCTTCCCAGGTGATGGAACCGTAAGCTTCAAAGACTTCCTGGGTGTCCTCACTGACAGCCACCGACTCGCTCAGTGCTTGGGTGAGGGGCAAGGCTGGTGGGGCAGGAGTGGATCTCGCCAGGGGGAGGCTCTTCCTTACCTGCCCCCATGTTTTCTGCCCCTAGGCAAGGTGAGGAACAGCCGGGTCTGTGGTCCCCAGGGCTTGCAAACCCTGTTCTTAGAGATGCTGTTCAAGTTGATGAGTCTGGGCTTTGTGCCCTTCAAGTCGGTACAGGAGGTGATGAGGTGGGCACAACTGGACCCAGCTTCAGGGCCCAAGATGGGGGGAGCAGACTCTGCCCCTGCAGGAGTCCCCAGATGTCCCTGCCCCAGAGACGGGAGCCCTGAATTCTGGGTCAGTTTCCTGGGCCCCAACTTGCCCCCCAGACCAAAGTGGCTTTCTGTCCTGCTTTGGTTTCCCCACCGGTGAGATGGAGAGGACTGGGGGAGGCGGTGTCTGAGGCGGCTACCCACTTTCCTCCTTCAAGCTACTACTACAAGAAGCAGCGGTCTCTGCGGCCGAACTCGAACTGGAAGGGCGGGTCCGGCGGCCACGGCCGCACCTCGCGCTCTCAGGCGGGCCTCGCGATCTTCTGCCAGGCCGCGCACCTTAGCGGCCTTTCCAGTGCCGAGTTGGCGTGCTCGCTGCACGGACTGCACAAAGCGGGTGCGCCCCGGGCTGGGCGGGGACCTGCGGGACTGGGGACTCTCTCTCAGGACCCGCTCTCAGAACTGGCCGTTCCTTTTCCTCCTACCGGCTTCCTCGCTCCAGGTGCGCGCAGCGCCTACTCCCAGATACCTAACCTGAACGGGCGGACGCAGTCAGAATTCCACACGCGGAACCGAACCCCGCGCCCAGACGTCCGACTTCCCAAGTCCTACCAGCCCAGCCAACCCAAGCGCCGGCCCAACCGTGGGCGGCTCAGCCAAGGTGAAAGTCTAAAGAGGCAGGGCCAGCGGGTGGGGCCGGGTCATGCAGATAAGGGGCGGGCCATGTGAGGGGTGGGGCGGGACCGAGAGCATAGGGGCGGGGCAGACGGACCGGGGGCGGGGCATACAGACGGGGAGGGGAGGGGCAGGCGAAGAGTGGAAGAAGAACTCCAAGAAATTGGGACCTGACTGGCGGAGATGCAATAAATCACTCAAGGGCGCGACTAAGGATACGGCGGGGCGTAAGAAAACGAGGCCGGGGACCCAGGTAGGAGGGGGGACTGACGGAAATGGGGCGGGGCCGGCAGAAAGGTGGACTGAGGTGGAGCTAACCCTGCGTCTCTAACCCGAGCAGCAGGCTTGATCGTCTGCACGCCCCCTCCGCGCTTCCGCAGGGTTCGTGGGCCAGACGCTAGGGTATACGCGCCCTTCGAAGCTGGCTCCCTCCCCACCAACTCTAGTGCAGAAGCAGCCCTTCTCCTTTCCAGTCTGTTTGCAGAGACCTGCTATGAAGAACTTGTACAAGTAAAGCGTTTGCTGAGCGAAAACAGGTTGCGCTTGGTGGGGGCGGGCACGGAGCGGGACGCGGATCTTTTGCAAACGTCTTTATTAATCTTGTATAAAAATAAGGTCCACGGGGAGTGCCCAGAGTTGGGGCGGGGTGGGGGGTGGAGGGGGCGCGAGGTTGCACTTTATAAGTTACAGGCCAGGCTCCGGCTGAGGCTAAGTATGGCTATTGGGGGAAGAGGGGTGCTGCAAGCAGCATTTGGGGGGAGGGGCCAGAGATGCTGCCCCCAGTGGCCAGATGAGGGTGCACCCACCTATCTGAGGTGGGCGCATGGTCGGGGACCTCGGCGGAGGAGACTGCCCGGCCCAGCCGAGCTGAGGACCACCTTCCTTGAGTCCTGGCTTGCCACCCTCCCTGCCCCCCCTCCCAGCCTCCCAGTCCATCTGCAGAAATAGTGGCTACAGAGAGAGGTCGGAGGTGAGCTGAAGGGGGGGTCCGGGGGGGCGCCGACGAGCGCTGCGACGGCCTGTGTCTGCGCGGATGTAGGGCTGGTTCCGCAGATCTGGAGGCGGAGAGGAGAGACATTTACCTTTTCAGGAGTCTGCCCAGGGTTGGGACACCACTCCAGGGCACAGGTCTCACCCCTCTAGGGACACAGGTTGTGTTCACGTGGGTGGGAGCCTGTTTGTTTATCAGACCTCCCTCCAACACAGCCCAGCCATGCATGGTCCAGGGGAGGGCAGCATGACTCAGTCCCCCCAAGGGCCCCCAGGGCTGTGGGCAGCCACTGGGATCAGAGGCCAGGCCGCTGGGTACCTGGGGGCTAGAGGGGGATCTCCTCTCCCAGGCTGGCCTCACAGAGGAGCCTGGACGTCCTCTTGCCGGTGCGAGCAGTGAAGGGCACCGTCTTGAGCACTGAGGGTTGGAAGGGAGGAGGGGAGAGAAAGGGAAAAGGAAAAAAAGACAGAAGTAGCAAAGAGGCAGTGAGGCAGCCAGACCCCCAGGGTTGGGCGGTGGATGGAGGACAGCATAGGACAGACCAAGGACGGGACAGGCCCCACCAAGTCCTCACCTGTGATGATATCTTCAATGGCCCCATCACGGTCACTCTCATAGATGAGTGGCTCCTTCTGCTGCTTCCGTTTCAGCTCAGAGATGAGGTCCATCTGTTGCCGCCGGATCTTGGGTGGGGACTGGGGGGGAGGGCGAGGGTATATAGCTCCAACTCCAGGATCCCCTTCCCCCCTGTGCCACTAAACCCTAGACCATCTGCCTGGTCCCCCACGGTAAGAGGAGCTGGCTTGAGGAAAAGGAACCCATTTCCACCCCAGGCTACTGGAGCATCCTGGCCTTGGGCAGGGTCAGTCCATAAAAATAAGGGTGTGCAGGAGGGCCAGATCTTTGGGGTGAGGATACCAAGCATCATTGGATCCTAGTTCCAAGTTCAGGGGCAGCTGCCTACCTTGGGTGCTGGGGGCTCCCCTTTCCCCGGGGTGTCGGTGCCTGCCTCCTGGGCAGCTGCTGCTTTCTTCCACTGTTCCACCTCCTGCTCGGCTTTCTGAGGGGCCAAGGCAGGTCTGCGTAAGGGGAGTCCTCCCTTCCCTATTCCACCCCCCAGCAGAAATAACCCCTACCACTCCCACTGCCCATGTGGAGAGGCTGCAATGCCCTGCAGGGGTCCCAGCCTGCCCACCAAACACACATACCTTATAGGCTTTGATGAAGCGACTGAAGAGGGAAAAGAACATGGAGGGGGACGTGGTCTTGGGGTTCTCTCCAAAGTACTCCACCACAGACTCGTAGGCTTCCTGCGGGCACAGCCTGTCAGCCCCACCAGCACAGACCCCTCAGAGCCTGACCACTGTTCTGTACCCGCTTAAGACACTGGCCACTTCATCTCTCCTCCTCCAGGCAGATGGCTGCTCCCTCCTGCCCCATCCCCCCAAGGCGTCCCTGCTGTGGTCACAGCACTCCAGGCCTTGGCTACACGACCCCACTTAGGTAGTCCTTCACCCCCCAACCCAGCTTCCCCACCTCCCGGGCCGGGTCAGCCCCAGCCCACCTGAGCCGTCTTGCTGTCTGCCAGCAGCTTATCCATGATGGGCGAGTTGGCCCTCAGGAACTCCTTGAGCACTGCGCAGTCATCCTGTCGCACAAACTCCCGCTGGGTCAACTCCAGGCCTCGCTGCAGGGAGCGTACGTCGGCCAGCACGCTGTCCAGGGACACTGAGTGGGAGGTGGGGCAGTAGAGAAGCAGGGAATCAGAGAGGCAGCATTCCCGTCCAGTTACCTCCTGTGGTCCTGTTGCTTTCTCCCAACCTGTATCCGTCCCCAGGGCTGAGCCCCTCCCCCCACCCATACCTGTGCCTGCCTTGTCCAGAAAGTGCAGGTCGCTGTGGAAACCTGTGAGCTGTGGGTACTTCTCAGCAATGACCTTCACCAGGTAGTGCAGCAGTGTCTGCTTGCGGTCAGTCGACTTCATCTCCAGCAGCTGCAATGAGGACCTGCTGTAAGCCCCAGGCCACCAGCCATCCCCCAGCCCCCGGGCCAGGGCACCTCTCCTTGCCCGCCCCTCACCGCATCCAGACTCTGGAGCCGGAAGCCATAGGCTGCTCCACGCTTGCTGCTGTTCATGTAGTTGCCGAAAGCCAGGACGATCTGCAAGAGGCAGAGCGGGGGTGGCGGGGGGAGCTCAGCCAGGTGTTGGGGCTGAGGAAACCCCCTAAGGTATAAATTGCACAAGAAGAAAAGGTGGTAAAGAGCAAGCCCTGCACTAAGCGCCCACCGAACTCCTCCGTGGATGCCTCAGGTCCATGACGCATGTACATGCGTGTCTGACACATGTGCACAGCCAACACCATGGCACACCCAATTTTGTCACCTGCTATCCTTACCCAAAGCTGTGCTGCCAACACCTCCTCCAAGGCTGTGGGGTCACCGTCTCCCTCACAGCCATGTCTATTGGTTCCCCGACAACACGATGCTCTGCTAATGAACCCTCAGGCAGGGTGTGAGGTGCGCTGTTGTAACATGTCCCCCAACCCCACCTTAGCTTTGCCCTCCTGAACCTGGATGTTAGAAGTGGGAACCTTATCGTTGTTGCATCCCAGGGACTCAGGGCAGGGCCTGGGTCTCCCTCTCACACAATCCAGAACAGGCAAGGCATCATGGGTGGGCCCCGCCTCCTAGACCCTTGCCCTAGGCTCTCACCTCCAGGATCTGGCGGAGTTTGTCCGAGGACTTGATAGACATTGAGGCTGCAATGATGGCATTCAGTTGCTGGGGGTGGGATGGGGGAGGCATGGTAAGTTGGGGTGGGAGTTGGGGGAAGCCCATAGGAGGCTCAAGTACTCCCAGATGCCCTCTTGGAGACCAGGCTGCAAGCTGCCTCCTCCCCAATCCCAGCCCAGGCCGCATCGCCCTGCCAGCCCGCGCACACCGGCATGAGCAGCTGGACAGTGTCTGGGAAGTTGCCCAGGAAGGTGAGCGTGTTCACGCGCTCGGGCAGGCGGGGGATGCGGCTGAAGCGCAGCATGAAACGGTCCTCCTCTGACAGCTCCTCTATGGGTCGCTGCTCCTGCTCGAAACGGGCGATGAGGCTATGTTCATACTCTGTGGGCAGGAAGCGGGTCAGCAACTCCAGGAAGTCCAGGCCAAGGGTCTGTAGGTCGTACCTGTGAAGGGAGGGGCCGGTATCACTCCACACTCACCAGTTCTTGAGAGCAGGACCACTCCTACCCCATTACTTGACTGATTAAATGAACTTAACTATTTGCTATTGCCAACAGCTTCAGGGAATAAGAGATAACAGTCAAGGGAAGCTGGGAGCTAGGAAGCCCGGAGTCCCAATCATACATCAGTGGCAGATGTCCAAGCTGTAAATGCCTGGGCCTGAGTGCAAGGAAGCAAGAAGGCAAAAGGAACATCTCCATCCGGGCATGGACTCACAGTATGACCTCAGTTTTCTTAACCTGAAAATGGGAACACAGTTCCCTGCCCTACTCTCCGACCAGCATTGGTATGAAACTTGATGGACTCCGTTCCATAGTTGGGGCTCTTTTACTATCTGCCTAACAACCCCGGCCTAGCAGAGGGGCTGCGCCGCCTATAAGCCTGGGGCAGAGGTACTCACGTCTCGATGGCCTGGCAGATGCGGTCCGCCCCCAGGTTGCCCTTGCGCAGGGTGATGGCCAGGTTCTTGGCCCGGTTGGCCTCGATGAGCGTGGCTTTGCTGGGGGCCTTCTGGGCTGCCTTACTCTTGAGAGCACTAAGGTCTAGATTGGGACCTTGGGACTTAGTCTTGAACTGCTCCTCAAAGTCACTCATGTCCAGCTCCTAAGGGTGCAGAGAGAGGAGGTGGGGCTGGGCAGGGCCGGGGTCTGGTGCGTTCCTGGCTGAGCACTGTGCTTGGTGCCAGAGCCACCTATCCAGCCCTGACCAGGCCACCAGCAGAGAAACAAACCAGTACCCAGCCTGACCATGCACCTTGATGGGGGATACAGGGGAAGCACATGGAGCACTAAGGAGGAGCAGGAACAGCACCCCATCCAGGGGACCCAGACTCCAAGCCGCTTCAGCTGAAGGAAGAGCCAAATTGGCCAGAGTTAAAAAGAGGAAAGGGAAGGGCATTCCAGGCAGAGGAACAGCATGAGCAATGGCCTGGAGGCAACAGAACACAACCCTTTTGGAAAACTGAAAATGTAATTAGAAGGGCTGAGGCCCTGGTTGTCTGTGGGAAGGTGGTGGGAGAGGGGCCTGAAAGGAGGAGAGAGGCCAGACTTAGGGGAGGGATGAGCCCCTCTGCAGGGATGGAGGGAACGCCTCCAAGGGAGTCAGGACACACTGCCTACGGGATGCACTAGTCCAGTTTGGCTTAACCCCCATTCTTGGGCCTCCGTGTCCTCCTCCATAAAATGGAGTAGAGGAGGTGACCACCCCCAGTGCCCAGCATGATCCAGGCAGGTCCCCCCCCTCCTCTGGTGCCCACACTGGCAGCAAGGCAGGACCACTCACCTGCAGCACTTTCTCGTCATTGAGCTCAGTGAAGACAGTGCCTGTGATCTGGTTGGGTTTCAGGGCCACCCAGTTTAAGAGCGGCATTCTGAACTTGGTCTGGATGGGTTTCTTGGCCTTCACTCCTGGGACAGAGAGGGAGTGGTCACTGGGGCAGTAGTAGGTGCCATGGCTGGAAGGAACCTGGGCCCAGGCCCAGTGAGGACAGACAGAGCAGACTGGAGACAGTAGGAGGCCCACAGACAGAGGGTCCTGGAGGATACTGAAGCCAGAGTACCCCCCCCACCGCACCTCCGCCTCGTCCCCCTGCCCTGGGCAGTCTACTCACCCGGGCCCATCTCTGAGCTAGGCCCTCCAAGAGCAGCAGAGGGACCTCCCGGAGGCGGTGGGGGCGGTGGAGGCACCGGCCCGTCAGCGCCGGGAGGCAGCGGTGGCGGCGGCGGTGGGGGCGGCTGGTCTCCCGGCAGCGGCGGCGGGGGCGGGGGCACCGGACTGCCTGGGAGGGGCGGGGCCAGTGGGGGCGCCAGGGGCGTGGCTTCCTGCTGGGAGGGGAGACCAGGTAGTGGGGGCGGCAGCGGCGGCGGTGGGGCTGCTGCTCCGGGAACCGGCTCTGCTGCAGGTGGGAGTTCTGAGCCCAGCGAGAACCGGGGAGGGGGCGAGGAGAAGGGCGCGTCAACTTCTTAGGTTGAGGGGTTGTGTCTCCGCCTCCCCGCCCTACGCATGCGCACTGGGCTCGTTGCGACCCACCCGCACCTGCCTGAGCCACGCCCACAATCCAAACCTACCTCTCCCCGCCTGAGATGTCCCCAGGCTCCCTCACGCAGGTCCCGGTTCCGCCATTCCTACCCCACCCGGCTTGAAGCCCCTGCACACCTGGGCTGGGGGAGCCGGTGGGCACCCCCGGAGTCGGGGCATCACTGCCGCTCGGAGTTGCCACAGCGACCGGGAGGATCTCGATGGAGACGGCATCCCCGGGCCCCCTCAGGATACGGATCAACCCCTTCTCCTCCAGCTCCTCCACTTTCAGCTCTAGCGCTGAGGGCTGCGCCGGGGCAGGGGCAGGCACTTTCTCAGGCTCAGAGGGACGTCTGGAGGTGCCCATGGGGGTCGATTCGCTGAAGCGCTCCTGCGAGCCCCCGGTGGGGGGTTAGTAACCACCGGCAAGCCTGGCACAGAGCCCCCATTTTCTTGCCGGGGTGGAGGGAGGTGTCAAGCCTAGAAGCCCCAAATGGTCTGTTCTTGGGAGTCCGTTCCCCCCCTGGCCCGGCCCACCCACCCCCCAACCCCCAGTCCCCCCAACCTCACCCGCAGGGTCTCCAACTCCTTTCGGGCCTGGCTTAGCTGCTTTTCCAGTTCTGCGATCTTGGCCATGGATTCGTTCTCCGCGTCCCGAAGCCGCTCTGTCAGCTGTGGCACCAGCACATGGTGAGCTCCCACCCGCAGCCGGGCATTAGCATGGGCACCGAGGGGGCGGCACCAGGCATGCCTGCCTGGAGGGTTAGGGGAGGCTTCCGGATGTGCTTAGCCCTGGGGTGCCGCGGGTCAGCCAAGCCTGGCACTTGAACCCAAGTAGGTGAGGTACTGAGAGCACTGAAGTGCTCTCAGGAGGGGAAACCAAGGCACCACTGATGAGGGAGGGAGCTGGAGAGGAGACTGAGCTGGCAGGGGCCCCAGGCACCCAATTCCACCCAAACCAGGGCCTGGGGTCCGAGCACCTCGAGAGGAGGAGACCTGCCTTCCTTCCAATGAATGAACATTCATTCATTGAGAAAGGCACCCAAAGGATTCAGGTCAAACTCAGGGGTCCCCAGCTCACACCTAGAACCAGTGCCTGATATCGTGTGGGGCTCTGTGGGCCTACTCTGTGCTGGGCCAAGTTCAGGAGCAGCTCTCACCAGGGCCACCTGCTCCTGCAGCTCCTCCACGTGCTCCAGCACAGCATTCTTAGTCTCAGTGTCCTCCAGCAGCGCACCCACATCAAAAACATTGTCCAAGTAGGCCTGAATCTGCACCTGCAGCTTGTCACTCTCCGTGAGCCGAAGCCTCTGTCCCCAGATGGAAGGTTCAGGTTGAGGCCTGGTGTGAGGGATCTTTCCAGTACCCCCCATTACCACCAGAGCCCAGACAAAGGGGCCTGAGCCCTAGCCCACTTTTGTTTCTTTATTTTTTATTGAGATATAATTCATATACCATAAAATTCACTATTTTAAAGCGTACAATTCAGTAGTTTTTAGTATATTCACAAGGTTGTGCAAACCAGCACCACTATCTAATTTCAGAACATTTTCATCACCCCAAAAAGAAACCCTGTACCTGTTAGCAGTCACTCCCCATCCTCTCCTCTCCCAGCCCCTGGCAACCACCAATCTTACTGTCTCTATGGACTTACCTATTCCGGACATTTCGTATAAAGGAATCATACAATATATGGGCTTTGTGTCTGGCTTCTTTCACTGAGCATAATAGCATAATGTTTTCAAGGCCCATCCACATTCTACCATGTATCACTACTTTGCTCCTTTTCGTGGCTGAATAATATTCCATTGAATGGACATATCACTCTAGCCTGCTTTTCACCTTTTGTTGATCCTGGTTTTCAAAAATCCAATCCCAAAGGCCCTGCTTCTCTGGGACGCCTCACAAAGAAATCAGAAGAAAGCTACAACTTCTCTGCTCAGGCTGAGCGACAAAGTACAAGCCCCTCTGCCCATCTTCCCCAGAGCAAGGAACTCCCCCATGACCCAGACCCATACAGCATGAGCCAGCTCCTGCTTTTGCCCAGTATCTCTGTGCTCCCCACTGTGTGCCTATCTGAGTCCGGTGCTCCCAGAGCTAGACCGAGGGCCACCTAGAGCCTGTTCTAGCACCTGAAACAACAGCTCTGTGGTCTGAGTGCCTATTTTGCGGCAGGCACCACTCTATACATTTACAGTCTTTATTATTTCTATGATTCTCCTATCTTACAGATGGGAAAAGTGAGGCTTAGAGAGACGAGACCTATCTAAGGTCACATGAGCTAGGAAGTGACAGAGTCAGGATTTGAACCCAGGTCTGCCTGACCCCGGCACCTGTGCTAACCACTGAGCCATACTCTGCAGCAGGCAAGTGGTTAAGTCTGGGGGGAGTACAGGGCTCACCTCCAAGTACAGGTCCAGGCCCAGGTGGGTGAACTCATATTGCAGGAAGACGCGGAAGTTCATGTTCTCCACTGAATGTACCACAATGTTGATGAATTGCATGCAGGCCACCTGGGAGGCGGGGCAGTGAGCAGGTCTATGATCCTCTTGGTGGGGGGTTCTCAGTGACTTCCACCACCCCCCCCCATTTAACCCCAAGTCCCCCACCCTTGCCACATTTCTCACCCCACTAATCCAGCTTTGTCCCACCCATATTTCTCCCACGTCCCCTCCTCCCAACCTCCCCTTCACTGACATCCGCCCCTCCCTCACCAACCACTCAGTCCTCATATCTGCAGGAGCTGAGCCCAGATCCCAGATACCCAGGCTCCTGACTGCTCCTGGCACCCGAGGGTGACCTGGCCCAGGCTGGGCTCCTGAGCTCACCATGAAGTCAATGTTGCTGTCCTCATTCCGGAAATATTCCATCAGCTTTTCAAAGCGGTGCTGCTCCCCACATACCTGGGTAGGAGGAATGGCTGTCACTGAGGTCCCAGTGACACACCTCCTCAGCTATCTTCCAGCTGCCCCCTTTATGCCTCTGTGAGCGCCTCTCAAGTTAAATCTAAGTCAGGCCACATCACTCTTCTGCTCAAAACCTCTATTCCCTCTTGATCTCTCACAGCCCTCCCCAACACTGACCCATTGTGGCCACACTGGCATCCTGGCACATTCCTACCTCAGGGCCTTTGCACCTGCTGTTCCACCTGCCTGATGTGCTCTTACTCAAGACAGCCACCACACCAATCCCTCATTTCCCTCACAACTTTGCTCAAATCTTACCTTCTCAATGAGGCTTCCTAACCACCCGGCAACCAGTTCCCCCTCCCCTGACAGCTTCCCTGACTTTTTTCCCCAAAGCATTTATGACTTCTTCATAGACTATGTAATTTGCTTATTTATTATGTTGCTGACTATCTGTCTTCCCCTGCCTTCTTTGTTTCTTTTGTTCACTAATGTATCCCAAGTGCCCACTCTGTGCCTGACACATAGTAGGCCCTTGATAAATATTCATTAAAGGAATGCATTGATCCTATGCTGCCTTATGCATCATATTCTCATGCAGTTACTTCTTGCGAGCCTGTTAAACAGAGTCAGCAACTCCGAGATGTATGGATCAAGGCCAGTTTAGGCAGAGGTTCAGCAGATCCCCATAGTTGTCCCTGTCGCCCCAGGCAGTGCCCCTGCGTGACCCTGTACCTTCCCTTCAGATGAGGAAAGTCCCCAAATACCCCCCCAGCAGAAGCCACAATTGCCAGCAACAGGGCTCCAAGCAACACTAGAGGGCAAGTACATGTTTGGGTGGGGGCTCCATTACCTCCTTGAAGTTGTCAAAGGCGGAGAGGATGATATCGTGTCCTCCCCGAACCAGGCACACAGCCGCCAGCAGCTCCAGCACCAGAGCCTTGGTTCTGGGGAGAGAAGGGGCAGGCTGTCCCTTGCGAACAGGCAGGCCCCGCAGCAAAGGTGGATGTGGGCCTGGCTAGGGGGGAGGACAGGGGAGCTGTTGGGGTGGGAATGAGCCTGGGCAGTGGTCCTGAGAACTGAGGGGACAGAGTAGGCAAGGGATGAAGTAGGAGGAGAATCTAGACATGGAGAAAGTTTAAGGGCCTGGACCTCACCTAGGGTTCTTGTTGTTGAGGCTCAGAGCAATCTCATTGACACAGGCTGGGTGGTTCATGACGAGGCTGAAGCCAGACTGGGGAGAAAGGAGAGGTCAGCTCCTCCAGGCAGACCCCCCAGGGTTCTTTTTTTTTTTTGGCTGCGCGAACCTAGGGCCCCGGCAGTGAGAGCGTGGAGTCCTAACCACTGGACCACCAGGGAATTCCCAGGAAGTTCTTTATATCCAACCACGACCTCTTGGGTGGCAGCCAAAGCCTGGTCCCTCTTTTTAAATACCTTTGTCTGGGACTTCCCTGGTGGCGCAGTGGTTAAGAATCCGCCTGCCAATGCAGGGGACATGGGTGTGATCCTTGGTCCGGGAAGATCCCACATGCCGCGGAGCAACTAAGCCCGTGCGCCACAACTACTAAGCCTGAGCTCTAGAGCCCACGAGCCACAACTACTGAAGCCCACACACCTAGAACCCGTGCTCCGCAACAAGAGAAGCCACTGCAGTGAGAAGCCCACGCACTGCAACGAAGAGTAGCCCCGCTCGCCACAACTAGAGAAAGCCCGCACACAGCAACAAAGACCCAACGCAGCCAAAAATTAATTAATTAATTAATTTAAAAATAATAATAAATAAATACCTTTGCTCAAAAGCCAGTGTCAAGACTCAGTACCTTGGACAAAGTGAGTCCTTTAAGGCCAGCTGAGTGAGGGAGGACCGGCTTCACCAATCACCCCTCCAGATGAAATAAGCCAGAGGCTGTTCTCCCTGGTGTGTGGCCTTTCTTAGTGGGGTGCCTAAGTCCCCACGTGAGGCATATCCAGGCCCCCAGCCATGTCCAGGGTATTCTAGGGGACCTAACCAGGAAGGTGCAGAAATCTGGGCTTCCCCTCAAGACTCATCAGCCTCAAGACCCTGAACTAACAGCCCAGATCCCCAGGGTTCTCCAATGGGGACAGGGTGGGGCACAGTTGGTCCCAGAACCTCAGCAGCTTAGGCAGCCCCCAGGGAGGACAGTCAGTGCCAATGCCCCGGGCCCACTGACCAACCTGGTAGTTCATGATGGCACGCAGACACATGATGCAGACGTGGACGTCATCCTTCTGGCTGACGATGCGGGAATTCCTCAGGGCCTTCCTGCTATGGGCCGGGGTCAGCCTGGGCAGGTGGAGAGGAGGCAGCAGGGGTCAGAGTCCCAAACCCAGCTTCCTATTCCCCCCACCACTCAGATGGCCACTGGAGTAAGAGGGGGCACATCTGGAAACTTCTGCTTCCCGTCCACCCAACCAAAGAGGCCAGCTGAAGGCCGGAAGTCTTCCTCAGTTCTTAGGCCTGGGGCCTGGCATTTCCGGGGGGAGGTGAAGAGGCGGGGTCAGGGAAGCAAAGACCCCTAACAGCGACTTGGTATTAAAAAGAGTTGCTGTATTGTGGGGATGGAGAGCTTATAGAGGGAAAAAACCGCCAAAGCTTGTGAACGGCCATGAAAATGCTCTCCACAAGGTGGCGCTCACAGCCACGTGAGTTTACCTTGCATCTTGACAATTCAGGCTGCCATGGGTCAAATCCCAGCTCACTGATTACTAGGCATGCATGTTACTTAATCTCCCTGGGCCTCAGTTTCCTCTTTTGTAAAATAGGAATTGTAATAACAGTACCTTCCTGATAGGGTTGTTGGGACTATGAAATGAGCTTAGAACAGTGCCTGGCACATAGTAAGTGCTCTATGAATGGTTTTGCTGATTCTTTGCTAAAAGAAACGTGATTTTTTCCATTGTCCCAGAACCGCCAATCAATACTGGAAGGCCCCACTCCTCGTTCTTCCCACCACATCTCCCTTTTCCCGTCATTGCTCAAACGTGCCTCTGAGTCTTTGCTTGTGCTGTTCCTTCTGCCTGAAATGCCCTTCCCTGTTCCCACCACTGCTTCTAAAGCCTGTATCCATCTGCAAGACACAGTTCCAGTGTCATCTCTTCTGGGAAGCCTTCCTGATGCCCCAGGGAGTGACCACCTCCCTACTCAGAGTTTCCAGTCATATTTCCATGACAACCTGTCACACACTTGTCTCCTACTAGATGGAAGGCTCCCAAGGGCAGGGTAATCTGTCACCTGAGAATCTACCACCATGCCTGGTACATAGTAAATGCTAAAAAAATGTTTGTGGAATGAATGAATGAATGAATGAACAAAGAAATATATTGTGAGAGTTTGGAGCTTAAGATGAAGTTGGCTTCCTAGACCCAGAATGGGAAGGAAGGTACCTGGGGTCCACATGAGGCTCCAGGGCCATCTCCTTCCCTCTCCCCACCTCCCAGCAGATGTCATAAGTTAGGGTGGGCTGATGTATCCGAAGCAGCTGAATCCAGGGGTGTCACCTGAGTTGAACACCTCACCCAACCCCACCACCACCCTGGAAGCTGACCAGGCATGCACCTGCCCCTAGGCGGCTACGTACCGGGGAGAAGGGGGGCATCTGGAGTCCGCATGGGAGAAAACAGGGGGTTAGATGATACAAAAGGGGTCCCACCGACCCCAAAACCCACTTCTTATCTCAGACCCCACCGAGATTCCAGCCTCTAGGTGCACCCCAGAGGCTTCTTAACACACCAATCTCCCGAGCCCTGGGTGAGGCCCTTACTCTGATCCCCGATGCCAGGCTACCCCTCCCACCACCCCCAGGGCCCTGGTGGAGTAGGCTGGGTACAGCCGCCCAGGGGTGAATTCTCCATTCACCCCGCCACCTGCCACCCCCCCAGGGGGCCCACATACTTGATGGTCAGGTGGCGGCTCTTGGGCTGTGGCAGCAAGGATGAGGGCGGGCCCTTGCTGAGATCTTCCACCGACTGCTGCAGCGGCTTGCTCTTCTCGGAGCCCGGGGCCCCGTTGTCTGTGCTCTCCATGTAGTACCTGTGGAGGTTAGACTGGGGATGGAGGCCAACACTGCAGGGCACTTCAGAGGGGGTGGGGGGAACCCAGGGAGAGACAGATCTGCAGGAGAGACTGGGGGCAGGATAGGAGGCTGTGTTCTTGGCGCTGTGCTGGGCCTAGCAGGTCCCAGCTGGCCACCGCAGGCGACCTCCCTCCCCGTCCAAGGCAGGCCATCAGGAAGGGGCCTTGCTCAAGCCAACTGCAGGGCTCCAGGATGGACCCAGTCTAAGTTGCCTGGAAGCGGCCCGAGGAGTGGGCGAGGCGCAGGAAGGCACGGACTCTGGGGGGGCACCAGGGCAGGGCCAGGCTTACGTGACAGAGCACTGCACGAAGGCCAGGTACTCGAGCAGCACATCCAGGCCACGGTTCTCCTCGTTGAGGAACTCCTGCACCCACCTGCAGGGCACAGGGCTCCCTGAGTGCCGCCCAGGAAGGAAGTCCTGCCCAGTGTTGGCACAGAACGGGCACAGCAAGGGGCCCTGGGCTGCCCTTTCCCAGGAAGACAGCCACCAGCCCTGGCCTCGGAAGACCCAGTGACGCCAGGGGATGATGGTGGAAACCTCGGGCAGGACCCATGGCCCAGCCATGCCTCAAGGGGCAGGCAGAGGGTGGGCAAGAGAGGACACCCAGCCTGGAGGGGCCCCATAGGCATAGCCTGTGGGGATATGGGGGGATACCAAGGGGACCCCAGGGGCTGCCTGCTGGCAGAGCTCTCCCCCTCCCCCGACCTCCCCAGGGAAATCTGAGCCCTTGCTCACCCAATGTGGTTGGTCCTCAGGGAGGTCTCCAACTCCCGTAGCACCTGGGTGGACTCCTGAACTCTCCTCTTAAACTGGGAGCCAAGAAGAGGGGAGTCTGGTGGGTGGAGCCCAGGCCTCAGCCCACAGTGCCTGCCCACCCCGACAGCTGGCCTTTCATGCTCGGCTGTCTCCACCACCTCCACACACCTGCCCAGCAGAATAAGCATACTCAGGCCACACACACGCCCCCCTATACAGACACACAGGGTGCACACCACACGGCCACGCACAGACACGAAAGAGGCACACACGTCTCTAGACACAGACATACAACACGCGCGCGCACACACACACACACACATATATGAGGACAAAGGGTACACACACATTCAAACATGAACACCCTGGGTACACACACACGTGCATATCCATACTCAAGTACAGTGGGTACACAGACATAAGACACTCACATATCCACACACAGACACAAGGGGTACACACACACACACCCCTATACAAAGACTCAAGGATACACATACATCCATATGTGGACACAGAAGGACGTACATAATACACACACGCACATCCATGCCTGGGCACACATGCACACACACTACACAAGTACACACAAGTGTACACATCTGAGTACAAATAGGAGCTGCAGAGGAACCCGTGAAAGTGCACGTCCAGGGCACTCTCAGTCCCCTGTAAATACCCACACACACTCGTCCATGTACCCACACAAGCCTGCGGAAAAGTCTATACACACAGTTACTCCAGCTGCCCAGAGCTTGGAAAGTGCAGGGGGAAAGGGGCAGAGGAAAAGGGGGAGACATATACCCCTAAGTTGGACATCCAATCTGCTGCTACCTTTCGGCTGACCCCACCGATTTCCAGGTAGCTCTTCAGCTTCTGGATATAGGCTTCAGGGGGGTTCTTGACTTGAAACCGCTCCTGCGGAGATGGAGTAGGATGTACAAGGGACCAGCCAGGGCCACCCCAGGGCAAATGGCCAGCCCTTGTCCCAGAGTCCCTTTCTCAACTCTGACCCAAGGTCCCAGGCTGCCTTAAGACCCCCCTGAATACCAAAGGCATAAACCCAAACATTCCGCCTGCCACTTGAAAAGACCCCAGTCCCCAGCCAGGCCGTCCCTTGGTCTATGGCCACAGGCCTAGAACAGCCTGGGTGGAGCGTGGAGGGGTCAGTCCTACTATACACCCCATCCTGGAGGGGGAGACTCAGGCAGGCCAGTGGGTGGCACTCTCCCAGCCCTGTGCCCTCCCTGGACCACATCCCAGCCCAGAAGTGGGAGTACCAGGAGGAAGAACACTCTGGAAGGGCCTTATGAAGCGCCCAGCTCCTAGCAGGCTGGGGGCCCCTCCCGCAGGGCTCCGCCCCAGTCCTCTCGTTCACCTGTGTGTGTGCGCGCGCACGCATGTGACCTGTGCTCAATAAAACAATCCTTAACTCCCCCACCCCATCCAGGGCTCCAGGAGCCACTCACAAAAGAGGCAGGGGCCCCACTAGAGGCCCTCCACCCAAAGGAGCTCCCACCCTTCCCAGTCCAGACCCCTCAGATATGCCCAGCCACCCCCCTCAACCTCCCACTTCTCCCAGGCCTCTGTGAGCTCAACCTGAGATGCCAGGCCAAGGGGCAGGGACCCCTACCCCAGCCCCAAAGCCTCCGGAGGCAGCTCCCCACCCTCTCCCCATAGCCCTGCCCTCAACCCCCAGACCGCTGCTCTGCCAGCTCATCCCATTCTGGTCCATTAGCAGAAGCCGAAGGCCCAGCCCTGGCTCCCAGGAGAGGCTCCCTGCTCCCCAACTCCCCACCCCCAGGCTCCAGGGCCACAGGCCTGCCTCCCTCCCTCTCTGAATCACTGTGGCAGCCAGGACCCTCCCTGCCACAGCAGGGGTCCTCCCTGCTACCTCGGACAGAAGCCCTACTGCTGAAGGGGCTGGGGCAGCCAAGAGAGCCACGGAGGTGGCAAGTCCACGTGCCCCACTGAGAACCGGGAGACAGGGGCTCTAGTCCCTGCTCTGCCACTTGGGAGCTGGCTGACTTGGGGAACTGCTTGGTTGACTGCAGCTCCTCTGGATCCAAGGTGAAAGGAGGACAGGAATTCCTGACCCTCCTCCCCACCTCCCATGGGGTGGAATGAAGATGTCCAGCCCTAGGGCTGCCCCTTCTCTTCCCCAGCCCAGAGCTGGAGGGTAGACAGAGGCTTCCCCGGGAAGCTCAGCAAGGAGCATGGGGACACGGCCCTAGCTGCACTGGCCAGTACCCTGGACCAGCCCCTGCCAGCTCTTCAGAGGGCAGACCCAGCCCTGCTCGTGACTCATAAGGTCCCTGGGGAGGCCCAGGCCCAAGAGAGGGGGATTCCAGAGTCCTGCATATGTCCTCAGCACCCTCCCCAGATGCTACGCTGGCCTCTGGGCAGGGTCTTGGCCCTGTGGCAGCGTGGCAGTGTCGCCTCTCCCGCCAGCCCCAGCCTGGCCAGGGCAGGGCACCCTGATGACGGAAGGGACCTGTGCCCACCTGGTCACAGATGAGCTCCCACTTCTTCTCGTTGTCATACTGGCTCAGCAGCTGGACCTTGTCCGGGGGCAAGTTCATGCAGTTCTGGGGAGGAAGACGACAAGATAAAGATGCTGAGTCTGGGGCCCTAACACAAGGGGGAGAGGAGCATGGGCATTTTCAGGGAACCCACTAGAGGCCAGCTCCCTCGTAGGCCTGTCATTCACATGAGTCCCGTCACCACCTCACCCCTGGAAATAAGTAGCATTAGCCAACGAGAGCACCGGCACCCAGAGATGGAGCACCTCTCCGAAGGCCCAACAGCTAGAAAGCGACACTGGGATTTGAATCCAAGTCTGCCTGACTCCAGGGCCTGGGCTCTATCACCCCTAAATCGCCCCCCTGGCACAGCTGGCACGGAGGCAGGAGCGCGGGTTCGCAGCCTAACTTCCTGGGGCCTCAGGCACCTCTGGGCTCGTGTCCCCACATGTGATAAGGGGGTATCATCTCTTCTCCCATTTGCGTGGGAAGCTAACAGGGACCCATCTCTGGCCAGGCCCAAGTGTGGCCAGGCGTGGACTGTGCCCCGTTCCCACATGCCACCAAACAACACGTGTATGTGGTCCCAGCCCAGGGCACCAGTGTCTCACGAACACCACAAAGCCTCTGCAAGGACAGCAGCCAGCAGCCCCCGTCCCTCTCCAGCCCCCTCCCACTTGGTCACTTCGGGACAGACCGAGGGAGATGAGGTCAGATGGGCAGGGATTTCCAAGCAGGTGCGTGGTGGCTGCAGGGCCCAGGGGGATTCCAGGGGAAGGTCACCCACTTACAGGAACCAGGGAGAGCAGCCAGCACGCTGGGTCTGTGGTGCTGGTGGCCCAGGCTGGGACTCCTCTCAAGAGCTAAGAAAGGTCAGCACTGCTCTGCCTGGGTCCTCCTCCCCCAGCCACAGATGACAAGGGTACAATGTGCCTGCCAAACTTCTCCCCACAGGACAGACTTAGTGTCCCACCTGGTGCTATGGAATCACCAGGTGCCACCAGCACTAGGAGCTCCCTGGACCCCCAGGACTTGGCGTGTCTCCCTAAAAGAACCAGCAGATGATGCCAGTTCACCCCGATTCAGTAAACCCCAGGTTTATTGAGGGTCTAGTATATGTCAGGCTCCAAAAGACAGTTCTGGCCCTCAAGGAGCTTAGTCTGTACTGGGGATGTGGGAGCCCCAGGGAGCCCCAGCCCAGGGTAGAAGAGACCCCTGTCACCAGCTCTGCTGGCTCAGACTACACATCCTCAGTCACACGGCCCTGAGAGGAGGCCACAGCTGGAGCAGAGAAGGGGCCACACCCACCCAAGGCTTCTCGGCCAGCTTCCTCTCCCGGGTGCTAGGCCTAATTCTGGGGCTCTGGCCAGACCTCACCCCGAAAATCACTGCCTTAGGTTGGTCCCAGACAACAGGAAGCTTGGTACCCTCTGCCCCGGTTGCCCAAGCTTTCCGGCCGGGGCCCCACTTGAGAGGTGAAACTGCCCATCCACCAGGCCCTCTCCCCTGGGCCGGCTGGGCATGGCGATACGTCATTCCTCTCCTCCATTGCGAAAGTGAGCCCAGATTGAGGAAACCGCCTGCGGTCTCATCTGCTGCACGCCCCCCACCAACCTGCCAACAGCCAGGACAGCTCCTGCCCCATGAGAGGGACTGCCCAGGAAGGGGTCCTGGAGCCCAGAGAAGGACGTACCTGGCCAGGGAGGCTTCCCTGGGGCCATTCTCTGTCTCTGTCTCTCTCTCTCTTTCTCCCTGGTCCCTCCAGATCCATCCCCACCTCACAGAGACCCAGGGTGGGGCAGGGCCGAGGTGGGGGTGGGGGTCAAGGCTGAGGGGGGAGGAGGAAGCAGAGAGAGAAGGCAGGCGATGCCAGGGAAACTGGACCAGCGGCCAGCACGGTGGAGGAGGTGGTGGCGGGGGAAGGAGGGCACGGAGGAGTGAGGGGGATGGCTCAGCAGCTGAGCCTTAGAGGAGATCGCCGCTTCCTGACATGGGTCCATCTGGGCCCTCACCCACCCTGGGGACTTGCTGGCTCCAGGAGTGGCCCCAGTGGCACTTCTAGAGACAGCAACTAATCATCATAATGACTCTGACAACTGTGGTGCCAGCTTTGCCCGAAGGCTTACCAGCCCTGCTCACAGATGGCAGCCTTCCACCCTCACCACCATTATTGGCACTGCTATTAGTCCCATCCCACAGGTGAAGCACAGATTAGTTTAGTCACCTGCCCAAGGTTATGAACCCAGTAAGAGGGGAGCCGGGCTGACTTTGAGCCCTGAGCCAACTCAGAACCAGCGCCCATGTCCACTCCCCCAGTTCAGCCCATGGTTATTACTGGGGAGGGGGAGGTCTCTGCTGGGCCAGCGCCCCTGTCCCAGCAGTGGTGGAGGGCAGGGCACCCCTTTGCCCCTTCCCCACCTGGGCCTCCTCAGGCCCCCGGGCCTCCATGCCAGCCTGCCAGACGGGCTAAATTTAGGCTCGGAAATCAGAAATAGCTCTGACAGCGCTGAGCACTAATTAGCAGCTGTTCCTCGGCTGTGCCCACAGAGGAGATGGGTACCCTAGGGAGCAGGAGAGAGACCAGCAATGCCACTCACTCAGAGTGGGGTGAGGCCATCCTGGAAACAGTGACAGACCCCCAGACTCGGGGCCCTTAGCAAGGAGGGAGCGCCATGGGGCTGGGGACTGGGAGACATGCAGAAGGTTGGCTGATGGCCCTCAGATGGGACAGGGAAGGACCGGGAAGTCCAGGTGTGCGTGGCGGGGGGGTGGGGGAACACCCGCCTCCTGTGAGGGGTGGAGGGGGGGCGGCTGTGATGTGGAGGAACCCGAGCGGGATTCAGGGGACCCAGGCTCTGGGCCCACCTAGCCTGACTGCTTCTTTGTCTCCTTGAGCCTCAACTTCCTCCTCCATAAAATGGGCACACTTCCCTCCTGCCTCAGACTCACCGGGCTCCTGGGAACACTTCAGTGAGAAGCTGTGTGGGTTTTTTTGTTTGTTTGTTTTTGTTTTTTTAACATCTTTATTGGAGTGTAATTGCTTTACAATGGTGTGTTAGCTTCTGCTATATAACAAAGTGAATCAGCCATACGTATGCATATATCCCCATATCTCCTCCCTCTTGCATCTCCCTCCCACCCTCCCTATCCCACGCCTCTAGGTGGACACAAAGCACCGAGCTGATCTCCCTGTGCTATGCAGCTGCTTCCCACTAGCTAGCTATTTTACGTTTGGTAGTGTATATATGTCCATGCCACTCTCTCACTTCATCCCAGCTTCCCCTTCCCCCTCCCCGTGTCCTCAAGTCCATTCTCTACATCTGCGTCTTTATTCCTGTCCTGTCCCTAGGTTAGAAGCTGTGTTTTGATGTAACAATACTCTTCAGGGACATACCACTATGAAGAGGCATGTCACAGGTTGGGGGGGTCAAGGGAGTCCACTGAAGACCCCAAGGTGGGGGCTGCGTGGCGGACAGAAGTTGGTGAAAACATTCGGAGAAGCAGACCTGTCTCCAAGGCTTGGCCAAAAATGAACTGAGCCTTCAGCTCCCACCCGCTGCTGCCCTTCACACTTTGCGAAGAGGGAGATAGGTTTCACCTCTCAAGGTGTGGCCAAGAGAAGGAGCTGTTTCCCTGCTCCTCCTATTAGAATGGGTGAGGGTCATTCCCCTCCTTCCCTGCCCCCTCTCTGTGTGTCAGAGGGACCTCCAGCCCTGCACACCCAAGGCCAGTCCCTTGCAGGCCGCCCCCCATCCCAACACTGACATGTGGGCAGGTGTCCCTGGAGACTGAAGGGGCTCCAGCTACATGTGGACACAGTCACACCCTCCAGTTTCACTTTTAGTTTGAGCTGAGACTATGTCCCAACCCACCTGCCCACCGTCTCCCTAGGAAGCCCAGCCCTTCAAGCCCCAGGATGCCCTTGAACTTAGGCACGAGCCCGTCTCAGATCAGCCCCACAGGCATTCCACAGCCTGATGGGTCCAGAAGCCAGCCCTGTCCCCCGGCCCCACTTCCCCATCCATCTCCCCTGCCCACCTATACATGGACTCAAGCTTGGTTTTAGAGCTCTCAGGGCATCTCCAAAAACAATCAACGTTATCCTCTTTTAAAAATTCTGGTATATAGATTTTCTAGGGCTCATATAAGCAATCCCAGGCTTAGAGGAGGGTGTGGGGTAACCCGGCCCTAGGGTGCTAAGAACCCCAAAAAGCTAACAGCTTCTCCCATCAGGGTTGAAGGGTCCCCATGGCAGGAACAAGGGCAAGCAGGGTAGGAGCCAGGGCAGCAGGCACTGCCCTTATAATCCAGGCTGGTAGGAGAATAACGACAACAACAATAATTAATATTCCCCCAAACATTCAATCCGCGCTAGGTGCCATGCTAAGGGCTTTACCTCTGTTAACTCATTTAAATCTCAACAACAAGCCTACAAAGTAGATACTGTTATAATCCCCTTTTCACAAACGGTAAACTGAGGCACAGAGCCATTAAGCTGCTTGCCCAAGGTGACCTAGCTGGCAAGCTGGTAAGAAGACTCAGTTTCCTCGGAAGAAGGAGCGCTCAGAGCAATGAGAAACATGGGTCCTGGCCTCCCAGGGGTCTTCTGCAGACAGCCTGGCCCCTGCGCCTGTCTGAGGAACCAGGAACAGCCGGCCCCATTTCCTGCCACCCAGCACCCTACGTTTCCTGTTGTTGCCCACACTGAGCTCTTACTCACTGGGGAACCCCCCCTCACCAGCACACCCTCTCTCTGAGGGAAGTGGAGGCCTCCCCACCCCTCCCCATGTGCACACAGCTACCGTTAGTGCCACCGCTGCCCCACCCTCCAGGAGAGGTGGGCCCTCCCTCTCGTGGTTTCCGGCCACCAGGCAGTTTTCATCTAGGCCCCTCTGTGGCTGACGTGTGTGATGGCAGGGAGGGCAGCCTGGCCTGTGATGGCTGAAGACTAAAGACGGCACCCATGGTTGGTCTTGGAAATGGAGGTGGGGGGAGGGAAGAGGCAGGGTCTGGGCTCCTTCACCTCGAAGGGCCCCAAGATGAAGAGGACCAGGTCAGCCTCAACATCATCCCGTCCTCACAGTGGACAGTGTTTACTGATCACTTGTTCTGTGTCAGGCATTGTGCTAAGCACTCTATTTAATCCCCTCAACTCTATTTAATCCCTTCAGCAGCCCTAGCAGGCCGGCATATACCCTTTTTTGGGGAGGGGGCCGCACTGCGCCGCACGCAGGATCTTAGTTCCCCAACCAGGGATGGAACCCGCGCCCCCTGCAGTGGAAGCGAGGAGTCCTAACCACTGGACCACCAGGGAATTCCCTGGCATATACCATTTTTATTATCTTTTTACACGGGAGGAAAACTGAAGCTCGGAGAAGGTGGGTAACTTGTTCAAGGTCACACAGGTAGTAAGTGGCAAAGACAAAACTCAACTCCCAAACTTCATGACCCCAAAGCCCGGGAAGCTACTCAGCCTTCCCTGTGAGTAACCCCTGCCTTTCTCAGAGGCAGGGAGGGCTGAGCCACCTTCCAGGGCTCCATGCTCCCAGGAAAAATTTAGAGGTGGCCCCAAGAGCAGCCCCACCTGTTCCTGCCCATCTCCCCCAGCTCTTTGCCAACTGGTCCCAGATGTCACTGTGAATCATGCCTACCGCATCCCTGGGTTTCCAGGGGCAGCATGTGCCAGCGCTGCCTGCTGGGAATGGCACCCCACGGCCTCTGCCCAGCCCAGCCTCTGACACGGGGCCACAACCCCATTGGGATCCTCCATGTGAGACCCCAGAGATGGGAGGAACAGGGCCTAAGCGACCCACAGCTCCATGCGCCAAACTTCTTCTGCCCCACCCCAGAGGAGGGAGCTGGCTGAGGAGGCAGTGCCTCGGTCACAGCCTACAGAATGGAGACACCCACCTCTGCCCTTCACTCCCAGTCCCAGCCCCAGCAGGGAAGGAGTCCAGCTAAAAGCAGGACTCCCAGCATCCACACCCTGCCAGGGACTGCCCTGACCTCCCCACACAGCCTGGACAAGTGCCCACCACCCTAGGCACATGCTAAGGGCACCCCAGGGTGCCAGGCCCCATCAGGTAAATTCCTCTTCTCTTGAATGGCAGCATCACTTGGCCTCAAGCACATCACAGCGCCTTCCCTTGATCCCTTTGCCCCAAGGTTAGAGGCTCCTCCCCGCCCAGACACATCAGGGGTGTCCTAGGCCAGGCCGTAAGCCTGGCACTTCTGGCAGGCCTGGAAAGAGTGCCCTGCCACCCCAAACCCTGACCCCTGCAGGGGAAGGCCTGAAGAGGCTGGAAGACACCCAGCATTCAGCGTGGCGTAGGAGAGGCGAGAGCATGGAGCTTGGCGGACTGGTTTTCCCACCATTGCAGCAGGCAGCCATCACTCCTCCACTGTTGCTAAGGCAGCAGGTGGAAACCCTGGATCAACCTGCTCTTCCTCCCCACCACCATTTAAGCAAGGGCACCCCTCTCTCTCAGAGCCTCCTCAGAAAAGTAGCTCCCACCACCCATTCTTGCATGGGAAAAAGGCTGCCCAGGGGGAAAGGGAGAACAGCACCCTCATCTCCTGCCTGGCAGTGGGCCTCGGTCAGGATACCCTTAATCCACAAGAGGAGTTCCACAGCCAGAAGCCAAGGAGTGGTTTTAGATTTCAGGATCCTACTCCCCACCAGGGATGAAAGGGCTGAGCTTCAGTGAAAGGAAGAGCTTCCCTGGGGCCATGTGACTAGATCCCAAGGGGAGGGCTGTGCTTCCCCCTTCCAGACTGCGGGATCCCCTGGGGGTGGGAGGCCCACCACTCATCAGTCTGAGATTCTTCTCCTTTTATTAATTTTTTTTTTTTAAGGATTTTATATTTATTTATTTATTTATTTGGCTGTGTTGGGTCTTCGTTGATGCACATGGGCTTTCTCTAGTTGCAGCGAGCGGGGGCTACCCTTTCACTGGGGTGTGCGGGCTTCTCATTGCGGTGGCTTCTCTTGCTGCGGAGCATGGGCTCTAGGCGCGCGGGCTTCAGTAGTTGTGGCTCGCGGGCTCTAGAGCGCAGGCTCAGTAGTTGTGGCGAACGGGCTTAGCTGCACGGCATGTGGGATCTTCCTGGACCAGGGCTCAAACCCGTGTCCCCTGCATTGGCAGGCGGATTATTAACCACTGTGCCACCAGGGAAGCCCGCTTCTTTAGACATTCACTGAGGACAGGGCTCAGCTCTGGCCAAGGAGGCAGTGCTCAGATGGAGGCACTCCCTGTAATCCCCGTCACTGGGACTATAGTTTTAGCCAAATCTGCATCCCCCCCCCCCACCTCCCCCCCTCCCCGCCAGCCTCAGGCAGGGGCCAAGGGTATAGTCCCAGGGCACAGTGAGGAGTGCGGAACGAGGTTCTTAGCCAAGTGACCTTGGGTTGGGTGCCTTCTGTGCATACAAGACATGAGACAGGCTGATCCATCCCCAGGAAGAAGGGGGAAGTGTGAACACACTGGGGTTCCTTGGGGAGGGGGGCGGTGAACCCCAGTGGGTGCTGCTGCCCTAGATTTCTACCTAGCCACCACCGCTTTCTCCACCAGGACACCTTCGGACCCCTCTCTGGGCCTTCACCCTCCACGCCCTGGTTCTCAGGGAACTCCCAGTGGCATTTAGTGTCAGACTCAGCCAATCAGAGCTAAGGCCAAAAAAAACGCAAGCATGGCAGTCAAGTCCTACACAGGCATCAGAACCTCACCACTTGACTTTTGGATTTTCCAGTGGTCTGAATTATTCACCCAGCTCCTCCCATTAGGTGTGTGTAACAGAGAACAGACTGGGACCTGGACCTCACCCTGAGAGCCCATCCCCCCCATCCATAGACACACACTTAAGGGGAAAGACAGACTGGTGTCCTCCCAGTCAGGCTGGCCAAGGTCCAGGAACCCACCACCAACTCAGGCTCTCCAGAAACCGTCTATCTCATTCTTCCCCCTCCCCCTTCTGCTCCGCTCAACTCAGCTTTGTGAAGCCATGGGTTTGGGGAAAGGGAAGCAGGTGGAGAGGTGGGGTATTTGGGGACTAGCCTGATGTGAGGTGTCCCTCAGCGTCCCTCCCTCTCAACGAATCAAGCAAGGTGCCTTCACATGGACAGATCAGACCCCACCCCACCCTACAGCTCCTCCAAATCCCTCCCAGTCTTTCTCCTGGGAGGGGGGCAGCAGACAAGATTTCCAGGAACTGGGAGGAGGGGCCACACAGGGGATCTGGCAAGTAGGGCCTCACGGCAGGCCAGGGGAGGGGAAATGATGTCAAGGAGGTGGAGGAGACGAAGAATCAACAGGGCCACCAGCCTGCGTGGCTCTGCTGCCTGCGTCTCCCTCCGGCCCCCACCCTCAGACCTGCAGTGCTAGCCTGCTTGGACTTGGAAGTGCCTCTGGGGAAAAGCATGGCCTTACTTGCCTGTCACCCAGGGTCTGGCAAGGGAGCTGACAGCAGACAGGCCACCAGGCAATTAGTTACAGAAGGAGCCTGGGACAGGGTTGAGATAGGGAGAGGGAAGTGAGAATGAGTGGCCATTTCCCTTCCCTTCTTCTACCAGGTCTTAGAGAACCCTGACTTTGCTCTGGAGCCCCTACCCACCACATCCATCCCAACTGCCTCCAGGCTCAGTTGATGGCTTCCTCCCCGGCGGCCTAGTCCCCAAGCCCCCCAATCCCCTGGAGCAGGTGACAGTGAGGGAGAGGGGCTTCCAGACTTTTGTTCCACCCCAAGCCAGAGTGACCAACACATCCTGCCCCCGCCCATCCTTAACCTTAATCCCTCCAGTGGGTGTGAGGGGATGCACAACATAAGGACCCACAGACAAGCTCTCCCGGACATGCAGTGAGGGAGAGACACAGACACCCCCAACTGCATGATCTGACAACCCAGCTCCCAGCAGCTCAGGCACCAGCAGATCAGGACCAAACACCTCTACTCAGTTTGCAGCTCCCAGGAGGTTAAAATATAACCCCTTCTGTCTTTGACCCTGAGACACAAGTAGATGCTCTTGCACCCTGTGGCTGGGCCTGCGTGCAGTGGGGAAGGGGGTGCTCCGGGACCCCCCCCCCCACTGCGTTCTGCGCTCCCAACTTCCTCACAGGACATTTTTGTTTAGACCTTTAGACCCAGAAGCGCTGGGGGAGGGGGTATCTTGGGGAGGGAGACTGGACGGTTGCAGAAGAAAGTTTTGGGGGGAGAGTGCTAAGTCACTCTTTAAGAAACCACTGTCACTCCCACCCCCTGGAGGGGCCGCCACCGAGCCGCCGGAGATCTCCAAGCGGTACCTGAGCCCCCGGGGGCGGGGACGCGTGGCGAGCCCCTGCCGCCCCCCGCCCGCGCCCCGCGCACAGCCGGCCACACTCACCAGGACCCGGTTAAACCTCTCCTCCAGCTCTCCGGCCGCGGGCATCGGCTGCTTGGGCGCCGCGGGATGCTTGGGGGACAGCGCTGCGGGGCTCGCGGGCTGCTCCGCGCTGCCGGCCGCGTTGCCCATGGTGGTCCCCACCCAGTCGGCCAGGCGCCTCCAGCCTCGGAAATCCAGCTTTCCCGGGGAGGGCGGATGAGGCTCCCGGCCTGGGGGGCGAAGAGGGCAGCGGCTCTCGGCGGCGGCGGGGGCTCGGCGACGCGGGCGCTCGGCTCAGCGGCGCGCAAGGGCCGGGGCGCGGCGTCCCATCGGGGCAGCCCCGTCCGAGGAGCCGGGCGGCGAGCTGCGGGGTCGGGGGAGGAAGTCAGGCTGCAGGCCGCCGGGGCCAGAGGGCTGGGCCGGGGGCAGGAAGCTGCGGCACGGGCTCCCCCCTCGGCGATCTTCTAACTTCTGCTGTCGCTCCCCGTGCGCGCAAACCGCATTTCGCCTCCGCCGCCGCTACGCACCCAGCCCCAGGGGGGCGGGCTGGAGGGAGGGGGAGGGCGCCGGGCGCCGGCCGGGGGTCGGCCGCAGCCATGGCGTGGCGGAGAGGGGGCTACTGACCCGCTTCACCTGCCGCAGAGGGGGCGGCCGGCGCCGCTTCACCTGCCGCAGCGGGAGCAACCGAGGCGAGGCAGAGGCGGCGGCGCGCTCGGCCGCGCCTCGGGGTCCTAGAACCGCAGGCTCCCGCTCGCTCGGAGCCGGGGGACTGACGGGGTCTGGGTGAAGGGGGTCACGGCCTGGGGGACGGAGGGGGCAATCATCGGAGTCGAGGACTGCCACCACTTACGAGCGCGGCTTGGAGACCCATGACGGTGCGGCGTTGGGGCGCAAGGGCTGCGTCCCCCTCTCGGGTTCCCGCCGGAGAAGGTGGGAACCCCCTTCCAGGCCCCCCACCCCTTGTTTCTCCCCTCCTCTCTTTAGCCCAGGACCGAGCTGAAGACCAGAGGGAACCATCTGCAAATAAGAATCCCAAAGCAGGGCGGGGGGCGCAGATCCAGGCCAGCGGAGACCCCCGCGACCTGTCCACTCTGGACCAACTCTGCGCCTGTGCCGGCATCCCCAGTGCTTTTAGAATGGGGGCGCCCAAGGAAAAAAGCAGGCTGCGAAAATCTGGGGACCACCAAGGCGGTCTCAAGGAGAAGCGAGGGTGTTGAGGAACGGGAAGATTAAAGCCAGCATCCACGCTGGGAAAGGAGCAGGAACCGCAGAGGGGGAAAAAAATCTTGATGCTGTCACCTCCAGAGACCTACGGTGGCTTCTCGCTTGCCTTGACGAATAACAATCTCTGATGTCTGGCAATTACAGAAATACTTCCAGAGGTCTTCTTTCATTCATCCTGACAATGACCAGGGAAGGTAGGTATTGATATCCTCATTTTAGAGGGGGAAATTGAGGCTCAGAGTGGTTAAGTGACTTGCCGAAGGGCACACAGCTAATAAAGGGCAGAAACAGGCCTCCTTTCTGTCCACCTCCAAAATCTACAATGCCTTGGAGCTGCTGCCCCTTCCTCCCACTGGCCCTCTCATTCAGGATGGACCAGAGGATGAGAGAGTATTGCGGTGGGGGAGGGGGGCAGTTAGAACCCCAGGTCTGGGCACAATCTCCAGCCTGAATTTGAGGCTTTTCTCTTTCAGTTGCTCCTCCCACTCCCATCTATTATAATTTGTGGGGATCTCCAGTTGGTCCTTCCTTGCACCATCAAGGCATTGAGGACGGGGGGCCCATTAATGAGCCCTGGATTTTCTCTAGGCCGGGCAGGGGCCATAAATATCCCCTCCACTATAGCTTCCTCTTCCTTCTGCCCTCCCTTCTCAAATTCAGAACCACCGAAGTTTAAGCAGGAGCTGGGAATTTATCTAATCTTAAGGAAGGCCCTGGAATGAGCCAGTCCTTTCCCCCAGGCTGACCTGATTTAAGCCTTTCTTCTGCCAAGGTCACCAGCACCTCTGGTGGGTGAGAGATGTCATCACTTATTTCATGTCCCAGGCAGGGACCCACAAAGTAAGACAAAGCAGGATATTCCTTGAGTGTGCTAAGAAGGTGATCCATTCTGTGCCCACTGCCCTCACCTCCAGCCTAGAGCAGACCACAGTCTTGCCCTTGGATTCTTGCCCTTGAGATTAGCTAAGACCTCTCTCTCTCTCCCTTTCTTTCTTTCCTTCTTTCTTTTTTATTTAAAAAATTTAGTCCCTGTTCTCCTCAATGACTGTCTCTTTCCATTTAACAAGGCTTTACTTAGCACTAGCTCTGTGCCCAGGACTGTGCTCACTCCTGAAGATTCTGTGGCAGATGAGAAGAGTCTCTGTCCTTGGGCTGCTCACAGTCTAGCAAAGGACACACTCTAAACACATCTGGGAGAGTGACTGGGAGAGTCCGCCTATGGTGCCAGGTGTTCATGCTTACTCTTGCTCAGAACTACTTCTTTGAGTGGGTAGGACAAGAGTGGGAGTTGTGCCCCACAGCTGAAAATCCCAGGGGGGTGGGGAGCCTCTAATGACTTAATAGTTGCCAGCCTGCACCCTCGGTCCCTGGGGTTGCTCAGGCCATTGCCAACCACTGCCCACCCAAGGCCTGATGGAAATAAGCCTGGGCTAAGTAGGACCTGTTGTGTGGAAAATGATCAGCCCAACAAGCCTACATTATCTCTCTCTCATGCTGATCAGAACTGTAAGGTACAAAAAAAAGGGTGGGGGGGGAGGAATTTTAATCAATTATTACCTAATAGATTTGGTTGGCTTGGCAGGAAGTGTCTTTCCAATCTTGGTCCACAGAGGAGGAAATCCTAGAAGGGATGCTTGAAGTTTGGGACCAATACTTTGGTGGGTCTGTGCTTCCCCCTGCTGGGCACAGGCGGTATGACAGCCAAGACAGGGCGAGGCCTCCAGAGGTGATAGAGATGGAGTCATAGCATGGGTGACATTTCTGAATTGTTGTCGCCTTGTCACCTCCGATGGAATGATTGTGCAGTCACTGGGCACACTCGGAGCTCAGGTGACTGAGCAGGTTTCCCCAGGAATCTCCTCCCTCCCCATCCCTGCTCACCGTTACTCAGTTGGTGCCTCATTTTTTTTTTAAAAGGTAATACATGTGTACAGTTTAAAAGAAAAACAATTTTAATGTATCTTTCCAGAGATATTTTTGGATATATACAAACAGTATGTTTGTGTGTGTGTGTTTGTATGTTTGACACAAATGATAGCACACATTCCACACTGCTTGACACCTTGCTATTTTCACTTAATAATATATCTGCCTCCACAAAATCTATATAGTCTTCCATCATATGGAATGTGTCACAATTTATTATTTTTTTCAATAATTTTTTTAACATATTTATTGGAGTATAGTTGCTTTACAATGTTGTGTTAGCTTTTTCTGTATAACAAAGTGAATCAGCTATATATATACATACATCCCCATATCTCCTCCCTCTTGCAACTCCCTCCCACCCCTCTAGGGGGTCACAAAGCACCGAGCTGATCTCCCTGTGTTATGCGGCTGCTTCCCACTAGCTATCTATTTTACATTTGGTAGGGTATATATGTCCATACCACTCTCTCACTTCGTCCCAGCTTACCCTTCCCCCTCCCTGTGTCCTCAAGTCCATTCTCTACATCTCCGTCTTTATTCCTGTCCTGCCCCTAGGTTCATCAGAACCTTTTTCTTTTAGATTCCATATATATGTGTTAGCATACGGTATTTGTTTTTCTCTTTCTGACTTACTTCACTCCGTGCGACAGACTCTAGGTCCATCCACCTCACTACAAATAACTCAATTTTGTTTCTTTTTATGGCGGAGTAATATTCCATTGTATATATGTGCCACATCTTCTTTATCCATTCATCTGTCGATGGACACTTAGGCTGCTTGTGTCCCAATTTATTTTGCTATTCTCTACCTAGTGGACATTTAGGGTGTGTCAGCCTTTTGTTACTATAAACAATGGTGCCTTCAGGAAATATCTTGGTACATATAATTGTTTTGCACTTATGTGTGTATCTGTAAGACAAGTTTATAAATATGACATTGCTGGGTCAAAGGTTATGTGCTTTTAAATTTCAGATAGATTTTCACTGGAATTTGGATAGATTTGGAATTGACTTCCAAAAAGTTTGCACCAATTTGCAACCTCCAGAAATGGATGAGATCACCTGTTTCAACCATCCTAACTAACAGAGGATATTTTCAGGCCTTTTGGTTTTTGATGAGGCCTCCTTGAAAGTCTGTCACAAGGCAGGTGATGATCTTTCTCTTTCTTCAAGACAGAGAGTGTGTCTTTTCTGAACCTGTCTCCCCAGCACAGGACTTAAATATTAAATGAAAGAAAATAGGACTGCATTTTGGTAGGACTGGAGAGGGAAGTAGAGGGTTAGGGTTAAGCATGAAGCCTGTCCTTAAGGGTCACTCTTGTTTCCAGGCCCTGGTCAAGCCTCTGCCTCAAACCCAAAAGCCCTCATCTTGAGAATTCCCTGGCGGTCCAGTGGTTAGGACTCTGTGCTTCCATTGCAGGGGGCACAGGTTCGATCCCTGGTCAGGGAACTAAGATCCCTCAAGCCACGCTGTGCGGCCAAAAACAAACAAACAAACAAAAGTGCTTCTCTTGCAGGAGCCTCCAAGATTTCAAGATCTGAGGTTGAAGGTCCAGCATTCCCTAGGCAGTTCTCACTTAGCTCTCTTGCAACCCAGGGATGGGACTCATCATCCCTCAGCTCTTAAAGACTGGAAGTAAGCCAGATGCTCAGCTATAGGGGATTAGTTCAACCAGCAACTCAATAGAACTTTCTGTGATGATGGAAATGTTCTCTGTGCTGTCCAATATGGTAGCTACTAGCTACATGTAGCTACTAAGTGCAACTGAGGAAATGAATTTCAAATTTTACTTAATTGCAATTTTCAGTGTAAATAGCCACATGTGGCTACTATATTGGATGGTGAAGGGTTTAATAAACTGTGGTAAAATGGTATATCCCCCTAGTGGAAAACTATGCCGCTGTAAAAAAAAAAAAAAAAAAAGAGAGAATGACTGACATGGAAAGATCCTCAGGATATATTTTGAAGCAAAAATATGGTGCAGAACAGTATATATAGTATGTTAACTTTTGTATAAGAAAGGGAGGTGGAAATAAGAATAAATGTTTGTATTTGCTTGAATTTACGTAGGGAAGGTAATAAAAGTGGTAACCTATAAGGTTCTGGAGAAATAGGGTGAACAAGGCAGAGGTGGGAGCAAGACTTCTCAATGCATTTCTTTTTTTTTTTCTTTCTTTCTTTATTTTGGCTGCGTTGGGTCTTCATTGCTGCGCACGGGCTTTCTCTAGTTGCAGCGAGCAGGGGCTACTCTTCATTGCAGTGCGCGGCCTTCTCATTGTGGTGGCTTCTCTTGTTGCGGAGCACGGGCTCTAGGTGTGCAGGCTTCAGTAGTTGTAGCACGCGGGCTTCATTAGTTGTGGCTCACCGGCTCTAGAGCGCAGGCTCAGTAGCTGTGGCGCACGGGCTTAGTTGCTCTGCGGCATGTGGGATCATCCCAGACCAGGGATCGAACCCGGGTCCCCCGCATTGGCAGGAGGATTCTTAACCACTGCGCCGCGAGGGAAGTCCCTAATTGAATATTTTGAATACTCCAGTTGACTACTGGAGAACACACTGTTGCTTTCAGTCACACATTTACAAAAATGACCACATATCAGATCATAAGGCAAGTCTCCACTAATTCAAAAAAATCATTCAGACCTCATTATCTGACAGCAATATAATTAAATTAGAAATCAATTGGGAATTCCCTGGTGGTCCAGTGGTTAGGACTCCCTGCTTCCACTGCAGGGGGCCCAGGTTCAATTCCTGGTGGGGGAACTAAGATTCCACAAGCCACAGGGGCCAAAAAAAAGGAAATCAATAATCAAATGGCAACCCCATGAATTTGAAAATATCAAAACGCACTTCTAAATAATTTATGCGTTGAAGAACTCATAAAAGAAATTAGAAATTATCCAGAATATTTGGGGGGGGAGGGGTTCTGTAAAACAAACTTGGCAGTAGTCAGTCTTTTTTTTTTTTTTTTTTGCTGCGTTGGGTCTTCGTTGCTGCGCACAAGCTTTCTCTAGCTGCGCGAGTGGGGGCTACTCTTCATTGCAGTGCACGGGCTTCTCATTGTGGTGGCTTGTCTTTGTTGCAGAGCATGAGAGCTAGGGCACAGGGGCTTCAGTAGTTGTGGCACACGGGCTCAGTAGTTGTGGCTCGCGGGCTCTAGAGCGCAGGGTCAGTAGTTGTGGAGCACGGGCTTAGTTGCTCCGCGGCATGTGGGATCTTCCCGGACCAGGGCTCGAACCCGTGTCCCCTGCATTGGCAGGCAGATTCTTAACCACTGTGCCACCAGAGAAGTCCCCATTAGTCAGTCTTGAGGTCAGAGGAGGAGGAGAAAGTGTGAAAGGCTGAGTTTGAAGGTAACCACTGAGTCTGGGAAGGGAAGACCCCAAGGATGAGTTACAAACAACAACCCTGTGAGTTGGGGATTATTCTGGTCCCATTTTCCTAATGAGGCCACTGAGGCTGCTAATGGTGAGGGAGCCCAAGTCACCTAGTCAGAAAATGGCACAGCCGGGATGCAGACCCAGGTTGGCTCTCTCACTTTCATGGTGCCCCTGAATGGACAGCTGAGGGAGGCAGGGACAGGCTTGTCAGTTAACAATAAATCTCAATCTCAGATCAACTGTCTTAATCTTCGAAATAGTCTGCCAAGGAGGCATTTGCTCGCCTCTCAAGCTCCAAGCTGTCTGGCTGAGCCGAGAGGCCACAAACCACAGCCGTCATAGGTCTGTCTGTCGGTTGGTCTGTCTCAACCAGCTCTGCTAGCCCAGCCAGAAGTGAAAAACGTGGTCTTTCATGCAGGGCCCTGAAGTCCACACAAACTAGGGCAGATGGGGCCCCATTCGACCAGCGGCCAAATGAAGTGGGGCACACAGGTGCCCAGAGCTGCTGACCTGAGAGGCGAAGGCGGCCTGAGGGAGCCACAGGGAGCACCCAGACCCACCCTCCAGGCTAGAGGTCACCTCACCTATGATGGGGAACAAAGCCTTTTGCCTGGCACACAGTAATTGTTTAATGAATGCTGACTGAGGGACATTTATGGAAGACCTGCTGCATACAGGCACAGTGTCTGTGAAAAGGTCTCATTTAGTTTAGTTTGATTCTCATGGTAACATGCTGAGGTTGGTGTTATTATCCCCATTTTTTTACAGATGAGGGGACTAGGGCTCAGAGAGATTATGTGACTTGTCCAAGGTCAAGAAAGTGGCAGAGCAGAGACAAGAATCCAGGTTTGGGGGCCCTGCTTTCCCTACCATGTCTCCCAATCCAGGGACAGCTGGTTTTCAAAGGTCTCCCTCTCAGCCAGTCTGCCGACCCAGAGGTCACTGTGATGAAAGCCAAGATCAGGGCAAGGCCTTGGGCAAGCAGCTGAACCGCTTTACTCGATAACAATCTCTGGTGAGCCAACAGCCTGTCTGGTGAGCCCACAGCCTGCCAGGCACCGGGGAAGAGAGAAGAATTAACACTGGGCCTGACTTGGAAGAGCTCACAGCTGAGAGTGGGGGGCCTGAGGGAGGTTCTGTGTGCCCCAGGGGCCACAGAAGAGGAAACTAACCCCAGCCCCACTCCTGACGCTTGTGGGTTCAGGACAAGAAGTCAACTGGAGCCCACTTACCATTCATCTAAATGTTTAACAGTTATAAAGCAAGCCAACCCAGGGACTTCCCTGGTGGTCCAGTGGCTAAGACTCCATGCTCCCAATGCAGGGGGCCCAGGTTCAATCCCTGGTCAGGGAACTAGATCCCACATGCCACAACTAAGAGTTCACATGCCGCAACTAAAGATCCCGCATGCCGCAACTAAAGATCCCACATGCCACAACAAAGATCCTGCACACGGCAACGAAGATCCTGCATGCCGCAACTAAGACCCAAACCAGCCAAATAAATAAATATTAAATTAAAAAACAAACAAATAAATAAATACAGCAAGCCAACCCAGATAAGTACATTCTATCCTCTTACCCTCATAAATATACCTTCAAGAGGACCTGGAAAGCCAGTTATAAAAATAAATTCTCCAACTAGAGCTCTGCACTGGAACACCCCCGGCTCTGTTCTGCACTAAGAGGAGCCACAATCACATACACACACACACACACACACACACACACACACACACCCCTCAGGCTGCATAGCCAAGCCCCTTCCACACCCACACCCTTCCAAGCACCCTGACCCACCTGTACAACTAGAGCTGTGCACACCAGCTGTACAGTCTGCCCTTAGGAGAATAAACCTGGAGGGTGGCCTGTGTAGACCCTGGAAGCAGGCTTGGGACCCTCTGAGCAGGGAACCACAGATAACAGGTCCCTAAGGCATGTGCTAGCTCTGGGCGATCCAATATGGTAGCCACTAGCCACATGTAGCTACTTACATTTTGATTTAAACTATTTAAAATTAGATAAAATTCCTCAGTCCCACTGAACCACATATCAAGTGCTCAATAACCACATGTGGCTGGTGGCCACCACACTGGACAGCACAGATAGAGAATATTTCTATTACCGCAGAAAGTTCTACTGAACAGCACTGGTCTAGACGGTGAGGCAGGCCTCCCAGTGAGCTCCTCACCTGGAAGAGGTCAGAGCTGCACCCATCTTGCCCAGATGTAAAGGCTGCACAGCCTGAGGATGTCAGGAAGTCTTCACAAAGAGGGTGTCATTTGAGCACTTGACCAAATTAGTGGGAGGGGTTGGAAAAAGGAATGTGAATGGCCATTCAAACAGAGAGAACAGCATGTGCATATGCAAAGGTCTAGTGGCCACTGGAATGAGGGGCATGGGATTAGAGGGGGGAGGGGGGTGGGAGTCTGGAAGGATCCACAGGCCCAATCCTCAAGGTCCTGGAGGACATGCTAAGGATATGAGACTTGAGCTGGTGGTTGATGAGGGCAGGAGGGGCAAGAGGGACATGGCCAGCTGGGCACATCAGAAAGAGAAGGAAGAACTGAAGACCAGTTAGGGATTTCAAAACAAAACAGAACAACAGACCAGGAGAGAGAAGCAGAGGGGTGGGGAGGGAGAGATCTTTCAGAGGGAAGATGTGGCTTTGATGTAAGGGTGAAAAACAGCTCATGTTTGGGGAGGAGGTGATGGGGAGATGGTGGGTCACAACAGGGACAAGGACGAAGGAGGAGTCACATATTGGGAGAGAAATAAACAGTTCCATTTGGGATTCCTAGACTCTGAGGGGCATCCACTGGGCCAGTCCAGACAGGGCGGTGGACACTGGACCAGTCCTGCCCTCCTATGTTAGTGAAGAAGAGAGGGGATGTAGACGCCGTGAGAAGGCTGAGCTCTTGCAGGGAGGCGAATGAGTCCAGAGACCCATCTGAGGACAAGAACTGGGACGATGTCTCCACTGGGGTGTGGGGAGGCTACAACAAAGACCAGGACCTGCAGATTTCCCCGGATAAACCACACTTGCAAGGCTGACTCCCAGAGAAGCCAGCAGGCCCAGCCAGCACTCCATCATTTGTTGAGGAGGGAGGATGGGCAGAGACTGGGGAAGCAGGGCCTGGGAGGTTTCAGGGAGGAGGGTTAGATTCCAGCCCTGGGAGGAGGTCAAGAGGGTAAGGACTATGAAGACGATTGAGTTGGGCAATCAGGGTGTCCCTAGTAGCCTTCAAAAAAAATAATGTTGGGCTTCCCTGGTGGCGCAGTGGTTGGGAGTCTGCCTGCCAATGCAGGGGACACGGGTTCGAGCCCTGGTCTGGGAAGATCCCACGTGCCGCGGAGCAGCTGGGCCCGTGAGCCACAATTACTGAGCCTGCGCGTCTGGAGCCTGTGCTCCGCAGCAAGAGAGGCCACGATAGTGAGAGGCCCGCGCACCGCGATGAAGAGTGGCTCCCGCTTGCCGCAACTAGAGAAAGCCCTCGCACAGAAACTAAGACCCAACACAGCCATAAATAAATAAATAAACAAATACTTAAAAAAAAAAAAAAAAAAGGCAAGCCTTCCTCTAAAAAAATAATAATAATAATAATAATAATGTTTTCCATGGGAGCTCTGAATTTCAAGGGCAAGTTTGGCAGCAGGAGGGAGATGAGGGGAGAAGAGAGGGTCAAAAATCTAAGCCAGCCACCAGCAGACAGAAAACACACACACATAATTAATGGTGTCATTCTTAACCTGTGTTGAAAATCTGGTTCAAGTTTTTACAGATAACTCATGGGTTAATCCTTAGAGGTTCAGGAGTTCCATGAACTCCTTAAGGTGGAGAATCCCACCTCAAGAACATAAAATATTGCTTACGTAGTATTCCCTCCCAGGGTGTGTAGACTGAATCTACCCCTAAGGAAACAGCAGGCAAACCCCAAATGAGAAACACTCAATTAAAAGAAGAAAAGGCAGGGAGGTCTACTCTGAAAAAATGTCACGAAAGATGAAAAAGATAAGGAATTGTTCCAGATTAAAGAAGCTTAAGAAACATGACAATTGTATGCAGTCTGTAATCCTGGTTTGGATCGTACACTAGAGGGAAAAAAATACTCTAAAGGACCCTATTGAATCATCTGGTAAAACTGGAATATGAACAGTAAATTAGATGAAAGTATTGTATCAACTTGAAATTTCCCAAAGTTGAAAAGAGTGCTTATGCAAGAGAATGTCCTTGTTTTTAGGAAATACCCGCTAAAGTATGTACAGGTAAATGGGCATGACGGTTGCCACTTACTACTCTCGGTTCAGGGAATAAATAAATAAATAAACAAACAAATAAATAAATATTAAATATATATTTCACAGAGAATAAGAGAGGGAGCAATTGGGACAAAATTTTAACAACTGGTGAATCTGGGTAAGGCGTATATGAAGGATCTTTGTATCGCAGCTCATCTGTGAGCTTAAAATTTTTCCAAATAAAAAGTTTTAAAAAACAAAAAAAACTCTACCCAAACCAGGAGCCTCCTGAAGTTAGGGCCCTTTATCCTTCTCTTTTGCTCCAACGCTGGCCTTGGGCTGGCCCAGGGCGGACCCTCGGTCGGTGTCCTGGGTGTACAGGGCAGCATTAGGACCGGGGACGGCGACCCGAAGGGACGAGGCCCGCCGCTGGGGGACACGCCTCGGCCGCGACATTTTCTGACCCGACAGCTGGTGCGCTCGGTCGCCAATCCAGCCAGGAGTGACTCACCCGCTGGGCTCCCTGGGCGGAGGGGAAGCCCCGCCCCGCAGGGAGGGGTCCGGCCAGCAGGTGTCGCTGTTGAGCCAGCGCTGGCAGAACCTGGCAGGGGCTCAGGCGGCACCTGGAGAGGGTCAGCCGTGGGGTGCTTTCCCTTGCTCCCCCTGCATCCTTGCACTTCCCACTCCCGGGGCCTCAGCTTCCCCGCACCCCCTCCCCCACCTTGGATGTCCCAAGGCAACTCTCTTGGATGACGCCCGGTGGAGGAGGGGAGGGGATAAGCAGGAACAGGCTTCAGTCCTCGGCCCTAGAATCCGAGCTGCAAATTAATCCTCCCCTTTTCTCTGCCCCATCTCCCTCTCCTCCTCCTCTTCTCCCCCTTTCACTCCCCTCCTTTCACTCCCCTCCTCCTCCTCCTCTCATTAGAGCAGCCCCAGGGCTTTCAAAACTTGCGCACCCCCTCAGCCCACCCCCAGCCTCCCTGGGCCTTTCTCCAGGAGTTGTTTTTCCTAGACTCCAGCTCCTTCTGCTGGGTCCAGGGATCAGGATGGAGATGGAGAGGGGGTGACAGGGTGCTGAGGGGGGTGGAGAGATGCCCTGATGCCCAGTGAGGTTATTTTTTCCTGTGTGGAAGGGAGTTGCTCTCACAGCCCTTCTGCAGTAGAGGGGGCTGGGGTGGGTGTGCGGAGGTCTTCCCTGCCTGGGAGGTGGAGCTGGCCCTTTACTCCCACTCTTCCCCAGCACTCCCAGACTCGGGGTGAAGGGGGCCTAGCGAGGTCATTTGGTCCATCCCTCTGGCCGCAGGAAGGACCATTTAACTGTGTGAAGTTCTCCGAATCCTGTGTGTTCACTAAGGCCTACGAGAGCCCTTCACTGAGCACCAGCTCTGTGCGAGGTACAAGGAGCCTTAGCTAATGCCAGCACTTTAAATCCGCCCTCACAACCAAAAAAAAATCCTCACTAGGACCACTGGAGACGGGCACTATTACTCTAAGTTGGCTTGTCCAGGGATCCACTTCAATCCAGTGCTCCTCTGTGACTCTTCCTGACTTTCCCAGTGGGGTTGATCTCATTCAGCTTTGGGGTGACCCCTGCACCTCACATGATGTCTCAGTTACTGCAGTTGTCTTCATGGGTCCCCCACCCGTGCCAGACCGGGTTCCAGACCACTTGATGGGAGACAATGAAACCTGGGAGCCCTGCTCTAGTCCTCACTATGTGGCCTTAAGGAATTTCCTTAATTTCTTCAAGTTCAGTTTTCTCATCTATAAAACAGGGCTAATGGCAGTACCCTCCGCATGAGGTTGACGTGACAGTAAAATAAGAAGATGCATAGAAAGTGCTTAGCACAGTACATTTAACTTAAAAAAGGAAGCCCTTCCCCACCAGAATGGCTGAAATGAAAAGAGCAGACACCAAGTGTTGGCCAAGGATGTGGAGCAAAGGAACTCTCATACTCAGTTGGTAGAAGTGGAAAACCATTTAGCAGTTCCTGTCAAAGCTAATTATATGCATACAGTACGACCCAGCACTTTCACTCCTAGATATATACCCCAGAGGAATGTGTGCACATGGGCACTAAAAGATATGTAAAATAATTTCCATAGCAGCACTCATCATAATCCATGCAAAACTGGAAACAACCCAAATGTACAGCAGCAGCAGAATGAATTCATGCATTTTAGGATATTAATGCAATGGAATACTATACAGCAATGAAAAAAACGAACACCTGCTCCTCATAGCAACATAGATAAATCTCACGGACATAATGTTGGTGGAAAGAAACCGAGCACAGAAGAGGTACATATAGCATGTTTATTTTCACAGAAGGTCCCAAAACAGCCAACTTGTCTACGTTAGAGGTCAGGATAGAGGTTGCCCTTGGTGATTAAAAGCGAGCCTTGGGGAGATCTGGGGTGCTGGTAGTGTTCTGTTTCTTTATTAGGTGTGGTTACACAGGTGTGTTGACCTTATGAAAATTCATTAAGCTGTACAAATGATTTATGCACCTGTTTGTATAAATGTTATACTTCAATAAAAAGTATACACTAAGATAGAAAAGACAAATGAATTGAGCTACTTGTATCACATCAATAAATCTGAAAACATTTTTGTGCAAAGACCACATTATGAAAAGATGTGGGTCGTATGATTCATAGAAATTTTTAAAGTACCTAACACTACATTTTGTTTAAGCATACATACCCAGGTTGTACAAATAACAGACATGCAGGGGGATGATAAACCCTAAATGCAGAACAGAGGCTCCATTTTAGGGGGAGAGAGGGGACTCAGTTATGCACAAGGGACTTCAAATGTTTTTCTAGCTTTCTTTCAGAAGCTAGGTTGTTCTTATCATGGGTGTTCATTTTATTATTCTGTATCCTTTATAATTTTCTGATTGCCTGACATATTTAAAAGTACTCCTCAGCATTAAAAAAAACAAAAACAAAAGTGTTGGGGGGGAATTGTGTCTTATTTATCTTTGTCTTTCTGGTGACAATCTAGTGCCTGGCACTCAACAAATGTTGGTGAATGAAAGATCACTTGGCCAGTAAAGTCGTTGGAGCCAAAGTTCAATGTCAGGTCTCCCCATGCCAAATCCCAAGTCCAGGGCACACCCCACACACTGTTCCCCACCCCTCAAGTCGGGGGAGGCTGGGAGGGAACAGCCATGATGCAGGCCCCAGCCTCACTCAGCACTCTCTGTACCTGAGATGAATTACAGAATTACTGAATTACAGGGTACAGAGAAGGAACAAAACAGCTTCATTAATCGGAACTCTGCAAATTCAGAATCTGGTGGCCTAAATTTCTGCGAATCATACTGCCAAAATCTTTTAATAACTTGCTGTTTATCCGAAACCTTTTAAGATTTATCTAACTTGCTGTTTATCCGAAACCTTTTAAGATTTATCTATACGGTTGCTCTTTTTTTTTTTTTTTTTTTTGTATTAGTGCATTTAATCTCTCCATGGAACAGAAAAAGGGGGCTTTCTAAGCCAAGGTTTGACCAAAACAGGATTGTGGGGCATATTTGACGCATGCAAGAGAATAAACAAACAGCCTTCAGCACATTAATTCTTTGTGTGTGAAGAGATGCCACTAATTGCAGACGCGTTTTATCTGTTTGTTAGTCCCCTTGTGGAATGCAGACTCTGAGAAAAGCACTTCTCACCACTCAAAACCCACCGAAGCATGCCCAGCCCTAAGAGGGGCTTCTAGGAATGCAAACAAGCGTCTGCCTCTACAGCAATCAGCAGAGTTTAACTGCCTGATGAACACAGGGGAGGGGGTTATTTTTAAGGAAGAGAAATAGGTCCTACCTACTCCTGTGGAAGACTGATTATTCACTTACCTCCAGAGCTAACAGTTTTTGAAGGGTTGTGAGTGACACTGGGGGTGGCCAGAGCTGGGAGAAGCCCGTCTGGTCATCCATCACATCATCACACACCTGTCTGCACAGCAGATGTCTCCCCCTCACTGATGTGCCTTCCAGCAAGGTCTCTGCTTGGTAACATAGATGAAGGCAGTGCCACGCTGTACTTGAAAGGGAAAAAGATGACGATTCTCTTCAAAAACTCTCATTCAAACTTTCCATTCAGACTGTCTTCTTGCCACCAGCACCCCCGACCAAGGCAGGCTGCGATCAGTTAAACAGTTATTCATTCACTCAGTTACCAATTTAAATTTAATAGGGGGACTTCCCTGGCGGTCCAGTGGTTCAGACTCCGTGCTTCCACTGCAGGGGGCACGGGTTCCGTCCCTGGTTTGGGAATTAAGATCCCACGTGCCACGCGGTGGGCTTAAAAAAAAAAGAGAGAGAGAGAGAGAAATTAATAAGGAATTCCCTGGTGGCTTGGTGGTTAGAATTTTGGGCTTTCACTTCTGTGGCCTGGGTTCAATCCCTGGTCGGGGAAATGAGATCTCGCGAGATGTGCGGCGCCACCAAATAAATATATTAATAAATTTAATAAAATCCCCATTTGTGCCAGCCATCGTGTTAGATGCAGGGGTGACAAAGATGACTAAAAGGGTCACTACCCTTAGGATCTCAGAGTGAAGCTAACAGCTCACTGTGAGTCCATGTAATTAGGGCAATGACAGAGGGAATTACGGAAGTGAGGTCCCCGAGGAGGGCGGGGCTGCCTGCTACCTCCCAAACTCCCTCCTCCCCCACCCGTACCCAGCTTGCCATCGTGCCCAACAACTGCTTCCCAAACTCCTTCATCCGAGCCTTTGCCTTGCCATTCTCTCTGATAGTGATGCCCTTTCCCACCCCCACCTGACTGCAAGCCCCTGCTCCTCCCCCAGGATTCAGCTCAAAATAAGCCCTAAATTCAGGTGGGTGGTTCATCTGGGAGGATGCAGTCAGGGAGGAAAACCCTGGGGATTCTTTTTAATGTTTTATTTCCTAAGGAGGAGGTTCAGTCTATCATCCTATATGCCTTTCTGTGTCTAAAATATTTCATCGGAATGTATTTTCTTTTTTTTTAATACATTTATTTTATTTATTTATTTTTGGCTGTGTTGGGTCTTCGTTGCTGCGCGCCGGCTTTCTCTAGTTGTGGCAAGTGGGGGCTACTCTTTGTTGTGGTGCGCAGGCTTCTCATTGCGGTGGCTTCTCTTGCTGCGGAGCATGGGCTCTAGGCGCATGGGCTTCAGTAGTTGCAGCACGCGAGCTCAGTAGTTGTGGCGCACGGGCTTAGTTGCTCCGCGGCATGTGGGATCTTCCCGGACCAGGTTCCAACCCGTGTCCCCTGCATTGGCAGGCGGATTCTCAACCACTGCGCCACGAGGGAAGCCCCGGCATGCATTTTCAAAAGAGAGTCAGTTCAGGGACTTCCCTCGTGGCACAGTGGTTAAGAATCCACCTAACAGGAATAAAGACGCAGAACAGGAATAAAGACGCAGAGGTAGAGAGTGGACTTGAGGACACGGGGAGGGGGAAGGGGAAGCTGGGACGAAGTGAGAGAGTGGCATGGACTTATAAATACTACCAAATGTAAAATAGATAGCTGGTGGGAAGCAGCCGCATAGCACAGGGAGATCAGCTCAGTGCTTTGTGACCACCTAGAGGGGTGGGATAGGGAGGGTGGGAGGGAGACGCAAGAGGGAGGGGATATGGGGATATATGTTTATTTATAGCTGATTCACTTTGTTATACAGAAGAAACTAACACACCACTGTAAAACAATTATACTCCAAAAAAGATGTTAAAAAATAAATAAATAAAAGAATCCGCCTGCCAGTGCAGGGGACACGGGTTCGAGCCCTGGTCCGGGAAGATCCCACATACCGCAGAGCAACTAAGCCTGTGCGCGACAACTACTGAGCCTGAGCTCTGGAGCCCGCGAGCCACAACTACTGAAACCCGTGCGCCTAGAGCCCGAGCTCCGCAACAAGAGAAGCCACCGCAATGAGAAGCCCGCGCACTGCGACGAAGAGTAGCCCCCACTTGCCACAACTAGAGAAAGCCCGCGCACAGCAACGAAGACCCAACACAGTCAAAAATAAATAAATAAATAAATAAATTTATTTTAAAAAAAAGAAAGAGTCAGTTCAAGCTACACGTCCACCTTGATCCCCACCTCCTGCTATGTTTCCTTGTCAAGAATCAAACTCAAAAAATCCCTTACTGTCAGTCAAAAGCAACGTTGTGTTTCTAAAGATGTATGGAAATGACTGTCATAAATCTAGGATCCTTGGTTCCCTTTAGGGTATGGAATGCAGTTGAGGAGTGATTGCTGGTGGGGCTTCAACAATAATAGCAATACTGCTATTTCCTTAACTGGGTGGTGAGATGTTTGTTTTATGTCCAAAATATTATGTAATAAATTAAACATTTAAAAAAGCAACTGGGGCTTCCCTGGTGGCGCAGTGGTTGAGAATCTGCCTGCTAATGCAGGGGGCACGGGTTCGAGCCCTGGTCTGGGAGGATCGAACATGCTGCGGACCAGGTGGGCCCGTGAGCCACAATTACTGAGCCTGCGCGTCTGGAGCCTGTGCTCCGCAACGAGAGGCTGCGATAGTGAGAGGCCCGCGCACCGCGATGAAGAGTGGCCCCCGCTTGCCGCAACTGGAAAAAGCCCTCGCACAGAAACGAAGACCCAACACAGCAATCAATCAATAAATGAATAAATAAATAAACAAATAAGCTTTAAAAGAAAAAAAAAAAGCAACTGTGGGGCTTCCCTGGTGGCGCATTGGTTGAGAATCTGCCTGCCAATGCAGGGGACACGGGTTCAAGCCCTGGTCTGGGAAGATCCCACATGCCGCGGAGCAACTAGGCCCGTGAGCCACAGCTACTGAGCCTGCGCGTCTGGAGCCTGTGCTCCGCAACAAGAGAGGCCCTGATAGTGAGAGGCCCGCGCACCGCGATGAAGAGTGGCCCCCGCTTGCCACAACTAGAGAAAGCCCTCGCGCAGAAACGAAGACCCAACACAGCCAAAAATAAATAAATAAATAAATAAAATAAAATATGTATGTTATCTCTAAAAAAATAAAATAAAATAAAATAAATGGATAGCAACGTTAAATGTTTAAAAAAAAAAAAACTGTGTCCAGAGTGAGATGGACAAGAAGGAAGCAGGAAGGGAGAAAGAGCTTTAGAGAAGTTCAATAAGAAAGAGCAGAGGTGACTTGCTCTCTGCTAGGCATGGAAGGAACATTGAGTAATCAGGTTTGACCTGCTGGTGTGGAGCAGAGGGCAGCGAAAAAGGCACAAGGCTGCATCTCGCTGTAGTGAGCCATGTGGTGGTGGCTAAGAGCATGGACGCTGGAACTGGACCATCTGGGTTTAAGTCCCAGTGCAACCTCTTATCAGCCCATGACATTGGGTAACTGACTTCAATTTCCTCATCTTGAAAAATGCTTGAGGGGATCAAGTGTGTGATGTAGTGTGTGACACTTGCACTGGTTGGAATCTAGCAATTGCTGAATATTGTCATTACTTGCGTTACTACTGCTTAGTCACGTGACCCTGAACAAGTCACTCCAAAACTCAGTCTCACCATCTGTGAAGTGGGGACCTCGTCATATCGCCCAAAGAAACTCATGTGAATGAAAGCGCTTTGAACACTCCAGTGTGATTCATCAACAAGAGTTAGTAATAAATAAGAAGCTATAGGGGAAAAAAGACCACAGGAGCAGGTAAGCTCCATGAGGGCAGGGGCTGTGTCCATCACTGTGCTACCCCCCAGTGCCTGGCATAGTGCCTGGCACAGCACAGACACCTACTGTTATGGACTGACTTGTGTCCCCCGCCTACAAAAAATATATGCTGAAGTCCGAACCCCAATACCTCAAAATGTAACCTTATTTGGAAATAGGGTCTTTACATAGGTAAATCAAGTTAAAATGAGGTTATCAGTGTGAGCTCTAATCCAACAAGACTAGTGTCCTTATAAAAGGGGGAAATTTGGACACAGAGACAGACACACAGAGAGGGAAGACAAAGAATTGGAGGGATGCATCTACAAGCCAAGGAATGCCAGAGATTGCCAGCAAATCTCCAGAACCTAAGAAGAGGCAAGGAAGGCTTCTTCCCCTGCAGCAGGGGTCCCCAGCTACACCCCCGCCCACCGCCCCATACGGGTCTGAGGCCTATTAGGAACCAGGCTGCACAGCAGGAAGTGAGGGGCGGGCAAGTGAGCGAAGTTTCATCTGCCGTTCCTCATTGCTCGCATCACCACCTGAACCATGCCCCCCGACCATGCAAAAATTGTCTTCCACGAAACCAGTCCCTGGTGCCAAAAAGGTTGGGGACTGCTACCCTACAGGTCTCAGAGGGAGCACAACCTGCCCACACCTTGGTTTCAGACGGCTAACCTCCAGAACTGTGAGACGATACAGTCTCAAGCCACTCAGTTCATGGTACTTTGTTATGGCAGCCCTAGAAGACTAACGCAGCCAGTAAATATCTGTTGGACGAAAAAATGGTGCTTCTAGTGAGACATGGCATCTCTTCACCAGCAGAGGAGGACGTATGTGTCCACAGAGGTGATGGGGAAGGTGCCTCTCCTATTCTGCAGTGGGTGGGGAGCAGCAGTGGACAGAATAAGGCAGAATAGAACCCGAGTAGTCCAATGCCAGAGTCTGTGCTCTTCACCTCTGCACTGGAGAAGCCCATCTGGCCCTAGAGAACCCTCCTTGCCCAGCCTCCTAGTGACCTCCTCCCTCCCTACCTCTGCTCTGGGTAAGCAAGGAAAAATGGGACAGGAGATAATCAAGAAGGCACTAAAAAGGGAAGCAAGAATAGCATATGATCCTGAAACTTCAGGCAGACTCATACACAACACTTGCTCACAGATGGATGCCAGTAGCAGGAGGCCGGGTAATCCCCAGTCCAGAGCTCCCACCCAACCCCCGCCCAGATGGGGCAGAATCGTCATCGCACACAAACCACAAGTGGTTGTGCTGCTGTGGCCATGAGGCAATGATTCTTTGCAGAATTACAGAATCTGATTGCTGGAGGGGCCTTCAGCATGTTTTCTGGTCTCACTTCTTGCCTTTCCTCATGAGCCCTGGCACATCCAGTGATGGAGGCTGCAAGTCTCCAGGGGCAGTTTGGACCCTCCACTGACTGGTGGAAATTCCTCCTTGCTCTTTAACCTGAGCTCTGCCCATCCCCTGGTCTGCCCTTCAAGGCTCCCCAAACACCCTGACACCCTGACTCACTGCTGGCATCTGCTCACTGGAGGTCATGCCATCTCGGAGTCTCCTAGGGATGTGGACAGATGCCAGGCACCCACACACCTGGCCAAGGCAAGCTGGGTAGAGAGAACATTTGGAACTCTTAGAACTCTAGTTCTCAGCCCTGGCTGAACCTGCACATCATGCCCACCCGCCACCCCAGCACCGAGCCTTAAAAATTCCAATGACTGGGAGTTCCCCGGGGGGTCCAGTGGTTAAGGCAACAAACACACTTCCACTGCAGGGGGCGCAGGTTTGATGGGATCCCGGGATCTAAGATCCTGCAAACCACGTGGTGTGGCCAAAAAAAAAAAAAGTGGTTAAAGAACATAAGAGAGGGACTTCCCTGGTGGCACAGTGGTTAAGAATCCACCTGCCAATGCAGGGGACACAGATTCGAGCCCTGATCTGGGAAGATTCCACATGCCGCGGAGCAACTAAGCCCGTGCGCCACAGCTAATGAGCCCGTGCTCTAGAGTCCACGACCCACAACTACTGAGCCCATGAGCCACAACTACTGAAGCCCATGCACCTAGAGTCTGGGCTCCGCAACAAGAGAAGCCATTGCAATGAGAAGCCTGTGCACCACAATGAAGAGTAGCCCCGTGCGCAGCAACAAAGACCCAAAGCAGACAAAAATAAATAAATACATGAATTTATTAAAAAATAATAATAATAATATAAGAGAGAGTCACAGATTTAGAAAGATAATTAATTCAGCCTAAAGAGAGGATATCGAACTAGATAACATCTAGAACTCTCTCACATGCTTCCTTCCACGATACCTATATCTGTGTCTATATCTGCATATCTATCTATATCTTTATATATAGATACATAAAGATATGCTTTGGGGAGGGGATCTGGACATACTGCTTTTAAATGTACTCTAGAAAAATTTAAAATCTAAGAATATCCAGGAATCTTTAGTAAAAGAAGGGTAAGGAGAGACAATAGAGCTATCAGTTATTAAAGCGTATTAAGTAGCAATAAGAATTTTTTAATGTGATTAGTTTATCAATAAATGAGATAGATTTAAAATTAGTGGAATAGAAAACTCACAAATGCATTTGTGAAGGTAGTTTTTGACAAGCATGGAATTTCAAATCGTGATGAAAAGAATTTTTCAATAGTGTTAAGATTTGGGGAATTCACGTGGAAGGTTAAAAAAAGGCATCTAGCATTTGAAGCCCAGGGGAGGAGGGGGGAGAAGCAGCTGAGGAGGGGGAGCTGAGAAGGATCCTGGAAGTGGGGTGAATCCAGGGAGGGGTGTTGCCTGTGGCTACAAACACAGCTGATGTGGATTACAAGTGAGGACAGTTGGACGAGGGGCCCAGAGGAAAAGATCCTGTTTATCAAAGGCCCAAGAGGGAAATGGCTGAGGCTGGGACGGAGAAGCCAAGGAAGGGAGGTCTAGCCAGTGAGGACCGTGGGGCCCGAGGGCCCAACAGTAAGAGAGGATGCCAGCCAGTCGGGTAGCCACAGGGCTTGGTTCCGGGCACGGCTGTGAGAAAGCCTGCAGCTTCCCTGTGTCCAAGTCCTCTCACTATGGTAAAGGAGTCTGAATGGCTGACTGGGTGTGTGTGGGCCTAAGGAGAACCCCAAGGAGGGTGCTGGAAGGATCAAGAGCCAGGACAGACTGTAGGCCCCAAAAGACCGCTTTCCCTTCCTTCTCCGTGGAACCTTGGGCTGTGGCCGAGGTAGGCTCTGGACACGCTCTTCATGTCTCCTCACAACTTAGTCTCCTTGGGAACTTCCTCTCAGAGCCACGGGACCGGGGTAGGGATGGGGCAGGGGAGGGGTCCCATCCTGGTTGTCCTGAGGCAGGAGACAGCAGGTGCCCAGGGGGCTGATCTGGGCCTTTCCATCTTGGATGGGGTCCCGGGGGGATCTCTGGGGCAGGTGGTCTCTGGAATGTCCATGCCCACAGGCAGCCTGGACACAGTGGCCAACTGGGGAGTCAGCTGTCCAGTCTGTCCGCTGCCAGGCCAGGCCTGTGCAGTCCCCTCCCTCCCCTGGGTCCACAAAGTCCTTTTTGTTTCCGGGGCAGGGGTGGACGTTCAGCCATGGAGAAATGGGTGAACTGAACTCTGCTGAAGGCAGCAGTAACACCTCCTTCTCTAGGGGAGAGGGGAGCCGCGCTTCTCACTCCCACCTGCCTTAAAGGCTCAGGGTCCAGGCAGCCCCTCAGTCCCCACAGAAGCTGTCCTCCTAGGGAGGCCAGTGGAGGACAAAGATAAGGTAAGGGGGGGCGAGGGGAACTCCCAAGAACCACCTTGGAATGGATTTATTCACTTCAGGACTATGCAAGGCTCCGCAAATAGTAAAATTTATGGCGGCTTCCATTTGAGAGCACTTCCCACACAGCTGGCACTCTGCTAAGCCCTTAACTTACTTCATCTCTTTGAAGACAGGGGAACACAGTGGTCAAGAGCTCGAATACAATCAGACAGAACCGGCTGCTACTCCAGTGAAGCAGGAGTTGTGGGACCTTGGGCAAGTTTCTCAACCTCTCTGAGCCGAAGTTTCCTCATCTCATGCCTCTGACCCCAAACCCCACGGTATTAATCACACGGTCTCCTGGGGCCACCTTCACTGCCTGGACCCGGTAGCGAGGAGCCAAGAGTAATAAAGAGGAACATTTTTCAGGCCCGGCACCACAATCCCGGACAGAAGCTCCCAGCCAGGGGTAAGCCCTTGGAGGGCCCAGGATCCTGGCCTGAAGCCCCCCCCCCCCAGCCCCTTGAACAGGGGAGAGGAGGCTCCTGAGTTAGAAGCAGAACTGGGATGGATCACAGATCTCGGGACTCCTGGTCCAGCGCTCCCTTCAGGGAATCTGTGCTTTTCACATACAGGCCCCAGAAGACTAGTCTTTCCCTCTTGTCTCTACCACCAGAATACCCAGAATAAGTAAAACCATAGAGACAGAAGGCAGATTGATGGTTGCCTGGGCAGGAATGGGTATGGCGCTTCCTTTTGGGTTGATAATGTTTGGAACTAGATGGAGGTGGCAGTTGTACACATTGTGAAGGTACTAAATGCCACGGAATTATTCACTTTATTTTTATTTATTTTTTTTAAGGTTTTTTTTTTTTTAATAAATTTATTTATTTTTATTTTTGGCTGCGTTGGGTCTCTGTTGCTGCACGCAGGCTTTCTCTAGTTGTGCTGAGCGGGGGGCTACTCTTCGTTGTGGTGCGCGGGCTTCTCATAGCAGTGGCTTCTCTTGTTGCAGAGCACGGGCTCTAGGCGCGCGGGCTTCAGTAGTTGTGGCACGTGGGCTCAGTAGTTGTGGCTTGCAGACTCTAGAGCACAGGCTCAGTAGTTGTGGCGCACGGGCATAGGTGCTCCGCGGTATGTGGGATCCTCCCAGACCAGGGCTCGAACCCGTGTCTCCTGCGTTGGCAGGCGGGTTCTTAACCACTGCCACCAGGGAAGCCCCTGAATTGTTCACTTTAAAAGGTTGATTTTATGTTATGTGAATTTCACCTCAATTAAAAATAAGGGTACCTGGGGAATTCCCTGGCCATCCAGTGGTCAGGACTCTGCGCTTTCACGGCCTGGGGCGTGGGTTCGATCCCTGATCGGGGAACTAATATCCCAGCAAGCCGCTGGGGCACGACCAAAAAATAAAGAAATTAGAAAAAAAGAAAAAAGGCTACCTGAAGATAAGAGATTACAGGAAGAAGAGTGGGCAAGTGCCCAAGGGGGAAGGGAAGGTGAAGGAGAGCCTGAGGTGAGGGAGGAAGGAGGACGTCCTTGCAGAAACAGGGAAGTTGGAGGTGGGGGGAAGGCTTGAGGGGGGTGGTTTCCTAGGCTGCAGGGGAGGGTGGCCTGGAGGATGCAGCTGGTTGGGGAAGCAGAGTTTGATCCTGTGAACTTGGGAGCCCCTGCCCTTTACAGGAAGGAGGGAGAACCAGGAGAGGGAGCGGGGCAGGCGCTTTCAGCCTCTGAGCAGTTTGCTTCCTCTCAGACTTTAGACTGGAAGCTCCCGGGGGTGGGGGCAGGGACCTCATCTTCTTAGCTGCTTTTAATTTTCAGAGCAGAGCGTCATCAAGGTAGGCAGTTCCTTTAGAAACCCTGGCACCAATGGAATGAAATCGAACACGTTAAGCAGCAGGAAGATCACCCACCACCCGCCCACAGCGGGGAAGTGAGGATGGCACTGAGCTGCGTGTGGGTGCCATCTCCGGGCAGCAGGGGGGCTGCCGAGACCTCCCAGGGCTGAGAGGCCACCTGTCACCCCCTTGCAGGCCCCAGAGCCCCCAGAGGACAGCACCCACCGGGGGTCTGGGATGGGGGAAGGGATTGGCTGAGCGCCGTGGGCTCCTTTGTCAGACCCAGGAAGGAGAGAGGGGGCAGCTACAGGAAGTAAGGGGGGGGGGGTGAGGCGCTCCCTCCGGAATCTCTCCAGCTACCTCCCTCCCCTCCGGCTCCCACAGCTCCCGCACATGCTCAGTGTGCCCTCGAATTGGGTTGGCTGGGGGAGGGCCTTGACGGGCATCCCCACTTAAAGGGCCAGTGCCATCCTTGTCCGCGCCGAACGGGGGCAATGGGAGTCGGCCACCCTCTTCACTCATACTGAACTACTTCACCTCAGACCCCCTTCCCCACGTCCTGGCAGGCTCCTTCCGCTCCCTCAGCTGCTCTGTCCACCCCATCACCTCTCATTTCCTGACCCCACTGCAGGCAGGGACTGTCCACTGGACACAGGGGTGTCCACCTGGGGTGGGGAAGAAAGGAGGATCCCAGACCAGGGTACGAAATCCCCCCTGGGAACTACCTGCCTCTCTGGGCCTCCCTTCCCCGGCCCAGCTGACCGAGAAGGTCCTGGAAAGCAAATGACCATGAGGGAATGAGGCACTGAGCATCTGCTCTGGAAAGGCCTGGGGAGGAAAGGGGAGTGTGTCTAAGCCCGGCTTCCCCAGCAGATAGGGTGGTGAAGGCTGTAAACCGGAGCTTCCTCACTGAGGTGGGGTCCCACGACCAGGCAGCATGAGAGGGAAAAGCAAAAAGAACCCGCATCTGGCCACCGGGGCTGAGCTGGCTCTACCCAGTGCTGAGCCCCGAGTCACGCCAGCTCTACCCTGGGTTCTGGGCACTGAGGTCAGGGACCCAGGTGGGGGGAAGGAGGTGACACTGACTCTTCACTGATCCCTCTCAGCCCCTCCTGACACTCTCCCATCCCACACCCTTCTCCTCTGGTTTTGTTTTTGGTTTTGTTTTTCTCCTCTGTTTTCTTGACCCATCCTGGGCCCACCAGCCTTGGGAAAATTAACCCATCTCAGTGTGACCCTGACCCAGAGCCCTTCAGCCATTGTGTGTGTGTGTGTGTGTGTGTGTGTGTGTGTGTGTGTGTCTGTTGGGGTTGCAGCAGCTTTCCTGTCTCCAGGCTCCTCAGCTCCTTGGCCAAGAAAGGCCAAGCTCCTCACCTGTCCCCTCCCCCGTGTGCAGCTCCTGCCTGCTCAGGGACATGCTGCCCAAGCCACCTCCTGGACACACCTCCAGCACCCTCTCCCTCGACACTGCACCCATACCCCTCCCCCACACTCCAGCAGCCCTCTGGAATCTTCTCTCCCCTCCTAGTTACTTTTACACACTTACACACACACACACACACAGAGGCCTCCTGGTAAACAAGCTTGTCCTGGCCCTGGCCCTCCCCTCTCCCTCCAGCTCCATGCTGAGGAATGCAGCAGCTGGGAGGCTGCCTGCGCCCTGCCCAGGGGCCTTCAGTTCCCTGGCTAGCACCCCACAGGGGAAGGCTGGCCTAAGGCCAGCTTTCCTGGAATCCAAAAGCCGCTTCCTCTCTGAGCCTTGGGTTTTCCATCTGCAAAGTGGGGACAATCATTCCTCTAGCCCTTCCTGACAGAGGTGTCTGGGATCAAAGGGGAGGGGGCTAGGACTCCCAGCCAGGGTTGGGTTGGGGGAGACCCCAAAGATGGGAGATTTTGCTTTCTTAAAACCCATCCCTTCCTAGAATCTGTTCTGGCCTTACTTCGTTGTAGAAGACGCTGGAGAGGTCTGGGTGTGACAGGGCAGAAATGAAAGTTGTCCTAGCAACACACAGGATTTTTCAACATTTCCATCCCAGCAGCTCCCAGGCCTGAGCCCTTCTCTCGCCCAGTGTGGCCTGTCAAGATGAGCTTTCCTGGAACGGAGGTTAGGCTGGGCCCGCCAGGCCTCTGCCCCTCCCTGTGCACGGTGGCAGAGCCAATACAGGCTCATTGGTGAGTTGACTAACTTCCCCTCCACCACCGCAGCCTGTCACTCTGCAGCCACAAGAACAAGAGACAAGGTGTCTGGGGAGAGGTGGGTCTGAGTGTGAGGGGTGTGTGAGCTCGCTTCAGAGCCCAAGACTGCTGGTGTGTTGGTGGCAATATCCGGGCTGACTCAGCTCTCTATCAGACAGACAGGTGAGGGGCTCACCTCAGAGGGAATTAACCACACAGGTGATTAGGCTAAAAGGAGCAGGATGCACACGCACGGCAGGCACCTCGAAAGCCAAGCCTCCAGCTCTGCTAAGGAGCGGTCCCCTGTCCAGCCAGCCTTGGGCTTATTTTCCATCAGGAGAAAACTCCCCTTGAGCGCTTACTTGTAAGTGCTCTTCTAGGAGGTCAGGGGGCAAACCTGACAACTAACCTCCTGCCCAACCCCCAGCTGGGAGATGGGGGGCGGGTGGGGAGGCTGTCAAGCACAAAGAGACACAAGGCACCTTGTCTAGCCCAGCCCTCTACACTGCGGGGAGGATAGGAGAAAATACAGGGAGCCTGGGAACAAACCCTGAAGAAACCCCTGGACTTGAGCCTAGCCCTCTCTCCTCCAGGGGAAGTTCCCAGCTCCTCACAGCAATCTTGCATCTTAAGTCAGGCTCTGGCTGAACCTGGTGACTCCTGACTGAGACCCCTCCCGCCTCTGCCTTCCCCTCTCTAAAACCTTCAGAGCAGTCTGATGGCCCCCAGATACACAGAGCAGATTTCAGACATTCTGGAGACGCTGAGAAGCCCCCAATGCAGGGGTCTGCTGTCCTCCCAGGCTGGGGGCAGCCCCAGGCCTCTCTGCGATGGAAGTGCTTTGATTCTCAGAGCAGCCCTAGTGAAATCAATGCTAGCCACTCCCATGTGATCTCACCAAAATCATTTAATTCCTTTGTGAAAAATAAGATGACATCAAAGAACAAACTGTGGAAATGACAAGATGGAAGCCGGAACCTAAATTAGCTGTTCTCAGGGGGCGCAGGGGTGCTGAGCCCTGCCTCCTTGAGACTCGGCTGGCCTGAGTGTGTACAAAACAGGACCTTCTCCTTGGGTCAGCCTGGATGGGGGGGCACCCCTAGGTGCCAGGCTCCCCACCACGGCGGCCGCCTTCTCGGTTCCACATCTCGTTCTCCTGCCGAAGCCGCTGGTTCTCCGTCCGGAGCCTCTCTACCTCGGCGGCCAGCTCCTCCACCTGGCGACAGGGCCGCTGGCTGGTGCACCCCTGCAGCTGCTGCAGCCTCCTCGTCTCCTCCTCGGCCTGTGACAGCCGCCTCTCCAGATCCAGGTAGTCGCGCACCAGCTCCTGCTTGCTGCGGCCCTGCAGGCTCTCAGTGTGATAGCGCTCATAGGCCTCGGAGAAATCCCTCTGCTGGAACTCCCCATGAGCTCGGCCCCTCAAGTCGCTGTCCCCGGCCTCACTCTCCCCACTGGAGCCTGGGTGGGAGGCCCCTTGGGGCACATCCAGGTTGGGCTCCTCGGGGTCTCTGTCGTTCATCAGGAACTGGGTGGTATTGTAGGGTGCCACGGGCTGGCCTTTGGCGAACATCTCCTCTCGGACCCGGGAGGCCCGCTGGCTCTGCCTCTCATCCCGCTGTTGCTTCTCGGCCCAGCTCAGCTCCAGGTAGGGCCGCCAGTGCCGCTTGCGCTTTGAAGGCCGCCGGCGGTGCTTCTTCCGTGCCAGTACGGCCTCCACTGAGCAGCTCCCTGGGCTCTGGGCCCGGGGACCCCTACCGTTCCAGCCTAGGCCACTGCCAGGAGGATCTTCCTCCTCTGAGTGGCTCTCCATCCGGGGTGTCAGGGGCAGGGAACCTCCAGGGTCATGAGGCTCAGGGGATGTTTTGGGGCTCCCAGGAACACGAGAGATCTAAAGAGAGAGGAAAAAAGGAGGACAGATCACAGATGGCCCATCCCATGGTAGAATCCTCTGTTCACCCAGCCTGAAGCCGACCTGCCCGCACCCAGCTCACCTGGTCCCTCTCTAGCCTCACACCTTCTACAACCATTTGTCTGTTTCTGGGCTTACCTGTCTACTGTCTGTCCCCCAACCCTCCCCAAGCAAACTCATGGTGAGAGCCAGAATCTTGCCTGTGTATTTCACTCTGTAATTTCAATGCCTGGAACAGCACCTGGCACAGAGTAGACATTCAATAAATACTCTTTCAAATGGGATGGGAAGTGGCTCCTGATGTATTATTGGTTGATCAGAAGCTCAAATGGCACTTGCTCTTCCCTCTTCCTAGAAAGCTTATCTTTCAGACAGAGCTGGTTTCCTTGCAAGTGACCTGTACAGTCCCACAGAGGCCCCCATTCAGAAAAGCCCCATGCTTTGCTTAATGCTCTGCTGTCACTGTCTTGAACGTCTTAGTAATTTTTGAATTAAGAGCCCTTTGCACTGACCCCACAAATCATGTTGCCAATCCTGCTTCCAGCTACTTGCGTAGCTGATTCTTTTTCATCCTTTAGGGTTAAGTTCCAATGTCAGCTCTTCAGGGAGGCCCTCCCTGACCACCCTATCTAAGTAGCCCCCATTCCCCTTCCCAGTGACTCCTTGTCATGTGACAGTTAATGTCCCACTTAGCATTTAGCGCATTACCATTTACCACTTGTCTTTCTCCTAGAAGAATGTGTCCTGTCTGTTCAGCTCACCACTGTGTCGCTAAGCATGGCCCAAGGTGAGTGTTCAATAAATATATGTTAAATGACATAAGCCCAGAAGTGGGGGGGATCCAAAAGATACTGGAACATGAGACTCTCGCTTCTGTCATTCTAGGGTGAATGGAGTGTAATTATTCCAGGCACAAGTTGGTATCACTCTTCTACATGAGGGGCAGGAAAGCACTAGGGAGAGGAAGAGCCAATCTCCAGTCTGTAGCCCAGAGAATTCTACACCTTATCTAAGAGGCGGAAAGGATTCTGTCAAGAGTGCGTGTGTTCAGGGCATCTGTTTATCTCTGCCGTGGTGAGGGTGGGAGTACTGAGTCTGGGGGAGGAGAATGAATTGCTGGAAGTTTGTGGTTTGGGGAATTCTAATAATAACCACCACCACTGGCACAGTGTTTTATAATGTTCAACACGGTTCAGAGACATCTGAGCATGGGTCTACACGAGTGTAGGGAGTGTACTGAGGGGTGTATGCAGCCCTGTAAGAGTTGGAGGTGTGTTAATGTGCGTTTTGGAGACCCCAAAGTTCTCTTCATAATTTGGGATGGGGTACGTTGGAGTGTGTGTACATGTGTGTTGTTTGTTGTGTTGTATTGTTACTTTACCTGCAGGGAGAATGTCATAAAGTAACAATACAATCAAGAGTGACAGGCCTTGTCTCCACCAGTGTCTTGCGCCAACTGAGGAGACCTTCTGCCCCACCCAGGAAGAGGCAAGGCCGCTGGGAAGTCCGAGGCAGGGGGTCTCGCTTCGGTGCGCACATCATTCACCCGTTCCCAGCCCTCAGCGAATGTCCCCCATGATCTTTCCCCCCACCCAAGCCAGCCCTGCCCCTCAGCCCCACATGCTGCCTCCCTCCTGAAGGCTTGTCCCCTTTCCACCATTACCACTATTGCAGATAAGCTGTGTGATCCCGGGTGAGTCATTTGCCCTCTCTGAACCTTCAGGCCCTGACATGCCATGAACTCCAAGTTAAATAAATCTGGAAAATTTACTGGAAGTAGCTAGGTAGGGTGGATCAGAGGACTAGAGTTCCCCCCTTACCTATAGGGAGTTGTGGACTAAGGGAGAAGAATGGGCAAGGTGGGGGCCAGTGAGAGAGAGCACAGGGTGGGAGGGTTTGGGCTCCTGTTGCCAGATCAGAAGGTGATGTTCTCTGAGGGCCTGATACAATCTGTCTCTCCCCTCTCTCCTGGGTGATTTCCTACCCCCTAACCTCCATCCTAAATTATGAACCGATGGCTCAAACTCTTCTCCCTGCTTCAGACTTGGTTCTCAGCCTAGACAAAAATGCAAGGCAGGGTTCTGTTGTTCAAGACGCTAAGTTTAAACCCTGGGTCTTCTGCTTGCTGGCTGCATGATTCTAGAAAAGGCATGTCAGCTCTCAGAACATCAGCTTCTTTGAAATGGAAATAGTAATTTCTACCCTGAATGGCTACTAGGATTTCATGAGATAGCGCAGAATTAACATCTGCCATATTGCTCAGCGCATAGTGGGGACTCATTTAAAAATACTGGTTTTCCAAATCCACTAACACATCTGAGACAAGAAGCCAGGATCCCAGTTGGCAGGACCCGTGTTCAGGGCACTCAGGTGGTTGGGAGAGTGGGGCTTACCTTAGCCTCCTCCAGGGCTGCTGGTGACTCTGTGTTACAGTTGGTCTGGTTTGGAGTAGCCACCTTCTTCTGTTCCAAATCTTTCAGCAGATGCCTTTTAACTAGTGACACCTGCTTTAAATAATAGAAACCTAAGTCCCGAGGGAGAATTTTCAGGAAGACTCTGGCTACCCAGCAAATTTTTACCAAGGCAGCAGCAGCCATTTTGTAGCACCAGACCTGCACACCCTCATTTTCAAATGAAGGGCCGCCTCCAGCCTGGTTTTCACACCTCCAGCCAGCAAGGGGTCAAATGGGGATTAAGGGGCCATCTTCCCAGTCCTGTTCCTCAGGCCCCAGGCCAGGGCTTAGATCCTATACTCTTCTCCTGAAACTCACTGAGGCAGGCTGGCAGTTAGGAAGCTAGGCCTAAGCTTTGTTCCCCAAAGAGGGGAAAAGACTGCCTGGGGAGGCGAAGACACAGCAATGACCTGGTCAGGCTGGGAGTGGAGTGGGTCGGTGGCTCCGACAAGCCCGAGGAGGAGTCCTTTCCCCACTGCCTCCAGAGGCCCCAACCTTGACTGCAGGCCCCCACCTCCTCCCCAGGCTGGGCTCCAGAAGTCAACATCTCAAAAAACACGACTGGGCCCAGCCTGGGGCTGAGGCCTTTTCATCTACAGGGCCTGGCCTGCCTCCCTCCTTCTTCTCAGGATGGGAAACGGAGGAAAGGGTAAGGAGAAGTCTTCGCACTACAGGCAGCTGGGAGGGAAACCCAACAGGGATAAGGAAGGATTCCTTGGAAGAGGGGAAATGATCCGGGAAGGAGATTTTGCAAAGGCGGAACTGACCTATTTGCTGTCAGGGGCTATGCACAGGACTACATCTGTGTGTCTTTCTGTGCGACCGCCTGTCTGTGCAATTCCCAACGCCTCAGCCCTACCTCTTGCTGCAGTTGCTGCAGCTCTGGTCAAGCCGCTCAGGCACTGAGGTTTGGGGGGAGGCCCCCCAACCCCGGCCTGGCAGCGCGGTGCCTGCTGGGGATTGTAGTTCTTCTAGCTGGGGAAGGCGGATCAAGAGCCCGTAACGTCAACAAGCACACAGAAAACTCTAAAACCCATCTACCCTTGCGCGAGCGGCGTCCCGCGCTCACCGATGCCTCCTTTGATTGGCCCACTCGCCTGCCAATATTCCCTTTTTCGTCAACGATTAGCTGTGCGGAAGCACAAGTCGATCCGCCTATCCGAGCTCAATTAAAGAGTTCATTGATGGCGTTAATCTTTACTGGGCAGAAAACAGATCCGGCTGAGAGGGGAGGGGCTTGGACGCGGAGGGATCCTCGGCCCTAGAGGAAGGCGACGAGAAGGATCGGTGGCCGCCGCCGCCATTTTGGGCTGGGAGGAGGCAGCGGAGGGACTCGCTGCGCAGTGAGAGCACCCCATGGGGGGTGGTCCGGGCGCGGGGAGAGGCCGGGCCGAGTGGGCTGCCTGAAGTGGCGGCGCCGGGAGACGGCGGGGGGTGGGACCGGGGACCGCGGGGGGGTGAAGGTTGGAGTCTCTCTGGCTGGGCCCGGTCCTCAAACCATCCCGGCAGCCCCGCAGCCTCGCCTCTCACAGAGGGCGGGGTTCTTGGGTAATTACCGCGTATTTCCCGAGACCCCAGCTGAGGAGAGACCGGGTGAAATGACTCCCCTCTGCTCTTTCCACGGGGGCGCAGATCCTGAGGCCGAGCTCCGCTGAGTTCTTTCCCCACCCCCATGCGGCCTGGGTATAGCGGCGAGGCCCGGCGTAGCGGGAACCCCCACTTCTATGGGCGCCGCGGGGGCGGGTGGAGGTCGCAGCTCCGGCCGCGCGCCCCTCTGGCGTGGCAGTCAGCTGGAGGTTCCGAGGGCAGAGAGCCAGGTGCACCCACCATCTCCCCCCGTACACCAAGGCCATCCCGCGGCCAGGGCTGTGAACAGGAACAGCCTTCTTCCTACTGTAGCAACCACTAATTCTCCCCAGGGACCAGCTAGATCGGGGCACGTGGAAATCTCTGAGCGCTCTTGCCCTCGAGATCTCTCCTGTCCAGCCCCGGTTCTCAGAACGACCTGATCTCGCACGTCGCCAGCCGCTTTGGGAAACTCCAAAAGTGTGCTGTTCCACTTCTCTTAAAGTTTGACACCAAAGGGGTTTGGGCTTTTGCCCTTTGCAGAGTTGGGACACAAAACAACTTGGAGTCGCCACGGTTCTGGGAATAAACATGGAGTGGCCCATTTCGGATGCTTCAGGAACATCTGTTTGCATTTTGAAATCTGAGCCATAACTTTTACCAAAACTTTTGGAGATGGCCGGCCTCCTAAAGGAAAAAACGAACTAATTCCAATGTAGTCTTTATAAGGCTACAAATTCTTTCCAGTTTAAAGAACTTTTCTCCCACAGACGAAACAAAATGGGGGAGTATTTTGCCACTGGTGCATTGTTACTAGGGAACCTCTATTTTGAAATTCCAAGTAATTGAAAGTCACTTCTGTGGATCCCAGATGGCCACCAAAATAGAAATTGCAGTTTTGAGCTACTTCATATATGTGGCGTTTGGGGGAGCAGGGGAAACCTACTTCGAGAAAAATAAACACTCAACCTTATAGCTGTAGCAGCTTCTTAAGGACTGAAGTTTGATGTGAAATTCTTTTCTTGAATTGCAGATGAAACCATTTTGTTTCTTACTGCTTGAAATCTAAATTCAGAGAGATTCATAGGTCAGGAGTAGCTTAATGTTGCTAAAAGGTCACTTGCAATTATGCCTAGGTAGACTCGGAATTAGGAGAGTGGGCGGTGAGCTTTATCTTAGAGGGTACCTTGTGATGCGTCTCATTGCTGATTACAGATGGTCAAATCGTTCCTAAGCATTTGGCCTTAATAGCAAAGTTTCTTCGGAACTGAAGCCCTGTTCCTCCTATTAATAAAGTGATTTTTTTTTTTTTTTTAAGTTGTAAGAGTGACAGTTCCATAGCTTTAACTGTTTTCTCCCTTTGCCCCCAAAATGTTCTCAGAGAAAGTCTTAGAACTGGATTGCAAAAATACGATCACCTTTGACTCAGGTTAATCTAAAATTTGAACCACTTATCCTAAATAAAGCTTCAGGACACTTGATTCATGCTGTGGGTTGACTTGGCTTATGTCATGTTCACTTCACACTGTTGTTCAGATCAAGAGAATATGCCAGTTAGGAAAAGCTGACACTAACTTGGTAGGAGTTAAATAGTTATAGCTGAAAGGGGCTTTAAAGATTATCTTTGTGGTTCCTCTGTCAAGAATTTAATGGCGGAGGATCTCAGACTGTGATTCATCCTCCATTGTGGAGTAATCTAGTTAAACCTTTGGAAGCTACTAAGTGGAGAACACTGTACCAGGTGCAGAAATTTGGTACTCATTTTTAAAGATGAAAGCTTATCATATTTAAGGTTGACCCGTAAGCTTTTCCATTCCTTGATAAGAAAAGTTGGGAGTAAAATCAGTTAATCAATGGTCCCTTGGTTATCTACTGAGCAAAACACAGCACTGGAAGTTAGGAACTCCAAGTTCTATTTCTGTGTGTGCTACCACAGGTTTGGTTGGCTTGGCTAGAGGCCAAATCCTGAAGATGAGGCCAAACTGGCCATTTTGTTGCTGAGTCTATTGTGCGTCTAACTTTCAACTAGACCTTCAACTTCCTCCTCAGTTCTCCTCTTTCAGATGAGTTGCTTTGTGGTTTATGACAAATTCTACAAACCCTATATGCCTCAGTTTCCTAATTTGAAAATGGTATCAATGCAGCCTCCCTCATAAATACCTTGAGTAACTACTCTTCAGTGGCTATGTAAACATTTACTTGCTCTAACTTTACTTGGGAACTTTAGGACTTCTGCTTCAAAGGTTATTTGGGGCAGTTGGGAGGCCTGCCTTACCAAAGTGTGGCCTTGGTTGCCATGGGCCATCCAAATAGGTTGAACGAGGGTCAGTCTCAGGGTACCAAGCAGTTGTTACCGCAAGTCCTGGATGTTTTACGTTTGCCTGATGGCCACCTCCTGGGAGTAGTGGCCATGTGTGAGCAGCATTCATTGACAGAGGTAGGAGTAATTCTTTGCAGCAGTCCTCCTCTTCAGGATGAAGATACTTGCTTCTGAACTATGTGATTTCCAGTTAGTTTTTTACTTTGTTTAGCCCTCACCATCCTCTTCTCTGTCTTTTCTCTTTTTAAATTCAAATGTTTGCCGTTTTAAATGCACTTTTAGTAAGACCCAGAGAGGAGGGTAGAACTAACCTCCTAGACATTCCCTTCCATCCTCTGGTTGGTCTTCTGCCTTTGCTGAAAGTTGTCCTGGAGTTATCCAGGTATGCAGAATTGCGTGCTTAAAGCCGACTTCAGAACTTCAAATTAATCTCCTCTGACGCTCTGGAGTCTAGGACAAATTCTACTCAGTGGTTTACGAGAGCAGTGATGCTGTCATTTTCTCAAATTCTTCTGCATGGAACACTCTACAACTCCCACATTTTCCTTCAGGAATATCCTTTTTGCTCACCGTAGATCCAGGGCTTTTTAACACTTCACACACAGTCAGTGGATGTATCAAATAGAATGTGCCTTCAGATGAGGGTTTACAACACTCTTCTGAATTTTTGCTCTTTTTGGAAAATTTTAAGCCAAATGTAACTGCTCTTGGTGCTGTATTGATCTGTCTAAAACCAGCCTTTGTTTTTTCAACAAGAAATGAAATGAGGTTGTATGCTTTCCAGCATTCAAAGACAACTGGCAGAAATTGGCCAAATAGTGAATCTTCGCCTCCTAGACCATATATTTTGTCTTACTTACAGAGTATGACTATTACCCTTTGGTCAGCAGATCCCACTCTTCAGGGCCTGAATTTGACACTTACTTTTAAAAATTAGTTTTTTTTTCTAGCAACAACCATTTACACTTTACATGAGAAAGGATAGTGGAATTTTATTCCAATAATCTTGCTTGAGAAATGTGAAAAATCATTTAAAAAAACTCACAAACTCAGGTGTACTTAGGTACAAGTACAGTGCTATTTAACTCTAGCCAGCTTTTCTGTCACACTGTTGTGAATACTTGTTTCCTGCTGGTGGTGTAAGTGGACAGGGGGACACCTGTAGTACATTATCTAATATTTGACTAAACAGTGGTTTTCTGAAGGTAGACTATTTAGTTGTGGATTTTGTTTATTTCTGTAGATTCCTTCTTTGATTTCTCTCACTTTTGAAGTCACTGGGGTAAAGTATATTTATTTATATTTCCCCAAGCAAAGGATTTTTATTTTACTCTGGACAAAGTGAAAATTAAAATACTGATCAAATGGGCATCTGCTCTGGTCTTATAAAGAACCAGTAATAATACCAATGGTACCTTACTTTTGGATAGCCTATTTTCATTCTGTCTCCTTTAATACTTAACAGCAGTTACGTGAAGCAGGCACGGCCCCATTTTGCTGATGAAGAATGAGGCTCAGAGAGTTTAAGAGATGTGTCCAGGGTTGTACTGCTAGTATTTGTCAAAGGTATAACTAGGAGCCTGGTTTTTGACTCCTAGTCTGGTCTAATTTTATAATGTTTCCTCTCTTTAGAGATACCTAGTCCATTTTTCAGAACTAAACCAATCTGGAGCTCCTTGGCTTGTTCCCCTGCAAACTGAAATCTAAAGGGCTCTGTCTCTTGAGGGCCACTTTAGGTTATAGGCTAGCCCAAGAAAAGTTTTCCTTACTCAAAGGAGGATTAAGCAGTCCAGCCAGCTGTCTCCAAAATTTGGGAAGTGCTTTACCCTGGCTGGATATCCAGGCCCCAGTATAAGAAAGAGAACTGAAATTGCTAATGTGTAAGCATGATCTTTGGAGCAGCTCATTTAAAATGTTTAGCAGAAAAGCCTTTAGTGAAAGGCTAGAGTGGACTTGAGGATCATTTGTCATGATCCTGTTAGTATAGGTAATTCAGAGTCTTTTCTCTCTGCCCTTAGAGCAATATGTTAGTCAAGTGTTTCAATCTAGAAACTGTTGATAGAAAACTGAAATTTTGCACAAATCTCATCATTCTAAGAACATAAATGCAATAAACGCAGTAAAATGTCGGTGCCTTTGAAAGCAAAATTCAGACAGAAAGTTGCATATCTCAAGGTAAATCAGAGTAATTTATGACAGTTACTTAAAACTAAATATATATTTTTCAAGACTGGATTGAATGTCTCCTAAAATTTACACTTTTTTCCTGATGATAAATGCACTAAGAGTCTTTCTAATAGTCGGGGAAACAAGATGGTTATATTTAAATCCATCTTGTTAAGTAAGAAGAGGTTCTGAAATCAGAGGTCATCACTGCTGCAACCTATATAGTTCAGTCAAAATGAGGCTTCTGCTGTGCACTGTAAAGGCAGAGGGCAGTGTTGCTGCTTCTGGGACTGCTGCATGACGTCATGGCAGAAGGAAAATTAAAAACACAAAAACTATTTCAAAATAGACTTTTAATATAATTTTTAGGCCAAAGGAAAAGCTGATCATACATCGCCTCCAGTGGACCATCTGCCAAAATAGGGCCAGCTCAGTCCAGCTTTGAAGGCCCTGAGTCAGTCTTAACTGCCATAATTTCCCTTGATTCATGGATTTGTGTATGCTCCTCATGCATCATAAGGTGCATTTCACTGTTGACATTCCCACCACCTCCACTATTTCATTTAGCTGCAAAAGCAAGCTTCCCAATGGGAGGTTTTATTCCCAGGGGTTCTTAACCTTCAAGGAGTTTGATAATTTCATGATTCTCTCGAACCCTCTCTCCAGAAAAATGTACACGTAATACAAGTCTACATATAATTGCATGGGGTTCATGGAGCCCAAGGCCCCCTATGGTTTCTAAGGCCCCATGTGAAGGAACCCCTGTGCTAGTGATTTGAACAATGCAGTTGCTCTAGGGAAACACTGACACAGGGCAGGTAAAGATGGGCTGGGTTAATCATGGTGACAGGAGGGAACAATCTTACAATTTCTTACTATTTTGACTTGGGGGCAGAAATTAATTCCCAGGGCCTCCCTGCATTTTCAAGAGCATAACTACTCAAGGACTAAGCAGCTATCAGTAGTTTAGGAGATGGAGAATAGCGGCTGTATAGGGAAGGTGCACGGTTCCCACTTGGCCCCTAAGGACTTAATTTAGCTCCTTAACCAGAAGCTTTACATTTGGTTTGCAGTGAGGGGGCATTTCTAATTTTAGTTTGACTCTCATGGAAAGGTGGACAGCTTCTATTCCTTTTTTTTTTTTTTTTTGGTATAGGGAGCACCTAAGTATTGGACAATTAAGGTTAAGTCCTTGGAATGCCCCAAATGGCCATTTCCTCTATAAATATAATATTCTCTACCTCTGAATATTTTAACATATAGAGCTGCCTCACAAGTTTATCCAACCATTGCTTGCACTAAGAAAGCAAGAGGTTTACGAAGAGCCTTTTCCAGGCATCCAAGAACTCCTTCCAGCCTTATTGGGAGGAGAGGGGAATTACTAAAAACACACTTGTAGGAATGAAATGAGGCTGTCAGTTGTCTAACCTGACAAACTGCCAAATTAGGCTTACGTTTTTGTTAATAGACTTTTGAACGGCTATTGAGAAGCAGAATTAAAATTTTAAGCTGCTGATTGTAGTTACTTTCTACTCCCCAAACACCCAACACTGGTTTATTTCTCCAGCATCAAGAAAGAAAACCAAGGCACTAGAAAACAAGCATACTTAAGTATTGAAGATAATTAAATCTTTATATTTTGCCGGAACTGTGTATTGTAGCACACTAAAACCCATTCAAGGGAAAACTGGGCAAATTGAAAATTCTCCCATTAAAGATTGTTTTTTTGAAAATGGACAAATTAGATGATTCCTTTACCCCCCCCCAAAAACGCAATCACATATATCAGTACTATTCTGAATTAGCTCTAGAAATCACACTGAAACTACATTACATTTACAAATATTAAATTTATTATAACTAGAATGAATTTAATGGTTCTCAGATTTGGCCACCTTATAGCTCCATTTAAGGAGGGGATTTTTAACAGAAAAATGCTTTATAAATTGGTCAAATTACACATTGAAAAAGAAAAAAACTCCTAAAAAGGAAAACAAGAAAAGCAACCCTTCAGTTTCACATAATTAAAGAACAGGAGAAAGCACACAAGCTACATCATAGCTAAATTTACCAAACCAACCAAAGCCAGGGGGGATTTCTTTTCTGATTATGTGTCATAAAAAGGTCCACTGTTTTATATACACATGTATATAATGTTACATTCCGTCACTGTAAAAAGTCCCCTTTGCCCCCCTCCCCCCCCAAAAGTTTCAGTCTAGTCTCCAAACTTGGACAGCGGTGCTCGCTCCTGCTGCCGGTGCAGTTCGTTCTCCGTCAGCAGCTGGAGGTTCTCGGCGCGCAGCCGGTCTAGCTCCAGCTCCAGCTCCCGGACACGCGCGTCGTCGCCGCCCAGCCGCTTGCTTTCCAGCCGCAGCCGGTTATTCTCGTCCTCCATGCGCGAGAGGCACTTCTCCAGCTCCAGGTACTCTTTGATGAGCTCCTGCTTGCTCATGTTCTGCAGGCTCTCCGCGTGGTACCGCTCGTAGGTCTCCGAGAAGTCCCGCTGCAGAAACTCGCTGCCGTCTCCTCCCATCCCGTCGCTGCCCCCATCCTCCTCGCCCGCTTCTTCCATAAAGTCCTCATCGCTGGTGTCGTCAGATTTGGCAGCGGCCCGTTTGGGATAGAGGCCGGTTTTAAGATCCGGCTCCTCCTGGTCGTGATCATCCATGAGGAACTGCGTAGTGTTATAGGGAGCCACTGGTTGGCCCTTGGCGAACATCTCGGCTCGAATCCTCGAAGCTCGCAGGCTCTGTTTCTCATCGAACTTTTTCTTCTCCTCCCAGGTCAGCGTGTAGTACGGTTTCCAATGCCTCTTCTTCTTGGAGGGGCGTCTCCTATGTTTTTTCTTGCCCAGCTGTCTCTGCTGCTGTCCCCACGCCTCCTCGCCCCCTGCGGCAGAAGCCCCCAACTTGTTGGCCTTCGGCCTCTGTTCCCCTCCCGCCGCCGGCTGGGGGGCACCGCCAGCAGACAAGTCGTCCCCATTCTGGCCGTTCTCACCCGCTTCCGGACAGCTGGATTCTGGGCAGACCTGGGTCTGCACGGGAGGCGGCTGGAGCTCCAGGCTCCCTTCCCCGCCCTGCCCCGGAGAGCCACCCGACTGGGGGGACGCTCTCGATTGCCACCTACTGTCCTCCTCGGGCACCCGCTCCTCCGCGCCTGGGGGGCGATCAGAGTTCGGCTCTTCATGGACAGCAGCAGCACCTGTACAGTTGCTAGTTTGAGGCTGGTGCTGATACTCTGACAAGAGTGGCTCGGCCATTGCTAATAGAATCCTCTTCTCGGAGTCTGAAGAATTTTGGCTGTAAGTCCTTAAGGAAAAAGGTTTTCTTTTCTTTCAAAAATGTCCAACACAGTCCTCTTCGGTCTGTAATTCCTGCAGTGATGCCTTCAGCCAATCCTTCTGTCAGCAAACTCCAACTGCAATTTGGGGGCGCTCAAGTCAGTAAAGGGTTAAGGGCCCACAGCGCGGCCGGCTAGCGGGTCCAAGGGGGGTGCAGCAGCAGGAACAGTAGGTATTGTGCAGAGGGGTGGGCCTCAAGCCTCCCCGCAGAGCGCCCCCGCGATCAAGGAGTTGGTGGGCAAGGAGATTAGGTTAAATCCAACGGGTTAAACCCAGCCCCGAAGGGGTTAAAACTACCCGATGACGCTGACTCCGAGGGGCCGGATCCACAAAGGGTTAAATCCCCTGCCGCAGAGCCCACAAGGGGTTAAAGTCCCAGAGCCACCTCCTCCCACTTCCACGGGTGTCGCTCCAACCCGTGCTCCCACTTCCCTAGGCCCGGCCGGAGCCTCAGCCGAGGACAGACAAACTCATCTCCCCTTTGGCTCGATGCTCTGCTCAGTTCTCCTCCGCCTCCTCCTCTTTTTCCTCCCTCCCTCCTCCCCCCTCCGACAGCTCCTCTTCCGCCTCCTCCCCCAACTTCCCCTCCCAACCTGCCTCTCCACCTGCCAACTTCCAACTGCTGCCTCCCAGCCCTCTGCGCCCCTTTTATATAGAAGACGGTGCGCCCCGCCTACGCGCATGCGTAACGGAGTCCCCATCGCAGGAAGCTGGGAGTCGTAGTTCCCATCTTTCAGGCCCGCCGTCCTCGCGCGCCGTGCGACGTAGCCAATCCCAGGGCGCGTCGGGGGCGTCTTCCAGGCCACCTCCTTCCATCGCTTATCCCTCGCTAGAGAAACGTGAGCGCCCATTGGTCAAGAGGCACATGTCTCGCCGAGGAAGGAAGGCCGATCGCAGAGAAGATGGGGCGGGTTCTGGACCATACCATTGTGCTTCAGGAATAAGAGAAGATTCGATGGCCTATGAGGGCCCGCACAGAATATTTTTATGAAAAGGTGCGTCTTAAAGGCTACTATTGTATTCTGTCCTCAGCGGAAAGGTTCTGAACGTCATAAACACTTGTTAGCTAAAGCAAGAATGGTTTACTCCTAAAAAGTAGTCCCTAAAGTGTAAACGAGGATTTAATTCTGTAAAGAGAGATGTTGGCCCATGGCTAATAATTCTCGATTCTTAAAATTATAGGAATGTCTTTAAGGTGTGTGGTTAGTGACTGGGCTTGACGTTTGCGGAAGGATATTGTGAACGCATTTTTGTTTAAAAAAGCGCATGAAGAAGTAAACAAATGAAGAATAAAAAGTGCCGCCTTAAAGGGACAGTGTGACTGCGTTAGGGCAGCAACCTCGGACTAGGCCTCGGAAAATGAGAAAGCAGGTTCGAGTCCCGGTTGACGTCCGCCTTCGGACTGGCCTCGGGACCCTTGGCCGAAAGTGGCCGAGTCCCAGCCCCAGCGTAGTCCTGGGCCGCCGCCGCCCCAGGGGCCAGTGCAAAATGGTGGGCCGTGACCGAGGCTCTCGCCTGGGCCGGGAAGCACCGGGTGTGCGCCCTGGGCTCCCCCGAGACCCCGGCCTGTAAGGCCTCGCCCCCTCTTCCCCCTCCCCGGGCCTCAGCTTCTATCGAAGAAAATGGTCTTCTGGGGCCGTCTTGGTCTCTTCAGTTGGGAACCGACCAGGAAATTTTCCTGAGCCCGGACAGGAGAGTCCAGGGCTGCTGCTGAGCCTCTTTGTTGGGGGAGGGGTTCGAAGTTAATACTGAGTTGAAATAATCAACCCTGGCTAGTCGAGAGAGAAGGGGGAATCATCCACAGACGCTCTTCCTCGTCAGTGGGCGCTGGGCAACGCCGGGAGGGAAGCAGAGCCAGAGGCTTCCGTGAGGAGGAAGCCTTGCCCAGAAATGGAGGCAGGGGGATTCTGGCCCAGAACTGTGGGACAGATTCATGGCGGGGTGGAGGGGGGCGGCGACATAGGCTCCTTGTGAAAATTCTCCAGATTCCAAGCTCCCGCCCAAAGGACAGGGGCCGGGAGTAGCCCAAACCCTCCGCCCAAATCACTTAGGCCTAGAATCTCCCCGAAATCTCAGTGTCTCCCACTTGCCACACGCACAGTGACCCGTTCTATTCTTACTGTTCTTACTATTTCTTCCTCAGCTGCCGTGTATTACATTCCAACCACTTCCCACCGCACAACGTTCTTTTACACACACAACCATTTGCCCCACCACAGGCCAGTGAGTTAGGCAAGGTAGGGATTATTGTCTCCATTTTAGAGATAAGAAATCTCAGAAATTGACTTGTCCAAGGTCACATGACAACTGAGTGGCAATTTCAGCTAAAGCGAAGGTCTTTGTGTGTGACCCCGTGCCATTTTTCTTTCTGTCACAAACACAGAATTCCTTTTTTTTCGTAAGAACGCTAGATTTGGTTCCTTTTCATCCCCAGCAGCTTCAGCCTAATTCAGGTCCTCATTTCTTTCTTTTTTTTCTCTCTCCTTTTTTACCCTCTCCGCCCCCCTCCTTTTTTTTTTTTTTTTTTTTTTTGGCTGCACTACACAGCATAAGGGATATCAGTTCCCCAACCAGGGAACGAACCTGGCCCTCTGCAGTGGAAGTGGGGAGTCTTAACCACTGGACCACCAGGGAAGTACCCCAGGCCCTTCTTCACTTAGCAAACATCGGATAGAAGGGCACAATGGTGAATAAAATGTCATCCTTGCTACTCAGGTAATGTGTAGAGAGGCCATCAAACCACAGTAAGCAAGTGAAGAAACTCCTGGTAGGATCTTGTGAGCCAAGTTGCTTAGGAGTTGAGAATTGTGGACAGGTTTCATGCAGGAGGTGACTTCTTGGCTGTCTCTGAAAGATGAAGCATTTTCAGGCAGAGTAGCATGAAGTAGGGCATTCTATGAAGAGCAAGCATCTCATCCCAAGACAGGACTTGTCTGGGGACTCAGGAGTGGTTCTGTGGGGAAGTGGTGATGGGTATGCCCAGAGGGAGAGGCAAGCAAGAGTGACCCTGAGGCACATCCAGGTGTTTTGAGGTTGCACATCCTAGCCTGTTTTCCCTGGGCTTCCAAGAACTCAGGTCTATTTGAAAAGCCTGCCCCTCCTCTGTGCTGCTTCATCAGTCACACAGGAGGCTTCCCGGGAGCAAGAGCTGCCCCTCACGCTGGGAGCTCCCCGAGGAAAAGAGTCTTTGCAGAGAACTCGACTGGGAGTCACAGACTTCCAAACTGTTACATTTTCAGACGCCTGAGGATTCCTGGGTACCCTCACTCAGGGGGTTTGGAAGGTAAACTGAGCCCAACCTCAGTCTACTGGACAGGGCTCAGCTATATGGACTCATTTGTCCTATTAGGGGAGGGGTGGCCAGACTGATAGTTTGTAATTCTAGAATTCTATGAAAGGAGGCCATGCACCTTGATATTAGCTGAGGTTTAACTCTATGCTAGGCATTTTACATGTCCTGGTCATTTATTTATTTATTTATTTAAAAATTTTTATTTTTATTTTTGGCTGCGTTGGATCTTTGTTGGCTGTGCGCGGGCTTTCTCTGGTTGTGGCGAGAGGGGGCTACTCTTCGTTGCGCTGCACGGGCTTATTGCAGTGTCTTCTGTTATTGCAGAGCACGGGCTCTAGGCGCGCGGGCTTCAGTAGTTGTGGCACGCAAGCTCTAGAGCGCAGGCTCAGTAGTTGTGGCGCGCCAGGGCTCGAACCTGTGTCCCCTGCATTGGCAGGCGGATTCTTAACCACTGCGCAACCAGGGAAGCCCCTGTCCTGGTCACTTAAACCCCTGGAGTGCCTTATGATGAAGAGGTCTTCATCGTTATTTCACAAAGCAACCCAGGCTCAGAGCAGTTAAGAATCTTGCCCAGGTCACACAGCTAGCATGTGCAACTGGTGGAGCTGGCTTCCGCCCCACTCCTGCATCCCCAGCATCAATTTGGTCCCTCTTCCACTGCCCTCCAGTTGTCCATCCTTAACACACGCGTTAACTCAAAATTTCGGAGCCCCAGCAGTCTGCAGCAGCCAGCGACCCCCGGAGGTCTCTGCTCACTCCGGCACTGGGCCTACCCCGACCGGGGCTCCCGTGCAGGGCCCCGCCCCCACTCCTCAGGGAGGGGCGGGAACGAAGCTCCCGCCGGCCTTGGCCTTCCAGAAAGTTCCCTGGGAAAGCCTGAGCGCGGAGGTCACCGGGAGGGGGCACGGGGAGCGAGCAGCTGAGGAGGGGGAAGAGGCAGTGAGCACTTCTGGGGCCGGGGTCTCGGCCCCGACCCTACGCCTGGCGCGCAGAGCAGGGAGTAGCCGCCCTTCCCTTCGGGCGTGGACGGAGCCTCTGCCCGGGCCCCGCCGCGCTCCTCTCCTCCCGCCACCCCTAGCTCGCCGGTTCCCCATCCCCCTGGCCACAACGGGCCGGGGGGCGGGGCCTCGGCCTTGGCCCCGCCCCAACCGCGGCGCATCCCGCCGCCCCCTCCGCCTGCATCTCCTCCGCCTCCGTTCCAGACCCTGGGCTGTTGCCTCCACTGGCCCGGGGAGCGGGGAAATGCTTCTTCTGGGACGCCAACCGCTGGCCTCTCGGGGCCGTCCACGGGCAGCGGGGGAGGGGCAGGGAAGGGACTTGGGGCTCACGCGCCCCGGACCCCGCTTCCCGCCTCAATCCGTGGCAGCCCAGACGGCAGAAGATGAAGGTTTTATTTTATTTAGTGAAACACTCTTTTGTAAGTTAATGTTTAGTGAAGACGTCCTGAGTATATGTGGGGGTAGGGCGGCCAGGAAAACGGAGCAGACTCCCCTCCCCCGGGGTTAGCTCTCTCCGCCTTTCCCCAGCTCGGTCGGGCCTCCCAGCCAATCATTCTTCCAGGCCCCGGCCCAAGTCCCAACTTGCCCACAAGCTGAGCCTCCTCGGGGAGAGGCTGGGGTGGGAAAGGAGTCAGGTGACCCAGAGGGTGGGGAAGGCAGAGGCTGAGACCCGGCAGCTCTGCCCCTGAATCAGCTGCCAACCCTGAACTGTGGACGTGCACCACACGTGCAGCCTCCCCAGGGAGGCTGAGGTGGTTGGGGGTGCGAGGAGGGGAGTTCCTGTGGAGCTGCAGGAAGAGTGGGGTCTTATCCGGCTCCCCATTAGGGGAGGGGTGCCAAGGCAAACACTAATTGCGGCAGGAAGGGGGTGGGAGCCGGGTTTAACGCCGTTCTCCTAAACTCTAGGAAGGCTCAGAGTCTCCTCCGTTGGCTGCAGACTCGTCCATTGAGAGTCACCTCTTCTGGGTCCGAAACTGTCGGAAGAGCCACTGGACGATGAAGGGCCACAGGAGGAAGAAGAGCAGCGTGGGAGCAGAGAGCCTGAGGGGCCAAGGCCTGGCACGGGGCGGAGGCCTCTGCCGCCAAGAGGAGAGAGTCAGGAGCCAGCCCGGGTCTCAGCACAGGCTGGGCCCTCCTTCGCAACCTGCTTGCAGAGCTCAGGTGGGAGCTTCTGCCTCCCTCTCCCCAGTCTGAGGACTGGGGCTCCCAGTTAGTCCCTGACACGTTGAGCCCTAACTCTTTCCCATATCCTCCTCCAAGGTGCTGAGAAGGCTGAAGGCTGGAGAGGCTGCTGAGTGGAGAGACTGGCTTCAAGGCTGTCTCCTCTGGGCCACAAAGCAGTGACCCTGTTGGTGTGGCCCGAACACCCCATATTGTAAAGGATGTGCCACATATTTCAAATGAGGACCCTGGGTGCTCAGATTTTAGTTTCTAAATACCATTCTCTGCTGAATGGAGAAGTGGCAGATTTTAGGTCTGGAGCAGGGAAGGTAGAATTGAAAGTGAGATGTCTTGTACCAGGAAGCAAGGAAGCTTTTAAAGATTAATGAGGTCAGATTACAAGAACATAGGACCCAGCTTGAAAGGGAGGGTCCCACCAAAGTTGTGACAGCCTGGGCATCAAAAAGAATGATGATTGCAGTTGACTGAAATACTGAGTCTTTAAAATCCGTGAGTTCATGATGATACTCAAAGAGAAAGTGGAAATTTATCACCATTGAGGTGGCTGTTAAATCAACTCCTTACTCTAAAAATAGATAATTAAAGAGAAAGAATTAAGCACTTATTCTGCCTTCCATAAGGCACTGTATTTCAGGGAAATCCTAGATGATCAGGGAAACTCTACAGAAAAATGACAGCTAATAAATGTTAAAGGAATCATAGAATTTAAAAGTCAACATGGTTTTTTTGTAACCAGTAAATAAATTATTGATCCAGGCAAGGAGTATCTATCAATTGTCAAAAGCTGGGTGTCAAATGGGCTTGATGGGGAACTGGACATTCCCTGGCTACAAGTGGTGGGAACAGACTGTCACCCCTTCATCCCTGCTAGTGGTCCACGCTAGAATCATTCATGGTAGGACATCCAAATATGTGTCCCTTGATGTAAAGAAAGAACATCTCACCTCTGATGTAATCTGGTTATGTAAACTAGCCAGGAGGCTGTCATCAGACCACAAGAGTGGAACATTCTACAGGACCACTATCCAGTCTCATCCTCAAGTCAGTAGCAAGGAAGAGGGACTAGTCTAGACTAACAGAGTCTTAAGAACAGAGGCTCCTGGCCTGGACAGACAGGGAAGCTGGAAAAGGCGATCTGAATTTGGATTGTGTATTTGATGATATGAAGGAATTACCATGTGTGATAAAATGTTGTTTTTGCTAGGTAGTAGAATGTCCTTATTTTTAGAGATGCAAACCCAAGTATCTCAGGGTGGAAACCTTTAAAATCTTCAGCATATAAAATTAGTAAAAGGTAAACCATAAATAAAACCCTGGGGGGGTGAGTGTTGAAAGGTTAGCTGCTGTGGATCTGAGGGAATTCCTGCCAACCTGGCTGACACCCACTGTGCCAAGGGGGTGAAGGGTCACGTGAGTGATTCCCCCGCATCCAGGAACTCAGCCGTCCCCTGCCCCCACCACTCCAGGCTTCGCAAGAACAGACTCACTCATAGTGAGCGGTGGATGCCAGCTTTGGTGGGAGACAGACCTACGGCCACTCCCAGCTCCATTACTTAATGTTAATCTAACAATGAACCCCATTTGAGAAGTCCTTCCCGGGCACTGCGGAAGCACCTACATGCATTATCTCATCTAATCCTCACAGCAGCTCTGTGAGGTTCTTCCAGGCTGTGTACCCTCAGGTAAGTTACTCAACATTTCAGAGCTGTAGTTTCCTCATCAGTAAAAGGGAAATGAAAAGAAAACCTATTTCACTGGTTTGTTTTGAGGATAAAATGAGATAATGCAGGTAATGTGTTTGACACACAGCTGGGGTTCCAGAAATGGCTGCTGTTATTTATTTTGCATAAGCAGAGGTGTAAGGGGCAAGCAGATCTGGAAATTGAGAGGAGGGAGTGAGGGATGCAAGGGCTGAATTTGGGGAGGGCGAGACAATAAATCTGGGAACAGAAGTCCTGACTGAGGGGCAATAGGGACAACCCCCCCCCCCAGCCCCAATGCAAAGAGCAGACACATTCTGGCCCCTCCAACTGTTGGAATTCCATCTGTCCTCAGTTACTCTTCAGGCAGAGGGAGATAAGAGCAGGAAAGGAGGGCCCCTCCCACTTCCAGGCTGGATGCACTACTACAGATCCCCGACTTCCTTGCCTGCACCATGAGCCACACCATTCTCTGGAGAAGGCAGAGGTGTGAGCAGGCAGAGACGTGGGGACAAAGACAGAAGTGGCTGGATGAAGAGCCCAGAAAGGAGACCCTCAAAGTTCTGCCCCAATCTTGCCCTGGGCCTTCGGACTGGGGCTCACCTGCTTGCAGGGGACAGCCATGCTCTCCAGGCTCTGCAGTCTCCCCTGGACGTCCCGCATGCTCTCCTGCAGCGCCCGAACTGTCCCCACCAGCCATGTGTCCAATTCCTGGGGCCCCAGCAGGGTGCTTTCCAATCCCCCTGCAGTGCACAGACACACACGGAAGGGGACTCAGGAGGCAACTCAGCTAGGGGCAGGGTGGTGGCAGGCTGGGGCAGGTCCAGGGAAGAGTAAGAGTAGAGTGCGATCCCTTGTACCAAGTGTGAGTCTTGTAAAGCCCATCCATGTGGCTGAGTAATGGGCCGCCAGGGGTTTGAATCCCAGCAGCACTACCACTTAGCTCTGTGACTTTGGGCATGTCAGTAACTTCTCTAAGCCTCGTTGGTCAACTGAAAATTATGTCATCTCCCTCACAGGGCTGCTCGCTCTGAGGAATAAAGGAGATAATATTTAGGAAAGTGCCCCTTATGGGACGTGGCACACTGGAAGTTCTAGAAAGGGATAGGGCAGAACTCATTCTCCTAATAGAGTCCCAAATGGGAGACCCAGAGAGAGAGGATGACTCCCAAGGCCACATAGGTGTAGGTGAGAGAGCTGGTCTAGGAATTCTACCCCAGCTGCCCTTCCTCAGCGCCAGCCAAGGGTACAGACTCCTGGTGGCCCTCAGAGAGGAGGCTGGGCAGGGACTTTGCCCATCCAGGCCAGTGTCTGGCTTTAACCCTTCCTGGGCAGAGGCTGCTCTCTCCAGTGCCTAGCGTTGGATTTCACCTCTCCCCATGAGGGCAGCCAGGGGAAGGCCCAGGGCACCAGAACCATGGGAACGGCAGAAGTGGGTGAAGGGTCAGGCAGGGGCTCACCTTTCTCTGCAGGAGACTCGGTGCTGTTTCTGGTGTTGAGCTCTCCTCCCAGGGCGCCCGTCTCTGCCCAAACCTGCTGAGAAGAGTCACAAAGTCCAAGGGGGGTGGTGGGAGCAGCTAGGGCCCAGTGGGGTAGGGAAGGGGAGGCAATGGGAGTGGGTCTCACCAGCTCAGGCTCCAGCTGCTCCATGGAATCACAGAAAACCTCAGAGTCCTGGTCCCTGGGTGGCTGGGACTCTGAGAAGGGGATGAGTAGGGTTAGTGACAAGAGGGAGGCCACGGAGGGAGGGGAGGCGGGTGCATCTAGGCAGAGGCATCTGTTCAGGACACACTAGAGATACTGCCGCAAGAGGCCCAGATGGCTCCCTGGGTGGGGCCCTGGAACAGGAATCCCAGAATCTGCCCCTGGACTTTGGGAGCACAGGAGGTCTCAGTGTCTGGGCATGAGGCGTGACAGGCACAGCGTGGCATCTAGCCTGCTCCCCTCCACCCTGCCTGGAGGTCCCCCCCACCTCTGGCCTGGGTTTGGGCCTCTGCCCCTCCTGCCCAGGCACTGACCTGGGCTTGGGGTTGCTGGTTCCTTGGGAAGGCAGGGAGGCTCTGGGGCAGGCTCAGCATCTCCATTCAGTACCTGCTCTTTCCAACCTGCGGAGACACAACACCCAGAGGTGGGGCTGGGAAGACATCAGGCCCCTGCTCCCCAGTTAGCCATGGACTCTGCCTGAGACCCACCCCATCAGGGGCACTGGTTGCGATCCTTACAGGGACATCACCTAGAGCCCTCTGCCCCCAGGCTCCCCTCCAACTGAGCAGCCCCCCGTGACAGTTCAGTCAGCACTCGTGGAGCTCCCAGCCTGGGGGCCTGACCTGTGACCCTTTTCAGGAAGGTCTCGGGGGGCCTCGGCATGTCAGGGATCACCTGGTACAGGGGCTCGAAGTAACCAAACATGTCCTCTGCCACCTCGCCCAGGGGCACCGTGTCGATCACCTGTGCAGGAGGGGGTCTAATGGGGAAGGGCTGGCCCCTCCCACCACTGCCCCCTTGAGCTGGGCTGCCTCCACCCTGCTTCTGCCCTGTCATACCTCCCCACCTTGTGCCCAGTCGGGAACCAGAGACAGGCAGGGCTGGGGGAACAGCATGAAGGTGGTAATTCCCATAGGGGTAGCAACGTGCAGGAAACATAATGGGGGTCAGACTGGAAGGGTGGGGGGCAGGCCACCTGGCTGAGAGCTTGGTCACAGAGAGGAGTCCGCAGCCTCTCCCTACCCTCTGGGCCACCAGCTTCATTTCAGTGATGTAGGCGGACATGGCCTGCTCCCTGCTCATCTTTCCCAGGCTGTTCCAGGCATCCCTGGGGGACAGAGAGCTGTGAAATGCTGGTTGACAGCTGAGGCTTGTTTGCCCAGCCGATGGGGAGCTCACCATTTATAACGTCCAATAGGGTCCCAGAACCCAGGCTGGGGGACCAGGCAGGGCCCCATGGTAGCCTGCTTGTAGTAGCTGTAGAATCGCAGCATCTCTTTATAGGAGGGGCGGTAAGAGCCTGGGCAGGGGTTGGGAAGTGGAGGAGAGAGCATCACTCCCAGCTCAAAGAGGATGGAGGTGGGGGGAGAACCACCCTTGGGGAGGGCAGAGATGGTGAGGGGTCCCTCCCAGGGCAGCTGGACAGGGGCAGGTGGCAGAGGGGACCCCCAGGACAACTCAGGCAGGGATTGTCTGTAAAAACTGCCAGGATCAAAGCCTCCTGGGAGGCGGACCCCAGTCGTCTTGACCCCCAAATGCGGGTCGCCATGCCCTCACCGTTCTTAGGCAGGTTCTGAATGACGCTGACTGCGGCCTGGAACTGTTTCTGGCAGTCCGGCTCTGGACTTTCATTTTCGGTACCCATACCCAGCTGCTCTGAGCCTTGGGGCCCTACTTTTGAGCGACTCTGCAAGAACAAGCCTGTGTGTGAGCAGGCTCCAGGCCGCCCCCCGCCCCCAACTCCTCCCTGGCACACGCCTCTGTAAGCCACTGGTCCATTTTCCAGAGGAGCAAACTAAGCTCTTTAGAGGCCTGAGTGAGACACCCCGGGAGGTCAGAAGCTGCGACTGAGGAGACTCCTTTTCCTACCCCAAGGCAGCGTGGGTGGGGCCAGGATGGGTGGAGAGGATCTCGGTGTGTGGGTGGAGAGACAGGTGGCAAGGGTCGCGGTGCCTCTCTAGATGCACATCTCCAACTCCTAGACAGGAGAACCCCAAGCCGAGAGGAGTCAGGGCGGGGCAAACATCCTCCCACCCCGGCCCCCCATACCCCGGCTCAGCTGCCCGGCCGCCCGGCACTCACCCTCAGCGCCCACTGCCCGGACACCTGGGTTCCCTCTCGCCACTAGCCGGAGGCTTCCGATTGACCTCCTGGACGGGTCTGGCCCGGATGGGGACGCGGAGCAAGGGGGAAAGTTTAAGCCAATGAGAGAGCCCGTTTCAGATTTCGTCTACACCTCGACCACTCAACGCGGCCCTTTCGAGATTATGCAAATAGTTTAGCGGTGCCTCTCCCAATCAGGCGGGGCAAATCCGCGGGTTGGTTCCTCAACCCTGGACCGCCAGAGGCAGGCGGAAGCGCCCCCTGGTGGACACCGTGAAATGACGCTGTCTCTTGCGCCCCCTCTGGTGGAAACCCGCTTAGTCAGCTGAACCCAGGTCCCGCAGATTCGAGCCACGCAACTCAGCTCTCCAGACACTTAACAGGCTCTGGGGATAAAAAGGGGAATCATGTTCTGAGGTCAGGGGTTCTAAAGGAGGGACACTGGAGCTGAGTTTTGGGAGCCTTAAGAGTAAGCCAGGAGAAGAATGAGGAAGGTCATTTCTGGAGGAAGGAATTGCAGGATTAAAAGTACAGAGGAGAAGGCTAAATATTTAGAAAGAATATCCAGAGAGGCGTGGAGACGCCAGCCAGCACAGACGGAATCTCTGGGTCCGGGATATCTGAGAATGGAGTAGAGCAGTAGGTGGCAAATCTAGGTCCTGAGAAACTAAGCTTTATCTTTGGGATGACACACTCCCGGCCGCCGCCGAGTGGCGGTGTGCACCCAGCTCTCCGCCCCCGACCCAGGGCACTTGCTGCAGAAGACGCACATATCCCACCCCTCGCGCACAAATACGCTGGTGGTGTCTTATGTAGTAAGTGTACGCATGACACGGTCACCGGAACCCGCACTCGACGCTCACCCGCAAGTTGATGCCAAGGACATCTACGCAGCGTGCGGTGGCCGTCCCAGGACGATCAAAGGCCCGGCGGGGGTGCCAACCTGTCCAAGCCTCCAACCACAGATTCTGCCGGGGTCTCCAGGCTTAGCGCCACCCCATCCTCTCCAGACCAGTCAGCTTGCAGTCTTCTACCCCTTTGGGGACTGCAACTGGCCGGGCGGGGAGAGGGTTAATCCTATGGCGTCATGGCCAGAGCCTTCCTCCCTCCCCACCTCCAGTCAGTTCCCACTTCTCCCCCCACCCCCCACCCCTCCGGTTCGGGCTGCCCTGCCGCCCGGCTAAGCTCCCGGGGCTTTCCGGGCCCGCGGACCCTAGGCCCAGGACGATCCGACCCGCGGACCCTATCCCCGTCTGGCTTCCTTCTGAGGCCTCGGGTGGGACGGGGAGGAGGAGGGTGGAGAGGGGTCCTGAGTCCACACTGAGTCAGGGTCCGGGGAAAGGAGAGGGTGTCTGTGCCAGAGGGCAGCCCTCGCCCCCTCCGATGCCTCCCCGCAGCACCATGGGGGCTCAGGACTCCGATAGGGCCGGGATCCCAGGACTGCTCGGAGAATGGGGAGGCGGACCCAGGAGCAGGGGCCTAAAGCGGAGACTCGGGGGCGCGGGTCAGGCCCCCTCCCCACACTTTCTCTAGGGCACAGTTCCCCGCCTGGGGTCACCGCCCCCTTCACCGCCCCCTCGCACCTCCCCAAGCCATCCTTGGTCCCGCCCTCTCCCTCCGGGTCCCTCCTTCCCTGACCTTCGTCCCTCCCTCTCTCCCTGCTCGCGACTCCTCCTCCTCCCGACTCCCTCCCGGCGCCGCTAAGTTTCTTCGCTCGACACCGCGCACAGACCCCGGGCCCGGCCCCGGCCCCGGCCCTGCGACCATGCTGTGCGGCCGCTGGAGGAGCCGCCACCGGCGGCACGAGGAGCCCCCGGTGCCGGCCCAGGTCGCAGCGCCCGTCGCGCTCCCGTCCCCGCCCGCACCCCAGGACGGCGGCAACAAGAGGCCCGGGCTGCGGGCGCTGAAGAAGATGGGTCAGTGAGCGGCTGGGGCGGCTCGGGGTGGGCGCGGACGGGCCCCGGCGGCGCAGCCTGGGAGGGTCGGGGTGTTCCGGCGAGCCGTTGGTGGGCTTCCCAATGGGGCTGTGGGGAGTCCGGCTAGGGATGGAAGGCCAGCACCGTTCCAGCGGGGGAGGGGAGGTCGCACCTGGGGTCACCCGAGGTCCTGGGGTCCGAGCGAGGCTCCCAGGATGGCTTTTGTTTTCCACCAGGGGGCGCCCTACCTTCGGGTCAGAAAGCCAGAGTTGCCTTCTCAGATTTGAGGGAAGTCAGTGGGGGAAAGGAAAAACTGTGGTTTATCAAGCATCTCCCAGACACTGGCCAGCACTGGGTGGTTACGGATGTGGTGCCCTTCAATCTTCTTCACATTCCTGAGAGGCAGGTGGTATAATCCCCATTTCACAGATGAAGAAGCTGACTCAGAGAAAGGAATTTGTCTATGACCACACAGCTAATAGAGGGCAAAAGTTGGTATGTACCCCACACTGCCCCTGGCCCCCTCTCAGAACCAGGGCAAAGTGGGACTGACTGGGGGGCTGAGGGCTTGAACGAGGGGGTTTACGTGTGAGAGTATTTTATACAATGTAAAATACTGTAAAACTGAAGTGGTGTAGTAGAACTGTGGTCGGTAGCATAGTTAATGAGGTGGGGCTGAGGCAACAGAGGGCAGGGCTGCCCGAAGACCTGTGTGAACCTTGGAGCAAAATTCAGAGGTCCCGATAGGTGGTCTTACCTTCTCTTTACCACTGTCCTCCACCCCTTGTTCTTTTTTACTTTTTTAAGATTTTTAAAATTTTTTATTTATTTTTTTTTTATAAATTTATTTATTTATTTTTGGCTGTGTTGGGTCTTCGTTTCTGTGCGAGGGCTTTCTCCATTTGCGGCGACCGGGGGCCACTCTTCATCGCCGTGCGCAGGCCTCTCACTATCGTGGCCTCTCTTGTTGCGGAGCACAGGCTCCAGACGTGCAGGCTCAGTAGCTGTGGCGCACGGGCTTAGTTGCTCCGCGGCATGTGGGATCCTCCCAGGCCAGGGCTCGAACCCGTGTCCCCTGCATTGGCAGGCAGATTCCCAACCACTGCGCCACCAGGGAAGCCCTTTATTTATTTTATTTATTTATTTTTGGCTGCATTGGGTCTTTGTTGCTGTGCACAGGCTTTCTCTAGTTGTGGCGAGGGGGGCTTCTCTTTGTTGAGGTGCACGGGCTTCTCATTGTAGTGGCTCCTCTTGTTGCGGAGCATGGGCTCTAGGCGCGGGGGCTTCAGTAGTTGTGGCATGTGGGCTCAGTAGTCGTGGCTCGTGGGCTCTAGAGCGCAGGCTCAGTAGTTGTAGTGCACGGGTCCGCAGCATGTGGGATTTTCCCGGACCAGGGCTCGAACCCGTGTCCCCGGCATCAGCAGGCGGATTCTCAACCACCACGCCACCAGGGAAGCCCCACCCCCCGTTCTTACTTCTACCTCCTCTCATTCATTTGACCTGAATTTATTGAGTGCTGTGTTCTGAGCACCGTGCCTGGCACTCTCCTTATGGAGACAGAGGACGCGGTCTCTGCCCTACCCTTCATCAATCACACATGCATTCCACAAACATTTATTGAGTGCCTATAGTATGCTCTGCCCTGGGGATTCAGCAACGAACAAGGCAGGCACGGTCCTGGCCCTCAGAGAGCTGAAGTACCAGCAAGGATGTCAGACAATGAAGCAAAGAAACAAGGCTATGAAGGAAGGACCAAGGTGCTAGCGAGCCCTGGCTGCACCCTGGAGCTGGAGGGAGACTAGAGTGAGGCAAAAGGAGAGAGGCAGGTGGAGGCTGGCTCCTCAAGGCCCCTACTTATAAGGTTATGGACTTTCTCTGGAGGGCAACAGGAGCCTGGGAAAGGTCTCAGGCCGGAGAAGAGAGGCAGGAATTGTGTAGAGTAGGGGTGGGTTGGACGAAGGCAGGGGTGAAACAAGGAGACCCACAGGAGGGAGGTTGAGGAGTCAGCTGGGCAAGCTGTGTGTGTGCGGGGGGGGGGGGACGGGGAGCTCAGAAGTGGGTCGGTACAGCCGAGATGGATTCCAGAACTACAGGGAGATGGACTGGGCTGGACTTTGCAGTTGGTGGGATCTGGAAGGTGTCTCTAATGGGTGGCGGCGTCATCATCCTGTGGTCTAAGGGGCAGTGGTGGTTTGGGGAGAGGTCGATGGCCATGGGGAGTTGAGGTGCTGCTGAGATAGTCAAGGGCTGATGTTGGGCCAGAGAAGCAGTCCCAGGAGTCAGCTGCCTGTGGGGGTTATGGGTACCATGGGAGGGCTGAGGTGATGCTCCTGCACACCTGCCTGCCTCCTCATTCCATACACTGTTGCTAAGCCCCGTCCGCATGCCAGGGCGCAGTGTCAGGGCTGGGGCTACGGAGATGGAGAACACAGCACCTTGCCCTGGGGGAATGAACAGTCTAGCGCCAGGAGCCACTTGTAGACAAATAATTACAGCTGAGCCCAAGACTCATTACCCTTTGGCTGAGTAACGCTGAACGGGAGCTCCGGGCACCCTGTGACAGTGACGCTCTTGGGAACTATGTGGGTGTCAGAATGCCATCTGGGCCACCCTCCCTCCCCCATGACTGCGGCACCGTCCTGTTGAGTGACTGCCTTCCGAGAGAGGAATGTCAAGTCTGTGGGGAATGACCCTTCCCCAGGCCTGACTGAGTCCAGAAACAGGTTGGAGGCGAAACCCAGGTGTCCTGGGGCCCAACTGCCCTGGCCATAAAGGCCAAGTCCTAGGTCTACCACCGAGGTAGCTTCCACGATGACCCCTGCAGCTGCTGCCTCTCCTGAAATGACCCTCAGGGCTGTGTCTTGTCACCGCCTTCGCCAAACCCCTTAGTCTAACAGAGGACAGATTTTCTTTCTGATCAGGTCAAGAGACTAGGGCAGGGAGTGGCTCAGAGTCAAAGGTGAAGAGGGGCCCAAGGAAAAGAAAGGGGGGCCATACTGGGGGAAACCGAGATGAGGGGGGATGGACCGCAGCCCCCGCGTTGAGTGGGAGTCATTTGTGGAGCCTAGGGTCCACTCCGCTCCCATCCCCTGCCCCCAGGCTGGGCTGCTGGCCTGGTCTGCACCAGGGAAGCCAGGGAACAGTTGAAGAGGCAGAAGAGGAGCCCAGGGAGCACCGCGGCAGGGCTGAGCTTGCAGTAGCCCAGATCCCACGTAATCCTCGGTCACCCCAGGGGAAGGTGCTGTCACTGTCCTCACAGATGAGAAACTCGAGGTGGAGGGGGTGAAGTCACCGGCCCAAGGCCGCGCGGCTAAGAGGCAGCGTCTGTCTGCCACCAAAGCCATCGTTTTCAATGAGGGCTCTTTATTTCTGGAATTAATGAATACTAATTAACACCTTTATAACACTGTGCGAGCGCTTTTGTCGTATTAGCTCATTTAATGTCACAACCTTATGAGGTAGGTGGGACCATTAGCCTCATTTTACGAGTGAGGAAACTGAGGTTCAGCGAGGTTCAGTAACTTGCCCCGGATTCCAAGCTGGGAAGTAGCTAAGAGAGGATTCGAACCCAGGAAGTCTGGCCCAGAGTCCAAGCTCCTAACACAATGAATGAATGAGTGATTTAAGCCTGGTGGGGAGGGGCCTGCTACACCCCTCCCCCATAGTGGCTCTGCCAGCTGCCAGGGGTGTCCTCATAGGGCTGCCAAAAAAAATATCAGTATGTCCCAAATTATGTAAATATTTGATACTAAAATATTATTTGTTGTTCATCTGAAATTCACATTTAACTGGGCATCCTGAACTTTGTCGGCAGCCCTGTCTCCCCAGAGCCTGGAACTGCCCCTGTGCCCCTGATGCTCCACCCGGCCCCTAATCCTCCCTGTGAGCAGAGCACTAAGTGGGCAGAATCTGTTCCCTTCCCTCCCCGGTCGGCACACACCACCAAGTGCCGCAGGGAAAGTGGGCTCTCCCGATGGCCTGCCCAGGGCATCTCCTGCAGGGTGAGTGGGGCTGCCAGGGGCGAGGTTGGCAGGTGGGGCAGTCTTCAGAGCAGCCCCCGGTCTGGGTAGGTGCCTGGCCTGGGTGGTGGGGGGGGTGGGCAGCCCTCCTGGTCACGCCGGTGTGTGCCAGGCAGGGCTGGGGGCTGGCTCTGTCCTGCCTCCTGGCCCCCCTCACCTCTCCTCCTTCCTCAGCTCTGAGGGGCCCCGCTCCACGATCTCAGCCCCCAAACAGGCTTCACGCCTGGTCTGGGCCTGCAGAGAAGAGTGCTGCCCCCTGTATCGTACTATGTCCACCCGGAGCGGGGGAAGCACCGCCTGCCTTTCTTGACTTTGTTGATGCTTCAAGGAATGTTATGGATTCTGGCACTGAGCTCCGCTAGGCTCTAGCCTTGGGTGTGGCAGCCAGCCAGGGCGAGGGGGACACGTTTGGTACCCGAGGTGCTGGGGCTACCTGCTGGCTTGAGGATTCCAGTGGGAAGGTGTTTGAGAGCCCTCGCTGTTGCCTGTCCCCTCCCAGAGCCTCATGGCCTCAGTCACCGGGGAAAAGCTGCTCTTCCTCCCCTCCCCCGTTGGCATGAAGCTGTCGGCTGTCGCTGTTCCCTGCATGTCTCACATTCCTGCTGGAGTCCCGTGAGCCCTTCCTGAGTGTGCACTGGCACACACACACACACACACACACACCTTAGTTTCCACGCCAAGCTGACCACCTCCCACCCACCAACCACACGCACACACACACCCCCCGATATGCACACACCACCCTACACACACCTTCACTCCTTACACACCCTGCTCTCTGCATACACACCCCGTGACCACACAGCACTCCCACCCCTGCCACCAGCCCACTCGGGCCTCTGCCCACGCCCTACACGGCCCCTGCATCCACCCCTGCCTTGGGCCACCCACACTGTTTTCAGCATACACAGCTAGTCCTCTCTGATCATCAGTGGCCCATCTGTGAGAAAGGTGGGATTGAAGGGCCAGGGATAAACTTGGCCTCCCCACAGCCCCTTCCAGCTCTGCCAGTGGGGCAGATTCCTGCCCCCAGCCTTGGCCCCAAACCACACACAGCCCAAACCGCCCAGGCTGCAGGTGGTTACTGGGAAACTGTGGTGCTGCCCGTTCCTCACCACCTCCCGGCCCCTTTCTGGGGGCTGAGATAAGCGGCTCAGGGAAGGTGTCTGGGCCCCAGCTGATGACACGGAGCTGGGCTGGGCGGGAGAGGGGCCCAGCTGGAAGCCGTGGGAATGAGGAGCAGGGATGGAGCAGAATACCCGGGTCCCTCTTCCCTCCCGGGCACTGCCTCGGTTTCCTTCTTTGTTATCATTTACTGTGAGCCCCCTGTGGGCGGGCCTCAGACAGAGAGCCCTGTGTGCTCCTTCAGTCACACAGAGCCCTTTGGGTGAGGCCCCCCAACTCTCAACGCGCTCCAGCTGCCCTGTGACCCTGGACAAGTTCGTTAGCTGCTCTGTGCCTCTTTAACAGCTTTATTGAGAATTAATTCACATCCCATACCATTGAGCCATTTAAAGTGTACAGTGGTTTCTGGCATTACATTATTATTATTATTATTTTTTGGCTGTGCTGTGTGGCATGCAGGATCTTAGTTCCTCCACCAGGGATCGAACCTGTGCCCCCTGCATTGAAAGCGCGGAGTCTTAACCAGTGGACCGCCAGCGAAGTCCCTTAATTTTTAAAAATTGTGGTAAAATATATATAACATAAAATTGGCCATGTACACCATTCTGAAGTGGGTAATTCAGTGGCATTAATTACATTCACAATGTTGTGCTATTTCTAAAACTTTTCCATCACCCTAAACAGAAACTCTGTAACCATTAGGACATAATTCACCATTCTTCCCTTTCCCCAGCCCCTGGTAACCTCTAATTTACTTTCTGTCTCTGAATTTTTAAAATTGAGGTATAAGTGATATAAAATCAGTTTCTATGAATTTGACTGTTCTAGGTACCTCATTTAAATGGAATCGTACATCATTTGTCATTTTGGGTCTGGCTTATTTCCCTTAGCATAATGTTTTCAAGGTTCATCGATGTTGTAGCAGAGATCAGATTTCACTCCTCTTTATGGCTGAATAATTATCCCACTGTATGCATAGACCACATTTTGCTTATTCATTCATTTGTTGATGTACGCTTGGGTTGTTTCCACGTTTTGGTACTGTCTGTCCTCATTTTTACTACTGTTATTTCGTGATTGTTCCCCCACCTGCTCGGTTGAGGTGGCCATGGTGCTGGCCCAGCCCAGCTCCAGGTTCAAGGCAGAGATGGATAGATAGAGAATCCACGGAAACCACAGGAGGCTTGCACGCCTGCTCCAAGCAGGTAGGAATGAGGTCGAGGAAACATCTGTGGGTTTGGATCTGGCAAGACCGATAAATATTTACTGGGTGGCTAGGCAGAGGACCAGGCCCCTCTCAGCATCACTGCCCAGGGCCTGGGCCTGCCTCCTGACCTCACGCCCTTACCTCCCTTGGTCCTGCCCTTCCCATCTGACAGATGAGCCCCCTCACTACCCCAGGGTTCAGAAGCTCAAGCAATGGAGAAATAGAGGCACCCACCCAGGGACTCAGCACCTGGCCCAGCCTGGCACTTCACCCTCATTCTGTGTGGCTTTTCCTCTGGCAGTGTGGTTGGAGGACAGTGTGGTCCAAGGGGCAGTGTGATCCGGGGGCCTGTGCTGGTTGGGTGGGCAGAATGGAATGTCACCCCTTCCCCCAGCAGGCTCCCGGGGAGCTGGGGGTGAGGGCCAGGAGTAGGGGCCTCTCCTCAACGTGGGAACCTGTCCCAGTGGGGGGCTGGTCGGGAGCTCAGGCTGCCTTTCTCCATGTCCTGTTTGCAGCAGACTCTGGACAAAAGAGGCCCTCAGTGACTCACCTCCATTTCCAGCCTTAGTCATTCACCAAGCCGCCTCCTCCCCATCCTCCCCACCTCTGGCCTTGGCATCACAGGGCTGGCCCAGTCAGGGGAGGTGGCTCCAGCTGCAGAGCCTGGTTGTCATGGGAATGAGGAGTCCCCTTTCCCATAGCTGAGGAGGTGGTGGAGGGGTGGGCTCACCCCTGGTGGCACTGCAGGTTCCCCTGAATGCCCTGCCCCCCCCTCTGTTGTTCCTCAGGATGAGAGAATGCAGAGGTTGCCTGGATGTGGGGATAGGGGCCTGAGGGTCTGGTGAGTCTCTTGGCCTGGCACATGCCAAGTTCCAGCTCTTTACCTGGAAGAAGGAGGGTTCCACCTCCCCTTCCTAGCTAGGTGGCACTGAGTGGGCATTGACCCTTCCAGAAGGCCACAGTCTAAACCCTGAGAGACCCCTTGGAGCCATTAAGGTCACAAATTGGCCCCAAGGGGGACCATAGCCTCTTAAGGATGGCAGGTTTCTCCTCCTGCCCCTGAGTCCATGATTCTCCATAATAGTCACTCTCAAAGTCATAAGGTAGGTTTTTAAACATACAGATGCCCAACCCCCAACCTGTACCTGCTGGACGAGAATCTCTGGGTCATGGGTTTTGCAACCTCCACCAGGTGATTCTGATGCACAGCTGGAGTTGAGAAACCCTGACCCACAAGGCTGCTGCCCTGACATCTGGACAGATGGCTCAGGGCTGGGGCTAGAATGCACTTAGTCCCCAGCTGTCTGTCCATCTGCCTCCCCTTTCAGAAAACACTGGCTGCAAGCCTGGCTCTGGGACAAGCACTGAGGTGAGGATATCCCAGTGCTTGGGCTTATTAAGGTCCACTGAAATTACAGTTTAGGTGGGGTGATTAATTAAAGTAACAAGTGTTGCTGGTGGTCAGGGAAGGAGAACTCCTATTTGAAGACAAATCAGGAAAGACTTCCTGGAGGAGGTGGTCCTTGAAGGACTCCAGTGTGAGGAAGAGACGGGAGAAGGATCCTACAAAGGCTCCTGGAGAGAGTGAGAGGAAGGCCCAGGAATTTAGACTTGATTCCTCGGGTCAGGGTTTGCAGCTGGGCAAGCAGGGTCCTTGGGACCACAAAGCCTAAAGCCAAACCCAGTATTGGGAGCTTGTTAAAATAAAGGGAGGAAGAGAGGCCCACTGTCTTGTTTCCTTTGGCCCACACAGTGGTGTTTTGGGGTTTTTTGTTTCAATTTGATTTAATTGCCAACATTGAAAAATCTGGAGGCGTCACATATAAACCCAGATTCGGTTCTCTGGGAACTCTGGGCCTTCATCCACTCCTGGCTGCCTCCGTCCTTCCCTACATTTTGTCTGGTTCCCACACGTTCTATTGTCCCATGGCTCATAAACCTTTGGTTTTGACCCCTGCTGAGGCAGATCTGAGCAGGGTGTGGCCCTACCAGGATGGGCAGCATTTTGACTGAATTTTGGATTTTGTAGCAGCTACTATTGTGGTCTCCATTTTATGAATGGTGAACATGAAGCTTAGAGCAGTCACAGGGTAGTGCCACCAAGGCCGTGTAACTGGGAAGTGACAGAGCTGGTATTTGACTCCTCGGACCCTGCTCTTTCCTAGGTCCTCAAGCCCAGGGTGGTTGCAGGGAGCTGGGGAGGGAGGAGGGTAGAAGGAGCAGAGGGGTCAGTGTAGTGGCCAAGGGCGAAGGTGCTGGAGCCTGACCTCCAGGGTTTGAAGCCTGCTTCTGCCACTCCCCAGCCATGGAATTCTGGCAAGTTGCTGAAGCATCTCTGCACTTGTTTTCTCGTGTGTTAATACATGAGTGGGGTCTGGCATGTAGTAGGTACTTTGTAAGCATTTTGTCTTATTAAGAAAGATGGACACTGTGACTGGAGAGCACATGTGGGCTCAGGGGTTACACGGGGTTGTGACAGTGGCTGGGCAAGGGGGATACCAAGTGTCACAGGAGATCATGCTTTCAGCTGGGCCCCACCAGGGCATCTGGAGATCAGTCCCAGGCTGGCCAAGGCAGGACTGGGCCTGGCATGCTTGGCCTGAGACCCTGGAGCCAGAGTGACCTCTGCTGTCCTCCCTTGTCTTCGGGAAAGCAGAGATGAGGAGCTTGGGTTGCAGCAAGAAAGATTTAGGTTAGATAGTGAGACTACCCTCTTGATGGTCAGGTTTTCGTGTCAAGGGAAAAGGCTATTGATGGCAGATTCTAGGCTTGAAGGCTGGAGGCCGTGATGGAGGGGAGTGGCAGAAAGAGTGACCTTTAGCGAGGCCTGAGTCCCAGGCGCTGCCTTGAGCTCTGCTCTGAGGGCCTCCAGAGGAGGCTGCTTGACAGGGAGGAGGGCAGACCTGTTACTGGCACCCCTCCCGGGGGGCCTGGGTGGGACACACCAAGCACAGGCCGTGGGGCCAAAAAGCCTATAGCCAAAGCCAGTGTTGGGGCCTGTTACAGGGAGAGGAAGAGCTGCCTGGGAGAGTTTGCAGAGGCTTGGGCAGGGAGGCCGCACCTCCCTGCTGGGAGGAGGGTGGCGGGAACCTGCAGGCAGGGCCGGCCAGGATGCCCATGGCCTCCCGCCCCCGCAGGCCTGACGGAGGACGAGGACGTGCGCGCCATGCTGCGGGGCTCCCGGCTCTGCAAGATCCGCTCGCGGACATGGAAGAAGGAGCGGCTGTACCGGCTGCAGGAGGACGGCCTGAGCGTGTGGTTCCAGCGGCGCATCCCACGCGCGCCTTCGCAGCACATCTGTGAGCTGGGACCCGGGCGGGCGTGGGCAGGCGGGGGACAGTGGAGGCCCGGCCCCGCCGCCCTGACCCGGCCGCGCGCGTCCCGTCCCTCTCCGCAGTCTTCGTGCAGCATATCGAGGCTGTCCGGGAGGGCCACCAGTCCGAGGGCCTGCGGCGCTTCGGGGGCGCCTTCGAGCCGGCGCGCTGCCTAACCATCGCCTTCAAGGGGCGTCGCAAGAACTTGGACCTGGTGGCGCCCACGGCCGAGGAGGCGCAGCGCTGGGTGCGCGGTCTGGCCAAGCTGCGCGCGCGCCTCGATGCCATGAGCCAGCGCGAGCGCCTCGACCAATATCCTCCCCCCGGCGGGGAGGGCAGTGGACCGCGCGGGGAGAGGGGCCGGCCCTGTGCCGGGATCAGGCCCAGGGGAGGCGTGGCTCCGCCCTTAGGGACCCGCGGTTTGAGATAGAGCCCCTTGTCTTCAGAACTGAGGGTGGTGACGGGGCATCCTGTCTCTGGGGAGCCCGGTCCCGTGGAGGACGTGCGGCTGGGGCACTCAGGGGGTCCACAGGCTGAGGGGAAAGCACAGCCCCCAAATCCGGGAGCCCCCAGGGCGGGGGTGAGGGTATGCCATACCTGCCAGTTACCTGTCAGCAGGGGGCGGGGCCCAGCCTGTTTCTAGTATTTCCTGAGCACCCACACCTGGATCCACTTCTATCTGCATCGAGCAGACTCCAACCAGGACAGTAAGATGAGCTTCAAGGAGATCAAGAACCTGCTCCGCATGGTCAACGTGGACATGAACGACATGTACGCCTACCGCCTCTTCAAGGTGGGCATCTGCCACCATTCTGACCTCTGCTCTCTGCCTTCCCCCAGCCATCTGAGTCATCGGTTCCCTCCCCCCTTCCCACCCCCCAGCTTTTGTGGTGAGTGGCCTCTCTCTGCAGAAAGGCCACATCTGGGCCTAGGTACACTTTCATCCCAGTGAAGCCACTGGGCCAGGATGGGAGTGCTGGCCCAGAGCTCCTTTCCTCACCCTCAGGCAGAGCCCAGGTAGGGAGGACCTCGGGCTCATGGGTACACACAGGAGCACACCCCCCTCCACTGTGGCATGTGTGGCACCTCCACACGTGACCGTGTACACCCCACATGTGGGAGCACAGACAGGGGCCCACAGAGGTGGGCTCTGCATCCGTGGCCCAGTTGGATCACGTGGAGACACCTGTGTGGATGTTGACTGTGACTCCAAAAGACAGGAGGGCCATGGCACCTGTGCACCTGGGCCGATAGCACCACGTGAATTCTGTTATGTGTTGCTCATTGACCCTGGGTGTGAACGTGTGAGGGTGAGAACGGTAGCGTATACACACGGGAAGGGGGGATTCTGGCACCGGGCCTCAGCCCTGCCCAGGGCTCACAGTTTTTCCTCCTACATCTTGATTCTTGGAGTAGGTCATGGGGCAGAGGAACAGGTAATGAACCCAGGAGTCCTTTCTTAGAATCCCAGCCCTGCGATTTAGCAGCTGTGTGAGTCTGAGTGAGACCCGGAGCCTGGCTAGCTTTCAGTTTCTCCACCTGTGAAACTGCGGACAACGCCTCCTTCCCAGACATGGTGGATGACGGGTGTGTCGGCGCAGGCCAGCTCTCCCAGGGTGTCCTCCTCCTCTGAATCTCTCCCTCCTGCTCTCCAGGAGTGTGACCGCTCCAACAATGAGTGGCTGGAGGGGCCTGAGATCGAGGAGTTTCTGCGACGGCTGCTGAAACGCCCCGAGCTGGAGGAGATCTTCCATCGGTACTCGGGCGAGGACCGGGTGTTGAGCACCTCCGAGCTGCTGGAGTTCCTGGAGGACCAGGGTGAGGATGGCGCCACGCTGGCCCACGCCCGGCAGCTCATCCACACCTATGAGCTCAACGAGACAGGTGAGGGGTCTGACAGATGGGGCTGGGGCCAACACGGCCCAGGGCTCGGCATCTGACAGGTCCGGGTTCCCAGCTAAGTGGGCTCTGCTATTACAGGCTGTGGGCACCATCTTGGGCAGGTTACCTTGCCTCTCTGAGACTCAGCTGCCACATCTGTAAAATGGCATAGTAATGTACCGTCCTCACAGGGTTGGGTTGAAATTAAATGGCATAACTTGGGAGTCCCCTGGTGGCCTACTGGTTAGGATTCCAGCTTTTCACTGCCGTGGCCCGGGTTCAATCCCTGGTCGGGAAACAGATCCCGCAAGCTGTGAGGCGTGGCCAAAAAAAAAAAGGCGTAACTTACGTAGAGTCCAGTCAGTAGGCAGGTGCTCACTATTACTAAGTTGAGTGAGCTTTGAGGCATTTTAGGGCCAAAGGGGTCCCCCGTGATGCGCTCTTCTGCCCATTCCTTCAGCCAAGCAGCATGAACTGATGACTCTGGATGGCTTCATGATGTACCTGTTGTCGCCTGAGGGGGCTGCCCTGAACCTGGCCCACACGTGTGTGTTCCAGGACATGAACCAGCCCCTGGCCCACTACTTCATCTCCTGCTCCCACAATACCTACCTGACCGACTCTCAGATCGGTGGGCCCAGCAGCACCGAGGCCTATGTTAGGTACCATAGTGGGGGGGATGGTGGGAGTGAACATGTCTGGGAGCCAGTTTGGGGATGGACATGGGGCTCAACTCCCGCCCTGGGCTTCCTGGGGCCTACCTGGGGGCCTGTCCATTGCCCTGCTCTGTGCCACCCACATGACACCTTGCCCATCCATCCATCTGTCCGCAGAGCCTTTGCCCAGGGATGCCGCTGTGTGGAGCTTGACTGCTGGGAGGGGCCAGGAGGGGAGCCGGTCATCTACCATGGCCACACCCTCACCTCCAAGATCCTCTTCCGAGATGTGATCCAGGCAGTGCGTGACCACGCCTTCACTGTGAGCCCTGGGACCCCCACGCCCAGCCCCAGAGCCTTCCCCATGACATCAGCTGGTCTCGGTCCTTCCAAAAGAAACCCCTGGGACTTCCCTAGTGGTCCAGTGGTTAGGACTCTGTGCTTCCACTGCAGGGGGCATGGGTTCGATCCCTGGTCAGGGAACTAAGATCCTGCATGCTGTGGCGTGGCCAAAAAAACCCCAAAACAAAAACCCCCCAAAACAAAAGAAACCCCTGCCCAGAGACTCACTTTCACCAAGTGCTGCTGGGACAGCTGCCCAATGGGGGTAGAATAAAGCTGGGTGAGAGGCTCCCTTCTCCCACCCTTATATTTAGTAAATGTATTAAAATAGTAAAATTTCCAGAAGAAAACCTTGTGGGTAGGGAAGGACATTTTAATCATGACTCGCAAAGAGAAAATCGTGAAAGAGAGGCTCAGTGTTGCACCTACATAAAATTGCAACTTCTGTCGAGCTATACAAACCTTACCATCAACAAATGATGGGCTGGGACCAAAAGTGTGCAACCTAAACGACATGGTCAGTGTCATTAACAGATAAAGAGCATTTATAAAAGAAAAACATTCCTGCAGCCACCCTCAGCTCCCCAGACAGTCCACCCCTTCCCCAAGGCCCCAGATCTGACCTCTGCCCCTCCACGTACACACTGACCCCAGTGTGTCCCACATCCACTCACTCAGTCTCCCCCAGAGTGGGTTCTCCAGAGCCCTGCCTTTGCCTGCCTGTCCTGAAAGGGGTGGGGGGCCGGGCATAGCAGGGGTCCTGCTGGGGGAGGGGTGAGTGACTCTGAGCTGCCGCCCCTCCCTCCCACAGCTGTCCCCGTACCCTGTCATCCTGTCCCTCGAGAACCACTGTGGGCTGGAGCAGCAGGCTGCCATGGCCCGTCACCTCCACACCATCCTAGGGGACATGCTGGTGACGCAGCTGCTGGACTCCCAGAACCCTGAAGAGCTGCCGTCCCCAGAGGTGATGCTCCCGGACCCCCAGCCTGGGTGGGGGGAGGGTCTGGCTCCGAGGTCCACCATCCACCTCCCTTGTTCAGGCCCCCTCCCCTCTCTCTGTCTTAACCTTCCTCCGCTTCTCCGTTCATCTGACATCTGCCACCCTGTGGTCTTGTCACTTGTCTGCCTTCCATTTTGACTAGACATACCCCACCCTCTCACCTGGCATCGAAGGCCCTCTACGACCTGGCCCTGACCTCCCCGCTCTGCCTCCTGCCCACGGAGTCCCTGCAGGCTCGGCCATTCCCATCTCGAAGGCCTTGGTTGACACTGTCTGCTCCACCTGCAGCTCCCTTCCTAGCCATCTGTGCTCGCCAGGCTCCACCTGCTTAGAGCTCTAGCTCAGCACAGAGGGCCTCTTCCTGCGGCCGTAACAACTTCCTCAGCTCTCTGGCCAGAAGTGGTCCATCCTCCTTTCCTCCCAACCCCCAGAGCATTTTATCTGCCCCTTCAGGACATTTATCCTTTTTAGGCTCTTTGAGAAAACTCTCCTCCTACTCCCAATCCCAAATTATGCAAGGAATGTAGATTCACCTTTGTGTGTGATTTGATTTTTTTATCAGTATGAAAATAACATACATATGGTAAAAGAAAAAATGGAGCCGCAGAAAAGCATACACAATGAAAAATGGATTTTCCTCCACTCAGGCTCCCCCCTGTCCTATTTCTGAAGAAGTAATCATCTTCAACAGTGTCTTGTGAATCCTTCCAGAACTTTCCCATGCATATATATAGCTATGTACATAGCTATCTTCTCCTTCAAATGGTACACAAAGAAGATCATGTGAACACATATTCTACACGCGCTTCTTTCACATGAGATCTTTTTTGAAGAGAGCACCTACTCTTTCAACCCTGAGCTGTCTCATTCATTTTATTGGCTGCTGTGTAGTATGCTGATGCTTAGAGGGGCCCCATTAGCCAGTCCCCTGTGGATAGAGCTGTTTCCCTCATAGGTTTCTTCCTATTAGAAACATCACTCATCTCTGTCTCCTTCGCTGCTCGCCACCCGGGGCCAGCCCCTCACACAGTGGTGGCTGAATGATAGACTGACCGGCTGACATAGGGGCCAAAGGGCTTAATTGTTCCGTGTTGGTCTCTACAGCAGCTGAAAGGCCGGGTCCTGGTGAAGGGGAAGAAGCTGCCAGCTGCTCGGAATGAGGACGGTCGAGTTCTATCAGACCGGGAGGAGGACAACGAAGACGAGGACGAAGAAGAGGAGGCGGGAGCCGCAGAGCAGAGGCGGCGGGTGAGTGGGCCTGGCTGGGCCGGCCCGGGCTGGGCAGGGGCTTGATACCACTGTGGAGCTTGGGGGCAGGTGGCAGAGGGAAGGAAGGTGGGAGGACCAGGGGTCTGGAGTGGGCAGACCCCCGCTGAGGCTCGTCTCCCAGGCTAAGCAGATCTCCCCGGAGCTGTCGGCCCTGGCCGTGTACTGCTGTGCCACCCGCCTGCGGACCCTGCGCTCTGCCCTGCCCCAGCCCTGCCAGGTCAGCTCCCTCAGCGAGCGCAAGGCCAAGAAGCTCATCCGAGAGGCAGGTAGGAGCCAGGACGTCGGGCCTCTGGGGGACCTGCAGGCTCCTGGTGGGTGGTAGATGTTGAAGTTGATCTGGAAAGGAGTGCGGAAGGGCTTCGGGGGCAGTGAAAAGAGGGGCTCAGGGAATGAGTGCCCAGCACATGCCCAGCACCGGGCCAGGCGTACATAGAGGGAAAAGGGCACAGGGAAGAGGGAGGCTGCTGTCTGCCTTCACCAGCTCACAGCCTGGTGCTGGGGCCAGACATAGATGGAGAATTACTGTGCAGGGTGATCAGTCGGGCATGACAGGCATGACGGAGGCTGGGGAAGCCCAGCAGGAGGGGGTGAGATCAGAGAAGGGTTCCCGAGCAGGTGATGGCTGAGAAGACACCTGACTGAAGGATGAGGAGGAAGCAGCCAGGTGAGGAGGGGGAGGGGACTTCCAGACAGGAGGAGCAGGTTGCCCCAAGGCCTGGAGGCTTGAGGTATAGGAAGGGTTCCTGGAACCGGAGGCATGGCTGGAGGAGTGCTTGTGGGATGAGCCATGAAAGACAGGGGATGCCAGCCTAGGGCCAGGTGCTCCACCCACGGAGTCGACTTGGGGGGGGAGGCAGTGCCAGGCGGCGGGAGCGGGGGGGGGGGGGGTCCCTGCCCCTCTCTGGACTTCAGCAGCCTCCTTGTGAGGACCCCCGTCCCCTCATCAGAGAGAACAAGGAGCGGGGGCAGGGGAGCTGGGGATGGGAGTTCAGCCTCTGTTCCCAGCTTGTCTCTGGAGGTGGGGGAGGGGAGGTGACAGGCCCTGGCACCCGGTGAGCCACAGCCCAGGGGCTGTCACAGTCCTGCCCCAACTCTCCCTCAGGGAACAGCTTCATCAGGCACAATGCCTGCCAACTGACCCGTGTCTACCCACTGGGGCTGCGGATGAACTCCGCCAACTACAACCCCCAGGAGATGTGGAACTCGGGCTGTCAGCTGGGTGAGTGGGAGCAGCAGGAGAGGGGGTGGGCAGGGGGCCACGGAGGCCCCGGCGGTGATGAGGCCACACAGCTTTCCAGAAGGTGGAAAAATGAGTCTTGTTGATGACAATTATTAAAAGACTGATCAACAAGGAAGGTGGGGAAACACAAAGCAGGCTCGTTTGTGTAAACGAGCCAGTGTACAATCTCAAAACTTTTCATGAAGGTGGAAATTAAAAACCTCCACTCCCATGTGCCCCTCACATACACACACACACCCCGGCAGTCCCCACTAAGTCAACGCTGACGAGCGTGTGCTCTGGAGGGACGCTGAGCAGCGCCAAAGGAGAGGAGCCTGGTCCCCTTGGGGGCAGGTAGGGCAGCATCTGGCTTCCTTGGATCCTGGCTCTGGCCCGGCCCCAGGCCCAGCCCCACCCTCCGGTTCCAGCCGCGGAGGCTGGGTTCCCTGGCTGCCGTGAAACCCCCCAGCCATGGTAGGGGTGGGATAGCACTACCCAGGCAGTGGGACCCTGAGCCCTCTCTAGAGAGAGCTGAGTCCTTGCCCCATGAGGTGTGTCTGGCGGGGAGGGCAGTGAGACTCCTGAAACCGAGCAGTGAAGAGAGGGCCACTAAGAGCCCCTGCCCTGCCCCCGCTGTGTCCACAGTGGCCCTGAACTTCCAGACGCCAGGTTATGAGATGGACCTCAATGCCGGGCGCTTCCTTATCAATGGGCGGTGCGGCTATGTCCTGAAACCTGCCTGTCTGCGGCAGCCTGACACAACCTTTGACCCTGAGTGTCCTGGAACCCCCAGAACGACCTTCACCATCCAGGTCAGCAGCCTGGACCACACCCTGCCTGGGGTCCCTGTCTGCGGGGTGCCAGCCTGAGGATAGCAGAGGCCTGGGGACAGCTTGAGCGAGGGCGGTCCGCCTCCGGGTCCTGAGCGGGAGGGCCGGTGTGAGCCCCGCGGGCCAGGCTAGCTCCCCTTCCTCCCCCGCAGGTGCTGACTGCGCAGCAGCTGCCCAAGCTGAACGCCGAGAAGCCAAACTCCATCGTGGACCCGCTGGTGCGCATTGAGATCCACGGGGTGCCCGCAGACTGCGCTTGCAAGGAGACCAACTACGTGCTCAACAATGGTGGGGGCCCTGCTGGGGCGAGCTGGGGGCAGACAGCGGGGAGCGGGGCAGGTGCAGGGCGGGCTCTTGACGGACAGGCCTGCGCCCTAGGCTTCAACCCCCGCTGGGGGCAGACCCTGCAGTTCCAGCTGCGGGCTCCGGAGCTGGTGCTGGTCCGGTTCGTGGTAGAAGATTATGACGCCACGTCCCCCAATGACTTTGTGGGCCAGTTTACACTGCCTCTCAGCAGCCTGAAGCAAGGTTGGTGGGGTTGATGGGGGTGGAAAGAGAAGGGGGGCTGGGCCTCCAAGACCCTGTTCACCCAGGCTGCCCACTCCCTCCAAGAGCCTGCCCTAAGCCAGCCCGAGCTGGGCCCAGCCTCCAGCCCCCAGGGCTGGGATGCGGTCTCTGCCCCACACGCCTGGCCCTGCGGTGCAGTGGGCAGAGAAGCTGACACTGGGCTCCCCTCCCGGCAGGATACCGCCACATCCACCTGCTTTCCAAGGACGGGGCCTCACTGTCACCAGCCACCCTCTTTGTCCACATCTGCATCCAGCGCTCCTGACGGCACAGCTGAGCCACCCTGGGTTCTGCAGGTGCCAGTCTGCATCCCTCAGCGGAGGCCCTCTCCTCCTCCGGAGTGGAGGGGTGACGGAGGGCCAGCCCCTCCAGCCTCCCACTTAGCCTGCCCGCCAGGCTCTGTTCTCAACTGGGTGCTGAGGGCCGCCTCAGCCCCTCCTGAAGAACAGGCAGTTGATCTTTTCCCTGGGCCATGAGATGCCCCCAGCTCCTCGGGTGCTCAGCCCACCTGGTCGTCGTGGCTTCTGAAGAGCCAGGCCTGTTGCTGCCAGGAGACTTGGGGAGCAGGACACGTGAGCCCTTGGCCACTCTCTGCCCCATCCCAGCCTCCTTCCCACAAGGAGTCCAGCCACCCCCTTGCCCCCTCCCCAGGCGTTAGCCACCCCCTAAGGCCCTCCTTCCCCCTCCAGGCTTTCTGGGCTCCTCCCTCCAGCTCTGGAACCTGAGCGCTGCTCCCTTGTTAAAGCAAGCAGGGGCGGGGAGGCTCAGCCCTGGGGAAACGTAGGAGGAGATTTTTAACTTGTCTTAGAAGAGCCCTGGAGAGGACAGCAGAACAAAATAAAGAAGCAAGTTTATTTTACCATTGCTACCCCCTGAGCACCTCTGAGGCCACACCCACAGGCCTATGAGGAAGGACGGGGCAGAGGGAGCGTCCCTTGGGCTTCTTGCTGCATCTGGGCTCCCTGTCTAAGACAGCCAGGGGTGTTGGAGGAGCTGCCGCAGCTCAAAATAGCCCTGACCCTTCCTCTTGGCTCAAAGCTGCTGCCAGCATCACAAGACTGTGAGGACAGCGGTTCACAAAGCCACCCCCACAGCACGTACACCAGGGGCCTTGGATGGGGAGGGGGCAGGTGGGTGGGCTTCTGCCAGAGCAGGATTGTTATGGCCCTCAAGGGGGCGGGGACAGGCCTCTGAGGGACTCCAGGCAGAGTCCCTCTTTCCAGGCTCAGCTGGGTTCGAGGCCCCTGTCTGCTCAGTAGACGAATCCCAGAGACCTGGAGCTCTCCTTCTACCAGCCAACCAGCCTTCTAGACAAAGGCCTGGAAAGCAGCGGGCCGCCCCAGGCCCCCCTAGAGATGCTGGGAGAGCGTGCCCAGACATCAGAAGACAGAATGCAGAGGAAACCTATCAGAAAGGTGACTTTCTGGGATTAAATGTGGAGCCCTGGCATCTGGGGTTCCCTCAAGCAACAGCACCAACACTGAACAAGGGTTGAGCTTGATGGCAGTTCCTGAGGGTGGCCTGGGGCAGGGGCTGGGCTGGGCTGGGGCTGGAAGCTGCTCCCATAGAACCCAGGGCTGGGCTGTCTCCACCTTCCTGCCATGACCTGATGCAGGAAGTGACAGCCTCACCCTGCTCTCGGTTTACACTGAGAGGGGCATTTGGTTCTGATGAATTAGTGTGTCTGAAAGAAGACAATCAGACTCTGAAGGGGCCCAGATGCCCCCCTGTCCAGGAACCATGAAGGAAGGGGCTGGGCGGCCTTGGTACACAGCACTCACGGCTCTGAGGAGAGGCAGGCGGCCAAACTGCAGCCGCATGGTGCGGGGCATGGTGAGGCCAGGTCCAGTGTTGGGGTATGAAGGGCAACTGAGAGTTGTCCGGTCCCCCTGGGCTGGGGCTCCTGTCAGGTGAACACGGGCGCCCCGGCTGAGCCCCCCATCCTGCTTCTCGTCTCCGGTTTGGTGAAGCAGAGGAAGGGTTTACTGCTAGGAGAAGAGCCCGAAGGCTGGGAAGATGGCCTTCAAAGGGCGAGAGTCTTTAAGGCAAAAAAGCTGACAGGAACTGATTATGGGAGCTGGGGGCAAAGAAGAAACACAGCTCATAATTCTGGAGACCCCTGGGTGGAGACCACCCACAGGGCTGTGTTCTCCCAGCCCAAACCTAAGATGGGAACGAAGGCCTGAAGGCCCGCTTTCAGGAGCTGGAGTCAGCTGGTCCGGGGCTGGGGAGAGACATTAGGTGGGGGTCTAGGAGGACCGGGAAAAGGCCTCATGGATGATCCCAGGGGCAGATCCTGTGTCCTCTCAGGGTGCCACTCAGGGCCCAGGTTCCCTGGGAAGGGGCTCGGAGGCACCAGCCATGGGGGGGGAATGGATGAAAATGTCCAGAGGAAGAGAAGAGGGGGTGGGCGGGGGGGACACACATGACACACAGGAAGTCTAGATGCGGTTTCTCAGGCCCTTCCTGGGAAACCTTTCTGGTTCAGTGGGACCTGCCAGCCTGCAGCATTAAAAGCACCTCCGGTGTCTCAACAGAACCACCTGGCCCCTGGCCCGCAAGGGGAGGTGTGACACCTGGACAAGTGGGAGGGGCGGTGCCTGCGCCCCCCGTCAGAGGAGCCACGCTGCCCTGGACCGAGGGTGCTGGCGCAGAGGCTGGCTGCTGCTCTTACACAGAGGAGCCTGAGTCAGCACCGGCTCCTTGCGGGCGGGTGGGAGAAGTTAGGGGCAAAGCGCCAAGCTGGCCCTGAAAGGGCAGCCTTGCCAAAGGAAGGTGTTCAGAAGTTGCCCGGTGCTATGGTCACGAGGGCCTTCCCTGCAGAGCGAGAGGGCTCCAGCCCAGGCCGGGGGCTGCGTCGGTTCCACTGCCACCTGCTGACCAGAGGAATACAGGAGGGCGGGAGGGTTTTGTTCAGCTGCTTCCTTTATTAGAAACAAGTGAGCTGTACCAAGCAGAACAACAATGCATTTGGCATTTCTCCCCCCACCCCGGAAATGGATGCCCCTCCCACAGCCTGGAGAAAAGCCAAGACAGAAAGGTGAAGCTTCCCACTTCCCTGTTTCTGGATGCGGCGCCCTGCCGGCAGGCAGTCAATATTCTTGCACTGAATTGAGTGAAATTTTCCCCACGGCCTCCCTAGGGACGGTCTGTTTGCAGGCCTGCCGTCACCTTGCAGTAGTAAACCACAGCCCTGGCTCTCCTCTGGTTCTGGGGCAGGCGGGCCAGGCCTCAAGAAGGCTGCCCCTGGGTGAGGAGGCACCGGCCAGAAATATGCTCCTGCCCACCCCCGCCTCCCCCGGCCTGGCGCCACCCTCTCCCGGGCTGTAGCTCTGTGAAGCTATCCAGGCCTCTGGGTCATCTTTGGGCAAAGAATTCAAGACACCCACCCTGGGCTTCAGCAAGTATGTGACGGCAGTTAGAAGGGAGCTGCAGGCAAGGCCTGAAATTTTCCATAAATTTTCCATAAACCTAGGTGTTGAAGTGGCTTGGTGTGGGCTGGCCTTCAAACCAGACGTCCGCGTCTTCGGAAGTGGGCACGCGTTGGGGAAACGAGCCCTATGGAGTAGACCTCAGTCGAGCTGAGGCCTCCTTTCTCCCCAGCTCTCTCCTTACAGAGACAGGAGGCCGTGGGAATGTGCCACAGGGTCAGGGGTCAAATGCAGAGTCAATCCAAAGGCAGGAGTAAACATCTGGAACATGGAGTCCGAGAGCCCAGCGCTGAAGGCAGAGGGCAAGGGCCACACCCGGGAAGCCCACCAAGAGCAGCTGCCCAAGGCAGGTCCCCACGGATGAGTATGGAGGCCCCGGGGCCTTTCCCTCGTTGGGTTCAAGCCAGCCACGGGCCCACCATCCTGCAAGGCCCCAAACCCCAAGCACTGGTTCTCTCTGAGCTCTCTGACCTGAAATCCTGGAAGGAGTTGAGTGAAGAACCCAGGGACTGTTTGGGCAAAAAGGAGACTAACAGCAGCCACCGAGCCGACTCCTGCAGACCTGGGCGGCGGCACTGAAGGCGGCAGGGTCCCTACCAGAAGACAACGGCAGAGTCCAAGGAGCAGTCGCAGGGTTTTGGAGGGAGACATTGGGACCTCTCCAGGAAATCTGTTTCTTCCAGAGCAGGCACGGGCCTCACAGTTTCCATTCCATGACTTCAGTCACCAAGGCAAAGCTCACTCCCGGCACTGTCGTGCACCTCAAATTTCAGAGGCAGCTCAGGCTGGGACCTGGCCCCGAGCTGACCAAGCCTGTGACAGGGAGCTTTTCCAAGTTCCAGGTCCTGCCCAAGGTAGGAGAGTTGGGCACTCTGTTCTCTGACATCCTTAGAAGCCTGCACAGGGCGGGCTGCTCTGGGCCTTGGGGTGCTGTGTGTCCGATGGCTGTGGGGCGAGCCCTGCCTCTCTGACTCCCGCCGTCTGTGGAATGCAGTGCACACCTTGCTAAGAACAGCAGCTTCTTTGGTCTGGGCATCTCGGAGTCAAGGAGTCAAAGGTCAGCCATGATCAGTGCCTGCAGTTTGCAGCACAGGGACGACAAGGAGAAGGGAGGCCCCTAGAGGCCTCTGATGAAAAGCCAATCAGCGGAGTTGCTGGCTCCAGCAGCCGTCTGCGGGAAGCTGGCAGCACCCCTGCGTGTGCAGGGGCAGCTCTGGGGACCCTGCAGAATCAGCCTCTGGCATATCTCACCAAAACCCACAGCCTGCAACACAGCCCTACGGGCCTGCGGGCTAAGGCTTCCTTCCCTCTACAAGTAGCTGAGAGGTGAAAGCAGCCAGGAAACCCCCCACCCCACACCATTTACCTCCTCCTAGAGCAAAAGTTACACACAAGCCTGGACATGGGTTGCTGCGGACAATTCACAGCCCAATCCTCCCCAAGCCACTTGGCTGAGCACAACTGAGGAATGCCTACACGACAGCCATGTGACCAGAGGCTCCGTTATTTTGGGGGCCACCGGCAGCATCAGCAACCACCACCACCACCACCACAAAAATCCACAAAACATCATCAGTGAAAACCAGACTCAGACAACGACAACAGGAAATCATTTCTGTCGCCAAGTCCAGATCGGCGTCTAACCACCACTCCTTGCCGCTACTCGCAGGCTGTGTGTCTTGGAAAGGAGCATGAGAGATGGCTAATGGGTTGGAAGGCACAGGCCAAGGGCTGGTGGCTGGAGGTCTGGGTATCATCGGCCCCACGCCATCCTTGCCCAACCACCCTGGGGGCATCAGGGTCCTCCTGGCTCTTTGCTCTAAGATGAGCTAAGCAGGATTTGCACTGATGTGGTCTCCACAACGATCCAGATGCTACAAGGAGGTCAAAGGTCCCCTTCAAACTGCCAGTCACCCCAGGCAGTGGAAAAACATAATCTCACAGGGGACTTATCCCCGTAACATAAGGTTGGCAACAGCTGGCTAATGAGCCCTGATTTAAAAATCAGCTGGCAGGATGACTTCCTACAGGGAGCAGGCCAAGAGGATTGGAAGAGGGACTTGATTCATGAAACCCGCTTCCACAGGTCATCCCCGCTGCCCAGGTTCAGGATGCAGAAAAGGTGTGGCCCCTGCAGGAAAACCTCCGAGTTGCGTCAGCCCCAGCCAGGACTCCACCTGCCATTCTAAGAGAGCCGAGCTCTCCCCAAAGCTTGCATGGCCCTTCCACCCCACCCCGCCTTCCCGAAGCCAATATTCCAGCTGATTCAGAGGGGAACTGGATAATGTTCCCCACATCCTCTTTCTCCTGCTCCCCCAAGAAAAGTCAACGCCTGCTTTCAGAAGGAAACAATTCACTGTACCAATCAATATGTTTGTCTGGCACTGGCCTGAGATTCTAATTTTGAGGAATGATTTGGATTCAGTTTTTCATTAGAGACCAAACATCCTTGTACATTTGGAACATGAAAGATATTTAAAATATTTATATATATATATATAATATATATATACTTTTATTATTCACCCGTTAATTCCATAATATGCCAATCACGAGCTAGTTTTCAGCAGTTACATTCCCTTGATCACGGCTGCATAATGATGTGATTAATTGGAAAACAGGGAGACCAGAGACATGGCCAGAGGTGACATCACGCAGCCTACGCCATTGCAATACAATCAAGTTCAGTGGCGGTTTGTAAAGCCAGTTCAGTTCTGGTCCCTTTGCCAGGGATTCTCACGTTTGTGAAAATTGGACCAACAAGTGGTGGGGCTCCATTTCCTGGTTTGAATTCTCAGTGGCTTTATCCAGAATCTCACTGGCAACCGGTTACTGTAACACCAGCCCAACCTAGGAAAGCCAAGGGGGAGAGGCAGAGTTGAGGTGACAGCTGTCCAAAGCCTCTCCCACTCCCCCGCCCAGTCCTGCAGACCAATGACTGGTGGAGCCCGCAGAGCGCCACCGTGCTGAGCGAGCAGGCCCACAGCGAGCCCGGGGCTCTCACCCAACCTCCTCTGATGCTTTACACATCAGATCTTTTAATGAAAGCAGCTGCGGCAGCCAGAGGAATACTGGGCACAAGGCTGCCCTCACCTGTCAGTCATCCCGTAAACGCCAGCTACCCCCATGGCCCTGAGCTGCCTTTTGGAGCTGGCGGAGGAGGAAGGGCCACACTGGGATAAGGGCAGCAGCCCAGCAGAGGAAAACCCCCTCAGGTCCTCAGACTCTCCCTTCCTGCCTGACCAGGGGCCCGCGACTCGCACAGTGTCCTGGGATGGTCCTGAAGCCCTGCCCCCAGTTGGATGAGGCAGCTCACCTGGTGGGAGGAGAGGCTGGAGACAACTTTCCTGCTTCTGCGTGGCTCTAGGGCCCATGCCCTCTGCCACCCTCACATCAGCTGCTGAAAGGAGAATACTGACCCTCCTAGTCTGGTCACCAGAGGGAGGGACTTTTCAAGGGCCCAGACTGATGCTGGATCCCAGACCCGAGGTCCTGGTTCCGTTGGAGACGCCAACTCCCTGACCCGCACAGGCCCAGCCGTGGGCCTGACTGCGAGGGAGCTCGGTGGGAGGTGGCACCTAGCACGTACGTACCTTCTCTGCCCCCATGCTGGGGCACTTCCAATTGTAAAGGTAATACTGTAGGTTGCCGTCCCCTATGCCAAACTTGAGCTTCTCCAGGAAGGTTTTGTTCTCCATGAGATCCAGTGCATTGAATACGTCAAACCCTTTCTGCATGGCGGCAGGGAGAGACAAGAACAGGTGAAGACAGGTGAAAGCTACCTCACCTTCCTGCCCTTTTCTATCATATCAAAACCATCCACAGGCGGCCAGGGGAGCAATCTTCCTTCAGAAGCTCCTGCTGCTTCCGTGTTACATCCAGACTCCGGCCAGCACCCCGCTCTCTGGTGGTGGTTCTTATGACGCTCTGAGCACCCTACCCGGCCTCTCCTCGGTGTGCGCTTGAGTACACACTTGTGTACTCAGTGTCCAGGCCACCGCTCCCACTGTTCCTTGTTACACTTCCCTGAAACACTCTCGTAATTTCCACAGCCCTCTCTGGAGACCAAGCCCTGAACCTTTTCCTCTGAAAAGCTGACTCCCACGAGCCACTGGGCATTTGCACTGCTCCCTCACTCCCTGACATTCCAACCCCGAGGCCTTTGTGCACCGAGGGATTTTACGACATTTGATATGCTGCTTTAAGGCTGCAACAGACACTTCCTAAATCTCACCAACTTGATCAGAAGCTCTCCCAGGGCAGCGACTGGCCTGTCATTGTTCAGCTGGCGCACAGTGGGCTGGGCCAGGCGCAGGCAGAACCCACGGGGCAGGACTGCCTGGAGACCTCTCCAGTGTAAGAGAAGCCCGGGCCCCTCCCCCCATGCTCTACTGTCAGCCGCTCCAATGACTCACCGCAACAGACACCAATCTCCCCATTCCCACACCGAGGAGGTCGTAAGGAGAACGCCTCTACTCCCCGAGCAGGCCTGGCTATTCAGGCTCCTTGGCAGTGCCTACCGTGAGAACAAAACTCACTGATATAAATCAGAAGGAGTTCAATGCCTTCACTTAGCGTGGACGCTCCTTGCTCCCTCCTAGTTTTGAGCTGCTGGCTGAAAAGTGCTAGGCTGGTGGAGCAGGAGGGGGAGGAGGCCTCAAAGCCCCCAGCCTGTGGGCAGCTACCTGCGAGCTGTGCGCACCACCACCCCACTGCCCCTTCCCTCTGATCTGCTCCTCACCATTTTGGCGAGAACGAGGGCGTCGCTCATGAGGTCTAGAAGAGGGGTCTGGGTGTGAACGTTGTAGAAAGAATAAGCAGCCTTTAGACTCTTGTGGGTCGGGTGATTCATGATGGTGGACGGAAGTGTATAAAAGCTCAGGAAATCGGTCACCTCACCGTTTGCATTCTGAAGGGAAGACAACAGAAGAAGGCAGTGTCACACAGGCACAGGGTTCCTGCAACCTGGGAATAAAATGTTTTCTACTGCACTCCACCACCCTCAGGCAGCTCTGCTGCTCTAGATGAACGGGTGGAAACTGAAACAGGATATGCAGGGAGGAGAAAACACATGGCCGAGGGAACTTGAGGACAGAGCGGGGAGGAAAATCCAGGCCGGGCTATGGGCTGAACCTGCCATGATCCTTCCCCGCCTGTGGTGACAGGGCCTTCTCACGGCTCCCAGGACCCAGCGCACCCGGCCGGCGCCAGACCAAGCGGGGACAGCCAGGGAGTCGAAGGCTCACCTGACCGAGAGAGGCTCAGCTCTCTTTACTGTGAGTCACCAGTGGGGGTGGGGGAGGGGGAGAGGAAGGGCTCACCTTAGCCAACGCAAGCTACAACTTCCTGTCTTTAGTGGGGACCAAGCACGGATGGTCAAGGAAGTCTAGGGTGCCAACACGCCCATCAATCGCTCTTCCGTCACCGAGGCTGGGGACGCCAGCCACTTAGGGAGGACGCCTCCCCGCCCACGGGGCAGAGGCCCAGAACACCCCTCCCCACTCACCTCCACCACAAAAGTGTCGATGATATTCTCCTGGGGGTAGAACCAGTGTTCCACCTCCTCTTGGCTCATGACTGGCGTGAGGTGAAACTGCTTCAGGTACTGGGTGAGGAGCTGGTGCACTACTGCAATGTCCTTCTTTTCCATTGGTCGCAGCCCAGCTGTCTTGGGAGTCTGGAAGAAAGAACCAGAGAGCATCAGACGTGCTGACCATGAGCACCTTGGCTCCCTCTCAAGTCCTACATGAACCAAAAACCACACACTGCTTCCCTTCCTACCCCGACCCTGAGTCTATCCACCCAGGCCCTCAAGAGAGACTCCTCAGTTATCCTAGGCAGCTCCCTCTCACCCACTGTCCACATCCACGCTGGCACAAGTCCTGCCCCTGCAGTGTCTTTGGCCCTTTCCCTCGTGGTTAAGGCTGCCATCCTTGACTAAGGCTGCGTCAATCTCTTACCCACATGGCCCAGGCCGGCTTCCTAAGAAAACACAGCCCGTCACACCCCTCCCTGTTCCAAACTCCCTAACACAGAACACAAGACCTTCCACCCTCGGGACCAGTGGCTGTTCCGGCTGTGATCTTCTGTCTCTCTAGCCCAGTGGCTCTCAACAGGAGCAATTTGTCCCCCAGGGGACATTTGACAATATTCAGAGACATTTTTGGTTGTCACAACTAGGGGGAGGGGTGCTATGGCATCCAGTGGGTAGAAGCCAGGGGTGCTGCTAAACATCCTACAACGCACAGGACGGTCTCCACGATGAAGAATTACCCAACCCAAAATGTCAATGGTGCCATGATGGAGAAACCCTGACCACCCCATGGATGTGCTGGGGCAGGCCCAGCCCGGTGCTACTCCTGGGCCTCAGTAAAGCCTTTCTTGGCCCCTCTCCTCCGAGCCTCACAACCTTTTCCCACTGAACTGCAGCTCATCTCTTCCTACACCACGCTCTCTCTCCTACAGACTTAGAGCACTTCACAGCCAGCCTCCCAGCCACAGGCACCATGGAACCCCGGGCCCAGCAGAGCCTACACTGGATGCCCGCCTTGCCTATCCACTTGGACACCACTACACCAGTACTGCCCCTGGCAGGACACTGCTACAAGTAAAATTCAGAAGAAAAGCACCGAACTCCCAGGATTTAATCTCATGCCAGAATCCCACCCCACAGCTGCTTCTCCTTAGAAAGTGCTTCAGTGGAATGAAGCCATGTGATACTCCGGAGTAAATACTGGGGCTGAGGGAACATTCCCAAAGGCTTAACACACAAAGGTGGGGTCAGCCGAATCTGAAATCAGGGTAGAGTTAGTTTATATACCTCAGTCACTGCCTGATACAACTGCTTCCTAATGCAGGAATTGCTTCTTTTTTTTTAAAGATTTTATATCATAGTTGATTAACAACGTTGTGTTAGTTTCAGGTGTACAGGAATTGCTTTTAAAACTGCAGTTCCAGGGGACTTCCCTGGTGGCGCAGTTGTTAAGAATCCACCTGCCAATGCAGGGGACATGGGTTCAAGCCCTGGTCCAGGAAGATCCCACATGCCATGGAGCAACTAAGCCCGTGCGCCACAACTACTGAGCCCTGGCACCGCAACTACTGAAGCCCGTGCACCTAGAGCCCATGCTCCGCAACAAGAGAAGCCACTGCAATGAGAAGCCCGCGCACTGCAACGAACAGTAGCCCCAGCTGGCCACAACTAAAGAAAGCCTGCGCACAGCAACGAAGACCCAAAGCAGCCAAAAATAAATAAGTAAATAAATAAATTTAAAACTGCAGTTCCAGGACCTCTAGCTGCCATAATTCCTTGCTAATCCTGATGTCTCTAGGGAACACTTAGTGACCTCGTATCTACATGGTAGCTCCCAAAGTGACACCTCAAATCCTGGACTGAAAAAGCAGCCATGCTGGGGTTCTCACCCACAGGCGGGGAGATCCAAAGACGTTCTTCCAGCTGCTACACTTTAAGAACGCTCTCCAGTGGCCCAAGGGGACACTCATCGTGGCGCCCTAATCTGGTTTCCCGGGCAGTGCCTAACTATGCTGCAGCGGGCTCTCAAAGCGGGACACTAATGACCCCAATCCAGGGGTGGATCAGCCCAATCCCAGGGCGATTAATCCAGTTTGGTGGCTGATGAGTCCAGGCGGGCAGCCCTCTGATCAGCAGGCATCCAATAACTGTGCTGACACTGCCCGGAAGAGCTCTGAGGGAAGAGAAGGGATTTTAAGATCCATTAGGCTCCTGAAGACAGGCACAACAGGAGAACAAGGAGCGTCTGTCTCACTGGCAAACTAGGCAAACCGAGGCCCAGAGGAGAAAACCAGCTCACTGCAGGCTGCCTAGTCCTTCGGTGGCAAAATCTGGGCGGGAGGATTGGGACTGGAAATCTGGGCTCCCCTCACAAACTCAAGCCACCTCTCCTCCACCTGACTTGGCAGAGGGAGCAGCAGATGCTCTGTGGCTCATTTCCGCTGGGTCCTGGGACGTGCTGCGTACCAGTGAGTGGATTCATCTCTCCATTATGCTTCACTTAGGCTAAAATTACACGGAATAGGTGTTCTCTGAGTCTGCCAACAGATGGCACAGAAACTAGCCCAGATGCAGGCTCAGGAGAACAGAGAAAGTCCAACTAAAATAAAAACCTTGCTACAGGCAACAGAACGACAGGATGGAAAGGCTAGGAATCTGGAAACTACGGGTTGAGTTGCCTTTCTGGTAAGAGAGCCCCCTCCCCCCGCCAGGCCCCGCTCCTTTCCTGCTGAGGGCGAGGCTTTCCTTGGCCTCCCTCCTGCCCCTGCCCAGGGCCCCGAAGCACCACTGGCCTCTGGCAGTCGGTAGAGCTTCATGGTGCGTTGCATGGTCATATTTCTGCTCAAGTGGGAGAACTTCACTTCAATCAGCTTCCGTGGGTTTAGGGACCGATGCCAGTACCTGTGGGGACACAAATGTCCTGTCCTCAGAGGACTATGGCAAATCTCATTAAAAGAACAACGGCGGGACTTCTCCGGTGGTGCAGTGGTTAAGACTCTGCACTCCCAATGCAGGCGGCCGGGTTTGATCCCTGTTCAGGGAACTAGATCCCACATGCACGCCACAACTAATAGTTTGCATGCCGCAACTAAGGAGCCCACGTGCCGCAACTAAGAACCAGCACAACCAAATAAATAAATACTAAAAAAAAAAAAAAAAAAAAAAAAAAGACAATGCCACGGGGATCTCAAGATGGCCGGCAGGTGGCGTAAGAGACCCATCGGGCCCCACTTGAGCCAGTGGCGTCACCCCAGATCTCCAACCTCCCCACAGCGAGTGCAGAGCGGCCACAGCGCTTCCCATATTTTCTTTGTCAAGTTCACAAGCCACTCCTCTGTAACAGTATTTGTCTGGGAACAGCGATCCCCACTCCTGGAATCAAGTCAATGGAAAAGACTTCTAGTTCTCTGAATGTTTAGCCTCTGCCTCCTCCTTTCCAGCATTTGTCTGGTGTTTTCACTTTTGAAGTTCTTAAGGCAAAGTATTCAATTGTTTCAAAGAACTTTCGAAGGCAGAGGTTGTGCTTGGTGCACACAGGGATCAGACATGCTCTCTTCGGCCCACATAATATTCAAAACAAAATTGGGCCAACCATTTAAAACTTTAGGACATTTACCATAAAAATCCAGACTTGGCCTCATCCTTAAAAACGAGAACAAAACCCCAGCAGACTGACCCCCACCATTTCCAAATGGAAGGAATCAGGGGGAGCTAAGAAAGCCTAACCCCTTTGGGCAGGGCACGCACTGTGCAGGCTGCTGTTCCTACAGCCTCCCCGTCACTCCCCTGTGTGCCCCACCCGGCTCCAGTGGGCACCACCACCCACCTTATCAGACACCAGAGCAGCGAGATGCTCTTGGGCACATGCTGAGGGGCAGAACTGTGACTCACGGTGACACAAGCTCCTCAACTAGAGCAGGCATGTCGCTAGGACCTTGCAAAGAAGAGATTTTTTACCTGCAGGTGCCAACAGGCTTTGGTAATACCACCCCGGCAGTGTAAACAGCTTGGAAGATGCCCTCCAGGTGCACCCGCCGGGTTATCTCACGGATCAGGACTGGAGCCACCCTCTTGGAACGTAGCTTCTTGTGGACACACAGGAAGTTGATCTCCACCATCTTCTTCTCTCTGAAGAGGGAGGAAAAAACTCAGGGACAAGGCTTTTAACAGGCAAGGTAATCCCGTCCAGCACGTGGAGCGCCCCGCAGGGACCGGGGCCCTCAGCACAGGCTCGTGTTCTGCCTCTGCCTGCACTCAGCAGTCGGGACTAGGACGCCCTCCTACCGCCCTGCTCTGCTGCACCAGGCAAGGGGCCCACTCTCTACAGACTCTACCTCCAAAGGTAAGTGGGACTCAAGCAAACTCCTTTATTTAAGGCACCACAGCATCTCCCTGGTGAAGCCCCAATAGTAGGCTGGTGGGGTCCCACCTTTAGCCGTCAGGAACCCCACAGAGTAAGTCAAGGGTTATTCTAGGATTTCAGGGGTTCTGACTCCCCCAAGAATCCACAGCCTCTAAGCCCAGAAGGCTGTGGTAGATGGTTCTGACGTTTCCAGGGAAAATGAAGAGCAGAGCTTGAAGGCCCCGTGACAATGTGGTTGTGAGTCACACCCGCCCACTTCTGAAGCGGCTTGAGTGTGTCGATGCGTGAGTGGCACAAATGCAAACGCTGAACTGCTGGTCAGGGAGTGCACCGGCCCTCAGGGTGGATTCCTTCCAGCCCAGGTCACAGACAAGAGCACCAGCAACAATTCAGAGCCAGACAGGTGGTTCCTATGATGAATTTCTATTCCCAAGACCCAAGTTCCCTCCCTTCGTGGGAACTTCCCTCTTCCTTCTACGGAAAGTATGTGCATGTTTCCCCCCCACCTTCCCAGACCAAGCAGGATGGTGGGGATGCGGGGGGTGGGAGCGGCGCTGGTGCTTACGTGTCATAGATATGGATGTTTGCCGGGATGGCGCTGATGAACCCAACCAGTTTCCGACTTGAGACCACTCGAACCCCACAGTGCCACTGGGGGAGCCAGCCAGGCGGCCGGAGAGCCCTAGAGGAGAGACGGGGGCTGTAGCCGTGGTGCTGCTCGCCAGCGGGCTTGGGGGACTGTCTGGGCTCCACCGCCGAGTCTGGTTCTAAGCTCATGCTACCACCGCCCTGAGCAGGGGTGAACAGCTCAATTCTCCTAATTCTCTTCAGGGCCAAACCCTCCTGGACACCAATGGGATCGAGCTACAGCCCTTTCTCTCTGCTCAGTCCACTTGGCCTACTTGCTCACCCAACCCAGGGCTGTCATAGTGAAGATTTCATACTGATCCAGTTTCTTTGTGCTCACTTACTCTGACAGCCTGAGCCGGAGCACCGGCCTCCTTGGCTTCGAGTCCAGTGGGTCCCATGGTCGGGAGCTGGCTGTGGAGCCTCTGGAGCTCTGCGCTCCACCTCCCCGCAAGCACCATCACCTCCTCTCTCTCCGCTTGGCCAGTCTTCCTTTCCCTCCCCTTTCAGGCAGGCCCCCTCCGTGCTGGCCTCATGCCTCTACCTTCCCGGATATTAAACGAGGCCCGGGAGGGTGGGTGGCCCAGCCAGGCAAGGTCATTTTCATACAACTGAGCGTGCTCAGGAAATGGACAGAAAACGACCTCTTTTCTTTTAAATCTTAGCAGGTCTCATCCCTCCCTCCCTTCTTACATAAAGTCACCATACAACAGATGATCTTTTCTTCTGGGTACCAATTCCATAAAGGAATCCCTCACCCAGTCATTCTGTCTTAAATAAGGTTTCGATTCTAAGCTCCATGAGAAGCAAGTCTCCTTCAGATGCAGAAACTCAAAAATCGCATACTAATCTGTCATTAAAAGGATGGCTCGGGCTTCCCTGGTGGCGCAGTGGTTGAGAATCTGCCTGCCAATGCAGGGGACACGGGTTCGAGCCCTGGTCTGGGAAGATCCCACATGCCGTGGAGCAACTGGGCCCATGAGCCACAACTACTGAGCCTGCGCATCTGAAGCCTGTGCTCCGCAACAAGAGAAGCCGCGACAGTGAGAGGCCCACGCACCGCGATGAAGAGTGGCCCCCACTCGCCGCAACTAGAGAAAGCCCACGCACAGAAACGAAGACCCAGCACAGCCAAAAATAAATAAATAAATAAAGTGTAAAATTTTAAAAAAATAAATAAATAAAAAAATAAAAGGATGGCTCTTAGCAGGGATGAAAAATCTGGTGCCCTGTCGTTCTGCTCTATGCCGGGCTCTGGAACCTTAATAAGGAAGCCCTTACAACTCACCACAGAAGAAATTCGGGGGAATAATCAAATCGGAACATGTTGTCATCATCTTCCACATAATTCTCATTCAGGAGGGTGTAGAGTTCTTTCAGCTGTAGAGAGATGAGGAGCTGCCTTAGAGGTATTCTGCCAGGGGTGGGGACGAACTCCAGTACCCTGGGGCTCCAAGCCTTTCAGGACAAGGCAAACTACCAAAAGCTATGTTTAATCTCACAAATCCTTTTCATGGCAGGGACTCCTGGAACAAGCGCCCTAGTGCTTAAGAGGAAACTGAGCCACCAAGGGTAGAGTGGCAGACTTAAGTACATGAATGGGCAGACCAAGAATGTCATCCAACTAACCAACCACTCTATCGTTAAGACAAGGGACTGAATAAATGGATGAACAAGAAAAATGAAAGCATGAAGAAAAGGTATCTGCCTTGGGGAGCTGCAGGGGTTAACTCTCAACCTGCCAGAGAAGCCAAGAGCTATTTATGTGGAGTCGTGGGCAGGCCCCAGAGGCAACAGATGGGGGGTCTGCTCAGACCTGCTTGGCTCAGCTCTTAAGAGAGCCCTTGCGGAAGGCCTGAGTAGAAGCTGTCTCCATGTGACTGCAGGCCTCTTCGTGAAAGTGGCAACTGGTCCACACTCCTGGCCCACCCAGGCCTACTCACCACACCACGGTCCCCCAGGTCCAAGGCATCCCAGGTGAAGTCCTGGGGCAGGGTGTAGGGCTCCTGGCGGATGTTGTCTTTGTCAGGCTCCACGGGACCATGCGTGTTCACGACTTCCCCTGGAAGAAGAGCACAGCCATGAGCCTCACCCTTGGCCTCCTAGGGGAGGGAAGGGGCTCAGCGCAAAGACTGACCGCAGCAAATTTCTCCTGGCCCTAGGAGCCCTCCATCTGAAGAACACTCTGTTCTTGGCAACTGCAGACCATCTCTCCAGCTACCCCTGGCCCCTAGCTGAGGGCCAATTCATGGCCAAACTTAAGAACAATCAGTGGGATCCAAGGTGGTTGGTTTCTTGGACATTCTTTTAAATCTCCCTTGGGTTACTGAATGACAAACATTTATCTTGACTAGTTTGGCTTCCTGCCTCCTGGTTGGTGTAGAGTGCTGTCATGGCCCCGGCCCAGGCCCATCGACCTGGATGGATTTATAAGGAGTTGCAACAAGGCTGCTTTTGTGTCAACAGCAACGCCAACGTACTGGGCCTATTCCTGAGCTAGACAATGGCGTCCAGGCGCCAGGCTCACTCTGGGCCCTGCCAGCCTTGGCTTTGAACAACGTGGGCCAGTTAACTGCCGCTGCCAGCTCAGGCCCTCGGTGTTTACAGAGCCCTGTGAGCACCTTCAGGCTGAATCACTGAGTCTACACCACGCTGCTGGGAAGTTACCGTCTGACGGGACATCTCCACCCGGGACAGACACCCTTCCCCTGTGGAGTGCGTAGGAAGTGCGGGGGGTGCTGAGAAGACAGAGCCCTGATTCCCAACCCCAGCCAAATCAGACCTATCTGATAAACTCAGACAAATCAGCCACTTAATTTTGGCCCCTGGAATTATTTGGCCCTGGCAGATTCTACAGTTCAGAGCTCATTCATGTTCACAACTTAGAAGAATGAAATGTTTAGTACATTTTGAAAAGAGTCTTTACAGGGGACCACTCAGTACACGGCTCCCAGCAAAAGTTTTGTACATTCTAGACACTCAGTTCATGCTTTTATTGACATTCGGACTCCTGGCCCAAACACACCATTCTAACGTGTAACAGGAAGCTGTGGACCCTCCCAGTGATGGATCCGTGGGGCAGGTGTAGTGGAAATGGCTACATCCAGCCATGAGCTGAGGACAACACCATCAGGACTGACCATCTAACTCTCGCCCGGCACATTTACTGAACACCAGTCAGACATCGTGTAACAGGACAGAGCTGGGAAAAGACAAGGTCCCTGGCCTCACAAGATGCACCATCTTCTGGGGAAATATTCAAGAAATGAGTCATTACCAACGTGCTAAGGGTCACAAATTGCAAAGTACAGGCAACAATGGGGACACAGCAGGGAAGAATCCAGCTAACTCTTATTTATAAGCTGCTCCCAAATAGGTTTCCTTGGGAGAGAGGTTATATATTTTTTTCCCTGGTTTAGAAATTGGCCTTTTGATTAATTCATAAAGCAGCCCTTGTGAACTGGTTTAACATAAGTCAATCCACTTTCAATTCCCTGCCAGGTATAACTTTTTGAGCCTACCAAGCCAAGGGCCGGACCCTTGGAAAGTACCAAGGATTTCTACTCTAGTCTTGTCTAGGTGCTGATCAATTTTCCCATCTTGTTTTGAATTTATACCCTTTGCAAAAGACATTTTTATTTATCTATCTATCTATCTATGGCTGTGTTGGGTCTTCATGGCTGTACGCGAGCTTTCTCAAGTTGTGGCGAGCAGGGGCTACTCTTCGTTGCAGTGCGCGGGCTTCTCATTGCAGTGGCTTCTCTTGTTGCAGGGCACAGGCTCTAGGCGTGCGGGCTTCAGTAGTTGTGGCACGCGGGCTCAGCAGTTGTGGCTCGCGGGCTCTAGAGCACAAGCTCAGCAGCTGTGGCGCACAGGCTTAGGTTGCTTCGCGGCATGTGGGATCTTCCCGGGCCAGGGTTCGAACCCATGTCCCCTGCATGGGCAGGCGGATTCTTAACCACTGCGCCACCAGGGAAGCCCTCCAAAAGACATTTTTAAACTTCAGAACCTTTTAATCAATTTTTTTCCCCTAAATTATTTCATGGACAAGATACTGGTGGTCTTTGCCACTATATGACAATAGTCTCAAGGCCAAATCATTTCATTTAGGCTGGTTACCAGGTCCTGCATGCACCAAGCATTTCCATTTGCGCCTTCACCATGTGTTCACAGAATCCTAGAATGCTCCAGCTCTGGGGCAGGAGCTGGCGAATGAAACGGACGCAGGTCCTCATCATCATGGGCACCAAAGGAACAAGCAAGCAGGCACCTGTCACTCAGTATAATGAGAGTCCACGACAATGAAGTATGGTAGGAGGGGGAGGAGGTGGAGGGGTCAGGAAAGACCTCTCAGAAGAATATCTAAAGATGTGATCTCAAAGATAATTAGGAGTTAGGCAGGAGTGGACAGGGTGGGGCAGGGAGGGTGGGTACACTGAGGGAACAGCACAGTCAAGGCCTGGAGATGAAGGGGGGGGGGAAGGAAGGAAACTAGGAGAGGAGGCTGAAGAGGAGAGCGGGGACCAATCGTGGAGGACCCTGCGAGCTACTACAGCGGCTGGACTTCATCCTCAAGGCTGTGGGACATCCTGAACGGGTCTTTAAGGGGGAAGGGAGGGAGGAGTGACATCCTGAGATTTGAATTTTACAAAGAGCACTCAATAAGTGTTTGTCAAGTGACATTACTGAGTGAACTTTTATACAATATTCAGTTGGTAAGTCTTAATCTATGTGTTGACAGACCAGCTCTCACAGGTTATCTCAAGGCTGTGTGCCATCTGCAAGACACAGCTGACAAAGCAGAGTTAGAGGGAACACTGAGAAAGCAGAAGCACTTTGAACAGACTCGCGGTCTGGGGCGCCAGCGAAGCTGAGAGCGGCCCAGGGCTCCTGCCTGCGCTGCTCGGTGGAGACCGGCCTGCCTGCCACCTTCTCATGGCTCCTGAGCGCCTCTGGCTGAGTTGGCGTGCGCTGCTCTGCAGAGCGTGGCAGGAATGCAGCCAACTGTCTCTAGGCCACCGTGAGCCAGCGAGCAGCTGAGGAGGACGCTGGGAACTCTGAAAGAAAACCCTGGACTTTCAACGGGTTTCTTTCTGTACACTCTACCCCCAAATTCTCTGCCTGCGGACACCCGAGATCCAAAACTAAGCGCCACAGTGCACCTGTGAAGGACTTGGGAGAAAAGAACGTGAGATCTGGGAGACCTTAAGCCAAACGAGTAGGACAAGGGACAAAGTGGGGAAGCTCCTCTCTCAGGGCCTGGGGCAACCAAGTACGAGTCCGCCTTCTCCCTTTCTTCGGGAGAGTTACTTTTTAAACTAATCTAACAGCGACCAGATTCCACCCCACTAAGGTCAGGCAAAGTAAAAGGATTCCTCACCCCACTAGCGTAGGAAAAGGGGTGACTGAAAAAGGAGAAGGACATGGTCTGAAAAGGGAGATCAAAAGTTGATCTGGGAGCACAAAGAACTGTTACACAGCTGAAGACACTGGCTGTTTACAGGCCTTTCAATGGTGAACTTAGGATGATTTTTTTTTAATACATTTATTTATTTATTTGTGGCTGCGATGGGTCTTCGTTGCTACGTGCAGGCATTCTCCAGTTGCAGACAGCAGGGGTTACTCTTCGTTGCGGTGCGCGGGCTTCTCATTACAGTGGCTTCTCTTGCTGTGGAGCATGGGCTCTAGGCACACAGGCTTCAGTAGTTGTGGCACGCGGGCTCAGTAGTTGTGGCTCGTGGGCTCTGGAGCACAGGCTCAGTAGTTGTGGCGCACGGGCTTAGCTGCTCCGCGGCATGTGGGATCTTCCCGGACCAGGGCTTGAACCCGTGTCCCCTGCATTGGCAGGAGGACTCTTAACCACTGTGCCACCAGGGAAGTCCCAGATGATTTTAAACTTCTAAAGAATTCTAAGTCTTTTGAGTGGAATACAATCTAACTCTTGCCTCAAGTTGGGGAGTGCTGCAAACACAGTATACTTGATATGCTTGAGTCTCACAATTATTAGCCCCCATTTAAGTGGAAAAAATTAAAGCAAGAAGCTATAAATCACTCTACCCTAAGAACAGTCAGAAGCAGAACTGGGGTGACACCTCAGCCACGTGGACCAGCTGATGCCTATAATGTGGTACTTTCTATGGGCTGACTCACAGACACAAAGGAATCCTTTATTTGGACCTGACTGACCGTGGACCTGAAAGGCAGACTGGCCAGAAGCTCGGAGTGATCACTCTTCCACAGAGCCCCACACCACACTGCCCAGAAGGCATATCGAGAAGAAACAAAACAGCCTCATTCCACCTTCCCGAGGCCATCTAGGTCCCTGTGAGCAATAGTGTGGCTTTTTCACGAGCTGAGAGCAAAACAGGAGCACTGTCTACATACAGGTGGAGAAACTGAGGCAAACAACAAAGAGTAAATGAGCTTTGAGAAAGAAGCAGAAGAGAAGGAGAAGAGAAGCCCATTAATCCCAACTGGCCTCTTCACCAGGTTCCATGTCTATGAAGAACGGAGCAAAGTCACCCATTTGCAAATTCTTAATGAAAAATAAAATCAAACCAAAACCCCATCTGAAAACAGCCAAGATGCACAGCAGCCCCCCACCCCGGACTGCCTCTTCGTGCAATTCACTCAGAGGTGGAACGTGTGGCTCTTGATTCTTCCTGCTGCTTCGTGGGGGAGTGGTCACTGGGGCCCGTACTTGTAATACCCTAAGAATAGTATTACTGTGACCCAAAGCCTTGCTGGAGGGCTTAGCCAGCGGCCTGGGACCTGGCTGACCTGGGCAGCTCAACAGACCTGGTGGATGGGTGAGGGCAGGGTTCTAGAACAGTGCCTGCTGCTGATTCATGACTCACAACCATCCAGGCACTGCTTTGCTTTGCACCCTCTGGGGGGCACGTCTCAGCTTGCTTCTGGATTGTGACTAAGCTGTCTACAAACTGCATCTGCTCCAGAGCAGAGCTTTTCAAACTTTCAAAGTGGACACAAATCCCCTGCACGTTCTGATTCTGCAGGTCTGGGGCTTGAGATTCTGCATTTCTACAAGCTCTTAAGCAATGTCCATCCTGCTGGCCGGAGGAGCAAACTCTGGAGTAGACAACTCTCCTTGGGCACAGTTGCCCCTCTCCCCTCACCAGGCTTTCATTCTGCCCTCGCCCCCCTCCTCCCCACTAAACATAGTCAAATCTCACTGTGTCACTGGAGGGGAGCATGGACATGGACAGCCTGAAGGTCACTCGTGTTTGTTGTTAACACACGTTTTTTTCAACATACCTACTTTCCCAGTCACATAGAAAATAGGAACTGGGCTATCAATGGGTCCAGGAGCATGATGCAACCCACTGCAAAAACTTTGTCAATAACACCCTCTGAAGTCAGCCGTCAAGGTGAGCTGTGACTCAGTCTCAGCAGGCATCTCTAACTCTGCTACAACCAGTCTCTTCTGGAATCCTTTTATTTTCTGCCTGCCCCACCCCTTTGAGAGTTCATCATAGCTTTTTAAAGAGGTGCCGACCAAACCTGCATATGGTATTCCAGGTGGAATTAAACTATCACTGTTAGGCAAAATGTCAAATTATTTTGCATCTATTAAGCACGTACTGTCTGAGACAAGGGGAAGAGGCTGGGGACTGGCCCACTCCAGATTAAACACTTGCCCAGATAAACAAGTCTCTCCATAAAATCTATGTTGGAAGACAGGTCCATGAGCACACATCCCCACTCATCATGTGCCAATGCCCTGTTTTTCTCTGTAGATTTATACTGGATGATGATGGACTAAAAGGACCATTATTTGTTCTCAATATGTGTTACTGTGAAATGATAAGGTCCCTGAACAACAATCTTTTCTGAACTGCACTGTAAAGACCATCCTCTAAAAACTACCACCAAGGAACAACAGAACTCTCTCGTCCTCCCTCACAAATCCAGCATAGAACCCTCAGCATGGCTAAGGCACATCCCTCGCCCTCGCCCTTGCCCTTGCCTTTGCCTTTGCCTTCGCCTGGGGAAGAAAGCAAATACATACCCAGTTTGGGGACGGGCTGCGTGTCCCAGAACTGGTAGCTTCGCTTGCTAGCCTCCTCCATGGTTTTTGCAGGTCCCTGACCTACTGAAAAAAGTTCAATGGCCTTCTGTATTTCCTGGATCCTCTCTGCTGGCAAAGAGTTCATCTGAATAAGACAAAGTTGGGGAGAGAAAAGGCCCATTATATTAATAAACACTTTTGATTCATTCAAGTCCAAGAGTTAAGGGGGTACAACTCAAAGAAGGGGTGTGGCTCCTCAGAGGTCAGCTGTTGTAGGACAAGTGGAGAAAGAGCGGTTGACGATGAGCAGTATGAGAGGGAGGTGCTTCCTACAGGGCTTCTCCTCTTCTTAGTCTTACGATGGTTGATGGCAAAACATGGCTCAGTGTAAAATTTCAAACAATGCGGAAATGTAAAAACACACAGAAGATAAAAAACCCAACAGTCCCATCCCTCAAATATAATCCTTGTCATCAACAGTCTTAAATTTGGGAGGTAGGGTGAGAAGAGGCAAATATAATTTCAGACTTTTTTGCATGCAAGTTCCAAACACACACACAATTTTCAAAAACTCAAATTGGATCGTACAGTATTATTTTACTGACTGTTCTTCTTTAAACACTATGTCTTAGAGACCGTTCCACGCAGTCACATGGACCTGCCCATTCCAACAACTGAATCCCCTGCGTGCACAGACTACAATATATCTGGCCAACCCCCTACCAATGGCATTTTGGTCTTCAGTTTTACAGACAATGCTGCAATGAACTTTCTTCTACATTTATTTTTGCTCACTGAATACGTATTTCTGCCGGATAAAGTTTAAGAAAGGAGGCTTGCTGGGTAAAAGGAGATGCACGTTTGAGATTATATATACTGTCAACTTACTCTCTAAAAAGAGAATATCAATTAACCCAGTGAACAGTGTATGGGAGCGTGTTTCTCAAGACCCTCATCATCAGATTTACCAAATCTTAATCTCTGCCAATCTAGGGAAAAAAAAAAATGTTGCTTTAATTTTCATTGCAAATTTAACCATCTTTTCATATAAAAACCTTTATTTTTTTCTTTGTGAATGGCCTACTTATTTCATTATCTTAAATTTACTGATTCATGTATTGCAAGTATTTGCCCAGTTTGTTGTTTACCTTTTGACTTTTACAGAGAAGTTTGAAATTTGTCACTTTTTCTTTTATGGCTTCTGGATCTTATGTCCAGCTTAAGATTATACAAATACCCATAACTTCTAATACTTTCACTTTCCTACATCTTTTTTTCATTTAAATTGTGAAGGAAAGGGAGAATATAAACCAACATATTTATATTGCTTATTCCTGGGAGGTAGAACTAGAAATGATTTTCATTTTCTTCTTCTTGCTATGTTTTTTTCTAAATTCTTTACGATGTATTCCAACACTCTCATAAAGAGAAAAACAGAACGGCTATATAAATGGTGTTTTGTTGAGATTTTCTAATTTCAAAGTGAACCATTTTGATAAAGGTTTGAGTTCAAACCCCCCTGGAGTCATCCAAAAACCCACCCCCAGACAAACAAAGAAACAAACAAGAATCCCTAAAGCCAAAGCATGGGCTTGGGCTAGGATTCCTGACTGAAAGACCTGGGTAAACCACCTCCTCTCGTCTTTAAAATGGGAAGACCCCCCCCACCTACCTTGTAGAGAAGTTGAAGGTTGGGGTTAATTTAAACGATGTGCCTGGCAAGAACCTAGCTGGCCAGCATGGTGGTCAATAATGGTAGTATTTTTTTTTTCACAGTGGGTTTAGTATTGAAAATATCAAAAAAATTACTTGAAGCCATATCTCAGTAAGGTAGGAGATTCAAGTTGGAGTATGACTTTCGAGGCACAAAGCAAGGGGTGGGTATACTGGAATGAGACTGGATTTCTTGTGAGGCTTGTAAACTGAGGCAATTCTAAAAGAATTATGGGTATGTTTTGAGCTTCCTCCAGGGCCTACTTTGAAGAGGACAGCACTTACCTGAAATAAAAGGTTTTCTTTTTTTAATGTGGCTTTATTTAAGAAACAAAACAATCCTTACCCATACTTCTGGGTTTTGTGTCGGTGTGTCAGTCTCAGATGTAAGCTCTAGGCCAGTGGTTCTCAACTATGGAACTCAGAAATGGGCTCTGTGGGAGTCTCAGTTCTCATTACAATAACTATAGCATCAACAGAATGCTTTCAATACATAAAGGTCTGCCTTAATAGGAACAGGCCTTTCATTCTCATAGTGGTGGGCACTGAAGACAGAAGAGGCCGAGAACCACTGCTCTAGGCCACAGGGGCTGTCACAAGGGAATCACTCTATGGCACGTAGCACAACACCCCATGCAGGTACGCACCTATAAATTCTGAGGGGGCACCACGCTTGGGAGTCCATGTCTAACGTGCTGTGCCTTTTAAGGTAGGATAGCAGTTTCATCACCTAGGTCTAGGGCAGCAGAGGGCAGCAGAGGGATCCAACTCCTCCCTCTCGAAGTAATACCAGCGGAGACTGTCGATCTACACTGTTCCTATACATTTACCCCAACACCCTCTCATCTGAAAAAGCGACTCTGTCACCAGAAAACAGAGCCTCCTTGTTACCTTCACAGGCTGATCCTGGGCTGAATCTGTCTCACTGCCTTTCTCTTTCTTCTTTTTTTGTTTCTTTTTCTTCTTTTTGGCTCCAGTGTCATTGGCTGGACTCAAACCACTGTAAGACAAAGTAAATACTGATGCAGGGTTTTTAAAAAATCATCTGTTTTGAGCTACACTGACAAAGAGCTTTCTGTAGAGCCAGACCCTCCTTAATCAAGCCTGTTGGCTTCAGAAGCAGACCAGAGAATTCAGGCCCCAGAAGGGGCATTTGGAGGACACCAGCAGACACAGTTCTCCTCTCCACTCCCACCAGAGCCCAGGGAGGGAGCGATGTGCAAGGGATGGCCTATTTGTTTGAAAGGACCTTTTCTGTTCTTGTTTTTATTTTATGCGGTTTATTTTCTTTCTTTTTTGGCCGCGCCGCATGGCTTGCGGGATCCTAGTTCCCCGCAGGGATCAAACCCGGGCCCACAACAGTGAAAGCGTGGAGTCCTAACCACTGGACAGTCAGGGAATTCCAATGGTTATTTTCTTTAGATTGCCAGGTTGCTGGCAGCAAAGGCAAATGATAATTGTTAACAGGGCATTCATACCACCAACACTTCCTTAGAGCCTGGAATTTAAAGGGATGACAGCCCAAAGTAGTCTTTTGGAAACTCTCCCTCACTTCCACTCCCACCCTCCCGATGCATTAGGTTTTCTGAGTTGCCCCATCTGGACCTAAAGCACAAGGCAGTATTGGAAAGGGAGGAAGGAACAAGGAAAAAGGCAGTTTAATGTTGCTGTGATCTGTGTCCAAAATAGCCAAACGCTCACGAGAAATGCCTAAATCAGGCCTGTAGGACTGAGAACAACTACCAGCCGGCTCAGACTGGGTGATCACCACCGGCAAAACCCGGCACTAGGAATCCTGGGAAAACAACAACAATGAACACCCAGCCACCCCTGCTAAGAAGAGATTTACATGAAACGTGTGTGCCTGTGAACCACAGGAATGGGGGTTTCTCATGCTGCTTTCCCTCTGCATGACTCACCCGATGAAGGCAGCAAAAACAGTTTCTTAGCCACATTTAACAGTTTCCTACGGGCTCTCATTATCGTTTTCTGTATTGTCTCTCAATATTTTTGAGACACAAATCACATATTATACTGGGTTTTGCTAACATTTTCCATTCATTCGCTCCCAAATGTTTTCTCCCAATTCCTGTTGATTTTAGGATAATAGTTTTGATTCTGGGTTTCCTTCATTTTATTGATGAATTTTAAGGTTCAGCTTGCAGGTTGCTTTCCTAATTACTGGTTTTTTAATAGATTTATGTATGTATGTATGTATTTATGGCTGTGCTGGGTCTCCGTTGCTGTGTGTGGGCTTTCTCTAGTTGTAGTGAGCGGGGGCTACTCTTCATTGCGGTGCGCGTGCTTCTCATTGTGGTGGCTTCTCTTGTTGCAGAGCACCGGCTCTAGGCGCGCGGTCTTCAGTAGTTGCGGCTCATGGGCTCTAGAGCACAGGCTCAGTAGTTGTGGCGCACGGGCTTAGTTGTTCCGCGGCATGTGGGATCTTCCCGGACCAGGGCTTGAACCCATGTCCCCTGCATTGGCAGGCGGATTCTTAACCACTGCGCCACCAGGGAAGCCCCTTAATTTACTGTTGTAGTTGGTTTTTGCCATGTCTAAATTGATTTGGGCATTGTCAGACTGGGAGTAATGCCGGACTATCACTCTGCCATCCTCCCTGGAAATCTTCCATTAAAAAGTCTAAATTAGGAGTTGAACGCAAGGGTACAGTGAACCCTAATCTATAGAATCAGCTAAGTGCAGGGTTTTATTTTAGCTGTACAGTCTAGATAATCAATTTTTCAAAGAATTCAAACAGTATAAAATACATTTTACATACCATATGGTAAGTATCATTTAAGCTTTATTTTATAATTCAGAAAGGCTTCATGGTCTTAAAGTGCCTTGGAGTTATTATGAATATTAATTATCATCTCATAGCACGTGGTACTGTATAGGGAGAAGGCAACGTGCTGCTATTTCCCGTTGCAGAATGTCCTCAGATTTCTCTTGTCCTAGTCCTGGTTAGGAGTGCTTGCATCCAGACTTCACAACCTTGCACTTGGACTAAAGTTATCTCCAGCCTTTCCTGGATCTCCCTGACATCACAACTTCTCTGCCTCCTCCTAAACTCTACATAGCAGTGGGACGCACCTCTGTGAAAATGGCTTTCCATGAGTCCCTCCCACGCTTGAAAGCCTACAGTGACAGCAGCTTCTTATTCTGGAAGGCATCAAGCCCCGCTTTCCCCTCGGCCCATCACATTCAGTTCCCATCTAGCTCATCCACCCTTACTTCCCTGCTCGGGAATAACTGTGCCTGCACCCGTGAGGCCAGGCCTCTCACCAGGCCCCTGTTGCAGAAAGACTAAAGTCAGGGAGAGCAAGTAAGGTCCTGACTTTGGTCGAAGTGTAAGGTTCTGACATCCAGATGAAAGTGCACCTCCTGGATACCATATTAATGGGACACAGAAGGCATAACACGGAAGGAAGACCAATAACATTCAGAGGGGGAATAAGGTAAACGCCTTAAAACCAGATGCTCAGCAAAACCCCCAAGGCCATGGCAAAGAATAGGAACCATAAAGCCATTTACAGACTGAAGATAAAGCTTGCCTCTTATTGTCTCAATTTTGTTATTGTGCACAGGCCTGTTCGCAGCCTATGACAACCCTGTGTGGTTTTCTGATTCCGGAGACATTCTCACTTCAGTCTCCGGATTGTATGCAGCATTATAAGGTTTAAAAGCTGGTTGATGGGGACTTCCCTGGTGGCGCAGTGGTTAAGAATCCACCTGCCAATACAGGGGACATGGGTTCGATCCCTGGTCTAGGAAGATCTCACGTGCCACAGAGCAACTAAGCCCGTGTGCCACAACTACTGAGCCTGCGTGCTGCAACTACTGAAGCCCGCGTGCCTAGAGCCCGTGGTCCGCAACAAGAGAAGCCACCGCAATGAGAAGCCCGCGCACCACAACGAAGAGTAGCCCCCGCTCACGGCAACTAGAGAAAACCTGCGTGCAGCAATGAAGACCCAACGCAGCCAAAAATAAATAAATTAAAAAAAACAAAAAGCTGGTTGATGGTAGGAGACAAAGCAGCATTCCACTGCTGATACAATTTATAAGTCCTTATTCATTTCAGCTTATGGAATGAATTATCTGGTCCCTGTATATGAATTACCGTAAGAACTGTTTTTATGGAAAAAAGAATCAAAAAAGTTAAAGTAAAGAACTGCTGCATATTTACTAACTGAATACTTACTAAACACAATTTCTCATCAGGAAAATAGAAGAAATTACTTCCTCCGACTGTAGACATCTTCACAAATAGGCAAAATCACTAAAAACTCCCTTCCTGCCTTTGCTCTTGCTATTCAGTGGAGCCACTTCCGTGTAGCCATCTCTTTATGGACCCCATTTTTGTGGACAGACCTTGGGTAGAACTCTTGTTCTGTTTTATGCATTATTAATACAAGTGCCCAGCAAACTCCAAGACCCAAACTAAAACCAGAGAGCTACTTTCATTTTCCTTGGATTGGCTTGAATTTGCACATGCAGCTACTGAGCAACTATCCTGTCTCAATTTGTACATCAAGAATACGGAGACACCTGAAGAACAAAGGAAAGTTTAAAAAAAGTCACTGTCACTGAGCTACCAGGTATTGAGCCGTATCCATGAGAACACTATGAGCTCAACATGGTTTGACAGTCAACAACCCAAACAGGAAGACAACTGACTCGGAGAAGAGACTTCCAAGGAGCACAGTAGGGTTAGCTCTCCAGGTGATTATAATACCTTTAATTATCCATAAGAAACCAAGCTCAGAGGCCTTGAGAGTAGGTCTTTAGGAAGCATCTTAGGAAGTCAATACCATTTCACAGGATGGCCTCAATCTGGATTTGGGAAGAACCAAACCAAAGGACCCCGCGAAAGCTAGGCTGGTCCTTCTCAAAAGAATTTGGCTTCATTTTTAAAGGGACCTGGAGTCCATACCCACTGGGTGAGTATCCCTGGGCATGCTGGGACTCCACAAATTAAAACAGAAATCTCTCAGAGATCTCTCTAAACCTGCCAGTCACCTTAACATACTTCAAAGGGATTGGCCAGAACCTTGGAATACAGCAAATCAAAGTCTAACTTTGGTTCATTTGGTTCCAAAATAATGAGCAGAGAATTAGTGAAACTTGCCCCCTTTTTTTGGGGGGGGGAGGGGCTGCCTGCAGTGGAAAGGGAGATGGGAATTCACATAAAAATTTTGAAATGTACATTCTAAAGTAAAGTTGATCAACTCAAGTCATTAACGACCAACCTAGCGAATATGGGATGAATGAGCAGAATGACAAACCAGGAACAGAGAAGAAAAGTAATCAAGAAATGTCATTTTTAAATGAAGGTCAAAATATTCTAAGTTCAAACATATAAGAAATCCTATGGATGCTCTGGTATAAAGTTAGGGCTGGGGACTTCCCTGGTGGTGGAGTGGTTAAGCATCTGCCTGCCAATGCAGGGACACGGGTTCGAGCCCTAGTCCCGGAAGATCCCACATGTCGCGGAGTAACTAAGCCCGTGTACCACAACTACTAAGCCTGTGCTCTAGAGCCCGCGAGCCACAACTACTGAGCCCGCGTGCCACAACTACTGAAGCCCGCGCGCCTAGAGCCCGTGCTCCGCAACAAGAGAAGCCACCGCGATGAGAAGCCTGCGCACCACAATGAAGAGTAGCCCCCGCTAGCCACAACTAGAGAAAGCCTGTGTGCAGCAATGAAGACGCAATGCTGCCAAAAATAAAATATAAATAATTATTAATAAAATAAAGTCAGGGCTGAGGAAGGAGATGGAAAATGAACTTCAGTACTTATTTCTAGAAATAGAATGCAGCACCAGAGTGTGTGCTGGTGGGAGGGAAGGGCAGGCTGACAGAGGAGCAGCTCGAGCAGCCAACCTCCAGATGACAGCAGCAGTGCAGGTCCATGACACAGGCCTCCTCTTAATCCTACTGATAACAAAATCCACTCAAAGGTGCGTGGCTGAGGGACAGAAAGTTGTTATCCTGGGAGCTAAATCACCAGAGCTGGAAGGAATCTCAGGGCCGTCTGGCTTAACCTGTTGTTTACAGAAGAGGAAACCAAGGCCCAGGGACGTGAGGCATCAACTAACCAACTAGTACCCAGGGACAAGTCACCAATCTAACCACTTGGCCCATTCCTCCCCAAACGCTGAAGTCTCATTCCCTGTGAGAATTTATCTGAGAACCTTCGAAAGCCCTAAAACAAATTTTTGCGTATCAGAGGAGCAGACATTAAAGGCAATGAGGAGAGTGAGCCATGTTTTATCCAGAAAGCCTCCCTGACTACTCCAGCTCTCATTCTCATTGATGTCCATCTGTTTTAAGATTATGATCTCCCACACAATTTAATACTTTATATATATAATGTGTTGCTGCCTGGCTTCCCAATGAGATAAAAATTTTCCTGGTATAGGGACCGTATCTTTCACAGCTGTTTCCCACAGCAGCCCTAGTTATGCTGAGCACACAGTTGAGAGTTCAACAAATACGTGCTTGACTGATGCTTTCCAGGCATAACAGACTAAAATAAAACCCTGAAAAGCTAGAACCCAAAAGAGGGTCAGCAAAACATCTTTAGCAGTGTTTCCATAGGACAGCTGTGTTAACGTTCTATGAAAGCAGTGGTGATGCTGTGCTCTTTTGAGCCACTGTTTGAGATTTTAAATTATCAAATTTCTTATTAAATGATCAACTTTCTTATTCATTGTCTTCTCCCTCCTTAGGACCTGTTCTATTTCTATAAGAGTTAAAACAAAAAAGCTCCACTTTAACCACTTCGAATGGTTCCGATGTCTTAAACACAGACCATGGTTCAGTTCTGATTATGAGATCAAAAGAAAAAAAGAGTTCAGAAAATAAAATTTACGACTTTCGGTTACCTGTTTTCTACCCCTACAAACTGGAAGTTAATTTTTTTAGGCTAAAATTCAAAATTTCCAGAGAAACTTAATAAATCCTAGCCTCTAACATCCTTTTGATTCCACTTGTAGACATCAGGAAATCCTTCTGCAAATCAAATTTTTTTTTTTTTTTTTTTTTTTTTTGGCCATGCCAGTGGCTTGCAGGATCTTAGTTCCTGGACCAGGGATTGAACCCGGGGTCACAGCAGTGAACGCACCAAGTCCTAACCACTGGACCACCAGGGAACTCCCCTTCTGCAAATCAATTTATTCATGAGGTATGATTCACTAGCAATCCTATTGATACAGTATTCAGAAGGCCCAAAGCCAGGTGAATGCAATGGCATTTACAAGGGGGCCCAGGTGGAAACCACATGGCATCAATCAGTATCAGCTGCTGATCCTCGTGCTGCGGCTGCAGGATCACTTAATGCAATCCCCCAAACTTTGCAAACTCCCACCAATCAGTTATTCTTATAAAAAACTGCTTGTGAGTCCTAAATGACTGTAAAAATAAAAACACTCTACTACTGCCATCAAGGTACCCAGGAGGCCTGTCAAAAGAACAGCAGGTTGTGAGAAGGGATTACAAAAGACTGCTTTTACTGCCACCCTCTGCCCTCCCTGGGATAGTTAGCCAGAGTTTTGAGTGTGAACAAGCCAATTCCTGTCATGAAGGAAAATTGTTTTTTAGGGGTCACAAAAGCTCTGCTACACTAAGTAGTTTACAATGGGAATGAGACAGAAATGTAAATTCTACATACTCTGGGTTGGTTTGGTGAGCTAGACTGTAACCTGGCAACTCCTAGGTCAAATCAAATGCTGTTCAGAGACCATTTTCAGTAATTTTCAGAGCAGTGACTCAGTGCTGGCAGCAATTTCACATACTGGAATGAACTCTGAAAAAGATATCAGTCTATGAAGGACGGTTTAAAGGGGCCAGTCACCTCCATCACCAACTGGCTCCCTAGTTTGGGAAAGTCCATGGGTTATTGAATGCCTCCAAAGACAGGACTCACACTGCTGCAGAGTCAGGAGGAAGGAGTCAATGTAGTAGGGAAAAGAAATTCAGCAAGTTCAGAATGGATCCTCCTGGGTGTCAAAGGGAGAGGTGGATTTGCAAATCCCAAGCCTCATTACAAAAGCTAAATCAGTCTTTATAAGTGAAGTCTACATGAGATAATCCATGTAAAGGGCTTAGCACAGTGCCCAGCACACAGTAATGCTAGCAACTGAGAACATTCATTGAACACTTAACAACAGTGAACCCTCCTTAGCTCCCTCTTGAAGAAAGCAGCAGTAGAAAAAATTCTGAAGCAAGTACCAACCCTGTTGAAGAATATTAGTTTCGTTTTTGTTTTGGTGCTCTCAAGAGAGAACATAGTGTTTTGTGTGCCTTAAATGCAAGAATCACAAGAGCACCATCCTTGGGGAACTGGAAGAGAGGCTTGCAGGGCAGAGATTTCAGATAAAAGGTTAAAGAGGAAGAGCTAAAGCAGCATCCTCCTAAAGTTACTAAATTTATGGTCCCAAAACTTATGGACTCTGCAGGGAAAGGGTTAATGGCAGACTTAGTAAAGCTGGGAAATTTTAGAGTGAGCACATTAAACAATGTGAAAAATCAGCAAAACTGGTTTGCCATGAACAGCAGTCTCCCTGAAATAGGCTCTCATTTACTTTTCATTTCTTCTGCTCTCCAGTCCCTTCTCTCTGAAGCAGCTCTTGATTAGTTTCTTTTTAATTGCCACTTAATTGGGAAATAAAATTAGAACACTTATTTGATATCAGTGATGAGGTTTCTCTTTTCATTTCTGCTTTGATCTAGTTTTGAAAAACCAAAAGCTGAAGAGAGAAATTAAGAAAAAGGAACTGAAAAGATTTCTTCTTCTAAGAGCCAGATACAGCTATAAGCCATCAAATAAATGTGGAAAGAACCACTCCTGGAGAATCTGAAGAATAAAACAGAAGCAAGTAAGGATAGCTTTATGGAATTCCATTCAAAGAGACCTTTCTTTTCTCTTAAGTTTCTTCATAAAGGATAATATCTCATGATTAGGAAGTGAGGAAAACTTTTAAGAACCCATATTAACCTGTCCCCATGGAGTAAGAGAACAGAATGGGAAACAGACATCCCTTAACAAAGCATTCTTGATCCATGGCTTCCCAGCACCTCAGTGGTATGGATGACACTGCAGAATAAATTCTAGGAACTAATTCTACAAACAAAATAGTCTAAAAGTTTTCCCTTTCCAAAACACCCAGATAAACTTTGTTTGTTACCCCACAATTAAAATCTACTGCCAGCTGATAAGGTTTATTCTTTAGCTATGTCTCTCACTAAAAACAAACAAGAAGCAGAAACTAACACAACATTGTAAAGCAACTATACTCCAATAAAAAAAAAAAACACAAAAATTTTAAAATTTTAAAAAGGGGAAAAACCAAACAAGCAAATTAAACCCATAGATGAATCATGACCTGCAGGGGGATAAAGCATAAAGATGATCTTAATCTGACTCTCCACTCAATTGCTCACGGTAACTTATGCCAGGCAAGTTACTGGGGAGAGGGTGGGGGTGGAATGCTATCCTCCTTTCTTTCCTCTGTTGAGTGGATTTAAAAAAAAAAATAGCAGATAGAAAAACTGCAGGCAGATACATACACACACACACACACACACACACACACCTATATACTGTATGTGCACGCATGTGCACATGTGTGCTTATATGTATACATGAAATTTATACTCACCAAATATTTAATTATGGAAGAAACACACGACTAAAAAAATCAAGAGCTAAACTTCTACACAAAGAAGGGATGTAAGAACTAGCAGAATTGTATTTCCTATTATTCCAGTGCATGAACGTATGTCACTTCATTAGTGTAAAGCACTGAGCCCATCCTGAAAGGCCCAAGAGAACTAGGGTTAGTTGGAACTATCATTAACTTTTATAGCATATTGTCTTTTAGAACTGTTAGCATAAAAAGGAGATATTCCCCTTCAATTCTTTTATCACTTTTGAAAACATTTAAACTAATATTAAGTAAAGGCAAGAAAAATTTCAAGAAGCCAAAAAACAGTGGAAAACTTCCATGAAAAATTGAAGGATCCTTGATATCTGTGGATTATTTCACAAAAACTGTAGTAAGGCTTATGAGACTTACTTGGGAAAAGAAAGTGTACATGTAAGAAAATCTGACATCCTTCCCCTCAGTAAGGAGAAATGAAGCTCCACTAACACTAGGCTACGAACTTCAACATTGGTCATTCATTCATCCAGCAAACACTCATTAACGCCCACTAACTGCCAGGCATCTCAAAGACAGGATCCCTGTTCTGAGACACCTCACAGTAGGTAAGACATGGACAGGACATGAATGTTATTTAACTACTGTCATGATAAAAGCTACAAAAAAAATACAGTATGTGATGGGGGGGCAAGCTGGGGGAAGGAGGACAGGGAAGATTTGAAGAATAAAAGGAAGGGGGAAGGCTGCTTCAGATGTTATCTCATTTAATCTTTACAACTGGAGGTTAACTTTCCCAAGGTCACAGGACTATTAAGTTTCAGAACCAGGCTTTGAACACAGGTTTGAATGATTCCAAAGTCTATGCTTTTCCCATCATACCACACAGCTTCTTCCCAAAACTGTCTCCTCTGACAATTAATGGAAAAATGTTGACTCCATCCCAGATTCTAAGTGTCAGAATTAGACTCTGTCCTCCAGGCTGGGTCCTCTGTTTTTCACCTGCCACCTCCAAACTTATTTATACAGATCTCTAGATTCGGGTTGCTAAAAAACTGAATTTGTTCACCCAGACCGTAACCATGTACAACAACAACACACCTCCAAAGGTTTTTTTTTAGGTTACCACTTTGTTGTACTTTAAATAAAACACAGAAGTTTCTGCCAAACAGTCTTGCAAAGTGATTCATAGATTATAAACCAATTAACGAGCTACAGACACTGGTCAAGGAAACAGTTTAGCATTGAAAACTAAAAGCAACTACACGCACAGCAAAGATGAAGCCGTACTTTCACTTCTGAAACGAATTTCGAATTCAAGAACTCTCACATATGACTGGAATCTCTACTCAGAAGGGCTGCACTTTCCCTCCTTCCTGTTCCTACTTCCTCTTTCTCAGCTCTTCCTTTCTCAGGAATCTCACACTTCAAAACAAGGCTTTCATTACATGAGATCTGTGTGCAAAAGAACACAGTCCTATAAAAACCAAATTTGACAAGCTTCCTTTTCCCCTTCGTTCTTCTTGTGGTTTTTAAAGCTGATTGAAGAACATGAAGCTAGATCTTTTAACCTAAGCATTCATCACAAGCCACTTATAAACCACTTAAATAATCCTTTGTTCTCCCACTGCCTTAAGGTAGCAGAATTTCTCTTTAAAGTTTATCCAAAGATCTCAACCTTCTACTTTTACCTCCAGAACTACCACCAACCGATACAGCAAATGACAGGATGGCTATGAAAATCAGACTACCAAAGACTCAGCCAAAGTTATACATCCAAAACAGTCTCTCATGACTTTCCGTTAGAAAACACATATGTAAATATAGATAGGGAGAGTGAGCGTCAGCGCCAGCCACTGCAACAATATGTCGAAAGAGAAATGATAGGGTGTGGCTTGCAAGACTGAACACTGATTTGGAAGCTCAACACTCAAACGCCTGATGCATTTATTCTACCCGAGAAACAGTTACCAGTAGGCAAGACCCTCAAGTACAGGAGATGCAGTATTAAACCCACTTCCAAACACTGTCCAAGGAAGCACCATCACTCAATTTCTTGAAGCTCCAGGCTACTTCGCAAAGTTAACAGAGCAAAGATACTGGAAGACCTAATTATGTGCTGTTCAGGAAACATATGGATTATTTGGAGCAACAGACACGGTATACATCCAAACATTATCATACAGTAATTACGCAGGGTTTATAAGGTGAGTTTATATCTTGGGATTCTCTAGTAGTGATATTTTACAACATAATTATGGTTGGTATAGCCTGATGAATTTCCTCATTGAAGGTGAACTGCAGTGAAACGTTTTATTATTCGTTTACTGCTAATCACGTTGTTCACACAACACCTTATAAGTAACGTTCCTTTTGAACTGCACTGTTAGATTGACCTGTGTTGTGCCATTGAAGACCATCGTCCAACATGCTCTTTTCCTCGGACGCGCCTGAGCCACACGAGTGGAACATTACACAGAAGAACTTGTATATAATAAAAGTATTGAATGTCTCTGGGCCTTAATATACTAACCACCCACCCCTGATACATGACAAAGACAGCAACCAATCGCCAGGCAGGATTCCAATGTCTCAGCCAATAAGAAGGTGGGGGTGGGAATACACTAAGCTCCCGATGACTTCCCCGCACCCCAGAGACCCAGGTTGTGGGGGACTGGATGGGAATTGGACTCCGAGGATCTTGTTACCCCCGGTTGTAGCTGTTGTCCTCCTCGTTCTCGCAATCGCTGCAATGCTCATGGCCGTTTCCGTTCCCTTCCATCATCTGCGGCAGCGGAGGTACCGGCGGCTTCACTGCTGTATCACTCTCGTCCGCCATCTTGAGTTGCGAGAGCCGGCCTCCGCGCCTCGCTACATGGGGGGTTCCTATTGGACGAGGGGAACTTGCGCGACATTCTGGGTTTTGTAGTTTTTGTGGCGAAGGTATCCGTAACTAGGAGAAGGTCATTCCCTGGAAACCGGAACAAGATGGACTACAATACCCAGAAATCAAGAGGGGAGGCTGTCGTGGGTGGGAAGCCAGCACTACCCGGAAGTTCTGGGAGTTCGGCCGCGCGGGAAGAAAGAACGGCCCAAGGTTGGCGAGGCCCACTTTCCACCACCCGGGCGGCCGCGTGGCATGCTGGGAATTGTAGTTCAATGCAGGTCAAGGGTTTGGGGCGTGGGTTCCAAAATCCAAGGTTTGACATCATCCCGCCCTTGCTAGCGTCTGGGCCACAGGTGAGCCGTTATTGGCTGCCGTTAAGGACTGTTACCATTCCCGGGTAAGTAAGAGGCCTTGAAGCCGCGGCTGTGCCCCAGTGGGAGCCCAAATGCATAGGGCCTTCTTGAAGAGCCCTTACTGCAAGAAGCCAGGTTGGCTCCTGGCCGCCTTTCCTCACTCGGGACTCCGGGCAGCCCCCGGTCGTTGGTAGCTCGAGGCCTCTTGAGAGGCGGTGGATTGTGATATGCGGAACACTGATCCTTAGCAAGGACATCTGACTGCTCTGTCAGGCCTTGCTGCTTAATTGGCCGGAAGATACTGAAGCTCTTCCACACACACAGTCCCTTTCATTCTCCGCAGCAGCCCTTCACAATTACTCTTAATGAGCACTTACATGCCAGGCTCTGTGGTAAGGCTTTTAGTACATCTCATTTAATGCTGTCAACAAGCCTAGAATGTGGGCACTGTTGCCGTTTTTCACAGACAAGAAATGTGGCCCAGATTGGTCGGTAAATTGCACAATCACATAGCTAATAAGTGGCAAAATCGTGTACAAATGTGGATCTGTCATATGCCCTCTGAATTTTTCACCACCACAAAAGTCCCATTGTCTGATACATCTACCCAAGGAAATCAGTTATTAGAAGGTAATTTTGACATCTTAAGCTATTTTTACCCTTGACTGAGTGGTCCACTCCCTTGGGTCTCACTCCTGTGACTGAGCAATCGCACCTGATTCTTGAAGCAAAGCCCAAAGACAAGGGTCCCATTCCTAGAGATTTCCCATTCAGGTTGGGTTATGGTGGGTGGTGAGGGAAGGACAAGTTCTTATCATCAGAGAGCTCCAATGGCCAAAAAGGGAAATGATCTTTGCCTTTGGGTAACTCTCAACGTGGGAAGAGGAATAGAGTAGGAAGAAATAGTTCCCATCTGACTCAGGGAAACAAAACAAATAAAACAGCTAAATATAGTCAACTTTTGGTTTTTATATCAGTGGCAAGAGCAGAAGTAAATATGATCCAAAGCAGCAGATAGCCCCCAATCATTTATATTTAACTTTGGGAGGCAAAGACACCCTCTCAGGCTGAGAGCTGTTACCCACACTCATCTCTCCAGGGCCAAGACTGCTGCGATGCCTTATATGCAATGAAGGCAAAGGGAGGAGGTCAGAGATAATAATAAAGGCTTACATGTGTTAGATGGATTTAACTTTTCTAAGTGACTTTGTGAAGGAGACTTGAAGAAAATCGTGCTTGCAAAAGAAAAAATCACAGTGATACCTAGTTGCAGACCTTGGGTCAGAACCCACTTCTGTTATTCTAATTCCCAGCCCTATATTTTCTTTTCCCACAGATTTGTAGAGGTTAAACGAAGGCTAATGAAACGTGACTGATGAAGAGTGATTGTAGAGGATGATGGTGCTGGTGTCTGTGGCCCCTGCCATTCTTGCAATTCGAAGCTTAAGTAAGACAGTCTGCATTGTATTTCACTGCAAACTGAGCAGTTTTTGCTCAGTGGAGAGCCTTTCTGGGAGGTAGGCAGGCAATGTGACTGTTGTGACCAAGTTCAGAATGCAAGTACAAGTCCAAAGTTCTGGAATCCAAGTTGGAATCTTCACTTAGATTTTGTAGGATTCGTGATAGTTCTATAATAAAAATTTTAATTTTTATGTTTTTAAAAAGAAATTGAGGGGGCTTCCCTGGTGGTGCAGTGGTTAAGAATCTGCCTGCCAGTGCAGGGGACACGGGTTCGAGCCCTGGTCCGGGAAGATCCCACATGCCGCGGACAGCTAAGCCCGTGCGCCACAACTACTGAGCCTGCGCTCTGGAGCCCGCGAACCACAACTACTGAGCCTGTGAGCCACAACTACAGAAGCCCGCACACCTAGAGCCCGTGCTCTGCAGCAAGAGAAGCCACTGCAATGAGAAGCCCGCGCACCGCGGCAAAGACCCAACGCAGCCAAAAATAAAATATAAATAATCAAGTAAATTTATTTTTTTTTAAATGTCTCGTATACGCAATTTTTTAAAATTAATTAATTAATTAATTATTTTTGGTTGCATTGGGTCTTTGTTGCTGTGCACGGGCTTTCTCTAGTTGCGGCGAGCGGGGGCTGCTCTTCATTGCGGTGTGCAGGCTTCTCATCGCGGTGTCTTCTCTTGTTGTGGAGCATGGGCTCTAGGTGCACGGGCTTCAGTAGTTGTGGCTCGCAGGCTCAGTAGTTGTGGTTCGCGGGCTCCAGAGCGCAGGCTCAGTAGTTGTTGCGCACGGACTTGGTTGCTCCGTGGCATGTTGTTTTCTTTTTTTTTTAATGACCACTTAATGACTGAATATTGCCACATGTGACTTTGGTGCTTAAGTTTACTTTTGAGTTTATAGTCACATGAGTACAGGACGATCACCCAAAGCAGTACAACGTAGGCATTCCTAAACTGGGTCTGTGGATGTTTTCTTAGGGTTCCAAGAGTTCTCATATCTGTTCATCCCCACTCCCCCATAACAGCCTTCCACTTTCAGACAGCTCTCAATGGTGGAACATCGGCCAAGTTCTGCCTTATGGAGTTATGTAGAAACATATAATCCTGGGTCCTTCTAGATTGTTGTTACATATTTTTCAATTAAATCCAGTTCCCTAAAATTCTCCTTTTTTCCAAGATAAACATTGCCGGCTTTCTGAGCACCTCAACACACTAAAATGGCAGGATTTTCCTGTCTAGCTCTGCCGGCTCTTCCTACCCACCCATTCTGGTAGGAGCATTATACAAGGGTAGTGAGGTACAGCAGGCCCCAGAGAGTGGGTGAGAGACGTGTCTGTAAACGTCTGCAGATTCTGGAATTTACTGCTAGTGTACCTACCTCCATGATCCCTTCCTGGTTGTTACTGGAGACAGTAGAATATACTGGTTAAGACGGTAAGTTCCAGAGTCTGACTTCCTGGGTTCTAAGTCCTGGCTCTGTCTCTGACTTCACAGGTCACCTTAGACAAGTCCCTTAACCTCTCTGAGCCTCAGTGTCCTCATCTGTGAAATGAGGCAACGTACACAGAACATTTAGTAAAGTGTCTGGGACAGTCAATACCCAGTAAGTTATTTCCCCTCCCAGAAAGCCAGCAATACTACTGGTGATCAAAGAAAAACTTTCTCATGATATCCCTCACAGATCAGGCCCTTGCTGTGCTCCCAGCATATCAGAGCGTGAGCCAGGTTGCCTTCATGATTTATTCAGCCATTGCCCTGGAGCACTCATGACATGTTAGGCTCTATGGCAGGAGCTAGACAATTAGGGATGGAACAACACCGTCCCCACCCTTGGTTCACTCCACAAGTGAGTTGTGAGGTGTACGGACTGACAGAACACAGTGCAGAAGACAGCAGGGGCTACAGGATGCAGCAGCAGACTAGAGGAGGAACCCTTAACCTGGGGAAAGGGGTCCTGGAGGAAAAGATGGCTGAGCTGAGTTTTGGTAGCAGAAGCAGACAAACTGGGTGGACATTCTAGGCAGAAGGTATGAAAGTCCAGCTTTCTGGGAGTTGGGTGCTTTGGAGTTACCACAACGAGAATGATGTGACCGGCTTAGAGCATGAGGAGAATTTTGGAAGTTGAGACTAGAGAGGCAGCCAGGAGTCAGACCATGAAGGGATGCAGATGCCATGCTGAGGAGTTAGGGCTTTATTCTGAAGACTCGGGAGCCACTGAAGGATTTTTAGCTGGGGAGAGAGATGATGAAATTTTTGTTGGATAAAGTTCATGCTGGGCAGAGGCCTGGCTGTTGTAAGGAAGAGAGTTTTTCTCCTCTGCAGAACAGGACTGGTGGGCTCAGTTGGGAAGTAAGGAATGGAGAGATGGTCTCTGGCAGCTTCCTGTCTCCCTTGGAGCTCACTTTCAGGAAGGGTATCCTTCCTCCCTGTGACAGTCCCTGACACACCAGCCTGGAGAACAGTGGGTGCAGCCTTCTGCCTGGTGCTGTGGGATTTAAGAAGGAGTGTGCCAGGCATTCCCTGCCCAGAAGGCACTTACAGTGAAATCGGGAAGGGGCTTCCCTGGTGGTCCAGTGGTTAAGAATCCGCCCGCCAATGCAGGGGACACGGGTTCGATCCCTGGTCCGGGAAGATCCCACATGCCTGTGGAGCAACTAAGCCCGTGCGCCACAACTACTGAGCCTGCGAGCCACAACTACTGAGCCCGCGCACCGCAACTACTGAAGCCCGCACGCCTGGAGCCCGTGCTCCACAGCAAGAGAAGCCGCCGCAATGAGAAGCCCGCGCACCACAACGAAGAGTAGCTCCCGCTCGCCACAACTAGAGAAAGCTCGCAGCCAAAAAGGGAAAGAAAGAAAGAAATCGGGAAAACCAGATGCACTTGAAAACAAAATAACAAGGCCTGACTGGGTATGATTAAATGAGCTGGATAGATAAGTTAACTGAAGTTAGGGGTGGGGCAGGGGGTGCAGCTCTCTGGGGCAGCATTGTTAGAAAGAGCTTCCTGGAGAAAGCAGGAAAGCATTATCATTATCGTTTCTGGGGGCCCTGTGGACCCACTCCTGAGCTGGAGTCATAGCTGCAGTTTTACTTTTGTTTGTGTGGTTATTCAATTTGCAACCATTTTCCCCCACAAGACCCTGTGTTCTATGAAGACAGAGAACAGGCTGGATTTTCCTCACCTCTGTATCCCTTGGGCCAGCACACAGTAGGCCCTCAATTAATATTTGTTGGATTACATTTATGAGTGAGTAAATGAACGAATAGTGAGAACAAAGTGATAAGGCCTTCAGGGTGCAGAAACGTTACAAACGAGGGGCAGAGGCAGGAACACACGGTATAGTGACCACTTGTGCATAAAATTGCCACAAAATGCACTCACACACTATCTCGTTTGATCCCTACCATCAATTGTCTTGTTTGACCATGTGCAGTGAGCAGGGCTGGTTTTTTTTTTTAAATAAATTTATTTTATTTTATTTTTGGCTGTGTTGGGTCTTCATTGCTGCGCACGGGCTTTCTCTAGTTGTGGGGAGGAGAAGCTACTCTTGGTTGCGGTGCGCGGGCTTCTCATTGCAGTGGCTCCTCTTGCTGCGGAGCACAGACTCTAGGCGCGCAGGCTTCAGTAGTTGTGGCTTGCGGGCTTCAGTAGTTGTGGCTTGCGGGCTGTAGAGCGCAGACTCAGTAGTTGTGGCGCACGGGCTTAGGTGCTCCGCGTCAATGTGGGATCTTCCCGGACCAGGGCTCAAACCCGTGTCCCCTGCATTGGCAGGTGGATTCTTAACCACTGCGCCACCAGGGAAGCCCCAGCAGGGCTGGTTTTATTCCTGTTTTACAGTCAGAAAACAAGAAGTGCCATGATTTGTCCAAAGTTTCACTGCTACTTAGGATGAGTTTGGACTTGAACCTGGTGTTTTAACACAAAGTCTGGTGTAGTAACTAAATTGCCTTCCTCCTTTGCCTTTCCCAGGGGGGAACATATGGTGAGACATGTCTGGAGAGGTGATCAGGGGCCAGGTTACAGAAGGCCTTGAGTTTCAGGCTTATCTTCAGAGTTTGGACTTTATCTCCCAGCTGGGAAAGTTTTCTTAAGCTATTTAATAAAGGATAAATATTAATGATATTTGTGAGGGATGGTATAAATTTAATTGCATATTAATATTTATTTAAAATAAACATATGGAAAGTAAGTTTAATTTTAAGAAGCGAGTCAAAGACCCAGGAGTCAAAGGAGTCATCTCTATTGGACTCAGAAGGTTGTTCACCAAACACAACTTGATGCAACTCTGTAGTCCAGCCATCATGCTAGATGCTAAGGACACAGGGGTGACTGAGATGCAGGTAATTGTCAGGATGAAGTGAGATTGTGTATGCAGCCGGAGCCAGCTCAAAGTTTATTATTGCCATCCCGAATAACAGAGGTTATGTGTTTGAGCCAAAAAAGCCCTTGATGGCAACACCTCAAAACTGCAAAGGTGGAGCTTCAGTTCAGAGGAGGTTCCTGGGTTGAAGCACCTGCAGCAGCCCTTCAGCCTTTCTTCCCGGATCATCCCAGAGCAGAGATGCATCTGCTGTTGGCAGATTGGACCACAAGGATGCCTACTTAGAAAACAGAGCCCCCACTTGTACATCAGTAGCTCACAATACTGTAAGGCAGAATCCGGGAAAAGCAGGATCATCTTGCAGGGGTTTCCTAACAATATGCCCCAGGAAGAGCTTTATACCTTGGGGGAGGGGCAGGCATCTTCCTATTCCTATCACTGCCATGGCCAGCCATGGTTACTGATGGGAGTCTGAGTACCCCTCTGATGTGTCAGGAGTAGGGAAAAGGTGGAGAACCACAAATCGAGGTTATCTGAAAGTTGTTTGGTCCAGGAAGGGAACTGGGCCATTAGATCTGGTGCTATGGAATAGGAATTAGAATTGTTTTAGTATGACTCTATGGATTAGAATTAGGAGAGTTATTACCTAAGGAAAAACTTTCTAACTGCCAGGACTGGACTTCAAAGATAGCATGAATGTGTCTCGAAAGACAGTGAGTTTGCTGACACTGGACGTGTGCAACTAGAGGTAGCAGAGATGATCTAGACAGGTGTTTGGACCAAATGGTCCCTTTGATCAGGAGACGCAATCCTATTTATTGGGTGATGTCAGCCAGTGCTGTTGATATCAAGGAGAAAGGTTTCAGGGACTGGAGTGATCAGAGAAAGATATTGGATTACTTTATCCTTCAGTGTATTGGATCCGTACTATGCTGGGCACTGTTCTAGGCACTGAGGATACCAGTGGGGAAGATAGACAAGATTCCTACCTTAAAGGAAGCGGAAAGCAGAAGTACAGTTAAGGGAGAGGGAAAGGAGGCAGGGTAGGAGTTAATTAAGGACCACCTACTATATGTGAGGCACCATTAGATGCTTTTATGTATTTCCAGTTCTTTCAACAAGCAGCACAGTAGCGATTATTTGCACTTTGATAGAGGAGAGAGAGTGAGAGGCTAAAGTGACTTACTAGCCTTGTATGGACAGAATGAGCTCTGCGGCCGACGTACATTTTAAGAGAGGGCAAACGGATTAACCTTTAAATGTCAGTTTCCTTTTGTGTAAAACGGGGATGACGGTATATACCTCAAGGACTGTGAGGATTCAATGAGATAATTAATGCCTACAGAGTGCTCTTAAGACCTGGCAGGTAGAATGTGCTTAGAGGCTGCACAGCTAGCGATGGTCAGTCCTGAATTCGAAGCTAGGACTCGCCGGATTTTCTCCCCCAGCTTGTAAAGGCTTTGGCTCCGAGGGAGGAGTAACCCTGCGGTCCCCAGCGGCCCAGAGCCCTAGGGCTGTGCACTTTCCCGGTTCTCCTCTCCCTCGCACCCCCCCTCCCCGGTCCCGCCCCCTCTCCCCGGTCCCGCCCCCTTCCGCTGGCCGGACGTCCGGTCCGCGTGCGCGCGCTCCTGAGGCCTCGCCTGCCCTCCGGGAGTCACCCAGTGAGCGCCTCTGAGACGGGGCGAGCCGCGGAGGCCTGGGCCGGGTCAGAGGCCCCGGGTACGTAGCGCGCCGCACGGGCAAATGGGAGCTGCCGGGCCCGGGGGAGGGGCGGGCCGGGCCGGGCGGCGGCTCCCGGGGTTGCATTGCTCTCTTGGGCGCCCAGGCCACCCCGCCTGGAGAGCTGGTTCCACCCCGGAGGTATTGTGTCCCGGCGCCGGGCTCTGGGCGCACCAGTCGTGCTGCGTGGTGTAGCGTACAGTACGCGCCTTTCTTTCAAGCCTTGGTTACAGTTTATGGAGCACATACTATTTTACCTCCATGGCTCATTGCCTTGACAGTAACCGTACTAAGTAAGGTGATGTTTTCCCTGTTTTACAGCTGTGGAAACCGAGAAAGGTTTACAACTAGAAGGCGGTGGAAATTGAATTCAAACTCTGGTTCAGTCCAGAGCTACTGCACTTCAGACCTTTGTGGTCAGATATAAGTTTGATTTTTGAATCCAGCCTCTGCCACTTCTAGTTGTGTGATCTTGGGTACCTTTCCGACTCTGTTTGCTCATATGAAAAATTGGAGGCATGGAGTTCCCACTCATGCACTGATGAAGAGGGCAGCCCGACCCCCTGCTTTTCTCCTCCTCCCAGCTTCCCAAACGGAGGCGTTGGCGCCTCTGGAGCTGAGTTTGTTGACGAAGTTTTCAAAGATGTTTCTCCCCCAGTTATGGGGAAATTGTCACCCGAATGAACTTTGACGTTAAGACCTAGTTTTAAAGTTGAGGAAATGGAAGCCTTTGCATATGGTTTCTTTGGGGGCCAGCTATGCAGATTTTGCCTAAATAAATCAGATGGATTTGGCAGGGTGCAGACAGGCCTGGGGACACGATGAAATGCTAGAGATCTGGCTGATGATAGAAAGTGGACAGGCCAGTTGGGGTGGTTCTTCCTTAGAGCCCTAAATTCCCACCAGATCCTCTTCTGTCTTTCGAGCAAGGTCTGAATGTGCCCTCCTGGGTAATCTGGTTAAAGGGTTCAGAACCTCAGTACCTGTGCCTTTAGGGCTGAAGGCAGGCCAGCAGTAGCAGTGAGCTTAGCTTTGTTTTGAAAACTACCCACTCTCCCATTTTTAGATTGCAAAAATTTTTCTCTGAAAGTTTCAAAGGATATGATTTCTGGTTAATTGTAAATATTGACATTTAAAAAATAAAACTGTTACATCAGGCACTTAAATCTGCAGTGGAATCTAAATACCATAGTGATTTGATTTCCCTCATTCTTTGAAAAGAATACATGAACCAGGTTTTTTTATATATAGGGTTTTTTTTAACATAAATTTATTTATTTATTTATTTACTTTTGGCTGCGTTGGGTCTTCGTTGCTGCGCGGGGGGCTTTCTCTAGTTGTGGCGAGCGGGGGCTACTCTTCATTGCAGTGCGCCGGCTTCTCATTGTGGTGCGCGCCCTTCAGTAGTTGTGGCTCGCGGGCTCTAGAGCTCAGCCTCAGTAGTTGTGGCGCTCGGGCTCAGTAGTTGTGGCGCACGGGCTTAGTTGCTCCGCGGCATGTGGGATCTTCCTGGACCAGGGACCAGGGCTTGAACCCGTGTCCCCTGCATGGGCAGGCGGATTCTTTATTTTTTTATTTTTTTTTTATTTTTGGCTGTGTTAGGTCTTTGTTGCTGTGCGCGGGCTTTCTCTAGTTGTGGTGAGCTGGGGCTACTCTTTGTTGCGGTGCGTGGGCTTCTCATTGTCGTGGCTTCTCTTGTTGCGGAGCATGGGCTCTAGGCGCGCAGCCTTCAGTAGTTGTGGCACTTGGGCTCAGTAGTTGTGGCTCGCAGGCTTCAGTAGTTGTGGCTCGCAGGCTTCAGTAGTTGTGGCACACGGGGCTTAGTTGCTCCGCGGCATGTGGTGTCTTCCCAGGCCAGGGCTTGAACCTGTGTCCTTTGCATTGTCGGGCAGATTCTTAACCACTGCGCCACCAGGGAAGTCCACCAGTTTTTATTTAACAGTTGAAATTTTACATTGTTCCTTTTTCGTCCTTGAGCTCGTATTTCCACTTTATTTCCTCCACAGAATTTTTTTCTAGTAAAATCGATTTTATGCTCGAAGTCTTTGGTTTGTTGTCCTACTTCTCTGCAACAAAAATACATACAAAAATTAAAACAGTTTTGAAAATTGTGTTGTCATAATATTAAACATTTTCTTTTGGATTGAGTTCAAAAATTGTAAAATACCCAATTGACCACAATAACTAGTTTTGATCATTGTTAAACATAAGTTTTATTTAAAATGCTTCTCTTAATAAGCCAAATGGAACTTAAAAAAAAAAAATTCATATATGTATCCATGTATATTTGCTAGAAAGAGCAGAGCTTTTTTTTTTCTCATGCCAGTAAGCATTGAAAAAGTTGGTTCTTGTAAATAAATACAGAGGACTTGAAGACATTTCGTTGTGGCAATAATACTCAACTCTTTGAACATCTTTTGAGTTATGGGCCAAAAAATCACCGTGATCTCAATTACTAATGACCTGTCAGCTGACAGTTCTTTTAGGTCCTCCTTTAACTTTACTGAAGGCAAAGGTTTAGAAAGCACCGGACTCAGCAGGAGGATTTGTTACATGGTCACTATAAGCAATCACATTCTCGGCATGAATACTTATATTTTGAATTGCCCCTTTGGGGTGCCAGGGGTATTTTGCACCGTGGAACAATGCACCTTAGTAAAATTTGGCGTGGGTGGGTAGTTACACCTTTCTGGGAACCTGGGAAAAGACAGCCTGCAGCATGTTCCAAGGCTGATCTGTTCTCATAGGGAGACACTTGGCAAACTGAGTTGAAATTTATTCCTCTTAAACCATGTTTTTGTGTCTCTTGGAAAATCTTCGTGCCTCCCCCAGTATGAAGATCACTTGGAACTACGGTGGGCAAATACCTAACTTCTTTTACCTTCCATTTCCTCACCTTTAGAACGGGAATAAATAAGAACTGACTTCTTTGGGTCATTGTGCTGATCAGATGGGGTCCACGACGTCCAGGCACATAGGGAGCAGCTCAGATGGTGGATGGCAGCTCTTACACTCCAGTTCCTGCCTGCTGGGAAACTCAGCTTCCTAGGCACTCCTTGCCTCGGTTTCCTCATTTGTGAGCCCAAGATATCTCAGCCCAGGAATGTGGGGGTGGGAAGTGATGTGGAAGAGGTTTTGTGATTGTCACAGTACGTTTTCTGGAACAGATATGTTCTTATTTTAAAATAGTTAATGTTGAGTTCCTGCTTACCCATGAGCTGGACATTTTGCTGTGTGCTTTATGTACAGTATTCAACAGATATTGTTTGAGGCCCTTCTACTCATCGGGCCCTGTTTTAAGCACCTTGAATTCAATAGTGCTCAGATTCTAGGGAGAGAGGGAGATTACAGTAAATAATCACATAGACATCATATTTGAGGGGTGATAAGTGCAGTGAAGAAAAGTGAAACACAAGGGAAACAGGGGTGCTATTTTACATATTCAGGGCAGTCTCTGATAGGGTGACAATTGGGCGGAGAAGGGGGTGAGCCATGCGACCCTCACCCTCGGGGGAAAGGGCCTTGTGTGTGGAGGGAATAGCGTGTCCACCGGCCCGAGGTGGGAGTGCTCAGCACGGTCAAGGAGCAGCAAGGCAGCCAGGGTGGCTGGAGGGTCTCAGTCGAGGGGGAGAGCGGTGGGTGCCTGGAGAGAATGGAGCTGTGTCTGTCAGGAGGCCCCTGCGGGACTCTAAGGACTGGACTTGAACTCGAAGTGAGACGGGGACCTTGGAGGGTTTTGGCAGAGAGGTGACACTATCCGACAACACTAGCTGCTGTTGACGCACGGACTGTCGGGGAGCAAAGGCGGCAGCAGATCACTCAGAGGCTGCTGCAGTAATCCAGGAGCGAGACGGTGGGCGGGGGGGGGGGGGGGGGGGACCCGGGCGTGTCTGGCTAGGTGGTGAAGCTTGAAGGCAGAGCTGGCAGGGGGCGCGGGTGAGTTGGATGAAGATTGTGAGTGAGGAGCCAGGAGGATGCCGAGGGTTTTGGCCTGAGCAACTGAAAGGACGGAGGTGCCCTTCAGGGAAAGGGAGTAGACCGCAGTCACCGACGTGTCACACGTTGAGTTGGGGAAGATGAGGTGATGGGGGCATATGGTACCTCATTCGGTCCTGATGAAACCCCTGTGAGTAGTCATTATTGATCCCATTTTATATGCAAGGAAATAGAAGCCCACAGCCCTGAAGTAAATTGCCCGAGGCCACGTGGCTGCGATCCCAGCCCAGGCCCCTGTGACTTCACAGCCCCTGAGATTTGGCATTCCCCGTGATCCTTTTTTCTGCATCAACACCAGTGTTGTAGTCCAGTCCAAATGACCTCCCTTTCCACCCATGAAACCTCCCTGGAGTGATGGTGTGTGCCTGGAGAGGGCTCTAGAAGAAAGACCTGCTCCCGCCCTCCCTCCCTTCCCTTGGTGTTGGTGAGGGCCGAGGGAGAGGGAGGCTGACCGCCAGCACCTGCTCTGGGGGCTCCCTCCAGGTCATTGGCAGCCTGGAGGAGGAGGTGGTGACTTAATAGGCCCAGCAGACGAAGAGACGAGAACTTGGACCCAGGTTTGAACAGCAGCCTCTCACCAATAATGAAATATCAGGAGCCAGGAAACTGTAGATAAAAATAGCACTTATTAGTTAACTGGAAAACAATATATTTTTGCAACCACTGCTTCCACAAGAAAATAATTGGGTCCCTTTCAGACATTACATGAAATTTCTAAAAATCATATTTGTATTTGTATGGAAATATGTATGGAAATATGTTAATATAAATGTTTCAGACATTACATGAAATTTCTAAAAAAAAAAAAAAAAAAAAAAAAAGAAAATAATTGGGTCCCAAGGCAGGGAACAACTCGTTTTCGTGAATGATTATATTGATCATTGGAGCAATGTGGATGCATCCCCTTTGGAAAGCAATTCAGAGGAGAAGCGTGTGGCTGGTCAGACATGCCCAGGGTGCAATCCTGAGAGGCTGCAGAAGGAGGAGGAAAGAGGCTGGAAGTTAATGAGGGAGCGGGCCCTGGCTGGGCAGGCCGGTGTGGGGCTGTTGATTGGGAGATGCAAAACAAGAGAACTCGCTTCCAACCCAAGTCCCGAGGTCTCCCAAGGGAGGGAAGAAAGAGTGTCCATTCACATATCAGTTCCTTACTCTTTTTTTTTTTAAAACACATTTTTTATTTATTTGTTTTTAAATATTTATTTATTTATTTATTTACTTTTGGCTGCGTCGGGTCTTAGTTGCAGCACGCAGGCTTCTCTCTAGTTGTGGCGTGCCATGTGGGATCTTAGTTCCCCGACCAGGGATCGAACCCACATCCCCTGCACTGGAAGGCGGATTCTTAATCACTGGAGCACCAGGGAAGTCCCTCAGTTCCTTATTCTGCTTGAACCCATTGGGTGTTTTGTTTGTTTGCACTCTTCTCCTGGAGGGATTTACTGGCAGTGAGCAGCATGTTCTCATGGAAAGAGGAGCAGGCTGGGAGCCTCCCCTTTGCCACTGACGGGAGAATGTGACCCCCAAGTACTTCCCATTCCCTTTCCTGCTTCTGGAGTCATTCAGTCATTCATTCTACGCATAGTTATCAAACACTCTCAGAACAAGAAGGGAACATCGGTTGAGGGTTCCTTGTGTGCTAAGTACTGTTCTAAGCGCTTTGCATGTATTAACACATTTACTCTTCATGGCAACCCAGAGTAGGTGTCCTTAGCTCCATTTTACAGATGAAGAAACTAAGTCAAAGAAAGCTTAAATAACGTGACCAATATCACTCACCTGGTGAGTGACTGACAGACACTGGACACTGGGCTAGATGCTAGAGACAAAAGGGTCCAAACTGGACACAGCTCGTGACCTTGTGGAGCTTATTTTATCTAACACGTAGTCACACAAACAAAAGTACGAAGCACAATGGGCACAAGGGAAGGAGAGGAAATGAAGTGGTGAGAGATGTCAGAGGCCTGATTTGGGTTTGGGGGGTGGACGAGGCTGCACCCAGAGAGGCGGCTTGCTTCCTCGCTGCTTTCAGGTCCTCGCTCAGAGTGACTGCTTTGGTCCCTCGTTTAAAACAATGACCCCCATCACTCTCGATACCCTCCCCCACTCAGCACCACCACACATATCGTGAGCTTTTTGATGATTTTTGAGCCAGATCAAGAAGAGGCTATCAAAGGTGGTCACTTTTCTGGTAGGTGCCTGCAGAGGAGCTACGGGACAGGTCTGCGTGGGTCTGGGTGCCTGACTTCGAGGCAGCTGGGAACTTAAACCTTTGTTACCTCCTTGCCGAGCCTTAAGGGGACAGTGGGCTCTCGGTCAGTGTGGCTCTTGGGCAGACCCATCCCCCACCCTCCCCAGGCCCAGGGTGAGTACCACGTGACTGCTCTCATTCACCTGTCAGTGCTCTGTTCTTGGCTGGTTCCATTTGTTACTGTCTGTCTCTCCAAGTTTTCCTGCGGGGCAAGACCTGTGTTTTCCTTTGGTTGCTGCAAAGCCCAGAGGAGCTCATTCAGCGGTTCATGAAGGAGTGAGCTATGGAGTGGCTTGTCAAATGGGAACAGCTGTTATTTGTCCAGCCCCTTTAAGCCAGGGGCCCACAGCTTCCCCGGGCATGTGCTCCTCCATCCCCTTCACCTTCCTGGCAGAGGCCAAGCAGCTGTTAGTCTGTTTCTACAGATGGTCATCCAAGGCCCCAAGAAGGGAAGCTCTTCATTGGGTTACCCAAGGAGGCTGGGGCAGAATTGAGCCTGGAATTTATCTCTGTGCCCTGGTTGTTGTCCGTAAGACCCGGCCCCCTGTTCTGCAGAGGGAAAACACCAGTGTGATCATCAAGAAATAATTTTTCTTTGGCCCCAAATTGATTTGCCTACAGACGGATGCGCCATCCTTATTTTGTCTTAATCTAAATGTAAATTAATTTTCCATTCCCAGGGTACATTAAGGCAGGGGTCTAGACTTGGAGTTAGGAGCCCTGAATTCCATCCACGCTCTGCTTTTAGTTGTGGTCCTCGGCAAGTCCCTTCTTCTCTGGTCCTCAGTCTTTACCATCGTAAACAAAGAGTCCATCCCAAGTCCTGTGGCACAGCAGAACTGCCTGGGTGCCTCCACTGCCCCCACCAAGATCTGATTCAGTAGGTCTCGAGGCGGGTCCTGGTCCTGTGTACAGGAAGGAGGTGAGGTCTGCTCGGCCACATGGTCTTACAGGCCCCCTTACCCAACTCGGCAAACCTGGGTGACCAGGTGACAGTGGCTTGCTTTCATCGATGAGGGGTCAGGGCCTTGTGGAGAACCAGCCCTTGCCCCTTCCCTCAGCTGCGGCCTGTTCTCAAGATGGGTCTTCTGCAGAAGAGGACCCAGTGCTTTAGGGACAATAGGACAGAGTTTGGATTTAAAACGCTGGTGCTGGATATCCCATTTCAAAGCTTCACCAAAAATAAATAAATAAATAAAAAATAAAAAAGTAATTCCCTGGTGGTCCAGTGGATAAGACTCCACGATCTCACTGCTAAAGGCCTAGGTTCAACCCCTGGTCAGGGAACTAAGATCCCACAAGTCGTGCGGCACAGCCAAAAAAAATTTTTTTTAATTTTTTAATTAAAAAAATGTTCAAAAGCTTCAGCTGTGTGGATGAAATTTTTGTTTGTTTGTTTTCCGTAAGTGAACCCTATCCTTAACTCCTCTTTTGTAAGCTGGAGGGAGACCTACCTGGGGGCACCTCTAGTCTCAGAGAGATTGAAGAGAAATGCCATGTAAACGGTTTAATAATTTAGTTAGGTCTCTCCATCTGGATGATGACTCTGGTGGATATTTTCCTCTCTCCGCCCCGGCTTCCCTGGATGAGAATGAGCCTGGGCAGATTTAAACGTCTAGGTTGGTCCCCCGCTGCCCCAAGCCACCCACCCACTCAGCCCACACCCGAGCGGCTGCCTCCCCCTGTCGTTTGGTGTGTCCTCAGGGGAAGCAGATTCATTTCAGTATAAGCTCAAGCAAAATGTAATTAGGACAGTAAATCTGCTGTTTAACCAAAAAAAAAAAGTCCTAGAACAGATTTCAGGGTCCTGGAGATCTTTCCTTTGATGCTGAAGGAAGGATGGGAGAGTCCTGGCCTTTGATTTAATTTCTCCCAGTTTGAGAACAGAGTCCAGGACATGGTAACCATGTTTACTGAAAATGCAACACGGCTTAAAATCTACTGTGAGATCGCCTGAGGCTGCAGGAATGGGGACCTGACTTCATGAAAGTCTTTTTTTCTTTCCGTGCCTTGCAGTATGACTGACTCACAGCATCCGTCCTGCACCAGCACCCTCACCTCCTTTCCTGGATATTTACCACGTCAGTGGCAGTGCACCAAGGGCTGTAGATGTGTTTTCTCAGTCAGTCTGCACAACAGCCTTAGGAGGCAGGTTCTGTCATCTGCATTTTACCACCATTTTATGGATGAAAAAACTGAGATTGAGAGAGGCAAGTGACTTACTCCGGGTTGCACAGCATGTAAGTGGAGCAACTGGATTTGAAGGGGTCCGTGCTCCTAGCCTCTGTGCTGTATTTCAACAGCTCAGTCTGAGAACCGCAGATCACCACGCCAGGCTGAAGGCTACCTCCCCACCAAGCCTGTCTTCCTTCCCTTGTTCCTTCTTGGCACAATCCACACTTCTCTAAACCTCAGGCTTAGTGGCCACTCAGCCACTGCCTCTCACTGAGCTCCCCACCTGGGCCGCTTCTTAGATGAGAAGGAGGGATTATTCCTCTCAGTCTACACCAGTCACCCAGGCCAGCTCCGTGCCGGTGCTAGGGTGTGGCAGGCAGGCCATTTCCTCCCTGTGAGCCTCAGTGTCCCAGACTAGAAAGCGGCGGCTGGGGGCATCTGGAGAGTGCCTTGGGTTCACCCCAGAGGGACAGGTGTCCCTTTCCTATGGGGAGCTTGCCTGCAGTGGGATACGGCAGCCTCCAGAAAGCTCTCTTTGCTTAATAGCACCCGACCTTGCTCTGCCTGCTCAGCGTTTTGATTGCTAAATTTATACAGTGTTAGTTTGCCTTCTTCATGAGTGTCTTTGAAAGAATACCGGAGGCCTTTCCTGAAAGAGTTTTCTGTCTCAGGTGGACCCTGAGCCTCCTAAGCTCAGGCCTTGGCTCTGCCTGGCCAGGCTGTGTCTCCCTCCCCTGCCTTTGCCTTGCTCTCCCCCAGCCATTTGGCTCCACACTGACCAGGCCTGCTCTGTCCCACAGGCAGGTCCTTCCGGCGTTCCTGTGCGGGACCATTGCAACCGGGCAGCTTGGCCTCCGGTGACCTCTGGCTCCTGGTTCCTATTCTCACTGACCTCCCTCTTTCCTAGGAAGATGTTCCTGGTAGGCCTGACAGGGGGCATTGCCTCAGGCAAGAGCTCGGTGATCCAGGTGTTCCAGCAGCTGGGTTGTGCGGTGATTGATGTGGACGTCATTGCCCGGCATGGTGAGTTGGGGGGCGGGTTGTACACAGCAGATCCCCTGGGCTCCCTTCCTTCCAAGAGGCCTCACCTTTTTATAGGTCCCTTCAAGCCCTCAGAGGAGGGGAGGGCCTTCCCGTCAGCCCTGGTCTCCTGCTCCTGCCCCCTACTGCCCCACCCCCACTCTTCCCTCCAGCTCCCCTCACCCCATGACCAACACCAGGGATTCTGTGCACTCTGCTCTCCTCCCTGCTTTCCCTCCCCTCATCTTGTTTTTGCTGCAACTGAAAGAAGCACCCCTGGGTTCCCCCATCATTTTGCCTCTGATCACTCAGAGTCCCCTGGCTGGGCTGGAGGCTCTAGAGAGTGACCCAGGCTCCTCTTCATGCCACAGTCGTCCAGCCAGGATACCCCGCCCACCGGCGTATCGTGGAGGCCTTCGGCACTGAGGTCTTGCTGGAGAATGGCGACATCGATCGAAAGGTCCTGGGGGACCTGATCTTTAACCAGCCCGACCGGCGGCACCTGCTCAACTCCATCACCCACCCCGAGATCTGCAAGGAAATGGTGAAGGAGACCTTCAAGTTCTTCCTCCGGGGTAAGAGCCGGGGCCTGGGACGGGGTGGGGCAGAGCAGGCTCCCCTCGGGGCCCAGGCCCTTCTCCTCTGCAGAAAGGTTGGCAGGGGGGTGGGGGGCGGTGGGGGGAGGAGCTGATTATCATCCAGGCTGTTGAGTTCACTCTGCTCATTGGCATCCTCCGTGCAGCCCCGTACCAGCCCCAGAGAGAAGTGATGTCCCTCAACTCTTAAGGGGGCTGACAGTTTAATGAGAAGAGACACTTGAGGCTTTTGAGCCGTGAACCTTAGGAAGCTGATTTTTCTAGTAGGGGTGGGAGTAATAACAGCTGGCGAATAATGGAGTCATAAGACCTGAGTTTAAGTACCTGGCCCTCACGGTTTCCAGCAGTGTGACTGTTGAGTGCGCCCACCCCTCCGCCTGTTTCCTCCTCTGCATAGTGAGGCTAATAATGCCAACCTGGGCAAGCTCTTAGGGAGACTAAGAGTCTACGCCGTGACTGTCAAACACCACGAAAATGTAAACCACAGTCAGAGTCAGATTTGGTGCTGGTTGAGCGCCTGGGAAAGTAAGTTTGCAGAGTGTAAGGTGGGGAGGCTCCGGGATGGCCAGGGCCAGTGGGGGTGGGTTCTAAGTGGAGGATAATCCTTCCGGGCTGGGCCTCAGTGGAGAGAGCTAGCCTGGCCTGCGCAGGGACGGCCAAGTGATGTGGCAGGACTGAAGGAAGGGGAGAGCGTTTGAAAAGCAGGGGTCTGTGGCAGCCTTTCCCAAGCCGTACGCCACAGCCCAAGCACGGTTCTTCAGGATGGCGTTGGGCAGCGGTGACCTGATCTTTACTGTCCAGGATGGGGTCAGTCCCCGGGAGAAGGGGGAGAGCTGAGAGCAGTGGTTTGGGATCAGGCGAGAGGCTGGCCCAGGGCCCCTACAGAGCGGCCTGTCAGCCGCTGGGCAACAGAGCCTCCAGCCCAGGCTCCGGGTTGAAGGCCTGGCTGATTGTCTCCTGTCAGTCATGAGGCTGAAACTTTGCTTCCTGGAGGGTATGGGGGAGGCTTCTTGCTTTTCTTCGGGCTTTTGCACTGTGATCATGGCCAAATTCTCACATGCATCAAGTTCTCATGTACAGAGTGGGGACCCTCTCCCCACTCCTGTCCCCCTCTGGCCAGTACCTCCCTCCAGAAGGAAAGGGATGACTTGACAGACATCCTTGATGTTGACCCTCCCTTCCCAGCCCCCCAGCTCTGTCCAGGCAGGAGCTGGCTCCCAGCATCCTCCCTGCTGGACCGGCTTTTGCTCCCCGTCTCAGTACCTTGCCACAGGCCTCCCTCCCTCCTCCCTCAAGGGCAGTCTCTGGACTCTTGCTGCCTTTGTCCTGCCTTTTGTATCTGTGCCAAGACCCCTCCCGTCACTGCCCACCCCCCGCCAGGAGCGAGGCCTCCTGCCTTTCATTCCTGCCCTTTCGCGTTCGCTCCCAGGCCAGGCGCGAGTACATCTATCTGCAGGGCTTTGAGGCAGCAGTGGCTCTCCCCTTCTGAAATTAAGCATCGGATAATGTCACCCGCTCCAAAGTTCTCCCGCTGTGTCGTCCACCCAACTTCCCCTCTCCCCAGCCACCACCACTTAAATAAAAGCCAGAAAGCTCTTTTCAGCTCGATAAGGTGAAAAATGGGGATGACAGCTGTGGCTTCCACAGTCCCAGTTTTCCCCTGATGAGTATAACAAATACAACTGTCAGAGTTGGTATAATCAAACGTCAGATAAGATCACCAGCTGTTGGGAGGTCTCCGCGTAGGCAGACGGATGTCTTAATAGAGTCAGGATGGTTTGCAGAGCTTATCAAGCAGGAGGGATGTGACAGCTGAATAGCCCTTTGCCAGCGAACCATAGAACTGTCTGCGAGCTCCCAAGAGGAGCCGAGGAGAAAGGACAGTGCAGGGAGAGGAAGGGACGGGAGTGGAGCAGAAAAGGGAGGTAAGAGGCCCAGGGAGGATCTGGTCTCGGCCCCTGTTCTGGGCTGGACAGGAGTGGGGGAGCCAGCACTGCCAGCCTCCTTCCTCCAGGGAGCTGTAGTAATAACAGCCATCATGTGTGGAGCGGTGAGTGAGGGTCTGGGTGAGGGGCTGCTGAGAGGTTTACAGGCATTTGCTCATGTAATCCTTACCATCTTCCTGTGAAGCGGGCCATCTGTTCACTCATTACACAGGTGAGGTTTGGTAAGGGGCCCAAAGGGAGACAGTGGTGGCAACAAACCAAGGCGTGTCATTTGAGCCCGTCTCATGACCCCCCGCTTCTCACTGCTCCGGGACCCCTGCCAGCTTTTCCACACTTACACAGCGGTCACTGGCCTAAAGAGAAGTAGGAGCCCCAGGTGCTCCTGGGCGAGTGGCCCAGGGACATGCCCGCGCACAGGGGGTGAGGGTGCACCCCCTTGGCCGGCCTTGGCTTGCAGTGGGAGGGCTAGTCGGTGCCTTTTACCCCATGGAGTTAGTTCTGTAGTATGAGTCATAACCACCCCACGCCTCCAGCATCGTACCTGTAACCCCTGGCTGGAGGCGGCCTCTGACGCCGAGAAGCAGCCTCTTTCCTTCTGGGGCTGCTGCGGCCGCTGCCCCATAGGAGTTTCTCGTGGAGAGTTGGCAGAGAGCGCCAGCAGGAGCTGGCTCCTGGTGGAGAACCTATCATTTTTTTTCGCTTTTTTTGAGGAAAGATGGGTGAAGTAGGGCAGAACAGGCCCACTTGTTCCCGGAAACTCTCTCCAGTCTCCTACAGCTCTGGCTGTGTCACCTCCCTGTTCGGAAATAACAACTCTTTGGGTTCAAGATCAAGTGAACTCAACCCTTTGTGACTGCCCCGACCACCTTGTCAGCTTCGCCTCACTCTGCTCGAGGCCTCCACTTCCGCCAGAGCTGTTCCCATTCCTGGAACCCTCACTTCCACCTGCTCATTTTCAAGTATCAGAAGTCCTACCCGCTTTTCAAGGCCAGTACAGATGCCATCCCTTCTGTAAGGTCTTCTTGGATCATCCACCCCAAAATGACTTTCTGCAGCATTGTGTTCTGAATGGCATTGGAACTGGCTAGCATTCAGGTTATGCCTCTCCTTGGAAGGTCTCCCCCTCTGCCCGGGAGCTCCTGATGGTAGGGGACAGTGGCTTTGACTCTGTTCCCACACTGAGCACATAGTCCTGTGTGTGCTTGCAGAATTGAATTTGTGGGTTTCCTGGCCTCCCCCCAGGATACCGCTACGTGATTCTGGATATCCCCCTGCTGTTTGAGACCAAGAAACTGCTCAAGTACATGAAGCACACAGTGGTGGTATACTGGTGAGTGTGTGGCACGGCCTGGCCTGACCGAGGCTGGAAAGGAGGACCCCTGGGGTAAGGCGTGTACCTGCAAAATGGCCCCCTGCATTTTGCCCTTTCCCCACAGGGTGGCCAGGAGGCCCAGAGGTTTTGGGGAGCAGGGCCCAGAGCCTATAGAAACTGACCTCTGTGCCTGACCCAAATGTTCCTGGGAGTAGGTGTGGGGGAGTGATGGCCCCCAGGTCTCTCTAGTGCTTGGGAAGGGCTCCCCCTGCTGGCTATTGGAGGCACTTCAGCCCAGATGCCGGGCCCTGCCCTGGGCGACCATGTTCTTATTCATTGGTTCCCTTTTCCCTCCTGCAGCACTTCTCAACTTTCCAAACATGTATTACTTCCCTCAGTTTACCTCTCAACATAAGGTAGTCAGGACAGGAGTTGATATTTCTGAGTTATAGAAAAACTCAAGGCGGGGAGTTACAGAATTTGTCCAGGGTCACCCATCGGCAAAATCTATGAACAGAAAGTTGCGGAGAGGGAGCTGTCAGAACCCAGCTAAGGAAGGAGCTTTGTTCATGTCCCCCAGGACATGAAGCAAACCAGAATCCAGGTTTGGCAAACAGAGGAGGATCAAACTGTCAGAGAAAATGAGTCATGGTCCCAGCGGAGTGAGAGTGCAGATGAGGCTTCAGGGTGTCTCTGCCTTCCAGAAACTTCCTGGATGCCATGCATAAGTACAACAGACACAGAGGTGGGCACTTGGCCCTGCAGGTACTTAGGGCACAGGGTGGCTCTCAAGAGACTAATGGCGAGGGAGTCTCCTAGCACACGGGAGGCGGGGCCTGGAGTGCTCGGTGCCCTAGGCAGCACCCTGCCCTCTGCCCCAGCGCCCCGCTGTGGGTTGGCATTTAAAGGCAGCCTGAGTCTGCTGAGCCTGGTGCAGGGACTCAGGCATCCTCTTTGCTCCCCCACTGGCCCGTGTCTCCCCCTGTAATCCTGCAGCCTCTCTGGGTTCTTTGTTCTCTGTTTGTGAAAGACTATCAACTGAGGCCAAGCCAACTCCAGGAGGACAGAATTCTCTTTGCCTTGGAATTTTAATACAATTGAAACTTTGTACCAAGGGATTCAAAAACAAAGTCTTACTAGTAGGTGAGTAAACAAGACGGGCTGGTTGCGTCTGCAGTCACCAGGTGACTCCACGCTTTCCCTGCCACCTTCCTCTTCCTATGCTTTCCTTTTGCTAAGAGCAGAGATAGCTGTGGCTCCTGGCAGATAATTGCGGCTTTGTAGATCCTGCCTGCTCCCCAGGAGATCCTCCAGCCCCACTCACCAGCCAGAGCAGCCTTTCCCAGGGTCTCGGGTGCCATACATGCCCCACTTTCACCACATGTGGTTGTATGGCTCTTGAGAGATGCCCAAGAGATGAATGAGTGATTATTTGCTTTTCATAAAAGGGATCCACGCTTTACAAAAATAAGGACCCCCTCGTGGACTCCTTTAACTGGCAAACTACCCCTGGTGCATTTGAAATAATATGGGGGTTTACCAAAGTGTGATTATACCAAAATGTGATTATTCACTTTTTCGAGGAGCTTGCCAATTGTGGGATAAATGTTTGGGCAAAAGTTCCCTTACCACAAACAACGTCGGTCTTTAAACCATCTGGGACTATCCCTGAGCTCCAGGAAGGGCTGTCAGAGAGTTCTGCCTTCACATCCCAGGAGGCCCCCAGTCTCGGCCTCACCGTCTGAAGGGTGTGCGCTCACTGGTGGCCCCAAGCCATCTCCATTCTGTCACCCAGACTTTCCCAGCCACAGACCTGCAGTGTCCCTGACTAGGGTTGGATATAGTCCTTGTTCTCAGCCAGGCAGGGATTGGCCCCATGACCTTGACAGTATGCTGTCCCCCTAACAAAGGAAATCAGAAGTCCTACCTACTTTCCAAGGCTAGTGCAAATGCCGTCCTTCTACAAGGTCTTCCCTGATCAGTCAGCCAGAAATGACTTCCTGCCACGTTCAGTTCTGAATGGCGTTGGGATTGGCTAGTGTTCAGTTATGTCTGTCCTTGGAAAGTCTGTCTTCACATCCCAGGAGGCCCTTGGGTCTAGGCCACAAGTAGGAGGGGACTAAACTGTAGTCATCAAATCCTCCCATCTTATAACTGGGAAAATTCAGGCCTAGTGGCAAAGCAGAGGGACCCCAGATGGCAGAAAACAGCTGCTGCAGCCCTTTCCCACCTTGTTCCTACTGAGGGGCTTAGGCAGTCATAGAGATGACCCCGTTCCAGAGGGCAGCTGGGCAGTTCCTGTGTAGCCAAAAGCAGGACAGGGAGTTTGCCCAGGAAGGCCCCAGGTGGTAATATCAGAGTGCGCGAGAGAGGCATTCTTTGTATTTCCTGTGGAGTTGGGAGGCTGGGTGTTGCTTGGCTTACTGTGCAGTGGTCAGTCCTGTCCCAAGGACCGAGGGGATCCAGTTCTCAAGTCCTCGCTCCTCTTAGAAGCACCTTGGGCTCTGCGCATCTCGCTTCATCAGTGGCATCAAGCCCAGTGGCCACCGTCTCAGCACAGTCCTTTTGCTCTGAATGTGCAGGACTAGGTGTGGGGAGACAAGGAGAGGGCTCTTTGTGGTGGACCGGGAAGCTGTTTTTGATGCCGCAGGCCCAGGCCCCCAGGGGAACTGCAGGAAGTGTTTAGCTTGCAGACACAGGCCTTTCAGTAAAGCTCATCCATCCAGGGGTGCAGGATGTAGCTGATTCCAGGTGATCAAATCCTCCCATCTTAAAACTGGGGAGTCTCAGGCCTGGTGGCAAAGCAGAGAGACCCCAGGTGGCAGAAAACAGCAGCTGCCCCCTTTCCCCTCCCCATTTATACTAAGGGGCTCAGGTAGCCCATAGTGCTACTAGGGTGCTCACAAAGAGTGGGGTGTGGTGGGGGGAGCCCATGAGCTTCCAGGGCTGTCCACCCCTGTAACGCGCCACTGGGAGGGAGGCTGGGACCTGCGATGTCTGAGCAGCCCTTCTGCCCGGTTCCTAGTGACCGAGACACGCAGCTGGCCCGGCTGATGCAGCGGAACAACCTGAACCGCGACGACGCAGAGGCCCGGATCAAGGCCCAGCTGCCCCTGAAGGACAAGGCCCGCATGGCCCGCCACGTTCTAGACAACTCAGGCGAGTGGAGTGTCACCAAACGCCAGGTGGTCCTCCTGCACGCCGAGCTGGAGCGCTCCCTGGAGTACCTGCCACTGCGGCTCGGGGTCCTCACGGGGCTGGCCGGCATCGCCAGTCTCCTCTACCTGCTCACCCACTACCTCCTGTCTTCCCCCTAGCGGACCCTGCAAGGCAGGAATTCCTGGGTCTCCATGTCCTCAGAGGCTGAAACCAGGTAATGAATGCATCCGGTTTCCTCCCAACCCCTCAACACACACACTCTGGATCTGGGCTGGAGCCCTGGACTGGGCTGACCCTTCCTTGGAGCACATCCTGTCCAAGGCAGAGAAACAGCCCTCTGTCAGCAGATGCTCCTTCCCACCTCCCCCAGCACCCCTCCCTCTGGAACAGTGTCCATCACGGGGTGTGGAAGCAACAATGGTAGACTCTTGTAACTTTCTTGTGGGCCGGGGTGAGGAGCACTGTCAGTGGCCGTCACCAGTGTTTAAAGCTGGGAGGGTCCCTGGGCTTGAACCCTCTCCTAGCACGTGCCCCGTCACGGCCAAAACCCCCTGCATGGACCATGGGAAATCAGTTTGGACCAAGGACTGCCTTCAAGCAGGATTCCCCTGTAGATTGAAGCCCTTGGCCAGGAGGCAGTAACAATTCCCTCGTGGGTGATGCTGTAGCGGGGCAGAGGCCAGGCCCCTTCTGGGATGACCCACTGTCCCACCATGGCATTTCCCTAGCACTCCCCGCACCCTGCTCCCCGCCTCCTCCTACCACTCTACCTCCCTGAGCTCTTGCTAGTCTGCACGCGGTGCACCAGGCTGTTTCTGGCCTCTTTGCCTTCACCTCCCCAATCTGGAAAACGTTTTTTTTTTTCCCTACAACTGGCTACCTTCCAGCTCAGGCACCATCTGAAGCCCCAGGCTGGGTTACCCAGCCTGGGATACCAGGCTCTGGGATACCCCCCGCCCCGCATTTTACCTGAATCCACAGTATAATAATCAGCCAAAAACTGGTTAGTCTCTCCTACTAGACTGTAAGCCCTTTGAGGGCAGGAACTGTGTCTTATTCATCTCTGTTCCTGGTGCAGAGCCTGACTCGCCATTGGTGCTGAATAGTGTGTGGATCTGAAATGCCCTGTGCTGCCATTGTTCCCCCAGCATCACCGACTGACCGAGGTTCCCAGACTTGGCTGATACCATTGGGGTTAAACTTGGCCTCCTCCCACACTAAGACCTGTGCTCCTCACTTCCCTGGCCCCAGAAGGTACAGTTGCCTTCTGACTTCTGGGGCCCCAGGAGGATTCCAGCCAGGTCCAGACATACCTGTGTGAGAGGTGGGTGGAGGTGCTGGGGCAGCTTCACCCACGTACTCCATCTTCCTTCCCCAACCCAATTAGACCAATGTAGACATCAGCTTCCCCTTGCCAGAGCTGGCAGACCTGCCGATGTGTTGATCCTGCGGCCAGCAGCCTATTAAGACCAGAAATGAGTGTGACAAATGCGACTGCTGTGGTGGCCATACTTAGTGCCCCCTTTCCCAGAGCTGCTCATACTTCAGAGACCAGCTCATTAACTCACTGCAAACCCGCAAGGGGCAAAGGCTGGTAAGGTGGTGGCAGGCTGTGGGGTGAGGGCCAGGGCAGGATGAGAATGGCAGAGGGCAGCCGCTTCCCCGGTTTGAGACCTGGCAAGAGCGGGTAAGGGAGGAAAGGTATGGACTCCTTGCAGTGCCCCATCACCCTAGTCATTGAGAAGATGGCTCCTCGTGAAGGCGTGACATGCCGGACGCTGCTGGATGTGTGACACCCGGAGGTAACATGGCATTGATTATTCTGATTCCAGGCCCAGAGGGATGATCTGATTCGGGTCAGAGCCAGGCTTCAGAACTCTGCCCGCTGTGTCCCTGGGCCTGCCTGGAAGGGACAGACTTGGCATCGCTCTGGTCCACTGGGCTTTGTCTCCTACTTACATGACCTCTTGACTTCATGATGCTTATGTCAGAGAACAGCGAAAACCCTTTGCAAACTATAAAGTTCCAGAGTTATTTTCCTCCCTGACCTAGTCTACTGAGTTTGATGCCAGAATGTCAAAGGATGGCCAGCCTGTTAAGGTGTGGAGAAAATGCCATCCCGTCCTCCCCTTGGCCCTGGTCCTGCTACAGCTCCCACTCACCTCCTCTTGCCTCCCTCCCCACGGCCTCCCTTTCCCAGGCTTGGTGGCCCAAGATGGTCTTACAAGAATCCTACTTCCCCTGGGGCGTCGCTTCATGTCTAGGTTGCTCGGGAGCCCCTTGGATACAGCAGGAGTCAGGTCCCCGGGAGCCCCGGCCCCGCGCCCGGGCGGGCGATCTTCCCTCCGGCCGGCAGGTGGCAGCATCCGCCCGGGTTGGGGTCGGGCCTCGGCGGCAGGCGCTCGCCGAGCGGTTACTAACTTTCTCTCGGTGGCGTTCCCGCCTCTTCTACGGTGCCGCGGCGGCGTCAGATCCCCCCGCCAGCGGCGGAGGCGCGGGCGCTCGGCCCCGGCCCGGGCGCTAGTTAACAAGCCGTGCGGCTCGCTGTGTCCTCTTTGCTGGAGCTGCGGGCACCCCGCGCCCCTGGCGCCGCGGGGTGGACGGATGTGTCCCCATTCCACCCCGTGCGAGGGCGACCGGCACGCTCCCCAGGCCTCCCACCCTCCAGCCGCGCGCTCGGGCCCTGCCCTCCGTTCACCCACTTTGGGCCTCACCGCCCCGGCGCGGAGCAATAAAGACGCCAGCGAGGGCTGCAGGCGCTCCGGCCTCCCGGCGGCGGGGGGATGAAGGGGACAGGCGGGCCCCTAAAACTATCCCCATCCCTAGGCCCAGGCTGGCCATAGGGTATTTAGCAGAGCCTTACAGATTCCAAAGCACATCCCGCAGCTTTCTCCTTGAAGTCCCCCAACTCTGAGAAGGAGTGCAGGAGGCTCAGAGGTTGAGCCACGGGGGCCCAAGTAACCAATAGGCATAATCCCACGCTCTGGACTCCCAGTACAATGCCCCTCCCACTACCTGCACTGTCCCCATTAATGACGCCTCGGGTCTTTAGCTAGGAGTTATTGTCAACTCTTCTTCAGATGTTCTGTCTCTCTCTGTCCTTGGGAGGGTGAAGGGAGGGGCAGGGGAAGGTTTGGGACACTACATAACAGGCCACCATGGCTAGAAATTGGATGGGAGAGGGACAGCCAGGGCTGCTGTCACAAAAGGCACTCCAGGTCGGGAGGAACCAGTCGCAGGAGCAGGAGAGGGAGTAGGGTGGCAGTGATGACCCGAGGCCTCGAGGCCACATGGGGTGGGCAGGGGAGACCCCAGAGATGGCAGATGAAAAGGAGCAAAGTGCAGGAGATGCCGAGACTCTGTGGGCTGCTCTCCTGCTCCTTCCCCGGGAAGGGGAGATGTGGCTGGTGGCTCCTCTGTCCCACCCGCAGAGCTGAGGCTGCACCCAGCTGGGGCCCAAAGAGCCTCCTCCCTTTGCTCCCCACCCTCCCCTCCCCATCGCTCAGATTCCAATACAATTTCCAGCTAACCAGCATGTCGATAGAACAAGTTGGGCAGCCGGATTGCTGGCCAATTACAGGAAATCATTCTTCTCCACAGCTCAGAGCCCAGGGAGAGGGAGGGAGGGAGGGAGGGAATGTGAGGGAGCAGACACCCAGCTTGCAGGCTGGGAAGGGGCTCTGGCTCTGTGTGGGGCCTGATGCAGCTCCAGGGAGGGCCTGGAGTGGGAGAGCAGGGGTAGATGGGGAGGCTTCTGGTGGTGGCCCAGCAGGGGTTCTTCCTCATCCTCAAACATGGCCCAAGCCACAAAGAGAGAGAACGGGACTGAGGGCTGATGAGGAGGGCCCAGGAGGTGAGGCATTTGCTTGGAGTAGAAGGGGTTAGAAAGGGGGGATGGTGAGACCAATCTCCCCCAGAGCCCTGTGTTTGGGAATGGGGTTGGTACCCAAGCCTCCCTGGCCCAGAGGATCCTTGCAGGGCCATCTGAGTACCTGGAAGCTGGGGCCCACATGGGCAGGACCTTTCTTCCACACCCAGCCGTGGACCAAGGGGATCCTGGGGGGGGGGGGGGACAGGGAGAAGGGGCTTAAAGAGGAGGAGGGGAGGAAAGGGGCTGCAGCCTGCAGCTGCGTGGTCCAGCAGCAGCCTCACTTGGTGAAGGGGTAAGTCTGGTAGCATCCTTCCACCCCAGAAGGTGGGGCATAGATATGTGGGAGGGGACAAGGGCTTCCTCACTTACCTTCCCAGCCCCTCTGCCTTACTACCCAGCTCTGGCCCTTAAGAAACTCACTCAGATGAAAAGATCCCAATCCCCACCCCCTCACTTTCCATCCATCTGAATCTACCCCTACCTTCCATTCTGACCTGGATGCCTGTTTGTCACCCCCACCGCTATCCACATCCCTCATCATATCTTTCCCAGAACTGCCTTAACTACTCCCAGGCTGCCCTACCCAGCAGACCCTGAGGTCCCCCTGCTTCCCAGCACCAATGATTAGCTCCCTTTACCAGTGCTGGAGTCTCTCCCCCAAAGTAGCGAAAGATCCTCGAAAGACAGGAATTTCCACAGGGACTAACTGCACCCAGTGACTTCCCTGGTGACGCAGTGGTTAAGAATCTGCCTGCTAATGCAGGGGATATATATATATATATATATGTATATATATATATATATATATATATATATATATATATATATATATATATTTCTTTGCTGATTACACCTGTTTAATTAATTAACAATACAGCAATTTTAACAGGGTACTATGTTTATCTGGAACCCCGATATGAAGCAGCTGTGACCCAGTGAGCCCTTTCCCTGCTCCAGGCTGTAGCACCTCCCCAGGACCCCTCCCCAATTTCTCAGCATCTTGCCCTGTCTCCTTCAGACCCCCACCCTTGGTGGGGCTTGGGTTGGATTTACCCCTGGCGCTTTGGCCAACCCAAGGGTACACAGGTGGGCAGACACCAGAGAGGAGACAGACCTCTGCGCCCAGTGCCCCCAGGCACCCAGCGGCTCTCAGGAAAGAGGCTGAGTGAATGCTCTTGACTGGCAAGGCCGGCCTCAAAGTGGTGGGTGCATGGGGAGAGGGGGTCAGCGCCCTGGGGCCCCTCCTTCCCCGGGATCCCTGCCTGAGCACACAGGCTTGGACGTCCGCAAGGGGGCTGTCAGGGCTGGCCCTGTTTGTGTCCCCCGTTTGGCGCAAAGCGGGCGGCCTCGGCTCTACGAGGCTGAGACCTAGCCGCGGCTCCAGGCTGGTGGAGCCGCCTTCGTGGGCCCTCCCTCGGGCGCTGCCTCTCGCGGGCCCGCCGCCCGGTGCTCGGCGATCCGGAAGAGGGCGCCCGGCCCGCCCTCGTCCACGGTGCCCCGCGGCCAGCGCGCCGCTCTCCGCAGCCCGCAGGCTCTACGCCATTGATCGGGCCGCGGGGACCAGGGCGCGCAGCGCCCCCACCCCCTCGCTTTTCGCTTTTAATTGAAGTTTGAGCAGAGTGCGAAGCGGGCAGAGGCAGAAACCAAATATTTAGTTGCTGCAAATTGGCACCTCCAGATCAATTACCCGACCCGTGTCAGGGCCTGCGCCGCCCCCCGCGCCCCGCGGAATCTCAATGCCGCGTTGCCCCAGCCCCGGCCGCCCGCGCCGCCCGCGCCGCCCGCCTCCATTCCACCGCACGCTTTTCATCAGCGCCAGCCATACATCACCCGTGGCCGCGAGGGGAACAGATTTTCAATGGGAAAAGTTCCCTGGGAGGGTCCTCGTTGCTGACTCCCGCCGCGCCCTGTGCTGTCTGCCCCCCACCTGCCCGCCCCGGCCGTCACCCAGCCTGTCAGATGGGGACAGCCCGGGAGGAGCAGTGAGATAAAGAGGGAGCTCCAGAGCAAGGACTTTGGGTCACATGGACTTGATCCAACCCTAGTATCTCCACTTATCCTCTGGGTGACCTAGGAGAAGTTGCTTATGCTCCCTGAGCCTCGGTTTCCCCATCTGTAATTTGGAGCTCAACCTTCACGTTGCAGGGTTATGGGGTCAACACGGCAGAGGGACCCTGCCCTGCCCTGGGCTGGCACATCGTGGCTTTACTTCTCAGCCCTGCAAGGGGGGTAAAATAGCTTCCAGAATGAAGTGAGGGACACTGGGTTTGTAAGCACTTCAGCCAAGCTCCTGCAGAACAGCAAAGGGAAAGCAGGGGGCAGCCAGCCCCCCAGAGTCCCTGGCAGAAGCCGGGCAGGCGGGGGCACCTGGGTCAGGCTCCATCACGGAATGTTTTGACCTCCAGCCTAGGTACATCTGGGCACAATCAGAAGAAGAACTGCTTCTCCAGTACCAAGGATGGAGAGTTAGCTGGGCCTGGAGGTGAGCCATGACCTCAAGGCTGGACCGGGGAAGGAGGCTGGAGGGATCTGAAGGTCACCAATGGCTGAGTATCAGGAGGCTGCGCCCATGGCAGGGGCCCGGAAGTGAGCTCTGCGGAGGAATCAGGAATTGGGCTGTAGTTGAGGTTTGCCTTTTCCCTGCTGTATGACCCTGCGCAAGTTCTTTAACCTCCGTTTTCCAATGTGTAAAATGGGGCTGACACCCTCTCCCTCCCAGAGTATTTGTGAAGAATAAAGGAGATGATGTTATTTATATGAGAGGGAAGGAACCTCGCTGACAGACATGGAGAGAATGGTGCTGAGTCCGTGTGAGTTCCCACGCTCAGCACTGCGTCCATTCCAAGAGCTTCGCTGGGGGAACTGGAGTCAAATGGTTTTGCATTTTTAAATGGCTGTCCCACCAAACGGAGCAACTCGCACTCTGGGTGGGAGGGGAGGTGTGGCAGGAGGCTGTTGTTGCCAGGCTTAGGGCTCTGAGAGCCCTTCCTTACCGCAGCTCACCTTAAAGAATCAGAATCGCCAGACTGTCTGTCCTTCCTGCCTCCACCTCCCGCCAGCCAGAGACCTATGCCTGCACCTTGACTCCTCAGGGCAGGAGTCACCCATGCCTGGAGGAAAGTTTTCTCCCATCAAACTCAGGGTCCAGATGGAAGGCAAGGCTGAAGCCTTGGGAAGTAAACTCATTCCTCACCTTATTGAATTTCCCAGCTGTGAAATGGGACCATAAATTGTGAGCCACTAATCACAAGGTGCCTTTTGGACTGGTGGGTGACTTCTAGAAGTTACTGAATCCTTTGCCCTACTGTCCACACACATCCTACCCATCCTTTTTGCACACCTGCCACAAGATTATCTCCACTGGCAAGACAACCCCACCACCTCCTTGGGGATGGCAGCCGCCATTTGTCAAGTCAGGAAGTCCATCTGACAGTCTACCTTAAATGTCTCACTGCTTCCTTCAGGGAAAAGTTAGAGAATGAACAACAAAAGATAAATGCTTATGGATAGGCAATGCCACACTATTTTTAAAAAATACCCCCAAAGAGGGTGTGGGGTGGGAATTACCTTTGGACACAGTGCTCTTTATACTGAACATCCTGGCGATAAATATAACCGTGTAATTCTTTTTTCTCCTTGGCAGAGAGAAAGGCTGAGGCTGGGCAGCAAGGCAGAGGGACCTGAAAACATAAATCAATATGTGACTTTAATATATGTGCTCTCGGTGTCTGTGTGTGCTGGGGGATTATTAGTAACCTTGATTCCAGCTCAATGTCCATGTGAGGCTGGGAGACGCACGGCCCCCAGGGAGGAGAAGAGAAATTAGGAAGCCAAATTCTTCTCTTGATTGACACCTGGGTAAACATTATCCCTGGCAGAAGGGGAAGAAAAAAAATCAATGCTGGGTATTTTTATCACGTTCCAGGGACAGACGTGGGGGGGGCGTAAATTAAAGAAACAGTTCCCCCAACAGAGCCTCATTGAATATGCTCATCTCCAAGGAGGTGGCAAAAGGGGTGGAACCCAGGTTGGGGGGGCAAGAGGAAGATCGCGAGTGGGAGGGACAGTGGGTGCGTCCCAGGGAGCGTGCCCATTGCTTCTCATGCGCTGGAGCACTTATGTGAGTGGCAGCAGGTACAAAGGAGCCCACTGTTAATGACAGGGCAAACGCACCAGGTTTGATGGGGGAATCATAGGCCACAGAGTCTAATGTCAGACTCTGGCTTCAATGGAGGGCCAAGAGGCATTAGTCTTTTTATTTTTATTTTTTGGCTGCATTGGGTCTTCGTTGCTGCGCGCGGGCTTTCTCTAGTTGCAGCGAGCGGGGGCTACTCTTTGTTGCGCTGCGCGGGCTTCTCATTGCAGAGCACGGGCTCCAGGCGCACGGGCTTCAGTAGTTGTGGCTTGAAGGCTCAGTAGTTGTGGCGCATGGGGCTTAGTTGCTCTGCGGCATGTGGGATCTTCCCAGACCAGGGATCAAACCCGTGTCCCCTGCATTGGCAGGAGGATTCTTAACCACTGTGCCACCAGGGAAGTCCCAAGGGGTATTAGTCTTAATGCAGTTGTCAGGGGGATGTTTCTAGCAGGAGCTTTCCAGAGCATGGGGAGGGGAGAGTGGCTTCGGTGGGGGCTGGGAGGAGTGAGTGGCCCAGGGAGGCGGGGCGGGGGGGGGGGGTTGGTCAGCACCAATGTGGAGAGAGAGAGCCATCTCTCTGGATTGTCTTGGAAAAAGCCGGTCTCCGTTCTACAGTCAGGAAAACCTGGCTTCCACTCCTTTGTACCTGGCCTCCCCCTCTTCCCGGCTATATGACCTTGACCAAGTCATTGGACCTCACAGAGTCGCACGTTTCCTATCAGTAAAATGAAGGCAAGTAGACCCCACTCCTCTCATCTCGCAGAGTTTTTAATGAGATTATACAAACCACTGAAGTGGTAAGGGGCTATTGCTATCTAGAGCAGCTCTATCCAATAGAGATATAATGCAAGGCATAAACATGCTTAGAAAGGTTCTAGTAGGCACGTTTAAAAAGTACAAAGAGGGCTTCCCTGGTGGCACAGTTGTTAAGAACCTGCCTGCTAATGCAGGGGACATGGGTTCGAGCCCTGTCTGGGAAGATCCCACATGCCGCGGAGCAACTAAGCCCATGAGCCACAACTACTGAGCCTGCGCGTCTGGAGCCTGTGCTCCGCAACAAGAGAGGCCGCGACAGTGAGAGGCCCGCGCACTGCGATGAAGAGTGGCCCCCGCGCGCCACAGCTGGAGAAAGCCCTCGCACAGAAACGAAGACCCAACACAGCTAAAAATAAATAAATAAATAAATAAAAGAATCATCTGGAAAAAAAAATAGTACAAAGAAACGGGTGGAATTAATTTAAATCATATTTTTAAAATGTAACCCAGTATATCTAAAATATTATCATTTCAACATGTGGCACTAGTCACATTCCAAGTGCTCAGTGGCCACATGTGATGAGTGGCTACTGTATTGGACCAGCACAGATCTAGAATAAAAAGCCCACAGGGGAGGGGCTTCTGCCTCCGTGACAGTGGGGAGGGGCCCCTTTGAAATGAAAAGCAGAGCACCCCTTTTCGGGGGGGGCGATTTTATGGCTACAAAAGGGCCACAGCGCCCCCGCAGGAGGCTCCCTGGGGGAGGCAGAGTGACGACAGTGGTCCTCCCTCAGGAGGCTCACCGGAGGTCCCCAGATGTGGGCAGGACCTGGGGCTGGGGTGAACACTGAGCTCCCCGTCTGGCATCCCCCAGGCCTTGGAGCAGCCTGGTGTGGAGGGAAGAGCCTGCCAGCTGGACTTGGACACTCTTTTCATTCCTGGTGCTTCTGCTTCCTGGCTGTGGGATCTGAGGCACAGCCCCTCTCTGAGCTCCACTGTCGATCAAAAGGGGATGGTCATGATCAACACCATTTCAACAGGGGTAGAAAGGCTTCTTACACAAAGAATGGATGCTTCCGAAGCCATGAGCATGGGCAAGGGAAAGAGAAAGTGAGGAGGGAGGGCAGGGGAGCCCCTTCCAAGGCCGTCCCATCCTGGGTGGCTTTTGTTGGGTGTGTTCTCGGGGTCTGCAGGGGCCACCCTACTCCTGGGGGAGGCTGTCTTCCGCTGCAGGAAGAGGGCAGGAGCAGAGGCCCAGGAAGGGTGTGATTCCCCAGGAGTCACACAGCAAACCCAGAAACAGCTTTGCTGGAGCTCCCTTCTTTGGGGCCAGGACACCTGGGTCCCGCTTCTCAGCTGCTCTCAGCACTAGGATTTATGAAAAGGAGTGAACAGGGCTACTTCAGGGCAACTCAAAGGGCGTTCAGTGCTGGCAGGGAGGCAGCTCTCCTGGGTCTAGCCAGACATTTTTTGCTGATGCTGGGAGCCAGGGAAGGGCACCTGGCAGCCTGGTGCTCTCACACCCGGGCTGGCTGATCCTGTGCCCAAGTGGCCCCAAAGCCCCTATTACCCACTGGTCCTCCGTGTCCTGGCTGCAGAATTGTCCTGCCAGGGGAAGGATATGGGGAGAGGCTCCAGGCTGCCCAGGACCAAGTACCATGGTGAGCCTTCAGTTACAGCTTTTGCAGACTCTGCAACTAAACAGGAGAGTTGGGATTTTAAGGTGATCTGAACCCTAGGAGGTCCAGCAAATGGGCTTCAGGAGATCCGCGAACACGCCTCCTGTCCCCATCATTGAAGTCAAAATTTTGAGTCCGTGCATTTTTCTAAGCTTTTGTCAAGGCTTAAAGGGATCTATGACTCCTAAGAGTAAGAACCGCTGCTCTAGACACACACACACACTCACATATACGTGCAAATATGTATATACATAACCACACGTACACACATATACACACATAGCCCCCTTCCCCCCCATACACACACACACACACACACACACACACACACACACACACACGCTCTTTCTCTCTTCCTGTTTCAGGTCTCTTCCATCTTGGTTCCATCCCGCACAGGGCTGCCCCCACAGACATCCTGTCTCCAAAAAATGCTGTAAGCCCATTCTTTCCAGTTAGAGACTGGCAGTGATTCCCAATGCCTACCAAATTCAACTGTGGACCCCTGGGTTTGGCATTCAAAGAGCCCCCCTAGCATAGAGCCCTCTCTTCCTGCCACAAACAGGAACCTTGTTTTCAGCCCAGCTTGTGGGGTCAACTAACCTGCTGTACTCAATCCACCCTCCCTGCCTTCGCCCCGGCCATTTTCTGCTCCTGCGACATCCTTCCTCTCCACACCCCCTCCTACTTATTGGAATCCCAAGGCCTGCAGGACCTGGCTCACATGCTGCCTCCTCCGTGAAGACTTCCTCAACCTCATCAGATGTGCCTGCCTTCCACTAGCTCATCTCCCACAGTCCCTTGCATGGCCCAGGCCCTGAACCCTTATCTCTCACGGCCTCAGACTCTTGGTCACCAGAGACGGCACTTAGCTTGTCGCCCAGTGGAAACTGTAAGCCCCTGGCAGGCAGGGCCTAAGGGGAGGGGGTGTCCGTGAATCCTCTCTGCATCCGTCTCCCACCACCACACTTCCCGTCCTGCTCACCTCCCCCCAGCCCCCAAGGTAATACCAAGGTCGGATGTGAGAAAAAATAGATGAAACATCATTTTGCAAATCACAATGTAAACTCTGCTCAGGTGCTCCCCTCCTCCCAATATTCTTCCTGGACTCCTGCCCGCCCTTGGCTCCGATGCCTCTGGCCCCTCCCCATCCCCCCAAGTCCAGATGTCCAGAGCCTGAGCGGCTCACTGGAGAGACGTGTGTCTCTCTATCTCTGAGTCCTGATCTCTGTCTGTGTTCCCAGGAGACATCTGGCCTCCCCCATCAGACTGGGATCACTGGGATAGTGAGGACCTACCTTTTTTGTCTTTTTTTTGGTCTTTTTTTCCTTTTCCCATTCCATTCAAATAAGGATTTCAAACAGCTTTCAGAGACACACGTGACAAGATAAGAAATGAGAGAGGAAGCCGGGGTGAAAGAGTCCTGCTTTCTCCTTCCCCAGGTGCTGTCTCTGGCACCCAGCAAAGGGCACCTTTCAGAGCGGCCCATCCTGGGCCTTTGCTGAGCCCATTCGTCCTCCTTCCCTGGGACTCAGGTGCGGACTTGGCCAGCGCCCTCCTCCCATGCCAACCCGCCAGGCTCTGCTGCCAGCCCTGGACCTGCCAGCCCAGCCCGCCTGACCCGGCCCTTCATGCTCTGGCTCTTTCTCTCCTGCTCCCATCTGCAACCACAGCACATCTCAGCTGTCTGATTAACTCAATTGATTAATTAAGCTCTAATGAGATCTGTGACTCACCCCTGCAGCTGCTGACCAGGAGGCCAGCCGTGCCAGGAAGGGTGCAGGGGCCACAGGCATGCGCTTAGGAGGGCCCAGGGGGCAGGAAGCTCAGTGGTTGGTGCCACTGATAAGGGAAGCACAAACCTTGCCCAGGGCTAGGTCTCCTCCAGAGCCCGCATGGGGGAGGGGCGTTCTGTGGGCTCTCTGGGCCAGCCAGTCAGTTCCAGAATGACACAGCTAGCACCAACCCTGCTGAAGGCAGGGGGGCAGGGCAGGTATTGACTGGCTGAGAGGTGCAGGAAGGGGACTAGACACCACCCTCCTTTCCCCCACCCCCAGCCCCGCCCAGAGTCTCACCTTGACTCCTAGGGCCTGGAGTGCCCGAGGCCCAGCAGGTACTAGCCTTGTGGAAGCTGGACCCTGACCATAGGAGCCAGGCTTAGCCCTCCCAGCAGCTGCCAAGTCCGAGGTTTCTCCCACCCCAACTCCCAGCCATGCGGTCAAGGCACTTCCTTCCCTGCCCCCGCTCAACTGGCTCCCGACCCCAAATAACCACAAGGGCTCCGTAGAGCAAGTCCTGAATTCCAGTTCCCTGCCCCGCCATCCTCCCGCACCAACCGTGACCATTGATTCACCCCTCCCTCAGACTCTATCCCCTTGTCTGCTCTGGGGGACCAATGCCCTCCATTAACAACAATAATCAGTGGAATGGAATTTTCCATCTCACAAAGTACATCCGTATCAATTCCTCTCCAGAATCCTGAGAGGCAGAGCAGGGAGTCCATTCTAGAAATGAGGACACTGAGACCTCAGCTTGCCCAAGATGACACCTGATTTTTTGCTTGTGTCCTGGCCATTGCATTCATCTTGGGAAAACACTCCTCTTCAGCTTTGATGCCTCGGCTTAGAGGTCACTTCATCCAGGAAGCCCCGCCCCCGCCCCACCCCGTCTCTCCAGCTGCAGGTAAGGGCCCTCCTATCGTATTATAGTTGTTAACTTGTTCATATCTGCCATTGGGCCATGAGGGCTGTTGCTGCCGTGTCAATCCCTGATCATCCCTGCATCCTGCTCAGGGCTTCACATGCAGCAAGAACAAAATGAACATTCAGAGAAGGAAGGAAAGAAGGAAGAAATGAATGAACCACGACAAGTGACATATTCTGATCCCCAGCCTAGTGCTGGGAGGGACAGGGCAAGGCAGCCCAGTGTGGGCATTTCAGCTGTGGGTGCGCAGGGGATCTGCTGTGTGCATGGTTCATTAGACCAGAGAGCAAGCAGGTAAGGCCTTCCCCTCCCCTCTGCAGGGAGAATATGGTGGGACTGACCCAGGGAATCATGCGAGATGGGGGTGGGCAGGGCAGGAGAGGGTGGGGAGAGTGTAGCTCTGGGGTATTGGGGCTCCTTCAGGGGACCTAGAGTGGAGACAGAGCACTAGCTGGAGAGTAGGACCTGGTCAGAGTCCTAGCTTTGTTTGACCCCTTGGTAGACTTTGGCCTCCCCATTTAGGCCTGTGAATTAAGAAAGTCTGATGACAATCTCTGGACCTGCTGTCCTCCTGATGTGGGCTGGGAGCCCTGCAACCTCAAGAGACATTGTGACCAGAGGAAGTGAGTGAGATGGTGACGGACAACAGGAGTGGGGTTTGTGACACCCCTGCTGCTGCAGTGGGAGGGGTGGTCACAGCCAGGAGCCTCTGATCCCCAGGAAGAGCCCCTCCCACCCCAGCGCCTCTGCTATTGCCACTCCTCAGGTTTAATTACCAGATCAGCTTTCAAATCGGGCTCCAGCCAGTTACTTTACAGGAGAAAATGATTATGTGATTATTTCAACCTTGCTCCAAACAACGTTTTAATTGGATCTGGGAAAAGGCGATTTGGGCACCGGAGGGTCCATGCGAGGGCAGGCACAGGAGTATCAGCAGCCTGAGAGTGTCAGGCAACGCCTGCTGGCCCCTGAACTTTGAATGGTGGTACATGCTTCCCAGCCACTCCCCAGACCCTCACCCTCTCCCTGATGTTCAGCCTGCATCCAGCGTTAGCCTCAGCAGGAAAGAAAACATTGGCGGTGGTGCTAGTAGGGGGCGTTTCCCAGGCAAGCAGGTTGGGGGAGCAGACAGGATCCAGCAGCGTGTTTCCTGCCCAGAGCACCCCGTCAGTCACTTGGAAAACTGCTTTTCTGCCAATCTCCTTTCTCTGCCTTCAGCTCCAGCCCACCCGGGGGGGTAAACGTTTGCTCAAACAAGTTTAGCCCTGAGGAAGCAGAATTGGAAAGAACATCTGCTTTTCCAGAACCCAGCAGGGCCTTCTAGAGGGATTTGGGATTACCTGCTCCAGGGATCACTCAGCCAGTTTTCTCCCTATTAGATAGTCGAGATTTGACTACATACTAATCCTTCTGAGCCTCAGTTTCCCCAGCTGTCAAAGAGAGAGTTGGTCCTAGGTGACTCCTAAGGTCCCTCCCAGCTCTGAAGGAAGCCATTTCAGCTAATTCCCTGCGTGTCCTCTGAGAGGCTGGGGAAGTCCAACCCTAGATCCTCAGTGGCCAGTTCCATGGAGACGTGTGGGCTCCAAGCCTTGCAGGGCCCTTCTGCCTGGCAGCTGAGGCGGTTCCTCCTCGCCCCTGAGCCAGCGCTCAGCCAGGTGCCAGGTAGGGAGACTAAGCCTGGAGTTGGGGCAGGAGGGCAGGGGCGGGTGTGCCCCAAAGGTTGAGGGGTCTGGAGGAGGGACAAGGGATGGTCCACCTCTGACTCCATCTCCATGTGTCTCGAGGCCTGGCTGTCCCAGGACTCCCTCTAAAGACTTACCTGATACCTTAACAAACACCATGTCATCACTTTTTAAAAATTGCTTACAAGCTGCCATTTTGGAGACTGTGCTCTGGGGAGCTACTCACAGCAGGAGTGAATGTGCCCCCCACACACACCTCGCCCCCAAGACGTGGACACTGGGCCTGCAGGGAGGACTGGCCAGGCCCTGGTGGACCTCAACATCTGCCAGTCATCAGCAAGGGCTTACCGGGCACTTGGTGGGCACAGGTGGAGGGACAGTGAGGCAGGTGCAAAGGGAATAGAAAGCATTGGTTAAACTCATACACCAGTTATTAAGCGCCTACTGGGTGCTGGGCATGGGACCACTTCTGTCAGGGGGAAGCTGACAATCTTCTGGGAGACAGGACACCCCTTCCCAGAATAACCTGGAACTTTGAGACTTCACAGAAAAGATGGTGAAGAAAGAAGGCCTCAAGCACTTAGAAGCCATCAGTCTCAATAGGATGAAGCCAGGTGGACTTCCTGCAGGAAAGGGGTCTGGGCCCGGTTTGGCCGTGGGGAGGTTGGCAGACTTTCTGAAGAACCACACAGCTGAGATGCACAGGGAGAAGAGGCAGGGAGAGAAAGAAGGTAACCGTCATGTTCATGTTCGCATCTTGTGCCTCACAACACCCCCCTGGGGTGGGGTGCACTTACGATCTCCATTTTACAGACTAGGGTCCTGGCCGACAGCACGCACGGTCAGGAGGGACAGGAAGCAAGGTCTGCCTGTGCCTCACAGCCTGTCCTTCTGGCATTCCCTGGGCTGGCCTCTTGCTGAGAGCACCAGCAGGCAGAGACCCAGGGCTCTGTCGGGAATCAGGAGGCCGGTTCCAGGGAACTTCTGGGATGCAAGAGGATTTGGGAATAGGATCTGAGACAAACAGGACCCCACCCTCCTGGCGAGTGCCTGCTTAGGCATGGGGTTTCAGAGGTGCAGATCACAGGGGAAAATTATATCGTCAAAGAGGAAAATCGGCGCTGCCGTCCCTCCTTCACTCATTAATTTCTGGGGAAGTATGAGCTGTCAGCAAGCAGCGGCCTCCAATTCAAATTACAGAATCTGAATTCTTAATTTCTCCTAATCCATCAGTGAGCTGCCTTCCTGGGCTAATATTAGCAGCGCGGGCAAGTCTTGTCGCGGACACATTGATGTCTCCCTCCCCCTGAAGAAAGCCCTAATCGATATAGCTGGCCCTGGGGTGGACCCCTCGGAGGCAGGCACACCCCTCCCCACTCCCCAGCTGCCTCCAGTTCCAGGAAGAGAGTGTGGAGTTTGGGGGGAGTCCCTGGAGAGACGGAAGAGCAGAGGAGAGGGAGGGAAGATGGAATCAGAGCCTGAGAGAGACTTGGAACAAGGGAGGGAGGGAGGGTGAGACGGGAGGAAAGACAAAATTAGCGAGACTCAGAGAGGCAGAGGCAGAGAGTGATGGAGAGATGGAGCCAGAGGTCCCAAGAGATGGATGGAGACCGATGTGCAGAGGAGAGAGAGAGCCATCCGGAACCTAGGGCCAAAGCACACCCTGACTTTCTTCAGGGAGAAAACACAGCAAAGCAAAAGCAAAGCAAAATCAAAGCCCCATAGAACTCCCACGGCACCATGGGGAGTGTCGTGTCCCACGGAGAACGTGGCCCCCCAAACACTGGGCCCACTAGTCCCGTTTGCCTAGAGGTTTTCTGGAGTCAGGCGCCTCTAATCAAATCATAGCACAAAGGCCTCCTCTGCCAGGAAGCCCTCTTGCTTTCTATCTGGCAGCACTACCTCTTTACCCTTGGGCAGTAGCACCCTTTCCTGGTCAGCTACCTGGGTAGCTGCACAGGTGGGGAAATCATGGTAGATGAAAGAGTCGGGATGGCCGCTAGGCTGAGCACCATCTGTGCATCTCTGATTTCTCTCTTCAACAAGGCAAAGAGTAGGGACTGTTATTACCCCCATGTCGCAGGTGAGGAAACAAGCACAGTTATGCCACTTGCCCAGGGTCATGGAGCAGTAAAGTAGCCATGTCAGGATTTGAACCCAAGTAGGCTGACTCCAAAGCAAAGTGGTTAACACCATGTGACAGAACCTTGAGCAAAAATTCCACGGGATTGTATATGGTGTGGTCCCTGTCCTTGCTGAACTATGGAAGGGTGAAGGACACACCAGGCCAGTCCCATGACGTCCTCACATGACCCCGGTTCCATCAGCCAGTCTTCTTATTAACATCCAAACAGCCTTGTACGTTCTAGCCCCCTCATCCAGCTCACACCGTCTCCCCGAATCTGACCCTTCATCCAGGAGGCCTGGTTCAAGTCAGGCCTTCAGCTGGTCACCTTCCTGTAGTCACAGTCTGGTGGCCTGTCCCTCCCTGGCCGGTCCTTGCTCTTTCTGTGAATGTCCTACCTTCTCAGCAAGTGGTGAGCCTCTCTGTGCACAGCACGTGTGCCTCCGATGTCCCAGGGCCCAGCCGTGCCCACTTGAGGGCTCAGTAAATATTTGTGGACTTATCAACGGATTGATTGGTGCAGTGAAGACAGGAGGCCTGGGACAAAGATGCCTAAGAACTAAGCAGCGTCCCTGTCACCCTGGGCCCTGGGGAAGTGTCGGGGGCTGGAGACAGGCAGGTGGGGACTCCAGGCCCCAGCAGGTGTGAATGACCCGACATGGGCAGTGCAGCTCTCCGCTGGTCCTCAGGGGACCCTGTCTCCCCAGGTTGGAAGATTTGGGGATGTGAATGGGGAAAGGAGAAAAGGGGACCCCTCAACTTGGGAAGGTAGTCCTACAGGCCGCCCAGGCACCCGGAGCGGGAGGCAGACTCTTCCTCCGGGTCATTGTCTCCACCCACTTCTCAGCTCCTGCCACTCTGACTCTCCTAGCCAAGAGGCTGGGCCCGAATAGAACTATTTTGAGCCAAACCTCTGAATTATACATGGTCTGGCCAGTGAGCCCTCCACTCCCGATCAGTGGCAGTGGGAGCTGGGAGAAGGCGATCACTGCCTTTCACTCTTGGTGTGTCTGAGTTGGTGCAGGTGCCAGGTGGAGTGCAATGGGGTTGCATGCATGCGTGCATGTGGATTAGGTGACTAAGGGATTGGGGGTGTGCACGAACAATTATGGGTAAGAGTTGTGGGTTCCCAGAGACATTTTCCCTCTCTCTGAAGCTCCAGGATGGTGGACCCCTGGGCCCAGAACCCTGTGGACCCCAACTCTGTGTATCTGGCCAACAACCAGGATGGATGGAGGCCCAGCTTCACATAGGATGATGACACAAATCATCCTGCCCTCATCCCACCCCTGCCTTGGCTGCCAGTGGGATCTTGAGGAGTCAGATGGACAGAAAAGAGATCATCCCATCGGGGCCAGATCCAGGAGAGGCGAAGGAGAGGCCATCAACTGCCTGAGAACAATAGCGGTAAAGCCACTAGGAGTTGAGGACCTCCTCTGGGTTCTGGCACTGCACACACATGAACTGAGTTAAATGTCACAACACTTCTGTACCATACATCCTATTATCCCCATTTTACTGATGAGAAAACTAAGGGTCAGAAAGATTAAGTTACTTGCTCAAGATTGCACACATGGAACTAGCAGAATCAAGATTTAGACAGCTAAGAAAATAATCAGGCAAGTCACAGCTTGGGGGAAAATATTTGCAATACATGTATCTGACAAAGGACTTGTATCCAGCAAATGCTCACAACTCAATAATAAGAAGACAAACAATCTAATTTTTTTTTCTTTTTGGCCGTGCCACAAGGCTTGCAGGATCTCAGTTCCCCAAGCAGGGATGGAACCCGGGCCCCGCAAGTGAAAGCACTGAGTCCTAACCACTGGACCACCAGGGAATTCCCCACAAACAATCTAATTTTTAAATGGTCAAAAGAAGATATAGAATGGCCAATATGCACATGAAAAAGATGTTCGACCTCACTCATTATCACGGAAATGCAAATTAAAACCGCAACAAATACCACTACACACCCATTAGAAGACTAACCGTGCTTCGTATTGGTGAGGTTGTAGAGTGACTGGAACTCCCAAGAGTAGAAATGTATGACGGTCCAACTACTTCAGCAAACAGTGGATCCGTTTCTTAAAAGGTGAAACATACAATTACTGTAGGACCCAGTCATTCCACTCTTAGCTATTTACCCAAGAAACAAGAAAACATCTGTTCACACACAGACTTGTACACACAAGTTCAGAGCAGCTTAATTCACAACAGCCCAAACCTGGAAACAACACAAATGTCCATCAACAAGTGGCCAAATTGTCACATATTTCTACAGTGGGATCGTACTCAGCAATAAAAAGCTATAAACTACTGGCAAAACAACATGGATGAATCTCATGGACATTATGAAAAGTGAAAAGCGGCCAGCTACCAGGAGTACATATTACGTAACTCCATTTATATGAAACTCTAGAAAAGACAAATCTAATCTATTGTGACGGAAAGCAGATCAGTAGTTGCCTGGGGCTGGGGGGAGGGTGGGGATCAACTGGGAAGGGGCACAAGGGAGCTTTTGGGGATGATGAAAATGTTCTATATCCTGATTGTAGTGGTGGTTATATGTGCACATAAATTTGTCAAAGCTCATCACACTGAACACTTCAAATGCATTTTATTGTACGTAATGATGCTTCAATAAAGTTGAAAAAAGAAACCCAGGTAAGCTGAGCTAAAATCTACACCTGTAACTATTGTATCCTGTGTCTCTCGAGGTAATGGCAGCTGAGTAGTGGGTACCTCAGGGCCCTTTGAGCAAGAGAAAGGGCTGTGGTTCGAGAATTGATTACCTGCCTCCACAGGAAGGAAGCATCCAGCTTTCCTCTGCTTTACTGCCCTTCCCCCAGCCCCACATGCCAGGCTCCCTATGACTTTCTCTGTAACCTTAGGAACTGACCACCTGGGAGTGTCTAGTCTCCCGTTGGGTCCCCTCCCTGACCCCTTCAATAGGAAACATCTTTAAAGCTTCCTAAAGCAGCATCCTGATTAGTGGGTCAGGAACCCCCAGGGGAGTCAAAGTTTTTTTTCTTTCCATACCTAGAGGTCAAGTCCACCTCTGCACATTCCCTCTCCCACCCACCACCCAGGGACTGGGAGTGGGCCTTCAGTGTAGTGGGAGGGGGCATGGGTACTCTGCTCTGGGGCAGGTACCAGGCTTACCCACTCAGGGATCCCCAAGGAAGGCCAATGTGCTGGTGTTCAGAGCCCTCAGACTTGCTTGCTGTGATCATCAATCATTTACTGAATGCCTGTTAAGTGCTAGGCTTTGAGTTAAGCCCTATGCCTGCATTTTCTCTGTTAATCCTCTGGATAACCCTAGGAGGCTGAAGCTATTATTGACCTCATTTTACAGATGAGGATGCTGAGACACAGAGAAGGTCAGCGAGGCCACACAGCTAGCAGGTGGAAGGGAGACTGACAACGGCCAATGCTGTTAATTTCCCAGCAATACCTGTACCAGCCCCATCTGAATCCCTTGGAGGGGGTTAAAAATACAGATTCCTGGGCTGGCCGATGCTTTGCTTTGTCCTTATTTCCTCTAGATTCTCACGAGTTTACTCAGGTAGAGAATCAGCTCTTACCCCCTCGGGGGCCTCCAGACAGTGACCCATTCCCATCCTCCACCCCATCCCCATCCCCCCACCAGGTACCAGGTGCCAGGCTCCATGTGGCTGGGCACAGCGCCAATCCATCTGACCAAAGAGGGGGGCAGGGCTGAACTTGGTCAGGACCGGCCAGGGTTGGGGGCCGGCAGGAGAAGGAGATCTACAAATAGCAGCAAATTGCTCATTGATTTCTGTCCTGTTTGGGGGGAGCCCTGGGACCAGCAGGAATGGGATTGGGTTTTAACTAGAAAAGTGGAAAGGGCAGCTCGGCCTAGGGCAGGCGGGCAAAGCCAGGAGGCAGGACACCCGGACCCCCGTGCCTCGGAGGTACCAGGACCTTGACTGTGTTCCTGGCGCAGTGGTACCCCCACTTCTGTCTGCCCCTGGGGATGCAGGTTCCTGGAAGATAGGCCCCAGAATCTAACTGGTATGACCTGCACCTGGGAAAAGAGTGAAAAAAAGCATTCTACAGCCAAAAACGCCTGTTTTTCCAAAATGACCCATATTTCAAACATGCTGCCCCGTCGGGCCTTGCTTAAGCACACGCAGCCAATCACACCAAATGTTCTGACTTGGGGATCAGAAAATAACATTCAGGGAGTTCCCTGGTGGCCTAATGGTTAGGATTCCAGGCTTTCAGTGCCATGGCCCGCGTTCTGTCCCTGGTTGGGCCACAAGCTGCATGGTGCGGCTGAAAGGAAGAAATAAAGAGAGAAAGAGAGAAAGGAAGGAAGGAAGAAAGAAAGAAAGAATGAAAGAAAGAAAGAAAGAGAGAGAGAGAAAGGAAGGAAGGAAGGAAGAAAGAAAGAAAGAAAGAAAGAGAGAGAAAGAAAGAAAGAAAGAAAGAGAGAGAGAGAGGAAATAACATTCATGCCTTGAAAGAGTATTCAGGATGTCCCCCAACCACCCCCTTCTGTTTCGCCTGCACTCTAGGCGTCTCAGAGCTGGTTCCATGTTCCCCCCAGGCCCCCACCTTCCCCTCCATGTCTGCACAGGCTGTTCCCTCTTCCTGGAGCGCCCTTTCCATCAACCCTCCGGGAATCCATGTCCTGTGCAATCCTGAAAACCCAGACTAACTCGTGCCACCTGCTGAAACCTTCCTAGCTGTTGGCAGCCTCCTGGGGTTCTTCCTTCCTTGACCTCCTGTGGTCGGTCCCACACAGCAACCTCACTCCTACCATCTCCCTTGAGTGTGTGTGAGTGTGAATGTTTATATGGGGAGGCTCAGTGAATGCTGCACTCCTGTGGTTTCTTGGGCAAGAGTCTGGAAAAGTGAGGGCCTGGCCGTTGGGGCCCACTTCTTTTTTTTTTTTTTTTTTTTTTTTTTTGCCACACCGCTGGGCTTGTGGGATCTTTGTTCCCCGAGCGGGGCTCAAACCCGCACCCTCGTCAGTGAGACCGCGGAGTCCTAACCACTGGACCGCCAGGGAATCCCCAGGGGCCACGTCTCTACCATCCCAATCATCCCCACCTCCTCAGCAGACAGCACAGCACGTGGTTGCTCCCTGGTCAGCCTTAGACACACGGCCTCAGACAGTCATGAAGCTAAAAGGTACCACAGCAGCATTTTGTCTCCTTCCCACCTGCTCAGAAAGTTCTAGTGATGGAAGCAGTCCTTGCATCACCCTAGGAGTTTCTGCCCCACCATTTGGGGGTGACGGGTATCTTGACTTCTGCTCAGCCTTCTGTCTCCCCCAGCTCCAATTCCTTCAGCTCCCAAAGGCCCCTGCGCTTCCCCTGATCTGTCCTCTGTGCTGAGGACGCTGAGCCAGCTGGCGCTGGGCAGCTTTCCAGCCCCTGAGTCCACCCTCCCTTCATGCCATGGTTGAGGGTCCTCCCCTCCCACTCCCCATGCCCACACCCCATCCACCACCTGGGCAGATGGTGACTCTCCTTGGATCCCCAAGGTGGGGCTAGAGAGCAGAAAAAGGATCCAGGATCCAGGAGAAGTCATTGCCGCCAGGCTCAGCCTTGTTTCAGGTCGGGACAAGTTACAGGGGGTCTGTGGCAGTGCCCAGGAGAGGAACAGAGGAGCCCGGATCCTCAGGGCAGCTGAGGCAGCAACACTCCTAGAGGGAGGAACTGAGCCTCCTCATCGGAACAATGGGGAAACCGAGGGACGTGACTTGACCGTGGACGCACAGCATGTCAGAGTCAAATCCAGGAGCCAGTTTCCCACCTGGGGTAGGGAGTCTCCTGGGCCCTAGTCCCTAGGATGGCGACAGACAGGGCATCACAGTTGGCTCACGCAGGTCCCTGGAAGGGCCCCACAGAGGATGAGGGTGGACAGCCAGCCTCCCAACCCTGAGGCCAGGGCTGCGCCAGAGCTGCCAGGGACAGAGTGATTTCCTGTCACTCGGCCCCAGAGCAGCTGCTCCCTCATCTAATTAATGGCCCCGATTCTGAGTCTTTGATGAAGGGGAATCACGAGCAGTGGCTCTGTATGAGCCTCCGTGGGGCCTTCCATGACGCGGGGGCAGGCAGGAGGGGCGGCGGCAGCCGGGCAGCGCACGGGCCCACGGGCTGAGAGCTGTGCCCAGCGCCAACCTCTTGTCCCCCTTTCTGTCCTCACCATTTCTCAGCTCCTTGCTTCCTCCTCCCCTTGCCCCGGCCAGCGCCCGTCCCCTGCCCTTACAGGCCTCCTCTGGGTCCTCCCTCACTTCCAGTCTGTCCTATCCTCTGCCCCCTCTCAGAGCCTTCCCCTGACTCCTTCACCTAGACACACACACACACACACACACACACACACACCCCCGCTCATCTGGCTCTGGGAGGAGGTGGGCAGGGAAGGCTCCTCCTTCCACCTACAGCTCACATCAAGGCGGCAATCTTGGGGCTTTCCCTGTGAGATCGGCCCAGCCCAGGGCTGTGGCCCTCCACAGACGGTCACTCCTAGCAACTAACATCCTGTCTTGGGAGTTGGGGAGGTGATAGAGGTGTCCAACAAGCAGCAGCCGGACTTCTCTGAGGACGGCTCAGGGATCATGAGAAAATCCCTTCCCAACTGAAGTCTGTGCAGTGCTAGCTGGGAGGAGACATTAGGGCTGGGTCAGATGGAGAGGAACAGGACTGGAGACCCAAAGGCTCCCCTGCTGGCTGACCGGATGGGTCCCAGGAGCCAGAGGAAGTTCAGATTAGTGCCAGTCAGGGTTAGGGCAATCTAGCTGTGACCAGCAGATATCTGAAGGGTTGCAAAAGCACATGGTCCAGCAGAAAGCAACAGGAGATAGTCAGTGATGGGGGCGGGGACCTTGTTAGGCAGAATCTTACATGATCATTGGAGAGTGGTTAATCTAGGGTGGTCGGTGTGGGGAGATCCATACAGAGGGTCATTACTGGATTGTTGGGGTAGAGATGTTGGTGATGGGTGGCCAGTGTTGAAAGGATGTATTAGTACATTGATGTCGGGCCACCAGGAGTGGTTGATATTGGATAGTTGGTTGGGCCATCCGGGATGGGAGGCTGGGCTGGGTCGACAGGTGGTCAGTACTTCTGGGGACGGTCACTTGGTTAGTCAGTGTTAAGAGGGAGATGTTGAGTAGTCAGTATTTGGAGGCTGGGACAAAGTGGTCAGTTTCCACACTCTGAAGGCATGGTACCCTCTGTGTTACTATGCATGGTACCTGGTATAGCAACCTAAGGCGAGCCCCTGGTTCCTTGCCCCAGGGCTTCCTCCAGCCCCAGGCTATGCTCCGTGGCTTAGTCAAAACAAAGCTGTCCTCAGGCTAAGGCAGGGAGCGGAGGAGCTGGGGGGCTGAGTCTCTTTGGATTGTGGCAGATGGAAAGGTCCCTAGAAGTGATGCCTGGGGCGTGGGGGATGGAGTGGGCAGGGAGCTGAAGTGCTTAGGGATGCAGCAAAGCTCCACAGAGGCTGTGGACCTCAAAGCCAGGATGCTCATCGATGAATCGATTTCCATTATTGATGCTCCTGGGAGAAGTTTCGAAAGATGGAGCTGGGGGAGAGGATGAGGTTCTCACGGAGAAAGCTACGGCAGAGCCTGGCCCTCAGAATACAGATGAGACCATCTGTTGCCCTGACCCTTCACAGCTGCCCCCTGCAGTGCTGAGCAGAGGTGGGGACATGTACCCCAGCCAGCATGTAATGAGCTGCAGATGTGGGTGTTGGGGAACCCGTGGTAGGCAGTGAGATGCAATTCTTGAATGGAGCATTCCAGCTCTGGGCAAGCTGCAGACTTGCAAGCAGACGTGCAGGGAACATCATGTTTGCATGGGGCAGTCACAAGGAGATGGATTTTGGCTTCCATTGGTGACAATTTCTCCAGAGAACAGGTTGTTCTCCACAAGAGGAAGTTTCCCTGCTTCCAGAGGCACTGAGTGCCGTGGACTGGAGGTGTCCAAGCAGAATTTGGAAGACTCCCTCTCAAGAAATATGGTCTCTGAGGCACCCACCTCCCACCAACCCTGCCCCCGTATTGTCATCAGGGTCCCATTAGTGATATGAATGGTGGGAAATGGCCATAACCAGGCACGGGTGTTTAGCTGCTCCCAGGAAGGGCAAGGGGAGTAGTTGCTGTGTTGACCATCACTAAGGGGCCAGGATGAAGGAAGAGTGACAACTTGGGAGAGCTGCATCCATTGGTAGCAGGTCACTGCAAGGAAAGTCTGGCGGGTACCTGGGCAGAAGCCAGGAAGGGACAGGATAACTCACTGCTGTGAGGTGGGGCCGGGAGCGGGTCAGGATGGAGCCAATGCTAGAGCTGCTGTAACCATCAGACCACAGGGGCAGAGGCTGAAGGGGGAGGAATCTGATGAGGGAGGCACGATCTCTGCCTTAGGTGAAGGTTAGTGTGTTGGGGGAGACTCAGTCCCTGCCCTGGGAGCCCAATTTGATGAGAGAGATACAGTCCCTGCCTTGGGGAGCCACCAAGTGTAAAGGGGGAGACAGTGCCTACACCAAGGGTATCCATCTCTTGGGAGGAAAACAAGAGGCAGGTTGTCCTGATTGGAGCAGACGTGCAGTGCCCCAGATCTGAGAGCAGAGGCCGGATTGTGGAGGCCAGCGCGGCCCCAAGTCTGCAGCCAAGAGGGCTCAGGCTGAGCAAAAGGCATGCTGACTTCCTGTGTCCAAGTTTCCAATGCTGGACTAAATTCAGCGCCATTGGCTGTGACACTCCCCACCCCATCTTCTGCTCACTGCTCTGTCCCCAATGAATTATGGAAGATGCTCAAAACAGCAGGAGGTCAGGGCCTCCGCTCCCTGGCAGAGAGGTGGCGTTCTCCAGGTGTGCCTCCTTCGCCAAGCACACGTGCCCACACCATGCCCGCTCGGGCTCCACACTCTCCTCCCAGGGAGGCCTGTGGGTCTCCTTCATCCCCCCACAAACCTGTGCACCCCAGACACAGGAAATCTCTGGGGGACAGGCTCAAATGTGGAGCAACGCCCTCTGCATCAGACCCGAATCCTCAGCCCAGCTGTGGCAACAACTTGCTCTGTGACTTTGGACAAGTCCCTTTCCCTCTGTCCCTCTGGACAATGGGTGGGTTGAACCCAGTGGCCTCCCGGGTCCTGGGAAGTGCTGACCCTCTCTGGGCAGAAGGAACGATGAAGAGCAGTCTCTGTTTGAGGCTCTGCCATTAAGCAATGTGCGACCTTGGGCAATGATTTTTACCTCCTGGAGCCTCAGTTTTCTGTAAAATGGGTACAAGAGAAAAAAGGATACAAGAGCTGAACTGCCTCCTGGGGTTGTCGTGAAGATCAGGAAGATAAAGCCAGTAAAGTGCTTGGGACGGAGCCTGGCACGTGGGGCATGCTTGGTAAATGTTACTCATGACTCTTGTTACTGTTATTATTTCCCTCCCAGGAGAAGCAAGGTCTCTGACACTCTTCTCTGGACCCCATTGCCCCTTCTCCAGGCAGCAGGGCCTTCTGCCCAATCCTTGCCCTGTATGATCAACTCCCACACAGTTCACTATCCCGTCTCTGCAAGTGCCCACCTGCCCGAAGCCCCCCTGCCCAGGGACAAAGCGGCACAGCCCCCTCCCCCATACCCGCTACCACTCAGAGCGCCTGGGCCCCCTCCCAGCGCCCCCCTCCTGCAATTATGTAGAGCAAACAAGCGCAGCTGATGGGAAAGGAGCTGCTATTAGCTTAACCTTTCGGGGCTGGAGCTGCTGGGACGATGGGGAGGCTCATGGGGAGGGGGCTCCTGAAGCAGGTGGGGCTGGGAGACGGAAGAGAGGAGAGGGGAGGGGAGGGCACTAGCTCTGAGCTCCTAATGGGTAGGATGCAGGTCCTGAAAAAGCAGGGAAAAAAAAAAAAAAAAAAAGGACAGAGAACGAAAGGAAGATGTGGAAGTGGAATTAAAAAGACTGGAGCAAAGAAATCAGTGTGGAAGAAGTGGGAGGCAGAGGAAAGGTGGGAAATAAAGCCCAGAGAACTGTGCCAAGGGCCCCTTGCATGTCCATCACAGCCCCCTGTCCCCTCACGCACAGGAGGATGGGACCTCAGAGGCTGTAGACAGGGTTATTCCATCTGACACTATGGAGAATCATAGAATGAGGATTGCCAGAGCCGCACGAGACCTCAGACAGCGCATAGCCCTGCTCTCCCACTTTACAGATAGAGAAACTGGAGCTCAGAGAGGGCTTCTGCCTTTCCCAAAATCACGGTGAATGTTCAGAGAAAACGGGTGAGCATTCAGGCCCCTGACTCATGACCCTGAGCTCTTCCCTTTACATCACCTCAAATCTGTCCATCCGTCCATCCATCCATCTCAGCAGGCAAGCCCGCTTCCCAGCCTGAAGGGGCTTAGATACAGTGAGAGTGACCTAGGGAAATAAGGAAAGAAAACACAGAGTAGAGAAAGTCCCACAGAGAGACAAAGTTCCCACCGAGCACAACATGTGATGGAGTTTAATATTATTAAATTATGTACAGTATGTACAATGAACAAATAGCTCCTTCCGTGTGAATCAGGGAGGCTTCAGGGAGGAGGTGACTTTGGTCTGGGGCTTGAAGGATGAACTGGAGGACGCTGTGACTATTGCAATTTTCCCAGCAGGGCCGGCTCAGGTGCAGGTAGCAGCTGGGGGTTCAGGGAGGCCCTTCCTCCTTTCTCCTCTGAGTTCTGGGAGGGAGAGTGAAGCAGGTATGCTAGGAGGTGGAGAAGGGACCTCGGCTACATGCAGGCCTCTCCCTCGGATGTGGGAGAGATGATGGTGAGGGTTCCTGTGAAATTGGTCCAGAGCTGGGGAGGGGGTTGCCGAGGGTGGTCAGGTATCAGAGGCTGGCTTCTGCCTTTCTTCCTGCTCCCACCCTCGTCTCCCCCGCCTCTCTCTCCCCAGCTCAGGTGGGCTAGCCAGGATGGGGAGAAGCGGGAGTCACAGATTTGCGGAGGCCTCAGGGAGGGTGAGAGCCCTTCTGCCTGACCTTGGCTTGGCCAGGCCCTGAGACTAGTCTTGACCCTTCGCCCTGCAGCCCACTCAGGGGGGCCGAGGGAAGGGCCGGGGGTGGGGAGTGGGGACGGGGTAGGGAGGCTTGACTCACACTTAGCCCACAGCTTCGGCGAGACAGCAAGGAATATTTTTAGGAGCTCATTAAACAGGGAAGAAAGAAAGGGAAGGGAAGGAAGGAAGATGAGGATTATGCATTATTTTTCATCCAAGTGACAGCTCTGAGCATCTCTACTGGAACTGTCACACAAAAGAAATGGCATGTCTAATATTATTACGGAACGGGTGTGCGCACACGTGTGTGCGCGTGTGAGCGCGTATGCCGCCAGTGTGCACCTCTGCAGGGTGGGGGCCCTGCAGGTGAGCCAGCAGGTGACACGTGTGTGTGAGCAGCAGTGGGGGGGGCGGTGTGTGCAGCTGTGGGAGAGGACGCTGTGACGGAAACTGTGGGAGAAACTCTGTGAAACTGTGTGTGATGGGGGGTGCAGACTGTACAACTCTGTGTAATTGGGTATGTATAACTCTGGGTGTGTGAGACATCGCTGGAAAACTTGTATCCCTGGAGGTGTGTGGGGTGGGCACGGGGGCGAGAGGGGCGCATCCTCACAGGTGAGGCTGCACAGATAGGAGGGGGAGAGTGGGCTCAGTGGGGACTCAGAGTCGAGCCCCCAGAAGGTGGTGGGGAAACGGGAGGGTGAGGGCAGCCCTGAGCCCACCTGCCCTGTCCTGAAGGGAAGGCGAGACATGGCGAGACACCCCTCACCACCCCGACACTCACACTGTCCCTTCTCTGACCCTGCTGACTGCCTGGCCGGAGGGACACTGTCCCGCGGGTGTGCATGCAAAGGTCTCTCTCTGACCTTCAACTCTGGTAAGTGCTTCAGATGGTCTCATAGAATTATCGTCCCCTCTGGTGAGGTAGGTACTCTTATTATTCCCATTTCATGAGTAAGGTGCTTGCGGGGTTACTGAGACCCAGCAGGGTCAAGTAACTTCCCTGACATCGCCGAAGCCAGCAGGAGGCAAAACTGAGATTTGAACAGGCCTCCGGTGAGTCTCCGTGTCTCTTCTCAGGGCTGAAGAGCTGAGCACAGGGGGTCGGGGTTAGCGGGAAGGGGTCAGCCCGGGAGGCTGTGACTGCGACCTGGGGCTTCCAGGAGCCTTCCCAGGACTTCTTTGGGGTTCCTGGGGGCCTGTCTGGACAACAGGTGTCCAGCGTGGGAAGGGGACCCCGGAGAGCTGGTGGGATGCTCCAGAGAGGCCGGCCAGGTGGCGTGTAAGGAGATTCGCTTCTGTCAGCCGCTGAGCAGTGGCGCGGGCCCTGCCGACTTGGTAACTAAAGCCAACCTCGTAAGTGGCTAATTGATTTCTGTTCCCAGATTAAATGTGCAGCACTTTACATGGCAGCAGAAGGAGGTCAGCGCTCCCCCCACTTCTCCAGCGCCGCGTGCGGAGAGACAAAGAAATTGATTTTCCAATCGATGCTCTGAGCAATGATTAAATGTTCCCTGCACAGCGGGCCTAATGAGTCCCCCAGGGGCGTGCCGGTCTTTTAATTAGAGACTCCCATGGGGGCCGGGGGTAGGGGCTGCCCTAGAGAGAGGGGTCCAGCCAGGGAGCAGTCCTCACCCCCAGGGATCAGTGGGCTGCGCCTCTGGGGGAGCACCGTGGCCTAAGAGATGCTGTCTAGGGGTCCCTGAGAATAGACACCCTGTGGAGGGGTCCCTGGGTGCTCAGGCCCATGCCAAGGCCTCCCTGCCTCCGCCCTGCCTCCGCCCTCCCTCAACATCCAGGTAGCCAGGGTTCTTCTTTCGGTCAGTTCAGCTCCTCCATCCTGGTGAAGACTGGACGAGACAGGAAATGAATCCCCTGTAAGCGGCTGCGTTTTCATTACCCAGCTGCCCCATTGGAGGAGCCGACTAAAGACTTTAGAAATTCAAATGAGGCTCTCGGGGGAGAGTGGGGCTTAAACATTCCCCAGCGCAGGCGGCTTTATTGAAGGAATAAACTATATTTGCAAAGTAAGATATTGAGGCTGTCAGTTTCTCTTAGGGATATAATGAGATCCTGGGAGGGAACGAGGCCGGCAGGATGGAGCTCCCGAGGGCAGGAGCCCTAGCCAGAAGCTGGGGTGAACTGCCTGCCATGGGCCAGGCAGAGTCCCTCACCCCCCCAGAAATTCTGTGACCACTACCCAGTAGAACCTATCCCTTCCCACACACCCACCATCCTCACCTCCCTTGTCAGCGCTCCCAAGAGAGGTGAAGGCAGGAAGGTAGTCAGAATGGCACTGCTGGCCATGGACACCCCAAGAGAGCGGAGCCCCCTGAAGTCCCAAACACACACACACATACTTACCCACCAGCTCTCCTCCCCTGTATAGAGCTCTGCTCTTCTGGGGCAGAAGTAGAGGGCAGGAGTCAAGACTTTGGCGGGGGCTGGGGCGGAGTCTAGGCTCTGCTATTTGCTAGCTGTTGACCTCGGGCAAGTTGCTTAACCTCACTGTGCCTCAGCTGTCTCATCTCTAGAATATTAGTAGCTGCCTCATAGGGTTGTTGGGAGAATTAAATGAATTATTTCATATAAAATACTGAGCACGCATCTGTTTTGTGAATGACACTCAATAAATAGTAGCTATTACTAAAGAGGCGAGGGAAGATGTAGAGGAAGGTAGTGACCAGTCAACCTCTTTCCCTCCAGGAGGTCCTACCTTACTCTGATCATCACCACCACTGTCACCACCACCTCCACTGCCACTTCCATCATCACCACCACCAACATCACCACCATCAGCATCACCGTGACTCAGACAGAGTCAGACACATGGCTTTGAGAGTGAAGGGACAGTCAGAGGGAGTCAGAGAGAGCGGAACTATGTGGGGTGAGTCCCGGCAGGCTTCCTGAGGGAGGAAGCCTGTGGACAATGTACAGTCTGGGTACAATTCTTTCTCTCCTCTTCCCTTTTTTCACTAACTCCTGGGGGTCAAGATGGAGCTACCCATTTTTTTGTGCAGGAGACTAAGGACTAAGGTGTAGGACCAGAAAAGGACAAGGACCAGACCCCCAAGCCCACCACCTCAGAGCTCAAACAGGGATGAGTGCTGAGGGTGCCATTCCCTGGTCCTCCAGCTCAACGCCAGTCAGAGCGGCTGTAGCACAGTGTGCAGGCCAAAGGAGGCCCACGGTCAGATCTGGGGGAGGGGTGTCAAGTGTACTGGGTCAGGCAGCAGCTGGGCGTCTGTCACTCTCACTCTGAGCCTGGAGAAGGAGACTGAAATTGACAGTGTAGAGGGTCAGGAGGACAGCAGATACAGCACCTGCCCCAGGGGCCTGAGGAGGTCTGTGCTCTGTGCCTCTGTCAGGGCTGCGGGGGGATACACTGGTGGTCCTTCCATCCTCCTCAGTGAGACCTCAGCCCCAGCTGAGATCTAGAAGCACAGAGAAAACAGCCAGGCTCTGCTTCTCACTACTGCATGACCTTGGGTAAATCAATCAGCCTCTCTGGGTCTCCATTTTCCCTACTGTGACATGTGGGTGGCTTCATGATGGCAGAAGAAGGAACATGGGGCTAGGAGTCAAAGGACCCAGGGCTTAAGTACCTCTCCATGTCTTACTAGCTGTGAGCAGGTAGCCGGGTCACTTGTTCTCTGTGGCCTCAATGTCCTTATCCATAAAAGGAAACAGCAATCTTCATGTGTTGCTGTGGAAGTGAAGTGAGCCCCACAGGGCCTGGCACATAGTAGGCCCTCAACGGATCATCTGGAACTGAGCTCTCTTCCAGCTCTTAAAATCTGAGCATAAGATTCTGAAATGAGCTCCTATCACCACTATCACCACCTATACCACCAAAACCATCATCACCTCCACCATCACCTCCATCACCAACTTCACCATCACCACCCCCACCCTCACCAATACCATCATCGGCTCCACCATAACCTCCACCATCACCACCATCACTTCCATCACCACCTTCACCATCACCACCACCACCACTAATATCATCACCTCCACCATCACCTGCATGACCACCACTGTCACCACTACCCCCACAAATACCATCATCACCTCCACCATCACTTGCATCACCAGGTTCACCATCACCACCTCCACCACCACCATTCCACAACCACCACACACACAAGAATGCTTTTTTATAATTGAGAGCCAGAGAGAGGGGAAAAATGAGATGAAGAAAGGGGCTGTGGAATATGCAGGTGGTCCAGGAGACAAAGCCAGGTCTCTCCACCCTCTTACTTGCACATAAAGAGGCTTCCCTCAGAGCAGAACCGGACTCCCTGGGAGGACTGCATGAAGTACAGATTCATGGTGCATGGATTGCAGGGACTTCCCACACCCCCAAACCTCCCCCAAGTTTCCTCCCCCTGCCAGTGAGGAGAGATGCAGTGCATACTTCTGGCAAAGGGGCAGGGGAAGGGGCTAGCATGAGTCAAGGCCCCCACTATCTGCCAGGCACCATCTTTGGTGCTTCATATACTTAATCTCATTTGATGCTGATAGTACCCCTGTGATGGGTATTAGTCACTGCATTTTAACAGAGAAGGAAACTGTGACTCAGAGAGATGACTGATTTGCCTGAGGTCACCCAGGCAGTGTGTGTCCAAGCTGAGATTCAGTCTCACATTCACCATTCTTAGAGGGTTTGGCTGCCCAGGAAAGCAGACCTGCAGAGGCAGGAGAGGGGTGAGAAGGAGATGTGATCCTGGGATGAGAGAGGGATTCTGTGTCATTTTCACAACATTCAGCTGCAAGACCGGGATATCTGGGTCCCCATGTGTGGCACCTGAATACTGCTCCCTGGTCTCCTGGGGGCACCAGGCTTTGTCGTGCATTTGTTTGTCTTCTTTGATCAACTCTAAACAGCGTGCAGGCCAGAACCTTGCCTGGCGTTTGCACTGGCTCCCAGGATGCAGCACAGGGCCTGGCACCTGCGCGAGTAATTGTTGTTGAGAAGATACGTGAATGAACCTGTGAAAGCATGAATCAATCAGAACGTCAAAATCTGGTGGAAAGCTGCACTGATGATTAAAAAACAGGAAAACTGCAGTCAGCACAACTTTCCCTGCTTTTCAATATTATTATTTGTTTGCCTTTCTGATTTTATAGAAATGGTTGCTCCCAGATTGCAGAGCACAAGCTGACCAATTGATGCCCCAGAACTAATACCCTGAGACAGACCCAAGGCGAGAAGGATGATTATTTAACGCAGCACACAGGGGCACCGGGTGTGGGGACATCATTCTGTGCGCGGTAAAACAAATGGAATACAAAGTTTATGCCAAAAACGTGTTTCGTTCCTCCTAGTGACTTTCTTCCCCAGCCCCCTCCTCAAGCCCCTGCCTCAGGCACCGGTTCCTGTCCACGTCTGGTGGGTGCCTGGGTGCCCAGGAGCAGAGAGCTGGCCCTGCTTCCCGAGCCCAGCTTCCGGGTCCAGGGACCTGGACAAGGTCTGGTTTCACTGCCTGCTTTTTGGAGAAGGAGATCCAATTGCCGCCCTCCCCCAACTGTGGCCCTCAAGGTAAGGACAGCCAGGCAGGTCACTGGTCTCATCTGGGTCCCTGTGGGTGATGAGATGGGCACTGATGGGTGAGTTGGCAACCAGGCTGGAGTGGCACAGCTCGCTGCCCTGGGCACTGCCTTCCCTGCTTGTCACCACTCCTGGCTGCCCAAGCAGCAAAGAAAAGCCACAGTGACAAGATCCAGAGGGGGAGAGGCTCCAGCTGGGGGTTGGTGCTGGTCTCACAGGCCACTGGAACAACAATGTGACAGCTTCTCATGGTGGGGAGGGGGGGATCCCTCTGTCCCCAGCTCCCGCCCCATCTGCCTTGACCCTTGTCAGTCTCCATTTCCTTGGCCTGCCTTTTCCTCTGTCTTTTTTTTTTTTAATTTATTTTTATCTATTTTATTTGGGGGGGTGGGCTACGTTGGGTTTTCGTTGCTGCCCGCGGGCTTTCTCTAGTTGTGGCGAGCAGGGGCTACTCTTCGTTGCGGTACGCGGGCTTCTCATTGCGGTGGCTTCTCTTGTTGTGAAGCACGGGCTCTAGGTGCCTGGGCTTCAGTAGTTGTGGCACACGGGCTCAGTAGTCACAGCACACGTGCTCAGTAGTTGTGGTTCATGGGCTCAGTAGTTGTGGTGCCTGGGCTTAGTTGCTCCGCAGCATGTGGGATCTTCCCGGACCAGGGCTCGAACCCTTGTCCCCTGCACTGGCAGGCGGATTCTTAACCACTGCGCCACCAGGGAAGCCCTGCCTCTGTCTTACTTCAGTTATGGGCTGCTATCAGCCCTGAAGGGCTCTTGGTCCACACCTCCTCCCTCTCCCTCATCCCCTGACCTCAGGGCCTATTCCCTCCTGCTACACACACACACACGCACATGCGCGCACACACACACACCTCAGGCAAAAACCAGAAGGCTCTCTCCCACGACCTGTGATTAAGACCTGTGAGGAGTAACTGGGATCTGGGGCTCCAGTGGGTTTGTGAGTGTGAAGTGGTGTGTGTGCAAAGGTGTGAGCAGGTGTGCATGAGAGTGAGCATCAACATGGATGTGGGAGTTAGAAAGCGTGTGTGCATATGCATGAGTGTGACAATGAACGTACATGAGTGTTGCAAGAACGTGTTGAGGGCGGAGTCAGCGTGGCGATGGGTGTGTGAGTGCACGAGTGGGTGGGGGTGAGCGTGGCAGGATGGGAGTGACTCTGAGTGTGGAAGCAGAGCCCAGGGGCAGATGGACAGATGCATCCTCTGAGCTGGTGTTTCTCAGTGTGGAGGCTGCCGGGACCACGTCCTACTTGATCACCCCCATCTCTGCCATCCTGGGCTTCCTCAAATCAGGTCAGGGGGTGGGGAAGGGGGGTGAAGCCGCTGAGCTCCAGGCAGGGCCCCTGCCCGCTCCTTGGGCCTGTCAGCCACTGATCTGTTCCATGTTCCTATAAATATTTACAAATCCCAGCTGCTGAGGAGCAAGACATCCTCCGCCAGCTGGGGATCCCAGCCTGGGAGCTGATGGGGAGGGAACATGGGGGAGAGGGAGGGGGGCTGCAATGGAGAGACAGGCGCCCAGGACCCCTGGGTTCAGCTCCTAGTTTCGACTCGGGTTAGCCCGTGCGCCCCTGTGTCTTCCTCAGGGACTGTGGAGCCAGAAATCTCCTCCTCCAGACCTCGGCCTCAGGAAGCCTGCACCCCTACCCGATGGAGAGGGGGGCCCCCTGTACAGCCAGCCTCCTGCATCCTATTCATGTCTCTCAATTTGAGGTAAGGGGAAGGGTCTTACTTTTTTAAAAACACAGAGAATTCTCCCCGAGTCCCTGAAAGGTATTTTTTTCTCTCCACTCAAAATCTTCCCCAGGACACTTTGATAAATCCATCTGGATCTTTCTAAGTTGGAGGCTGGAGGACTTGTGGTTCAGGCATCCCCATCGCAAGAGCCCCCTCAGTAGCCCCTGCGGAGAGCTGAAGCATTTTCATCTGGTCTCACGCGCTACCCCAAGGCTGCCCAGTCACTTCCAGAGCTGGCCTGGCTGTGGGGACCGGGCGGAGGGGGAGTTGGGTGGGGAGGGCTCCCTTGCCCCAGTCCGTCAACACCATGGCCCGGGCTGGTGGTCAGACACCCTGGCGAACCAGCGCAAGACAGTAGCCCTTCTCAGGCAGAGATTGATTATCGATTATTGATCAACTCTACCTGGCGCCCAGCACAGGCCCTTGGGCATTTGCATGGATTCATCAGACATGTGCCTGGCTCTCCAGGGCAGGTTTTCCCAGTAGGACTTGGTGGCAACTTCCAACTGCTAGTCCCACAAGGCATGTGCCTGACAGACGGCACCAGAGTCCTGGGTGTCCTGGGTCTCCCAGCTCAGGCAGGCCCAGCACAGACACAGGACATTCCGAGCACCAAGTGAGCTGAGCTCTTTTCCCCCGTCTTGGCTAGAATTTCAGATTTATAAATGCCGGACCTTCCTGGCCCCCTGTGGGACACCCCTTGGCCTTGCCCAGGTAATACCTACATCCTGGTGTAGGTTTGTCCAGGAAGCCAGACAACGGAGTGGGTGCCAACAGAGAGGGACAGGGAACCCCATGATACTCGGCTGCTTGTGTGGAACACCCAGCTGGAAACTCAGCCCTAATGCGGCATTGAAGTCAGGTCGGTGGCGACTGCTACTCTGCCGGAGGGTGGAGGCCAGGACTGTGGCTTCCTATCTTCCTCTCTGGGGCCCAGATCAGCTGTTTTCACAGGGGTGGGGGCGCCTAACTACCCCAATTTCATAAGATGAGAAGAAGGGGCTGGATGGTGCTGAAAACGGCCAATCTCCTTAGGGCAGAGCTGTGATGAGGGGGAGGGGGAGGAAGTGCAGGGCTCAGAGGCCAGAGACAGACACTTTCCTTGGCGAAAGGCAACTGGCCCCACCCCCGAGAAAACTGTCCTCAGCTGCCAGAGAGGAAGAGCAGGGGCCAGGAAGGAGGGATCAAGGGGAAGACAGTCTGGAGCTGGCATGTGCTCTGGAAGAGAAGTCCAGTTACGGCAGTGGCGCAGGAAGAGTTAAGAATATTCCTAAAATAGCCCAGCCAGAGCCTAAGCCAGCCGGCTAGTGCCTCTCCCAGAGAGCGGATCTATAGCGGGAAAAGTCAGCCTGCTCTGTGCCCACTGCCTGCTGCCTGGCTGGGGTTGCTAATTAAGCCTCCCCGCCTCCACCAGCCCCTCCTGGTCTAGCTGGGGTGGGGGCGGGACTAAGCAGAGGGGCCACATCTTCCCAAGAGACAGCTGGGACCAGGAGTCTTGTGGCAGGGCATCCCCCTCCAAACACATCCTGGCCTGGGTCAGTGATGGGCAATTGAGTGAGTGATGGGTCAGTGAATGGGTCAGCCTTTGGAGGGTGGGGACCCCCAAGAAGCTCATTGAACGCCAGCTTCTCCCAGTTCTGGGCTCCGCTCCACTTGGGGCATCTAGGGGTGAAATTGGGGCAGGGAGGGGCCAGAGGAGCCCCTCCGAGAACAAACCACGTCTCTGTTTCAGGGGCAGGACCAGCTACATAATTTACGGGCCTGTACAAAATGAAAATGTGGAGACCCTTGTTCAAAAATTGTTAAGAATTTCAAGATGGTGACAGCAGAGCATTAAACTAAATGCAGGTCCCTTCTGAGCGCTGGGCTTTTGTCAGTGAACAAGTTGCACGTCCATGAAGCTGGCACGGTCAGGGTCTGTTTAACTAACATTTACTAAACACCCACTGCTCTGTTCCACCGCTCTTCTGGCTCTGCCACCTCAGAGATCCCATCTCATTCACTCCTGTCCTCAAACGTATGGATGAGGTGCTCAAAGACCGCTCTGAACTCGGAAGGGAGGCTGGGCCACCTCCGCCCCTGGCTGATTTGAACTGTCCAGGAATACTGCTGCAGCCAGGGTTCCAGCCCTCACACCCAGCTGCCAGAAGTCTCTGAGTCGAAACTTCCACTAACACCCTCAGAGGGTCTTTGGGGACCACCTAGGACAGGGATGAGCAACCAGCCCCTCTTCCTCTTGCCCCCTGACCCCCACCAGTGGGGTCCTGAAAGGAGCCCCCGAGGGTTCCATCTGGCTCTGCCTCAGATTGGCCTCTGACCTTGGGCAAGCCAAGTCCCCTCTCTGGGCCTCGGTGTCCCCCGCTGTCAAAGGAGAGGTCTCTAAGATATTTCCAGACCCTAAGTTCTAGGTCTCCTCGGGTGAGAATGGAAGGGAAGGTTTTTTCCTAGAAGAGACAGGGCTTCTAAAGAAAAAGCCCTCCCCAGTCATCCTGGGGAGCAGGAGGCTTTCTCCCTTACACCCCCATCCTCAGACCCGGGGGTGTCTTCCCCAGAAGCCAGGAAAACCAATGCCCAACTCCAGCCCGGTCCCTCCTCCACCGCCCTCTCCCCACTACTTCTCCTCCTCCCTGCCTTCCCCCAATTTGCCTGGGAGCTGGGGCTGGGGTGCTGGTGGGTCTGGAAGAGTCAAGGCCTGAGGGAGGGGGTGGGTAGCCTGGGGACCGCGCTGGCCAGGCCGGACCCTCCCTCTGCTGCCTTTGCAGGAGGCTCTGCACAATTGCACTGCCTGTCACTCCCACATCCCACTATCTGTCTCTCAGGCTGACCCCGCGCACCCGCCATTATATTGGTTCCTGCTGGGGCTGCAGAACCTCATTACTTATACATGCAGCTGAGAGATGCAGGCTGGGCTGAGGGGAGACGGTCCCTCCGATTAGGTCTCCCCTCCTACAGCGGGGGGGCCTTTTCAGAGCTGCCTCCCTGGAGCTGGATTGGGATGGGCTGCCTGTGGCTGCCTGTCAGTCAGAGGGGCTGAGCAGGAGGAGGCCCAGGGCTGGGCAGGTCCCTGGAACCCTCAGGCATGAGGCCCAGAGTTCTCTGGCCCAGGAGCATCGGAAAACCTACCTGTGACCTGGGTACTTGGGCTCTGCCCCCTTCATCCCGCTTGCTCTCTCCTCCTAGGATATGGGGCTTGGGGAGGGGCTCCTGAAGGAGGTTCCTCACCAACCTGAGTCCCAGCCTGGTGTGTCCTGGCTCCGCCACCCCAAATCACGACACAACTTCCATTCTCCCAAATGCCCCTTCTCCAAAGAGGGGCTGCAATTATGGAGGCTTTTCCCATGGAGGATCTGCAAGTGTCTGAGTTAAAATGTCATGAAGGGATTTTAAATATTTTAACAAATGACAATGAGGAGTTTTCTTTTACATGAGAATCACAGCCTCTCCGAGCTGCCCTAGACAATTCTCCAGCCCACAGAAAGAAATGGGAAGCCCTAAAATGTGATGAGACTTCCCCAACACACGTGGCAAGTTGGTGGCCTAACTGAGCCTTGAGAGCCAGTCTCTGCCTCTTGATGCCCAGCTCCCCACCCTGTCCAAGACAGGGCTATAGACCAGTGGCTTCAACCAAAAACCAAAAATATGCCTTTTATATAATTGAGCCTTAACCCAAGCTTTTCTTTCTCTCTAAAGGACCTATCTTTGCTTTATCTACCAGGTATGCACCTGCTGGGCTGAGTGGTGAAGAGCCCCCACCCAGGGTCAAACAGACCCAAGTTCTAATTCTGACTCTCCCTCCTACTAGCTGTGTGATCCCAGGCAAGTTACTTCACCTCTCTGAGCCTCAGCATCCTCATCGCCAATGTAAAGATGATAATGATTATTCCTTAGACTTCCAGTGAGTATTAAGTGAAATAGAGTATATAAAATGTCTGGCACATATTGGTACATAGGTAATGGCAAAAACACTCATCCACCCTTCATTAATTTCATAAACATTTCAAGATCTTTCCAGAAACCTGGAAGTCTCCTGCTCCTCATCCCACCCCCATCCCATCCAGATCAGGCCACTATCAGCTCTCGCCTGGACCACTGCAACCTCCTGCTACCTAATCTCCCTATGACACTCTTACTCTATTTTAATCCCTCCTGCCCAAAGGATATCTGAAAAAATCTGATTATTGGGCTTCCTTGGTGGCGCAGTGGTTAAGAATCTGCCTGCCAATGCAGGGGACACGGGTTCAAGCCCTGGTCCGGGAAGATCCCACACGCCAAGGAGCAACTAAGCCCGTGCGCCACAACTACTGAGCCCCCATGCCACAACTACTGAGCCCGCGCGCCTAGAGTCCGTGCTCTGCAACAAGAGAAGCCACCGCAATGAGAAGCCCGCGCACTGCAATGAAGAGTAGCCCCCACTCGCCGCAACTGGAGAAAGCCTGTGTGCAGCAACGAAGACCCAACACAGCTAAAAATAAATTAATTAATTAATTAAAAAAAATCTGATATCGCTCACTCAACACTCTTCTGTAGTTTCTCATTGCCCTTAGGATAAATTATACACTCCTTGCCACAGCCCACTGAGGCCCTGCAGTCTTGTCCTTAGCACATGCTGCTCCCTTTGCCTGGAATAATCTTCCCTCCCTCCCTCTCTCCTCCATCTCTGGCAGCCATCCTCTTCACCTTGCTATCCTTTAATCAGGGCTTAACTAAAATATCACCTCCTCCAGGAAGCTTCCCATGATTCCCTGCCTCCAGATGAATTTAGGCAACACTGCTGAGTGTTTCTATAGCATCCCACATATTCCCAGGCAGTTTGTCAAGTTGGGTAGCAGTTGCTTGTTTAATTGTCCACATTTCTACCATACGCTGTAACTACATAAGGTCAGAAGACTTTTCACGCTCATTACTGTGTCTTTTGATAATAAGTGATCAATTAATATGGGCTTATAGAATGGATGGAGGATGGATAAGTGGATGGATGAATAGATGGGAAAAAAAATGATACCTCCCCTCTGTAGAGTCTTCCTAGAGTCCTCTGGGCAGGGAGTTTTCCGTCTGTGCTTCATAATACCTAGTGCAAACCTCTACCCAAGCCTTAGTTTCCTCAGCTATAAAGTGGGGGAAACAATAGTATCTACCTGGTGGGGTTATTGATATGAAATGATATAAGCCATGTAATAGTTTTAAATCCATGATAATAGGTTGTTACATTTAAATGAGGTAATCCACGCAAAGTGCTTAGAACAAGATCTTGTACTACTAAGTGCTAAAAAAATATTCATAATTATCATAGCACTTATCATTTCTTCCTGCCTGTGTCCCCTGCCAAAGAGTGAGCTCCTTAGGAGTACTGCTTAGGTCTTGATCATTTTTAGACACACCACCTCTATGACCTCACAGCGCCCAGCTCGGTGCTTTCAGTAAATGTTCACTGAGTGAACAAGTGAACAAATGAACACAGATTTGCCAGCCGATGAGTCAGGGCACTGCACTCCTTTTCATCACTCACAAACCCAGACACACACTAATGCAAACAGTCTCTTACACATTCACACCCACTCACGTTCATTCAAAGAACCTCAAAATACCACAGAACAGCCACCCAGCTTCCTAAAGTCAGCCATGCATCAAAGAAGAGACTTACCCACTTTCTTGCACCCACCATATAGCACCCCAATGCCCAGTACCCCCTCCTCACCTCTGGAATGATGGGGGCTGTAGGAGGGAGGGAGCTCTCACTCACAGTAAGGAAGGCAAAGCTGGACCTTCAGCCCCCAGCACCGGCAGTACCGCAGCTACAGATAGCACTGCCCTCCCTCCCTTCCCTGGGGCTCACCTCTTTCCTTTTCTGAAAACCTGGGTCCCTGGGCTTGGCAGGTGGTTGAGGAAGAGGCCTGGGAGCCAGAACTCCTGGGTTCATTTCTCATTCATCTAGTCTTGTCTCTGAACCCGGAAGCATAGGCCATTGTCCTCCTCTCCTAGCGCCAAGCACAGCAATTTGTAGGAAAAAAGGCAGGATGAGGAGACCCCATGCCTCGGGGTGGTGGAAGGGCCTTGCTGTGAAATAATTATATTAGCCATCCTTTACTTGGCGCCTAATAAGGGTCAGATACTGAGGCCAGCGCTTTGCTACCTTCATTACTACTCATTTAATCCTTACAACAACCCCTTTTCCAGAGGAGAACACCTGAGACGCTGCTGGTTAGTCGGTAGCCTAAAATCACCAGCTGGGACTGGCATGCCGGTCTCTAACCCCGGAATCATCAACTGCCAGGCTTCAGAGAATTCGGGGTGGATGGGGTAGGAGGGCTGGAAGTCCTCAGGTATTAAGCTGGGGAGACGCGCCCTCGTCCCAGACGCACCCCCCAATCAGCCAGGCCCTCTTGTCCCAGGTCCCTCTCCTGCGGGGACCTGGGCGGGGCCGGCGAGCCTGCGGGAGGCGCGGAGCCGGTGGCCCAGGCTCACAGGCCAAGATGGCTGTTAATTAAAGTGCTGGCACCGGCTCCTCTCTGCAAAGTTTGAAGCCGTTATTTTCCACTCCAGCGAAGCGGGGAGAATCCGGCTGGGCTGACAGAGACGCCACACCGCGCTAGGGGAGCGGGCGCTCTTTCGGGTCGGGGGGCGGGCCGCCTTGCAGCGCCGAGCGCGCCCCTGGACGCCCGGGCGAGCGCCGGGGGTGCGTGCTCCCGCCCCTCCGCGGCCTCGGGCGACCAGCCGCAGTTTCCCCGGCGGATTCGGGAAGGACTCCGGGTGACAGACGAGCCCCAGCGGCACAGCGGAGGAGAGAGCCGTGTGCGCGCGAACTAGGGGGCGCGGGATTGTACAAATCATACGCCGACGACCGCGCACTTGTCCCTCGGGTCACCAGCCCTGTCGCTCTTGGGGGACTCATACTGGGGAGACCGCCGTGGGGGACGGGAGGCCGGACTGACTGCCGAGAGTTGGGACTACTCTTCCCGAGCGTGGGGAGGTCTAGCTGTCCTCCTCCCCCTGCACTTAACGCCTTCCTCCCTCTAGGAAGTAAACGGTACCTAGAGACCCAACTGGGTGGCGGTTAGAAGAGCTTGGAGCCAGGCTGGCGGTTTGAATCCCGGCTCTATCGCTTATTAGTTGTGTGACTTGGGGCAAATCTCTTACTTCCCAGAGCCTCAGTTCTCCCTCTGTAAAATGAAGGTAATGATGGGCTTTACCTCTTTGGATTGCTGTGGAGATCTGGTGTGATGGCGTCTGTAAAGCAGTCAACACAGGGCCTGGCACACAGAAAACCCTGAATAAATGCTATTGATTGAATTTTTAGCTCCTTCCTTGGCGAGGGGATCACTCTAGCACGGGCTCGGCGGTGCTTGAAAGGTCCTCTCTCACAGCCCCCACCCCCCGCCCCCGACATCCTCCTGTTCTTGTCCTCCTCCCAGCTCAGGTGGGGTTAATCAATCTCAGCTTTGGGAGGGGTCCTCTCAGGAGAAAGGAGAAAGGCTGGAGGGTCATCCTTTAGCAGCAGCTAGTGGCCTCTGAATGGCAGAGCCCTCCCGGGTAGGCTGGATAAAGGAGGGTGAGGAGGAGCAGTGGAGCAGCCCAAACTGGGCCTCAAATAATGTGACAAATACTTTGATGGAAGCAGACGCCTTTTCGTTTATGCAGCCTAAACACTTTACTGCACTTGAGGAAGAGGATTGCCTTATACAACCTGATGGGGAAAAGAGTTAGGAGCTCAGGAGGCTCGAGGTTGGGTAGGAGGGGAGAGCTGAGGGACTGGGAGAGATCAACCCCACCTCATGGAGGCTGGGAGAGGGGGTCACCACCCAGGGATGTGTTTGTACTGTCAGAACGGAGAAATTACCTGGGGTGCCCACTTTCTTAGGGCCCCGATTTCTGCCTTGCCTAAAAGCAGGGAGAAGGGAAGTGACCAGAGTAAGATGGAGGAGCCCCCGGCCCCATCCCCAGGAAAAAGCAGCCTGACCTGGCCTGGAGCGCAGGCAGGAAGGAGCAGAGGTAAGGAGGTGTGGGTAGAAAAATCCTGCTCTTCCTGGGAAAAGGCGGTCCCGGGAACATCCAGGAGCCAAAAAGAGAGGAGGGAGCGGCAGCTGTTAGTACTCGGGATTCCGCTGGGCACCCTGACAGGCATCCCACCCCCCCCCCCCGCCATCTCCCGGACAGGTTGTCTGCGAGGCCTGAGGGCGGATTGGCCCCCTCCCCATCCTCCTGCCTTCCCCTGTTCTCCCCACTCATAACCCTCTTCCTTGTCCTTCCTTCTTGCTCCCCGCTCCGTCCTCCTCTCAGTCGCTCTTTGTCCCCTGAAGACCGGGGTGCTCTACCCCAGCCTCCGCCCGCTGCGGGCCGTGGCCCCTCGTGCCTCTCTCGGTCTCTCTCGGCTTTCCTCGTAAGCGACCCTCGAGTCCTCTCCCTCCCAATCCCTCTCGGCGCTCTCTAGCTCTCCCTATGACCCTCTCTTCCATTCGCTTTTCGTCCCTACTCTTCCCTTCTCTATGCGAGCCTCTTCTATGTCTCAGACTCTAGGCCCCTCTCCACTTCCGAGGCTCTGTCTCCCTCAGTCTCCCCTTTCCTCTCCCGGCTCCAGCCTTCTACTCCTCGGCCCCGCCCCACGGCCCCGCCCCACGGCCCCGCCCCCACGGCCCCGCCCCTCTTGGTGGGCGGAGCCCTACCGTCCGCGGCCCAATTAGGCGCCGGCCCAGCCCTCAGCCCCACCCCTCATGGGCGCAAAGCTGCGCTGAGCGGGTGGGGCTGGACAGGGCGGAGGGGGCGGTGGCTTGAGCGCGGGGAGGCAGGAGGAATCAGGCAGGAGGCGGCGGCTGCCGTGCTCAGTTCTGCCGCGCCGCGGGAGGGAAGCGCGAGGCAGGAGCAGGCGGCTGGGCTCGGCAGCGCATTCAGCGCAGCGCGGCGCCCCGGGCCCGGCCCCATGCCCTCAGCCCCGCCGGACCGCCCTTGAGCGCGGGCGCCCTGCCCGCGCCCCCCGCCCGCCGGCACCATTGCCCCGACGGCGCGGCCTGGCGGCCCGGCGCTCCCCAGGCTCCGCGCCGGCCGGAAGACACTGCTGGCAGCTGCCGCGGGCGTGGTGATGCTGCTGGTGCTGGTGGTGCTCATCCCCGTGCTCGTGAGCTCGGGCGGCCCGGATGGCCACTACGAGATGCTGGGCACCTGCCGCATGGTGTGCGACCCCTACCCCGCGCGGGGCCCCGGCGCCGGCGCGCGGCCCGACGGCGGCGACGCCCTGAGCGAGCAGAGCGGCGCGCCACCGCCCTCCACGCTGGTGCAGGGCCCCCAGGGGAAGCCGGGACGCACAGGCAAGCCGGGCCCTCCCGGGCCCCCGGGGAACCCGGGTCCTCCGGGTCCTGTGGGGCCACCCGGGGAGAAGGGTGAGCCGGGCAAGACCGGCCCTCCCGGGCTGCCGGGCGCGGGGGGCAGCGGCGCCATCAGCACGGCCACCTATACCACGGTGCCGCGCGTGGCCTTCTACGCCGGCCTCAAGAACCCTCACGAGGGTTACGAGGTGCTCAAGTTCGACGACGTGGTCACCAACCTAGGCAACAACTACGACGCGACCAGCGGCAAGTTTACATGCAACATTCCCGGCACCTACTTTTTCACCTACCACGTCCTCATGCGCGGCGGCGACGGCACCAGTATGTGGGCGGACCTCTGCAAGAACGGCCAGGTGGGCCCGGCGGGGGCATGGGGCTGGCCTGGGGGCAGGGCATCCAGGGAGCCCGGGGCCGAAGGGTACGGAAGGGCGCAGATGGAGCCCTTGGAGCGGCTTAGGCATTACAGGCTGAGATGGTCCAGGCTGGCTGGCACCCCTAACTCCTCGGTTCCTGGGCGCCGGCTCCAAGGCAAATGCCGCTGGCCACCTGCGGCATGGAAATGCGGGAGATAAATCCAACTAATAATCAGAGCGCAGGGCTCCCGGGCGCGCGGACTGGCCCTTGGGGGCTTGGCCCTTGGGAAACAGCATCTGAGAGCTGGGATTCTGGTTAATACCAGCTGGCGATGAGGGGAAGGATCAGGATGGGCTATGGGGAAAGGCAGCTTCGGCGCCCACGGGCGCCTGGGCGCAGCGCTAGGCGCGCAAGCGGAGAAGGCGAGCTGTAGGAGATGTTTTGCGCACAAAGGCAAAGGGAGCCGAGTGTATAAAGCCTTAGCTGCAATACATCCCCCGCCCTAAGGAAGGGACCACTGGGCCGATCTGACACCCTTTGCAAAACCCGGGACTGCGCGGCCCCTTCCCACTGTGTCAGAGCTAACCGCACAAGAAGACGGCCTGGGGGGGAAAGTTTTTCCTCCTGAGGCAGGGCAAAGAGGTGGAAACTCCCCTCCTCTTTGCCTCCCAGCTGCAACTCCTGATTCCTGGGGTGTTGGGGGATCATCTTCCTTCCCTATCCCCATCGGAGAGACCAGAGTGGCAGGCACCAAGCTCACGAGGTCTTTGGTACCTGGGACCGGCAATGCCTCGTGCTCTCCTTGGAACCGCTGCCCCGGGACCAATCTTGACCTAACCCTGCCCCAGGGTGACAGTTTTACCCAGCTCCCTTCGCTTTGATTCCCCCTCCCTTCTCAGTGCTCCCAGACCACGGTGGCCTGGGGCCCCTGGGGTAGTCAAGTGGAGCATCCTTGTGGAAGAAGGTGTCTGTGCCAATCAGAACTAAAGCTAGGCTGATGGGAGTTGGGAAGGAATCTCCTGCGACTGAGACCCAAGATCCTGCTGGAACCCCTCCCACTGCAGCACTACCCTGAGGCAGACCCTGGCTTGGCGGATGGGGGAAAGGACAGGCCTGAGAGTCAGCAAAAAGCCTACCAGGTGCTTGTAGGTCTGCCCCCTGCCCTGTCTCCCATGCCTGCTCTCTCTGGTTTCTGCCTCTCCCCTGCCTCTCTCCTATCTCTCCATCTCTTGTGCTGGCCTCTCTCCTGTGTCTACCAGTCCTATCTGTCTCTCCCTGGGTTTCTGGTCCCTCACCCCTGGGTTTAACCCCCCTCTTTATTTCTTTGGTGTCTCTCTCCCACTTGTGTCTATCAGGCTTCCTGTGTCTCTCCTCTTTGTCCTTGGTTCTTGACCAAATGGGAGGCCCTAGTATCCAGTTAGGGCCATCTCTGCAGACAGCCCCGCAATTCCCCTTATTAATCGCTGGTAAGGGATGCAACAATGTCACCTTCATTGATGGAATTTCTTCCTTTCCTAAAGAAAGTTTGGGCTGGCATGAAGTTGAGGTTTCTGGGGGCTGGGGGCCCAGCTTGCCTGAATAGGGAGGTGGTCACCAGGCCACCAGTGGGCCCTAGACCCTGCGCTACTTCAGGAGGGTGCCGCAGGGCTTCAGAGATGAGACAAGAGGAGGCCCCAAAGATGGTGTGTGCTTGGGGCAAGAACACTTGCTTCAGTCTCAGGGAGGTGAAACTGACCCAAAAGCCTCTTTTTACCCCCCGGGGCAGGACATTGACAGAGCCTGACAAGGAGGTGGCACCACAGGCTGGTAGAAGAAATGAGGTGGCTTTAACCAGGGGTTTCAGAGACCCAGCATTTTAACAGTTACTCAGACCATTTCCTCCACACACATAAAAAAATCCAAGACAAGCAGTGGGGTGATAGGCCCTGGTCCTCCCCTACATCCTTTGTGACTTCTTCCAGATTGTCCAAGAGACTCCTTTAATCTCACTGGTCATTCTTTATATTAGTTTTGAGCCCCTGCTAGGAGCCAGGTTTGGGGTTCCAGAGGTTCAGTCTGTTTGCCCTCCAGGACCTCGTGATCTGTGCAGGGGAGACAGTAGTAAACACACAATAACACACCCCAGCGATTATTGAGTGGGAGGAGCATCGGGAGGCCACTGACACTCCTGTCCCCAGATGTGTCGGCTGGAGGGCGAGATTCAATGGGCCCTGCCCCAGCTCAGACCAACCTGGTTGGGGGAGAGGAAGGTGAACCTGGGTCCCCAAGGTGAGGAGACACAACTAGGGAGAAAATGAAAAGGTCAAGTGTAGGGAAAGACTGGCTCAGAGGTGGACATTCAAGTGAGTGGAGAAAAAACTGATGGGGCTGGGCAGTGGGTGGGAACAGAAAAGAGGGGCTTGCTCCTCCCACGCCTTCAAGTCCAGGGGTGACCCTGGGCTCTGTGCTTTTCCCTCCTGGCTTCCTGCCTTGCAGAGAGGCTTCCAGAATTTCCTCCGGAAGGCAGAGCTGCATCTGGGCCCTGGCCCTTCCTTGGGCAACATGGGGAGATGGGGAGTCACCACCTTCCTGCCTGGTGCTGAGACCCCCTCTCTGTCCTTGTATGAGGCCCACCAGCCCCTCCACCTAGGGGTAGCTTTGGGTCACCACTGCACAGCCTGATGGCACTAAGCCTGGGTCATTAGGACATGGGGACCTGAGGAGCCTGAGGAAGGGACTCTAGGTTGGGGCCGGTGCTCTGGGTGAGGTGAGCCCCCTGCAGCTCCCTCTAAGACCCACAGTTCAGGCACTTCCCTGGTGGTCCAGTGGTTAAGACTCTGTGCTTCCAGTGCAGAGGGCATGGGTTCGATCCCTGGTCCCTGGTTGGGGAACTGAGATCCCACATGCCGGGCGAGGACGTGAAATTGATAAACGGGGCTAGAGAAGAGGGGACTGTGTGGGGACAGGCCAGGGCCTATGGGAAGACACGTATTACAAATGGGCAGGGGCTTGGACACCAGAGTTTGAGTGAGGTGAGAAGTGGTGGGGTGTGTAAATTGGGGACCATGGTATAAGGACCTAACTGGAGATCAGCCTCTCTGATGGGGGGAGAGGGGCCCCCTGCTGTCCTCTCTGGCCTCTAATGCCTTTCACAGCACAGAACCAGTGCCTGGCATAGTACGGACCCAGCAATGGTGTGAAAGCACAAGTCTCCTGTGGACCAGGCTGGCTGCCTGTGGGAGCCACACCTGCACATCCAAAACCCCAGCATTGCTCTGGGGGTAGAGGCACATTTCCTGGGTTCTCTGCCCCCACCCGACCCCCACTCCAGGCCCCTAATCAGACCACTGCCTCAGTTTCCTTTATTGGCAGCCCTTGAAGAGGTGCTTCTATAGCGCCCCCTCCTGACATGCCCCAGACTTGCTTTCCTGCTTCCAGGACAACCTCAAATCCCCAAACTTCCCCTCGGCCCCCAGGAGGAGCTGGGTGCCTCAACTGTTTCCAGTCTTGTGCAGAGAATCAGGACCCCTGGGTTCCATTCCTGGATCCCCCACTGTCTAAGGATGGAAGAGCATTAATTCTCCCTGCCTCCGTGGATAGTTAGGATAATCACAGCAACAATCATGGTGATGAATAAATAATAAACATAAACATAACAGTTCTGATGCCTGTCACATCACCAGGAGATTCCTGATGACAGATGACGGTATTCTAATGGATTTGGCTGTTAAGAAGCACACTGTTTTGATGAGTTAAGGCTAAATTAATCTGGGTAATAAAAATAATTGTTATTAATAGTAATTTATTAGTAAAGATAATGAAATGCATGTGTAATAATAAATACTACCAGGATTAGGGCCCAGGGAACAATACAGGAGTTGGCTGCTTGTTTTCAGCTCTTTCCTAGTAGCTCAAAGCCCCATCAAGATTAAAAATTTTTTCCTTCACTGTCAAAAAGCATCTACACTGGTGGCAGTGGTGAGCCAGGATCTTCTCATCCATTTTCTAAACGGAGAAACTGAGCTCCTTGGCAGATGGCATCTCTCCCTCATTTGATTTTCCACCACCTTTAGCTGGACCAGGAGTTTTCCCAACTGAGTGCCCCAAACAATTCCCTCCCAGGTTGGGGAAGAAGAGCTTGAGGGGAGAAAAGGGGCTGAAAGGATCTGGGCTCTAAATGGCAGACTGTATGCAAATATGTCGGGTCCTCCTGGTGCAGCATTGCTGCTGAGTCAGCAGCTTTGGCACAGCTGATCTACAGTTCTGCCTTCCGTCCAGGAGGGAGGATGGGTCCCTCCCCTAATTTGGCTTGGTCCAGCCCTGACTGTCAGCCCTTGGGGGAGTTGCCTTCGGGGAAGGGGCAGGTTGGAGAGGGGCTGTTGAGGAGCCTGGCTGAGAGAACCCCATTCAATGCAGCCTCCCTCCACCACAAGCCAGAACTTGGAGATGGCTCCTCTCTTCCCATTCTCCACCCAGAATATCCTGGAGAGGCCCCAGATCAGGTGGCTCAGGACTTGCGCTGGCCTCAGCGGTTGGAAAGGAATGCCTGGAAGGAATTTGTCCACCACCCCACATCCTCAATATCTTATGATTATAGTCTGAGCCCCCCAAATGATGTGTCAGGCTTCAAATCCAAAGGCTGGTGCTCCCCTGCCCCATCGTCCTGCCTGTCCCGCCCCTCCTCCATCAAAACAAGGACCAGCAAGGGTATCAGATCAGACTGAGGATCACAGAAGGATATAAGGCTTGGTTCCCTTCTTCCCATCCACTCCCTTTCTACCACCGTGGGGTGATACAGGAGGAGCCAGAAGTCCTCTTTGGGTCGGGGAGTAGTCACAGGTATAGCTACAGCTCTTTGGAGGCGGGATGCAGGCCCAACCTGAGCCTTGGGAGGGGAAGTAATTACCAGGCCTTCCATCTCACTGCTCTGGTGTGAAAGACTCCAGAATGGACTTCAGGCAAGGCGTCCACAGAGCAGGTCCTGGTACTAGTGTGGTTGCTTACTAGTAGCCTGGCATTGATCCAGGCCTGAACCTATAAGGCCAAGGGGCGCCCTCCTGTCCATCCACTGACATAAGAACAGGTGGATGTGGCTGAAATGTAAGGCATCATTATCACAATAAGGCAGAGAGGAACCAATGGTGAGAGAGGGGATGGCCCTCCATCCCTTAGGGGTCCAGAGAATTCCTCCTGCAAGGAGGGAGTTCCAGGCTGGGGCATCCTGGAAACATTGTTGAAGTCAGACAGTGAGACCTAGGGGAGTTAAGGAGGCCGATTACACCTTGACTGCCAATTCAGACCCAGATTATACCTGCCCTAGAAATCCAAGGCTCCTCTGTAACCCCTTCCCAAAACACACAGTTATGACTGGACAGGGCAGTGGTGGGATGATGGGAGAAAAGCAGGCTGAGAGCCCTGATGGGGCTAGAGGTGGGGCTTTGGGGGCTTCCAGAGGTAGCTGCCTTACCTCTGACGGTCCCCCTCCCTCCCCGACCCCACTTCTCTCCCTCCTCCTCCCCTCCCCTCTCACACACACCCCTCTTCTCCTACCCCCACCAACCCCGCAGGTGCGGGCCAGCGCCATTGCCCAGGACGCAGACCAGAACTACGACTACGCCAGCAACAGCGTGATCCTGCACCTGGACGCGGGCGACGAGGTCTTCATCAAGCTCGACGGAGGCAAAGCGCACGGCGGCAACAGCAACAAATACAGCACATTCTCCGGCTTCATCATCTACTCCGATTGAGCTCCTCGCGACCCCTCCGTCCCCTATCCCCCCGGAGGTCCCTTTCCGGCGGAGCAGAGGATGACCCGTCCCCCTACCCCCACCCCCTCGCTGCCCGCCACGGCCGCCGGCTTCTCCCGGCTATGACGCCCCCGGCCTGCCCTCACCACCGTCCGGGCCGCAGCTAGCCCTCCTGCCGTCTCGCCGCAGAGCCGGGTCCAGCGCGCCCCGTCCCGGTTCCCCGGGAGGCGGTGTCGACCGCCCCCGCCCTGGCCCGTGCTGTATATTTGTACAATAGGATTGTTTTTGCCCACCCTACCCACCAGCCCGCCCCAGCTGGGGGAGAGGTCTCGGCGGGGTCGCTCCCGGTGCTCGGATGCGCTGCCCACCCGCTCTGGGGTGGCGCTGCCTGGGGAAGCGGTGTATTGGGGGCTGGATGGCTTCCCAGCTACAGCCCTGGCCGGCTGCGCCCCGTCTGACCAAAGCTATAATAAAACACTTCTACCCCGCTGGCTTTCCGACTGTGCCCTGGAGAGGAGTTGCAGGAGGGGACCGTGAACCCTGCCCTCCTCCAGGCTGGGAATGAGTCTGCTGAAAGCTTCTCATGGATCCGGGGGGAGCCAGGCGCCAGAGCCAGAGCTGCTCCAGGAGGAGGTGGGCCGAGGGGCCCAATGCCCACCACAGTCCAAGTGGGCCTGGGCAGCTGGAATAGGAGGCAACCCAGTTACATCATTTTCCAGGGTGGAAAAGCTCCAACTTTTCGACCTTGAAAGCAGCATCAGCATTCCAAAGGCACAGCAAGTTTTAAGTTGGGAAACCCAGGTTCCAATCCCAGTGCCACGGTGTAGAATCCTGGCCGTGTCACTCTTTTCTAACTCAGTTCTGGGTTAGTGACATCAATGAAAGGAGCAAGCTTTGCATTAAATGCTGGTTGACCCTGACCCAAGCGCTTCACCCCTGGGCCTCAGTTTTCTCATTATAATATGTAGGTGAGGAGACCTAACCTACCTCACTTGACTGAGGATTAAAGAGGTATCATGTATATGCTCAATAAACACAGCTTTTATTATTTATGCATCACTTTAAAGTTTGTCAAAGGCTTTCACGTATGTCATCTCACTTGAGTCTTCCAAGAGCCCTGGAAGGTTGGATGAGTAGATTTTATTCTTTTTCCAAAGAGGTTAAATAGCTTTAAAAATAGGACACAGGGACTTCCCTGGTGGTGCAGTGGTTAAGGATCCACCTGCCAATGCAGGGGACACGGGTTCGAGCCCTGGTCTGGGAAGATCCCACATGCCGCGGAGCAACTAAGCCTGCGTGCCACAACTACAGAGCCTGTGCTCTAGAGCCCGCGAACCACAACTACTGAGCCCACGCAGCTAGAGCCCATGATCCGCAACAGGAGAGCCCACCGCAATGAGAAGCCCACGCACCTTAACGAAGAGTAGCCCCCGCTCGCTGCAACTAGAGGAAGCCCACACACAGCAACGAAGACCCAACACAGCCAAAAGTAAATAAAATAAAATAAATAAATTTATTTAAAACAAAAATAGGACACAGTCACCAAGTTCTGTGATTGCACTTGAATCCGAGAAGCCCTTGCTCCCTGGAGACACACTAAATCTCCTTGCCTTGTCACTGCCTCCCTCACCTCCTATTACTGGGACCATGACGGTTGCACAGTTAGGGCATTCCTAAATCATAATAGCTAATATTTAGAGAGCACCCACTCTGTGTCTGACACCACATAGGAACTTTTTTTTTTTTTTAATTTATTTTTGGCTACGTTGGGTCTTCGTTGCTGCGCTCAGGCTTTCTCTAGTTGTGGCGAGCAGGGCTACTCTTTGTTGCAGTGCACGTGCTTCTCATTGCGGTGGCTTCTCTTGTTGCAGAGCACGGGCTCTAGGTGTGCAGGCTTCAGTAGTTGTGGCGCACGGGCTTAGTTGCTCCACGGCATGTGGGATCTTCCCGGACCAGGGCTCGAACCCATGTCCCCTGCATTGGCTGGCGGATTCTTAACCACTGCACCACCAGGGAAGCCCCATATAGGAACTTTATAAATATTATCTCATGGAAATATGTGTGGGGTGGGAGTGGACTGGCAAGAAATGCTCCCATGCCCTTTAACATGGATGCTGTCGTTTTATCCATTTCAGATGAGGAAACTGAGGCTCAGAGAGGATAAATAATTTGCCATGGTCACGGAGCTAGGAAGAGGCAAATGCCAGTATTTGAACCAAAGACCATGCTCTTACACAGCATGCCATATTTCATAAAGATCTGGGATCTCCAAAGCAGAACGGAGGAAGGATGGCTTGGGGCAGCCCAGCGCTTCCACTCCAGCGCTGCCCTGCAGAGGCTTGATGGGATTTACAAGCATCTGCCCTGGGCAGCAGCCATGGGGTGAGCCTCTTGGAGAATCCCAAGGCTCTGCTTGAGGGAAGGGTCCCATCTGGCCTCCCCTCCCCCTGCTGGCTCAGCTGGAGAGACAGGAAGGAGGGGTGGCCTCCCTCCCAGTCAGGCCCCATGTATGGACCCTTGTCAAGGCTGGCAGACTTGAATGACTTTCTTTATCCTGTCTTCTCTCCCCTACATCCCCCTACTTCCAGCTGTGGCCATTTAATAAAATTAGCTTAATACTTGTTCCTTCCCTGTGGGGTCTGGAGATTGAAATCTGCGGGTTCCCACAAACCCAATAAAACCCCTGGCAGGTCTAGCTGGAACAAGAGTTTCCTTGGGAAGAGTGATTAGATTAGCCAGCAGCCCCCCTCCTGCCCCCGCCCCCCGCCAGTGCCACCCACAGCCCCCTGTGATTCTTTAATGGTCACACTGGCCCCAAATTACCCAGCCACCACACCTGGGGGTGCTCCCCAGCCCTCCCCAGAGACCACAGGGACTGGTCTAGAACCTCTGCTACAGCAAAAAGCATGTTAGTCATTTTTGTAGGGAGAGCCAGGCTGGCTGGCCTGCTTTCTTTTCTTTCTGGTGACTGGCTGATCCTCATGTCATTTTGAGAGATGGGCCTAAAATCTCCATGTCGCAGATGAGGAAATCATAGTCTGAAGAAAATCTGTGACTTGTCCATGGTCATGCAGCAAGTTTGTGACACAACTGGGACAGGACTGAAGCCAAGGACTTTTTCTTCCTTTGCAGGGCACCGGGGGTGTCCGGCAGTGCCAGTTGCCAGCTGGTTGTCACTCAAGCAGCATCCCAGCTGCCGGGGAATGTGTTGGGGAAGTGTCTCCCCCATTAGACAGGGGCTCCCCAAGGGCGAGTCTATTTTTTCCCCCTCAGACTTGGGACACCTGAGGGCAAGGACTATGTCTCCACCCTCAGAATGGGAAACTTCCTGAAGGCAAGACTGTGTCTCCTCCATCAGACTGGGCGTCCTCAAAGACAGTGTTTTGACTCAGTTGAGGGCAAGGCGTGTATCTCCAGAGACTGGGGATGAGGAGGGGCCATTTCCTAGTTGCAAAGATTGTGGCCGTCCTCTCAGTGGCTCCAAGGGTAGACACTGTGCTTTTTCTATTAAACTAGGGTTTCTGAGACCAGACCCTGGGACTGGGGGTTCCCTGAAGGACAAACTCTGTCTCCTCATCCAACTGGGGGCTCATTGAAAGCAGGGCATGTGTCTCGCCTCTTCCTCTGTCAGGGGAGTTTCTGCCACAGAAACATTCTACGGGGCAGGGCTGGCTAGGTGGTGGAAAGGAGGCTGGACAGGCAGAATGGTGGTCCCACTCTGGAGGAAGGAAGGAAGAAGCCTCCCCAGGCTGCCTCCCCTTTAGAAAGATGTGTGATTAATTAACGAATAATGTCCCTGCCAAAGGGGTGTGAGGATGGCAGTGCCCCTGGAGCTCACCCACACGAGGAATGGCAGGCCATCCTGTGCCCAGGCATCTGCCAGCCCTCGGAGCTGGTGCTGCCCTGGTTTCCGGGGTCACGGGGAGCAGAGGGGGCGGCAGGAGCCCACCGCTGGGGGCTACCCTAATTGGATGACTTTGCAGGAAGGCCAGGCAGGTGCGCTCGGCTCTCCGCTTCAGCTTGCTGCAAACACATCTGCCATGGTGAGGTCTAGGGGTTAATTGCCTCCCGCCTCACTCCTGGTAACCGATATTTCATTTACTGCTCAGAGGGGGAGCTGCCTGGAGAATCAATCCTGGACAAGCATCCAGGGGACAGGGGAGGCGCGGAGGCACGGGAGCTGTGTCCCGGAGGGTCTCTGAACATCAGAGGAAGAGGCAGGAGGCAAGGACCAATTGCTCAAGGCTACTCTGGGGCTCACCCGCATTCTGCTGACCCTGACAACAGCTCCAGGACCCCCAAGAGCTGGGAGAAAATCCCAGGGGTCCAGAGGCTGCACTACTTCAGCTAGCTATGCTGTTTCCCCTGCCCTGGTTCCTTCTGCATGTACTTATCTGGGTACCCCCGTAAGCTGTAGCAGGTTAGATGCTGTTCATAAGGTTATTTTCACAAGCGATGAAGGTATATTTGAAAAGCGGAACTGGAGGTGTGAGCTCCTCGCTTCCTTCCCGGTAATAAACCTTAAAATCCTACAAATGAAGTGATAATAAAGTGGAAGTGAAAAGTCTATACATGTTTGGGACTGGGTGGGGGTGGAAGGGTTACTGAGAGGGGGCAGCTGGGGCCTGGAGAGAAAAGGGACCAGAGGGCTCCCCGCCCCCATGCTTTCCACATGCTACCCATTTGCCCCATCTGCCAAAATTGAGAATCAAAGCCACAGAATGGGCAACTCTCATTACACAGCTGGAAGAACTGAGACCCAGAGAGGAACCCAAGGTTGCTCGGGCTGGTTCAGGGCAGAGCTAGAACCTGAGACAGCAGGACCCAGCAGACCTGCAGCAATTGGAGTCAAAGAGCTGGGCTCGGGCTTCCCTGGTGGCGCAGTGGTTAAGAATCCGCCTGCCAATGCAGGGGACACGGGTTCCAGCCCTGGTCCGGGAAGATCCCACATGCCGTGGAGCAACTAAGCCTATGAGCCACAACTACTGACCCATGCGCCACAACTACTGAAGCCCGCGCACCTAGAGCCCCTGCTCTGCAACAGGAGAAGCCACCGCAATGAGAAGCCCGTGCACCACAACGAAGAGTAGCCCCCACTCACTGCAACTAGAGAAAGCCCGCCCACAGCAACGAAGACCCAATGCAGACAAAAATAAATAAATAAAATAAATAAATTTATAAAAAAAAAAAAAAAAGAACTGGGCTCAAGTTCTGGCCCAGTTCAGTGTTTCAGGAAACGAAATTTCACCTCTCTGAGCCTCAGTTTCTCCATCTATAAAATGGGCCTAATAAAATTATCTACTTGAAGGGCCATTATGAAGCAGTGGGTAAGAAATTATTAATATTTTGTAAGTTGTAAAGCAAAATGCAGATGCAAGTCTCCTAAGCCCTGTGATTTAAAATTCTTTTGAGGACTTCCCTGGTGGTCTAGTGGTTAAGAATCTGCCTTCCAATGTAGGGGACACGGGTTCGATCCCTGGTGGGGGAACTAAGATCCCACATGCCACAGGGCAACTAAACCCGTGCACTCTAGAGCCCGGGTGCCACAGCTAGAGAGCCTGCGCCCTGCAACTACTGAGCCCGTGGGCCCCAGAGTCCATGCCACAAATAGAGAGAAGCCCACGCACCGCAATAAAAGATCCCACAGGCTGCAACAAAGATCTGACACAGCCAAATAAATACATAAATAAATAAAAATGAAAATGAAATTCTTTTGGCTGCACTTCAATGTGTGGGACGGTGATGATCATCACTGAAGAAAACGAAGACATCTGGGTTTTCTCCCACCCGAAGTGAGTGTGGGGCACTAGGGGAGAGATTGGTCTGAGGTACCCAGGATGTAGAGCTAAGTATTAAGAATGGAGTCTCCAATGTGGATTCTCCCACTGTTCTGCTCTGTGGCCTCCAATTTGGGGTAAGAGCACAGGGATACCCCCAAGGACCTGGCCAACCCATCTGTTTGGTCTCTACTTGCTCTGCTCATTTTAACATTACTGAATACCTCATCTGGGCCAGGCCCTAGCTCAGTGTGGAGGAGCCAGAAAGTGATAAGAAACCACCCAGGGCTTCAAGATACCTACAGAGATCGTATAAATACATCCAGGACACGGTGCTATTAGAGAGGCAGGGAAGGCTCCCCCAACTGTTAACAGCGGTTACCTCTGAGGGAGCTGGACTAAGGGGAGGCTTACTTTTTTTTTTTTTTTTTTTACTTATATAATGTTCAAAAAGGTTTTACAACAAGTCTCCTTCCAAAATCTGAGATCCCAACCCCACCCCAGCTGTTGCTGAAGCTGTCCTTTTTGGAATAGGGAAGGGGGCAGAACCCAGGTAGCTGAGGGGTTTCTCTTCTTTTGTCCAGGGGTTTGGGGAATATTGGAGCTGGAAGAACAAATATACTCTCATCTCCGTATCAACAACTAAGTTATAACAGTAGCTTATGCACCATGCGCTGTTTTAAGAATTTTGCACGTATTCGTTCATTTTAATCTCACGATGATCCCATAAGGTAGTTACTATTATCACACCCATTTTTTTGGATGAGAAAAATGAGGCACAGAGAGGTAAACCTTGCCCAAGATCACCAGGCTTCATCTTTCTGGCAACAGCTCTCTTGACTGTCCATTCCCTGGAGTAGGGGAAGGGTTGAATCTCACTCCCTCCCAGCCAGAGCAGTCTTTCCTCCCCTAAATCACTAGACACTTCCTATAAAACCTGCCACCTGGGCAGCTTGTGCAGGGGCGGGGTTCCTGCCTCTTCCCAGACGGTAATGGGCAAATTCAAGGAGTTCTTCCCAGACCCCCAGGGCACAAGCCCCTTTGCTCCCTGAGTGAGGAACCCCAGCCAGCATTAGGACAACTGCCTAGGCCAGTAGAGTTACAGACCTCTCCCTGCCTGCCCAGAACCAGGGATGGGTCTGCTAGACCCTGGGCTACTTCAGCTGCCTGCAGAACACCTGCTCTTCCATGAAGCCTTCCTGGACTTCCCCAGCAGTCATCTGCCATCTCCAAGGCCATACTGAGAGCATCTTCCAAGTGGCTCACTCAATACCTAACACGGCTTCCTCTAGTTGAGGCAAGTGGGGGCTACTCTTCGTTGCGGTGCGAGGGCTTCTCATTGCGGTGGCTTCTCTTGTTGCGGAGCTCGGGCTCTAGGCCCTCGGTCTCAGTAGTTGCCGCACGCGGCCCTAGAGCACACAGGCTTCAGTAGTTGAGGCGCGTGGGCTCAGTAGTTAGGGCGCATAGGCTTAGTTGCTCTGCGGCATATGGGATCTTCCCGGACCAGGGATTGAACCTGTGTCCCCTGCATTGGCAGGTGGATTCTTAACCCCTGCGCCACCAGGGAAGTCTCCAAGGACCTTTTAAAATTGGTCTACACCCGAAGCAGTGAATGCTACATCCAGGTGCAAAGATGTGCAGTGACAAGTGTACAGGTGAATGGACATGCCTCCCTTCTGCCTCCTTTGAGCACCCAGGGTTGGAAATCTTGCCACTTGCAGATAGTGAGACATCCACACACCTCACAAGAGCACAGAGCCTGTGGCCTTTCACATCCCCAGCCATGTCAGCCCAGAAACATCTGCTGCCAGACAAGGCAAAAATCCTGCACCCAGCCCTCACGTCTGGGTTATATGCTTTGAAGTTCTTGTTAGACCAGTACCACGCTGCTCTCCCCTTATCAGCATCTGTGGTGTAGGGCCCAAGGGTTTTCCATTTGTGTCCACTAAGGTGGGCCTCACCAGGCCCTACCAAGCTCTCTCAGCATCACTGGGCTTGGTTGACTCTCTCACCTGCAGAATTCTTTTCCCTTGGCCTCTAAGATCCAAGGAATGGCTCCACTCACCAAACGAGCTCCACTCCTCCTTCAGACCTCAGCTTGCACGTCACTTCCTCCTGACACCCTCAGATGTTCTCATTATAGCCCATCTCTCATGTCATTGTTAGTCATTGTTTAATAGGCCAATTTCTCCCATAGCCTGAAAGCTCTATGAAGGTAGGAGGTGAGTGTTTATCACTCACCACCCTATCCTCTGAGCCTACTTGTCTCTTATCAGTAAATACTTGTTGAATGAATGAATACGAGAACACCCATTACCACTTCATTGAATGTCTGCAAGTTGCTTTACCTACATTATTTCTAATCTTTGTAACAAGCTAAGTATTATTTTATCCTCTTTTTTTATAACTGCAGAAACTGAGGCTCTGAGAGGCTAAGTGACTTGCCCCAAATGATCAAGCAAGTAAATGTCCCCTTTCCACTGCCCATAGCAGGGCCAGCCTCTGCTCCTGGCCTCACCGTGACTCACCTCACCTTCTCCAGGTAATTGTCAGAGTCAGAATAGGACCAGGGCAAGACTTGGCTTACAGGGCACAAGAGGCTCCTATTCCCCTCGTCTCCTGGGCACCCCAAGCCTTCAACCACACTCCAAACCTCTGTTATAATGCACATCCCTGTGAAGGGGGAGGAGATCCCTAACCTGGAAGCCATTCTTTAACAGCTTATTTCTCCTGGGTAGTGGAGATGGCAAGAATACCCTGGTTTTCTGGTAGCTTTACAATAACAGCATTTTTGCATGGTTGTCTCATTTTATTCTCGCCAAACCAGCAGTGCTAGCTCACTGAATAGAGGGCGGTAGAGGTCCAGGTAGGTGAATGGAGTTTGGGTCAAATCAACCAGGGATTAAATAGTGACACTCCTATCTTGATGGCAGGCCAGCCAGGGAACTTTGCCTCCTGCTTTCTTGCATGCCTCAGACCTGTTCATGGTCCCAGTGTGGGGACAGATCATTAGAAAGTGGTGAGCAACTGACTCCTGGCAGCCATTGCTGTTTCATCCTAATCAGACTCATAGAAAGCTTACATATGCTGGAAGTTAAGAGGGTTTTCCAACCATGCTCTTAGGAAGGGCAGGATATTTGCCCCACTTTATAGATGAGGAAACTGACACCCAGGGAGGAGAAGTGACTTCCACAGTCTCAGCACTAATTAATGATACAGTCACTAGTGATTGGAATCAGACTTTCCGATTCCAGGGCAAGGCTCTCTCTTCCACCTCCACAACCCCCGGTGTTGGGGATCAGCATGACGGTGGCCCACCAGAGTCCAAGCAGCAGACCGCTGTGGAGGATGGAGACACTGCTGCCCAGCGGTGCCCTAAGGGGCCGCCCCTCATATTCAACAGTCCGTCCATGATACTCCTGGCACTGTCAAAGCCAAGCAGGTGCCATTCTCTGCCTCCCCCGGTTTCTCCACATCAAAGCTTGAAGTCCATTCTTCGGATGGTCGCGGAAGAGAAGAAACCCTGGAGAGCGGCTGAAACTCCTTTCTTGGGTAAGTGGATGCCGACTTAGCCCACAGAAAAAGCAGGTTTGAAAACGTGTTTGATGTCTGGTTGCTGCATTTGGTGATGAACTCAGTCCCAGGGGCAACTGAGACAGGCCGTAACCCCCCCCCCTTCCCCCTCCGTACCCCAACCGCATACTGGTTTCTGCCGGTCAGTCTGGTGGCTCCAGCCTCAGAGCCACCGCCTCAAACCTCCAGCAAGCAGGAAGGGGGAGTGCGCAAGCGCACTGTTGACAACTCCCGCCACCTCGAAGCAGTACACTGTTACTTAGGAAACAGCCAATCAGCCATCCGGGCGGTGACCAATGGCAAGCGCCGATGAGCCGACCCGGCTAATTTGAACACTCCGCGCGGACCGGAGGTTGGCGCCGGTCGGGTGCTTGAGGGGCGGCGCTCTCCGGTGGTCAGGGTTTCCTGTCTGCTGCGGCGGGACCCGTCAGCGAGGAGCGACACCAGCGGCGTGGAACCGACGAAGGGTAAGCGCTGGCCCACGACGGAGGCGGCCCCGCGGGCTCCTGCGCTCAGGTCTGGACGGGCGGACCCAGCTGCTGACGGCGGCGGAAGCCGGAGCCCGGCCTCTTTTGTGCGGGACACGGAGGTGCAGCGTGAAGACCCATCAGGTCCCGGGCGGTCCCTTCCGAACAGGGTGGGGGGAGGTGCGGGGAGAAGGCCCTTCCTTCCACACCTGCACGGGAGATCGGGACTCTCTGCTTATTTGTACAGGACCTAGACTGGGCCCTCAAGTCTGCACCCGGGCCCAGCCCTCTGTACATCCGCTCTGGGAAAGGTACCCCTGCTCATACGTAAGGAAGAATTGGGTCCTCCCGCGCACTAGAACTGGAGACGTGGGACTCTCTGCACATCTGTAAGGAGTAGCTAAGACCCTCGCTGCACATCTGTGCAGAACTGATTGCAGAGCTGTGCGGGGGGCTGTAACTTAGTTACTGGAGCACCCAGTAAATATTTGATTGAATAAAGGAAAGAATGAAAGAAGATCTGCATGACGGAAAACCAGGTCTTCTGCTACTGTTCCTAGGATGCCTTTCCTCTTAGCTTTGACCCTTTAAGGTACTGAAGTGACACGGGAAAGATAAGCCTGGTCTGTGTCAAGGAAAATAGGGGATTTTACTGCAGATGTTGGTTCTTCTGGTAGGGGGTGAAATGCTAGTATGTCATATCAATTCTAATAATGATGGCTAACATTTATTGAGCACTTACCAGGTTTGAGTTAACTCATTTAATCCTCACAACAACCCAATGGAATAGACACTAATATTTACATTTTACAGGTTAAGAAACAGAGAAGTTAAGCCTAGCTAAGAGGAGAACATCCACAAAATTTTTCTGTATGAGCTTCTTGTGGATGTTACACTGCTTTCTCCAGTCTTATCACTATTCTCTTTCCTCTCCAGTCACACAGTCCATGCTTCAAACAACTACCAAAGTATCCAGTCCTCTGCCTATTTCATGATTGAATTCCCCCACCATCAGAGAGAGATTTTAAAGTGTCTCAATTTGTTGGTTTTATATTAACCAACCCAGCTCCATTTTATACCTTTTTTTTTTTTTTAAATTTTATTTATTTATTTATTTATGGCTGTGTTGGGTCTCTGTTTCTGTGCGAGGGCTTTCTCTAGTTGCGGCGAGTGGGGGCCACTCTTCATCGCGGTGCGCGGGCCTCTCACTATCGCGGCCTCTCTTGTTGCGGAGCACAGGCTCCAGACACGCAGGCTCAGTAATTGTGGCTCACGGGCCTACTTGCTCCGCGGCATGTGGGATCTTCCCAGACCAGGGCTCGAACCCGTGTCCCCTGCATTGGCAGGCGGATTCTCAACCACTGCGCCACCAGGGAAGCCCTTATACCTTTTTTTTAAAAAAAAGTATGCCAGTAGCATATTTTTAGAGATCTTAATAAAAATTGTCTCTATCTGGCCACAGAGCAAATCTAAACAGTTATCAGAGTATTGTACAAACCATATTCTATTTCCACAAGCAATTAAGTTTAAAATACAGAAGAAAAAGAAACAAACCCACATTTGGATTTAAAAAAAAAAAACATTTAAATAACTCAGTCAAATAGGATATCATTATTCTAATTAAAATGTAATTAGCATGAAACAGTGAAAATGCTATTTATAAAATGTGGGGAATGCAGTTAGAGAATACTTAGAGGGAAATTTGTAGTCTTAAAGGCTTACATTAGAACATGTATTTTTTCAAGCTGAAAGTGAGGCAAATATTCAATTTTAATAAGATAGAACAGAACAACAGAATTAAAGTGTAGAAAATAAAAGAAGTTAAGAGCAAAAATTAATGAAATAGAATTTTCCTATATAATAGAGATGATTAACTTAGCCAAAAGCTGTATCTTTGAAAAGACTAATAAAAAAGCCAGACCTCTGGTAATATTAAGAAAAAAAGAAAAGAAACATGGAAAAATGACCTTAGGAATGAAAATAGGGACATAACTTTGGTTACTGAAAGATTAAAAGAGAGAGAAAGACTTCAATGGGAAATCTTTTTGATGATGCTTTTGGGCAGTTTTCTAGGAAAAACAACTTACCTAAACTGATTCAAGAAGCTATGGAAGGAAAAAAAAAAAAAAAAAAAAAAAAAGCTATGGAAGGGACTTCCCTGGTGGTGCAGTGGTTAAGAATCCGCCTGCCAATGCAGGGGACACGGGTTCGATCCCTGGTCCGGGAAGGTCCCACATGCCACGGAGCAACTAAGCCCGTGTGCCACAACTACTGAAGCCCGCATGCCTAGAGCCCGTGCTCTGCAACAAGAGAAGCCACCGCAATGAGAAGCCCGCGCACCACAACAAAGAGTAGCCCCCACTCACCGCAACTAGAGAAAGCCCACAAGCAGCAATGAAGACCCAACACAGCCAAAAATAAATAAAATAAAATAAAATAAATAAATTTAAAAAAAAAGAAGCTATGGAAATTTTTAACAAACCTAGGACTACTGAAGAAATTTAATTAGTTTAAAATCTACCTTCAGGGCTTCCCTGGTGGCGCAGTGGTTGAGAATCTGCCTGCCAATGCAGGGGACACGAGTTCGAGCCCTGGTCTGGGAAGATCCCACATGCCGCGGAGCAACTGGGCCCGTGAGCCACGATTACTGAGCCTGCACGTCTGGAGCCTGTGCTCTGCAACAGGAGAGGCCGCAATAGTGAGAGGCCCGCGCACCGCGATGAAGAGTGGCCCCCGCTTGCCGCAACTAGAGAAAGCCCTCGCACAGAAACGAAGACCCAACACAGCCAAAAATAAATAATTAATTAATTAATTAATTAAAAAAAAAATCTACCTTCACACATCAAAAAAACCCACCAAAAATATACAGGCAATTGAAATGATTCTAATCTTATAGAAACTCTTCCAAAAAAAAGAAAGAAAGGAAGAAAACATTTTCAGTCTATTTCTGGGGGGGAGGCGGGGTGCCACGCAGCAAGCAGGATCTTAGTTCCCTGACCACAGATCGAACCCGTGTCTCCTGCAGTGGAAGCTCAGAGTCTTAACCACTGGACCGCCAGGGAAGTCCCCAGTCTATTTTGTGATACCAAAAATGAGGCAAAGAAAATTTCAAGCCAATCTCTTTTATAAATGTAGTTGTAAAAATCTTAGATAAAATACTAGCAATCAGAAGCCAGTGATGTATTTTTTAAAAATGCATTATGACTAAATTGGGTTTATCCCAGGAATGTGAGAATAGTTTAACAATAGAAGATCTACTAATACAATTTACACATTTACAGATTAAAGGAGAAAACATATCCCATTAGGTACAGAAATAGCATTCAATAACCATTTATGACTTTTTTCAGTGGTAAACTAGAAATAGAGGTAAATTTCCTTAAACCAACAAAGAGCAAAGTGAAAGCAGGAAAGAGACAAGATTGCTCACTATTGCTGCTTTCAGTATTGTACCTGAGGTCCTAGCCAGAGCTGTAAGACAAGAAAAATAAATAAAATTGATTAGAAAGGGATAAACAAAACTATCATTAGTTACAGCCTTATGATTGTCTATTTATAAAACAAAAGAACACAGCTCCTTCCTCTTTGCTACCACCCATAGAAAGAAACAGCCATCTTTGGATGTTTTTCTGTGGGTACTAAGGTGAGGGGAATTAAGAGCTACA